>NC_067429.1:15003506-15628506 GCF_009764475.1 Pristis pectinata
TTCTGCATTCAGAATGTGGTTATGGAACATAACCGGGAATCCGTGGGCAGAATGTGCCCAGATGCTTTGCAGACAAGTGTTCCAGCAAGAGTCCTGATCTTTGTTGGCAAAAATATGTCAATGCTGCCAGTTTTGCACAGAATATCCAACATTTCCCAGCTAACTCTATGGTTTCCAAATGTTGTGAACATAAAGATCACTTTTTAAAAAATTCTAATAAAACATTTTGTTCTGAAGTATCAAAAAAATCAGAAATTACCTGAAATGCAATTTTTTACTACGACATTCTGACATTCAATGGATATTGGAAATGGAATAGACCTTTCAGTGTCTCAAGATTTTTCAGTTGTTCACTTAGATCAGGGCTGATCCAACATAGGTTCAGAACCCCTAATGCATTTGCTGAGCAAAAGTAGTTCAAGTGTATGAAAGCCTTCTCAAGAATGTTTGAGCAGTACAATAGTTGAGGGATTGTGAAAAACATTCTTATTAAAATATTCCCAATAACATGTAACTATGCTAAAAATTCATCTCTTGCATTGTTTCCAAGCCATTCCCTAAATTGTATTTGACAAGACGCATTTAAATCTTAAAAAAGAATATTATCATGGCTTTCTGGAAATTATGCCAATTGTCATTTCCTAAAATGGCATGGTAACACTCACTAGTGTGTAGTTACTTGGACAAAGTCTTGAGGAGCTTTTGTGCTTAAAGGATTGTGCCCTTGCAAAACACAGAAGTTTAGAATAACAGAAAAGGAAACTGATTAAGGAGAGAAAAAAAATACAAACTCCCAGTATCAAATAGGATAGATCTCAACAGAGCCCGCACCTAAATGTGATCCTGGAAAATAGAAATCAGGGTGGCTAGATTCTGAGTGATAAATTCCCATTGGGATAACTTTTCATCTTTTATCATTTCTAGTACAAAACTTCATACACTGGGAAGTTAAGGCATGGTTCTTCCATCATTAGTGTTTTCCTTCTATAATGATGCTAAATCACCATGGATTCTGCAAATGTGGTATAAAATATTTAAATCTTGCCCACAAAGTACAGTATTTCATCACTTATTTTGGTAAATGACAATTGAAACCTATGCCCCTCCTAAAAGTGACTAATTCTTTCTTCTGTCACTTGATGCAACATCTTGAAGTATAATGAGGAACAATTACTTGGTAGTTAATAACCAGTTTCCACTTTTATCGTTTCTAATCTCCAACAATGTTGCTGATTAAATATTTAAGGCAATGACACAAAGCTCTATTACTTCTGAGGAAGTTAATCTAATTAATAGAGGAATGGCAAAGCATTCATACCCAAGGAACACACATCCTGTGCTATGTGGAGCTCCAGGTGTAGAAAAGTAATTCTGTGATCACAGAAGCGGTCCTGGTATGGTGTGAGGGTCAGGGATATTACTGAGTGATTACAAAGCCATCTTGGGGTGGGGGGGATGTCAGAGATTTTGGTCCATGTTGGTACCAAAAGCTTAAGTAGAAAGAACATAGAACAGTACAGCACAGAACAGGCCCTTCAGCCCACAATGTTGTGCTGACATAGCTATTCCCTCCTGCCTACAGGATGCCCATGTCCCTCTATTTTCCTCTCATCCATGTGTCCATCCAAGACCTTCTTAAAAGCCCCCAATGAGCTTGCCTCCATCACCCTATCAGGCAACGCATTCCAGGCATCCACCACTCTGAGTAAAAAAAAACGTACCCTTCACGTCTGTTCTGAACCTACCCCCTCTCACCTTAAATGTATGCCCTCTGGTATTGGATCGATCAATAATGGGAAAAAGATATCGCTTGTCCACCCTATCTGTGCTCCTCATAATTTTAGACACCTCCAACAGATCACCCCTCAGCCTCTGCTGCTCCAGAGAAAAGAGCCCAGGTTTGTCCAGCCTCTCCTGATAGCACATGCCCTCTAATCCAGGCAGCATCCTAGTAAACCTCCTCTGCACCCTCTCTAAAGCCTCGACATCCTTACTATAGTGAGGTGACCAGAATTGCACACAGTACTCTAAATGCGGCCTAACCAGAGTTCTGTAGAGATGCATCATAACTTCTTGACTCCTATACTCAATTCCTCGATTAATAAATGCAAGCGTTCCATAAGCCACCTTAACCACCCTGTCTACCTGTGTAGCCACTTTCAGTGAGTCATGGACTTGCAGCCCATGGTCTCTCTGCTCTTCAACACTGTGAAGGGTCTTGCCCTTAAGAGTGTACTGCCTCTTGACATTAGCCTACCAAGATGCAACACCTTGCATTTAGCCGGGTTAAACTCGATCTGCCACTTCTCTGCCCGCATCTGCAACTGATCTATATCATGCTGTATCCATCGCCAGTCTTCCACACTATTCAAAGATAGTAATCTCTGGATAACTCCCCATTCTGGGGAAGGTGGGACTGATGTCCCCACAGGCAGGTTTTGTTGGTGGTATTAGGGAGGGTTGAAGTTAGCATAGCGGTGTTGGGAGCGGGGAGAGGGTGGGGGGGTGGGTTGCATAAATTTAAAAGGGAGAAGATCAAGATCAGTGGAGTTTGGAATGTAGAGCAAACAAAGCTTGGAAAACAGACAAATGAGTGTCAGTTTGTGCTTAGTGATACATTTCCAAATGCAATGAGTATATTCAATAAAGCAAATGAGCTGAAGTTTCACATAGACAACTCAGAGGATACTTTAGCTATTACTAAATCTGGCGTAATGAGGGACAGGAATGGCAGCTTAGTATTCCTGGTTACAGGCCTTTCAGATGAGATAGAGAGGGGGATTAAAAATTATGGAGATTGGTAATTGGTTTATTATTGTCACATGTACCAAGATGCAGTGAAAAGCTTTTGTTTGCATGGCATTCAGACCGATCATTCCACACACAAGTATATTGAGGTAGTATGAAAGGGGGGAAAAAAAACAAAATGCAGAATATAGTGTTACAGTTACAAAGAGTGACTGCAGTGCAGACAGACAAATAAAATGCAAATGTTGGTAAAGAAACAATCTCAGCTGTGGATGGGATGATATGTTAGAAGGATCATCAAATGAGACTATACGGGTTGAATTAAAGAAAGAGAGTTATTCACACCATTAAGAATGTATTATTGACCTCCACACAGTTCGTAGGGAGCTAGATGCACAAAAATATTACCACAGTTATAGCGAGGGAATTCAATTACCTCCCAATATTAACTGGGATACAGTTAATGTAAAAAATATATAGGGCACAGGAGAATTTTTTCAGCTAGTGTATTGCAAGTGCAGCAATGTGATTTTGTGGTTAAGGAAGAACTGTGTGAAATGGGATGGGATAAATAAAGGAAAGGATGAAGTAACTAAAGCTTTAGCATCTTTGAAATTGCTCGGGCTGAATGAAATATATCCCAGGTTGTTGAAGGATACATTGGAAGAAATTGTGGAGATTCTGACCATTATTTTCAATTTTCTCTGACTTCGGATGTGTTGTCAGAGGATTCGAGGACTGCCAATGTTCTACTCTTGCTCGAGAGCAGGAAAGGAGTAAAAAAAAAACAGGTACTTCAGGGCAGTTAGTTTAACTTTAATGGTTAAGCAAATTATTGGAATCAATTCTGAAGGATGGTATATAAGCTTTCATTTAGGAAGGCACAATTAATCAAAAACACTCACCATGGATTTGTTAAGGGAAGGTCACATCTGACTAAAACTGAAGCTTCTGAGGCATTACAAAGAGGGTCAATGATAGTGATGAATTTGATGTTGTCTCTGAGGATTTTAGTAAGGCTTTTGACAAGGTGCAACATGACAGACTGGTCAAAAAAGTAAAAGCCGAAAGGTTACAAAATCAAAATAGTTGATGGGTGTTTTTGTGACTAGAAAGCTCCTAGCAGGGAAGAGGGCTTGGCACTTGGTCCCTTTTGCAATAGATAATGATTATTTAGACTTAAATTTATGGGGCATGACAAAGAGGTTTGCAGATGGTACAAAAATTGATTGTGTGGTTAATAGTGAGGAGGAAAACTGTAGATTGCTGAAAGATGCAGATAATCTGGTCTGTTGGACTGAAAAATCACAAGTGGGATTTAATCCAGAGATGTGTGAGGTAATGTGTTTAGGAAGGAACAATAAGGCAAGGAATGCACAATAAATTAGAAGGATGAAAGACCTTGGTGTGCATTCACAAATCTTTAAAGAAAGCAGGATAACTCAATAAGGCATACAGGATGCTTTCTTTTATTAGCCGAGGCATAAAGTATAAGAACATGGAGGTTGTGCTAGAAATGTACACACCACAAATTGGACCACATTTTGATTACTTGATTTCTGGCCACCACATTACAGGAAGAGTGGGATTGCAATGGAAAGGATGCAGAGAAGATTTATATGTATGTTAATAGGGCAGCAAAACGGAAGCTATGAGAAACAATTAGATGGATTGGGATTGGTTTATTATTGTCACATGAACCAAGATACAGTGAAAAACTTAGTTTTGCAAGCCATCCATATAGTCCATTCAAAGACATAAGTAGTACAAGGGACAAGCAGAAACAGAATATAGTGTAACATTACAGTTACAGGGAGAGTGCAGTATGAGATAGATTGTGAGGTCAAGAGTTCATCTTCAGTGTAGAAGAGGTCCATTCAAGAGTCTAATGAGAGTGGGGTAGAAGCTCTCCTTAAGCCCTGTGGTGCGTGTTTTCAAGCTTTTATATCTTCTGCCCGATGGAAGTAGAGAGAAGAGAGAATGTCCAGGGTAGGAGGGGGTCTTTAATTATGCTGGCTGCTTTTCGAGGCAGCAAGAAATGTAGGCAGAGTCCATGGAGGGGAGGCTGGTTTTCATGATGGACTGAGCTGTGTCCACAACTCTCTGCAATTTCTTGTGGTCTTGTGGCAGAGCAGTTGCCATACCAAGCTGTGATGCATCCTGATAAGATGCTTTCAGTGGTGCATCAATAAACAATTGGTGAGGGCAATGTGGACCGTTAAAAGATTGTTCCTTGGGAACAGAGGAGATTTGCTTCCAACGTATAAGATTATGTAGATAAAAGAAATAAGAAGCACCCAGTTCCCTAGTTAGAAGGTTCAAAAACGTGAGGGCATAGAGTTAATGTAATTGGTGGAATGATGGATAAGGAAAGCTTTCTCGTGCAGAGCATGTAGAGGGTCTGGATCTCACTGCCTGAAAGAGTGGTGGGGGCAGAAACCCTCATCACATTTAAACAGTACTTGAATGTGTGCATGAGGAGCCATGAGCTGCAGGGCTAAGGACTCAGGAAAGGAAAGAATAGATTGAGTAATTCAGTCACCAATACCTAATGGGTTGAATGGCCTCCTCCTATTCTATTGCTAGGCATTTCTTCAGCCACAACTCAAATTTACAGTTAGCCTGGAGAACAGGACTGCAAAATGAATTACAGTAGAAAGCCCTGGATCTGTTCTGTTCAAACAGAATTTGATTTTAACATTACTGCTAATATTAAGAAGAGTTGCTTTATTATTTTAAAAGTTATGCTTTTAAAATAATAAAACCCTCAAGATTTAATTTTTTTTTAATTTGTAGAAATTAAAAGATGTATATTTGTGGATCTCTCAACTAGACATTGACCATTTCAAGTTCAGACTTCTCATTAACATATTAGCCCAAAATTCTGTTATTAGTCAAATGTTTTTGTGCACAATGTGACAGGATTTTATCAGAAAACCAAGGTAGCTGTTAGTGATTGAGGCTTACCCCATGGTTATTCAATGATGCCAAATTACTTTTGGGTCCTCCCTGCACACACTAACACATAGACAGCCAAACATCAAACTGACTTTTCTATGGGCTGACCTTGATATTCTTTAAACATTTGCCGGAGATATAGAACCACATTTTTTTCTTGAATATCTATGGAATTAAAATGTCAAATATGCTGTGGAATTTGTTTTATGAAAATGGATTAGCCAGCTACATAAACGTAATAATACTTCAAAAGTGTCTGGCACATCCAGCATCTTTTTCGTCTGCACTCTTACTTGAAATATTTCAGTCTTTCATTTGAACTCGCAGAGGACTAATTTCACAAAACTTAAAAATGCTTTTAAAAATTGAAGGAAGAAAACACAGTAAATATTTTACTTATTTTTAAAGTCAGAATTCACAGCAACCTTCCCCAGTTTTCCCCTAATGGAATACAAGAGCTTTATTCCTTCATATCACTGAATATTTCATTGCCTAGTAGTCACTGACCTACATTAGCTCCCAGTATGGCAAAACTTTGGCGTTCTCGCATAGCTTTTCACGTCTTTTCAAGGATCTGTCACTATTAATCTCTGCAATTTCTCCACCCTACAACTCACCAGTCCTCCATATCTACTTCCAAGCTCATTCCTGTTTTCATTAATATACCATGCATTCAGCTCCCCACACCCTTAGCTGCATATTTCTATGTTAAATTTCTCTCCCTCTCTTTCCTTCTTTAAGGTGCACTTTAAAGCCTCTCTCTCTTTGGCCACCTTGGCCAATATCTTCTTCCCTTGGTGTGGGGTCAGTTTTTGTTGGAGAACATTCCTGTTTTACCACTTAAATCACCTGTCCTGGTCCAACCACGTAGACACCACACCCAAGGAAGCGTACCAGTGCCTCTACTTCCTCAGGAGGCTTAAGAAATTTGGCATGTTGCCTTTGACCCTCACCAATTTTTTAATAGGACACTGTCTATGGTGCATCTATCGGGATGCATCACAGCTTGATATGGCATCTGCTCTGCCCGAGACCACAAGAAACTGCAAACAATTGTGGACGCAGCTCAGCACATCACGGAAACCAGCCTCCCCTCCATGGACTCTGTCCATACTTCTCGCTACCTCGGTAAAGCAGCTAACATAATCAAAGACCCCACCCCGGACATTTTCTCTTCTCAAAGTCAAATTTATTGTCATGTGCACAAGTACATGTCTGCACAGGTGGAATGTAAAACTTGCTTGCAGCAGCATCACAGGCACATAGCATCATATAAGCAGCATTCCAAGAAAAAACATAAATTAAACAAATAACATACAATTTTAATGTACAATTAAGCAATTAATTAAATACAATTAATGTACAATACAATGAACATAATTGGAACAAAAAAAGCCCATTTTAGTGCAAAATGATCAGTCATAGTGTTGCTAAAGCATAGTGATTAGGGTTCTCCCACCCCACAACCACCAACCTCCCCCCCACCCACCACCACCCCTCCCACCCCCACCCCCACACACAATCAGGCAGAAGATACAAAAACCTGAAAACACGTACCGTCAGGCTCAAGGACACCTTTAATCCTGCTGTTATAAGGTTATTGAATGGTCTAGTATGATAAGATGGACTTTTGACCTGACAATCTACCTTGTTGTGGCCTTGAACCTTATTGTCAGCCTGCACTGTACTTTAACTGTAACACTTTATTCCTCATTCTGTTGTTATCTCTTGTACTACTTCAATGCACTGATGTGATGAAATGATCTGTATGGATGGCATGCAAAACAAAGTTTTTCACTGTACCTCGGTATATGTGACAATAATAAACCAATTTAACACGTTAAATCATTATTGTTGCCCAGTACTGTTGGGTAAACCATTTGTTATATTATTTACAGTTCTGTTAATCTTTGAAAGCAATGAGCCAACAACAGCTATGTAATTCTACATTTTTATCAGTTTCCTCCTGGTTATGTGCTTGCATTGCTTGTATTGATGTGCTACTTTGTCAGCGCAAACTCTAATCTGCTCTGTTGTATTAGTTATATCATAAAAGTGAAGCAGCATTGATTTTATGATTATGTTGGTATTTCAGTTGAGCAAAGTTCAGTAACTGTTTAGAGAATTCAATTATCCAAGCTATACACTTTCAGTATATACAGGATGTAACATTTTTCAATATTGGGCTGTGAAACCTTATCTTTTGTCACTGTCTCTTGCTGATATACCCCAGAAGTCATTTTGTAAACTCAATAATGCTTCTTCCTGTCTTTCATCAACTGTCAATAAGTCAGTCGTGACCTCTGCCAATTGTATCTCTTCCTCTGAGAGAGCTGACACTTATCAGATATAGTTTTCCACCCTTCTCTCAAGACCTCATCCAAGTGAAATTTCTTTGTGAGAGCCCAGGAAATGAGTATTATCACATTATTCAGCTAGCCTTTCTCATTTCTGTCCTAAAAATGGACCGCTTACAGCAATCAATTAAAGGGAGGCATATGAGGGAGAAGGAAATAGAGAGACACACTGACTGGTTTAGTTGAGGAAAGATAGGAGAAGGCTTATGTGCAGCATAAAGACTGAATGAGCTGAAAGCCTAGTTCTGTGCAGTTTTATCATATGTATATTTATTTAATCCTTCATACAAAATCAGTTGAGTTTCCCGCCCAGGATCTCTATAACATTATACCCATTGCATATTGCATGATATGTTTGAGCCCAAGATCAGGTTGGAATTGGGTTTGGTTTTGTATCCTTTGGAATTGCAAGAAAATGATGGGTTTAGACATGGAGAGGAAAAAAAATGACATGTATTGCTTCATAATTTCCATATAGGGTCAAGAATGACAGCTCATTTCAAAAAGGATTCTGCCATCCCATAGAGAAAGGATATAAATATATTTTGCATTATTTGGCTATTCTGGATTAAAATTCAAGTCATAGAGGAGAGGTATTGTTTTTGGATTAGATATGCAAGTGGGAGATCTCACCACGTGAACTGTTATTGATTATGATACTGAGATTTGGGATGTGTCTGCATTGTCACATATTGATACTGATCTTTAACCTATAATAAAGTTATATAAAAAGGTGAAATTCGACAAGGTACAAAATGAACATGCACATACTCATTAAGGTCAGCAGGTGTTTATGCCTCAGTGTCTTTCTCAATCTCTCTTTAAGGAACTGGTGAATAACTATAAATTAAACTAACAAAGGATTTTATTAATAAATAAAAAAAACTAAGATGTCTCAGACAACATCCCTACTACATACTTCCCCCTCAATAGTGGATTTTCTAGAAACTTCTACATTAAGCAATGTTGCAACCCAGGGAGCAATTGATCACATGCTGCAGTTCTTAAAGGGGCACCAACCAATATTGCATGCAACAGGGTTTTTGATATTTCTTAACAATTCGCTGCCTTCATCTGTGATTTGAATCGTACTTCTTGCTGTATTCAAAATATTTGGTTTGTACATAATTATACCTCTGTATCGATGATCTGTTTTGCAAACCTATTATACTGAAGGGCTTTTTTCTGAGTTACAATTGCAGCACCATTATATTCTCAGAAGTGATGATGTAATTGTCCCTTGTATTACGGAGCAGACAACTGTGTTGATCTATCAGAAATCACATTCAGATCAGACCAAGAGACTACAGTAGATTTCCTCCTTTGAAGGATTTTAGTGAACAAGATTTTTTTAAGGCAATACAGTAGAATCATGGTTAACATTATTGAAACCCTTGCCTGGAAATTGGACCCATTTGTGCCTGTTTTTATGCAGAAATTTTGTGCTAAAAGAAGAATAGAAACAGGAGTCCACCATTTGGTCCTTCATTCCTGTTCCACCATTTAATAAGATCATATTTTACCTTGGCGCCATTTTCCTGCACTTACCCCGAGCCCTTGACTTTTGAGGTGAAAGCCAATTTCTGTGCAGTTTTATCATATGTAAACTTATTTAATCCTTCATTCAAAATCAGTTGAGTTTCCCACCCAGGATCGTTTACTATCTATCTTGAATATACTTGTCAACTGAGCCTCCAGTCATCTTCGTTAGAGAACTCCAAAGACCTGCTGTAAGTAGGGGTGAAGAAGTTTCTTCTAAACTCTGTCCTGACCCTTTACTTTGAGACTGGTTCCACACAAACCAGCTAGAGGAAACATGTACTCTGTATCTACCTGGTCAAGCTTCTTAAAAATTGTGTATATTTCAATGAGATCACATCTCATTCTTCTAAACTTGAGAGAGTACAGACTTGGTCTGCTTAATCTCTCCACATTTGACATACCCACTATCCCAGGATGAACTTTGTTGCAATCCCGTATCGTCTTAGATTGGAGGAGCAAGCTTGTACACAATATACCAGATGCAGTCTCACCAGCGTCCTATATAACTGGAGCAATAAGTTTCTACTTTTATACTCAAATCCTCTTGAAATAAAAGCCAATGATCTATTTACATTCATAATTGCTTGCTGGACACGCACATTAACTTCCAATGATTCGTGTCCCAGGATAACCAGTCCTTTCGGACAATACCTTTCAATCTCTCGCCATTTTGCAAATAATCTGCCATTTTGGAGTGGATGATATCACATTTTTCCACATTATACTCCATCAGCCAAGTCCTTGCCCATTCAGTTAGCCCGTATACCCACCACCCCAACCCCGAAGCCTCTCTGCATTCTCTTCACAGTGTACTTTACCACAAATTCTACTTTTTTAATAATCATCAAACTTGGATATATTACACGATACCCTCATCCAAATCATTGATATAGAATGGAAACAACTAGTTTCCCAACACTGACTGGGTAGTACTCCACAGTTCATGTTCATCAATGCAGAGTTTAATTCACTTGCCTTTACATGTTTGTGCCCATTTCTGGTGAAGGTCCTGCTCATGGGAAATTGGATTGAGTGCTTCCTGTCCTGATTCTCTCCAATGCAGCTTTAATTTGTCCATTGCAATTTCTCAACGTGGTGATGTCATGAGAATTTTGAGGCTCTTTTTTAATTACTTAAAGACATAAATTGGATCAAAAGGTCCAATGTAATTTACTCAAGGAGTAGCAAACAAATTATTAAGTTGGCCAATACTTCCTAAAGTATATTGACGGCTATGTATTGAAATATCTTTGACAAGAACATGGACCATTGGTTTTTGTGGAATGTCTACCGGACGGTTTTTTGGAGCAACTTGTTGATGAACCCACCAGGGGATCGGCTGTTTTGCATTGGGTGCTATGTAATGAACCAGAGGTGATTAGGGAACTAAAGGTAAAGGAACCATTGGGAACTAATGATCACAATATGATTGAGTTCAGTTTCAAATTTGAGAAGGAGAAGCTGATAACTGGTGTATCGATATTTCAGTGGAACAAAGGAAATTACAGTGGTATGAGAGAGGAGTTGGCCCAAATTGATTGGAAGAGTAAGCTGGCTGGAGGGACGGCAGAACAGAAATGGAAGGAATTTCTACAAGAAATAAGGAAAATGCAGGATAGACATATTCCAAGAAAAAAGAAAGTTTTGAATGGAAAAAAGGCACAAATGTGGATAATGAGAGAGGTGAAGGCTAAAATAACAGCAAAATGGAGGGCATACAAGGAAGCAAAAATTAGTGGGAAAACAGAAGACTGGGAAACTTTTAAAAACCTGCAGAAAGAAACTAAGAAGGTCATTAGGAAAGAGAAGATGAATTATGAAAGGAAGTTGGCAGATAACATTCGAAAGGCTACTAAGAGTTTTTTTAAATATATAAGGAGTAAAAGACAGACACGGGTTGATATAGGACCAATTGATAATGGTGCGGGAGAGATTATAATGGATGATAAAGAGATGGCAGAAGAACTAAATGAGTATTTTGCATCGGTCTTCACTGTGGAGGACATCAGCAATATACTGGTTAGTCAGGGGTCTCACGGAATGGAACTGAGTTCAGTTAAGATTACTAGAGAGAAGGTGCTAGGAAAACTAAATGGGCTAAAGACTGATAAGTCTCCCGGACCGGATGAGGTGCATCCACGGGTTCTGAAGGAGGTGGCTTTAGAGATAGCGGAGGCATTGGTGATAATTTTCCAGGAATCGATAGACTCCAGCATGGTTCCTGAGGACTGGAGGGTCGCAAATGTAGTTCCGCTGTATAAGAAGGGTGGGAGGCAGCATAAAGGAAATTACAGACCTATTAGTCTGATGTCAGTGGTGGGAAAGTTATTGGAATCGATCCTCAAGGATGGGGTTATGGAATACCTAGAGGTGCAAGGCAAGATAGGTCCTAGCCAACATGGTTTTGTGAAGGGAAGATCCTGCCTGACCAACCTATTGGACTTTTTTGAAGAAATCACAGGTAGGGTGGATAAGGGAGAGGCGGTAGATGTTTTGTATTTAGACTTCCAAAAGGCCTTCGACAAGGTGCCACATAAGAGACTGATTAATAAGATAAGAGGTCATGGAATTGCAGGTAGGATAACAGAATGAGTGGAGCATTGGCTGGTTGGCAGGAAGCAAAGGGTGGGAATAAAAGGATCTTGTTCTGGTTGGCTACCGGTTACTAGTGGTGTTCTGCAGGGGTCGGTGTTGGGGCTGCTTCTTTTTACCTTGTACATTAACAATTTGGGTGATGGAGTAAATGGTTTTGTGGCTAAGTTTGCGGATGACACCAAGATAGATGGAGGAGTAGGGAGTATTGAGGAGACAGGAAGGTTGCAGAGAGACCTAGGTAGTTTAGGAGAATGGACAAGGAAATGGCAGATGAGATTCAATGTTGAGAAATGTGCGGTTGTACACTTTGGAAACAGAAATAAACGGGCAGATTATTACCTAGAAGGGGAGAAAATTCAAAGTACAGAAGTACAAAGGGACTTGGGGGTACTCGTGCAGGATACCTTAAAGGTTAACCACCAGGTCGGATCGGCGGTAAAGAAAACAAATGCTATGTTGGCATTCATTTCGAGAGGTATAGTGTATAAAAGTAAGGAAGAGTTGATGAGGCTCTACGGGGCACTAGTGAGGCCTCATTTGGAATACTGTGCACAGTTTTGGGCCCCATATCTTAGGAAAGATGTGCTGATGTTGGAGAGGGTTCAGAGGAGATTTACAAGGATGATTCCCGGAATGAAAGGGCTTGCGTATGATGAGCGTTTGTCGGCTCTTGGACACTGGAGTACAGAAGAATGAGAGGGGACCTCATAGAGACATTTAAAATGTTGAAAGGACTGGACAGAGTAGATGTGGTTAGGCTGTTTCCCTTGGTGGGTGAGTCCAGGACCAGAGGGCACAATCTTAGAATTAGAGGGTACAGGTTTAAAACAGATGAGGAGAAATTTCTTTAGCCAGAGGGTGGTGAATTTGTGGAATTCCTTGCCAGGTACAGCAGTGGAGGCCAGATCATTGGAGGCATTTAAGGAAGAGATAGACATATATCTAAATAGTCGGGGTATCAAGGGATATGGGGATAAGGCCGGAAATTGGGGTTAGAATAGTGTGTTTCTTTTTCATCTGCCCCCCAACCCCCCCCCCCCAATTTCTCATTTTCTTTTTTCCCTTTTCCTTGGAGCAGACTCGATGGGCCGAATGGCCTACTTCTGCTCCCTTGTCTTGTGATCTTATGATCTTGTGAACATACACCAAATCCAATTCTGCAATCAACAATATAATTACTGGGTGACACGGACATACAGTCAACTTTGACCACTGGAGCAGATTTCCATTCTGCTGAAGTGGCATTTTCTCTGGAACACATTAACCCTTTGGCCTATGCTTTGTGTCTTTGAGATGGAATATATAATAACAAAACTCTAATTTCAATCTGGATCTAAGTTAGTTAACAACACTTAACATAATGCCAATTCATTTGGTTCTGCATCAAAGAGCAAGATTGTTAATTTCTCTTTATGAATGCTTATGTAGGTAAAAGGGAGATCTTAGAGATGTTACTGTCATTTTATAAATCACTCGTAGTTTCCTCTATAAAGTGCTGTTTGAATAAAAATGTCTGCACCCATTGCATGCAGTGCAATCATGGTTCCCAGATTATTCCAATCACCCTCCCTCACCCCAGCATCAGCTTTGGCCCAAGTAGGCTGCTCCATACCTCAGGACCCCATGCACCACTAAAACCTGCAACCCCCAGACTTCCAGCTCTCCACCCCTCCTTCACTTACCCCTTCCTTCATTGATTTGTTATCATCCCACTCTGATTCTTGCACCGAATCCCTCTTTGAGCTCCTTTCGATGGCATTCTGCCATGGAGAGGTCCCATTAACAGTGTTAACCCAATTCTCATGGATCAGTGTGTAAATGCCACTGTTGCTATGCTGTCCAAGATGGCCATCTGAGCTAATTACATTTGCCTGCATTTGACCCATGTCCCTCTAAACCTTTCCTATCCATGTACCTGCCGAAATGTTTCTTAAAGTAAAGATGACCATTTTATTTTCCTCTTGTGACTGCTGATTTGATGTTACTGTGCCAAAATTGCTCAAGATGTAATTTCTAGGCACAAGTTTATTTTTAAATTGCATGTTTATTAAATTACTTGAATTTAAATTGCCCAGCTGCCGTGAGTGTGATTCAAACTCTTGTCTACAGGTTTCTGGTTCAGCTCACTGCATTACAAATCTTGACATTTAATTATGTTCTTGTACCTTATTGTATATTTACTATAGACCTACCTTTCCACAAGTCAGTGTATCAGTTGCGTTCAATAATTACATTGTTAGTTTCAAATACCTTTCTGTTGAGTTGCAATGCACTTATTGACAGTATTTTGATGGACTATACGCTGAGGTAGACAGATCCTATTTCAGAATCAATGAGTGGGAAGACAAGGACCTTAAGCATTCATAAAGAGAAATTAACAATCTTGCTTTTTGATGCAGCACCGAAATGAATTGGTATTACTTTAAGTGTTGTTAACTGATTAGGTCAAGATTGAAATTAGAGTTTTGTTGTTATATGTTCCATCTCAAAGTCACAAAGCATAGGCCAAAGGTTTAATGTGTTCCAGAGAAAATGCCACTTCAGCAGAATGGAAATCTGCTCCAGTGGTCAAAGTTGACTGTACGTCCGTGTCACCCAGTAATTATATTGTTGATTGCAGAATTGGATTTGGTGTATGTTCAAAAACCATTCATCCATGTTCTTGTCAAAGATATTTCAGTACATAGCCGTCAATGTACTTTAGGAAGTATCGGTCAACTTAATAATTTGTTTGTTAAAGATAAGCCTTCACAATTTTTGTACCTTTGCACTTCAGCTCATTTGATTTACTTGTGACTGACAGTATTAGTAACACTTTACAGGTAGAACTGAACACCTTAATTAAGAAATTATGTCAATAATTTGTAGTTTGCTTCTGTTTCAAGTCGAAACACTATAACTGCATCAGAATCAATTTATAGTAGGACCTGACATGCAATATTCAAAGACACAGCAGCTTTGATTTAACTGCATTTTAACTGCAAGTCTGATCTGTTACCATTCCAGTAACAGGTCCTAGAGAAAGTAGAATGAGAAAGGTAAATGCTGGAAATCACTTTCTTGTTGGTCCAGTGGAGCAGGAGTTCTCCTCAGCACTACCCAGCCCTACCCCAAACAGGCTTGTCTCCACCCCCCATTGCCCCAGTGCTGGTTGTTAGGAACTTATTCACTGGTCCTTACCTCCAGTCTGTCAACCAGTTGGCTGTTAAGAGGGAATCTGTCCAAAGTTGTTCTGCTTCCTGAAGCTTACCAGGTTCTTCACCCATTGCTCAACCCTCTTGCTTCCCTGGACATTTAGTTGGTCTTGTGCTGACCTATTAATCAAAATTCCCCAGATGAGTGGCCAGTACATTATTGGGCCAAATACTTCCATCCAGATACGCCAAAATGGCCCTTTTCCAGTGGAACAGGAGAAGGTCTTGCATCCTCGTGAACATGCTCAACAAGATCAGCTTATAAAGTCATGGCAGTTTGTGTGCCTTGAGTTCACTTTAGTGCCTGATTTGCATATCCTCTGATTTCCCAAAATCTATCAGACTTCAACGTGTACAATATCTGAGCAACCATTGAGGTAGAGAATTCCACAGATTTGCAATATCCTGGTTTAAAAACTTCATCTCAGTCTTAAATGGTGGTCCCTTATCCTATGTATCCCTTATCCAGCCAGAGGAAATGGCCTTTGGCCTGTCACAGTGATAAAAATGTTTCATGTGTGTGTATGTATGTATTCTAAGAGGCTATTTTAATCAGCTACTCCCCCTTTAGAAAGAAACAATTCTCTTGACCATCTTTTACATCAGCTTGCCTCTTCTTTAATAAAATACAAATAATAAAATACAATATTACCATGTTCATGAGAATAAGCTAAATGAATTTGGGTGCAGCTATAATGCAATATAGTGCATGTTAATAGCTTAAGCTTAACAATCTAATAAGTTGGGGCCAGGCAATTTTTGTGCACTTTTCTTGATCAATAATGTTTCCAAATCTAATAAATCCACTGGTGCCTGTTTTAAAACTTTCCATATCATAATTAACCCCAGAAACTATCCTGTTTTGTTGACATTTTGGGGCTAAGAAGATCCAAGTCCTAGGTCACCAATACATTAACAAGACTTAAAAACAGAAAATGCTGCAAACACTTGGCAGTTCTGGCAGCATCTGTGGAAAGGGAAAGAGTAAACATTTCACGTCAATGCTCCTTTGTCAGAAGTCTTTCACCTGAAACATTAACGCTTTATTTCAGATTTCCAGCATGCAGTTCTTTTATTTTTCACTTGAAGGACAATTTGATTCATTAGGAAAAAAATATGATTTTTTTCTTCTTCCTCCTTTCCTACAGTTCAGGCAACCCCACCTTTCTTATTTCTATTTCTAATTAATAGTGTCATAGAATCATAAAGCATGGAAGCAGACCCTTTGGTCCACTGATCACGAAGCACCCATTTACACTAATCCAACACAGATCCCACTTTATTCTCCTCACATTCCCATCACCTGCCTCCAGAATTTAGAGTGGCCAATTAACCTACCAACCCGAAGTCCTTTGGATGTGGAAGGAAACTGGAGTACCTAGAGAAAGGCTAGAAGGTCACAGGTAGAATGTGCAAACTCTACACACACAACACTGGAGGTCAGGATCGAACCCAGGTCCTAAACTGTGAGGTAGCAGCTTTGCTACCTGCACCACTGTACTGCCTTTCATCTCTCATTCAGTGATTCTGATGTTATCTATGCCTCCAAAATATCTAATCCTCCTCATGCTTTTGAGTTCTTCATCCACTTGTTTCTCATGCATTTGAGTCTCAACACAATTTTCTTAAAACTATTAACGGATTAAGATGATCTTTCTCCTGTTCAGACAATCAATCCCTGGAGACTGCTGGACTAGTCAGGGTTGTTGACAGCATTGCTCCTGTTGAAGGTCAGGCACCCTCCCCTGCGCCTGCAACACCTGTCTACCCTCTCCTGTCCACCTGACCCTACATCCCTCTGTGCTCAATTCTTCAGGTTGACTGATGCATCTGATTCTAAGTGAGTGGGAAGGTATCACTAGATGTTAATGCAATTGTCTTTTGCATCCACAAATTTTTCTACTCCCAAGTATATTGTGGAAATCGGCCCATCAACACAGATATGGTTGATATTAAATTGATATTGAACAACAAGTCAAACTATTTTACTGATAGGGGAATAAATACAAGGGTTGGCTTTGTAACTTCAATTTACATCCTTTTTATCTCTTGCACTGGAAAAGCTTCAAAAAACATTCAATTCAGGTAATCTTTTTTGTATAAATTACATCAACTGAATAATATTTGAACCTTCTGCACTTTATGATTTGCATAGAATTGTGAAAAATATTTAATACTTTACATTAAAGACAGGAGACATCAATGAATACCATGAGAAGCTTTGCACAAAGATGAGGCAGTACAGGGGTGCAATGGTTAACACCGCTGCCTTGCAGCTTCAAAGACCCAGGTTCAATCCTGACCTCTGTATGGAGTTTGCCTGTT
This sequence comes from Pristis pectinata, assembly GCF_009764475.1. Lineage (NCBI taxonomy): Eukaryota > Metazoa > Chordata > Chondrichthyes > Rhinopristiformes > Pristidae > Pristis > Pristis pectinata. The sequence continues at coordinate 15,021,226 of NC_067429.1, forward strand.
CTCCCTGGGGATCATGGGGCTGACCTGCTGATATTGAACAGCTGAGTTTTCCAGTGCTGGAACTGCACCTCTCTGACTCCGTCTTGCCAATTGCTTTCCTGATGGTCTGGCCAGCTCTAGCTCTACATCTATGGCCCTCTTTTCCACCAACTCTACTCCCAGGCATTTGTAAGTGACTTGTCCGTGGCTGGAAAAATCATCTTGCACCCACTCTAATGGCACTGGGGAATGGCACATAGGGTAGCACAGCAGGGCAGTCTCTGTTTCTGCACTGGTTCTATGGAGAGCTCTGAGTGCTAGCACAGGTCCAGTAGACAGCATAGTGCAACTGGTCACTTCCAGCTAAGGCCATTTCCCCTACCGTGTTAGGGTCATGAATGGTGACAACAGTGGGACTGGAAGTGAGTGAGTTCAAGCAGATTCAGGTTGTGATCCAAATTTTTTGTTCAACCTGCTCACCATGACCTGTTTTGTTAGATTCAGCCCAGTATTTTTGTCTAATGTTTGATTAAAAATATGTATGCTTAGACAATCAATTGTATTATGCCCTTTGTTTCAACATCATTCAACTGAAAATTGGATTTTTCTTTTCCAGAATCAAATGCAGTAATTCCTGGTTAGTTCCCATCACTTCAGAAATTCAACTGAGTACTAATCTCCCTTGATCCCTGATGCAATTTCTGTATCGAAGGTGCATGGATTGGCATTGCTTCATTTTTGCAGCATTGCAGAGGAATTTGGAACATTTGGTTCTGAAAGTGTTGGTCAGAGGCAGTTAAAAGATGTTCAAACTGACGGCTTTGCCAATGGTTTCCTCCCCAACGTTAGCATCTGTTAAAGCCTTTTGGGGCATTCCAGGAGCTGTACCAATGTACTGCTTGAAGTCTGCTCCAGATTTTTTTTCCCACTTGCTTTCACCTTTAATGTGACCCCGATCTGCCTGTTGTGTTACAGAGATCCAGAGGCCCAGTAAGACTTCACATCCACACAAGGACCAAGTCAATATAGATACCCATCAGACCATTTCTCAGCCCCTCCTTTTCCATTTAAACAGCCCCAGCCTATTATGGCTATCTCTCCTGATAGAAGTACCTCTCAGCTCATTAAGGGAGGGTCATCAGTGGAGAGTCTGGGCAGTGGTCCAAGCTCGGCAAGATCTGGCCCAATGAAGTCAGAACGTTCAAAAAATCTCTGATTCACCAACGTGGGAAAAATGAGAATAAATTATTGTACTTTGAGGTGTAATTCCATTCTCTGCACTGCATATTGCTGGGGAAGATTTGCAACAAAATACAAGATAGTTTTAAAAACTTACAAAATGGATTCATAATTGGTGAGTAAATTTTAATATAGCAAAGTGTGAGTGAACATATTATGGGAGAAAGAATAGGAATACTGCAAGCTGTTCAGAAATAAGGATTTGAATAGGGTGGCAGAGCATAGGGCTCGATTCTGACAGACAAATCAATAAATGCAATAGTGCAAAGAAAATAGGCCATTAACAGAAGCGAGCAGAACATGGGGGTTAATTTCTGAGGAGAGAGAATTGAAAAACATTGAGATTAAGTTGACCTTACATGGAATGTAAGGATAGTGTGGTGTTCTGGTCTCCATAACATATAGTAGAGAGGTACAATAATGATTTACAAGGATGATAACAGAGCTGAGGGTTATTCCTACCAGAAAATCTAACTGTAACAGGGTAGGATTGTTAATGTGGAAGAGGAAAGGCTGAGAAGTGACCTGATAGAGATCCTTTAAGATCAAGTAATATCACGATGTGGTAGATGTATTAATTTTACTGTAGAAGAACCTGAAGTTATGGTCCACAAATATGAGGTGGTTATGAATAAACGTAATGAGGAATTTGGGAGAATTTGATTATGATATAAATTACACTAGGCAGCCAGGTATGATCAGAACACAATTACATGCTCTTAGAACTGAAGACAATGAGAATAGGTTCAGCTCTTTTTTTATATAGCTTCCAAGCACAATTACAGCTATCACCAGGGTCTACAGGTAGGTTTGCCTTCCACGCAGTGACTGACTAATGGAAATTTTAATACTGTCATTTCAATTGTTTTTCTTAAAAATGACACACATAACCCTCCTTCCCTCAGCTATGCCATCAGGATGTAACACTGAACGCAAGTGGAGATTTTGTCTGACTGCACAGCTGTGCTTATTTATGGGAGAAATTGTGAGCAAAGTTATACAAACATTTAATATGGGAGTATGGGATCCTTTAGAAAGTCCAGCATTTATTGCCTATTTCTGTTTGCTGTTGGGCAGCTGGTAGCGGACTGCCTTCTTGAACCATTGTAGTTCCAAGTGATCATGTCAGTGTGCATGATTTGGAGGGGAACATGGAATTGGAGGTGTTCCTTTGTGGCTGCTGCACTTGTTCTTATAGATGGTAGTGGGTTCGGGTAGGCTATTTTAAAAAAAACAGGCCTGATAATTTGCTGGAATGCATCCTGTAAATCATCAACAAACTGCTTCCATGGTGTGGTAGTACTGGAGAAGATGAAGCTTATTAAAAATTTTTGCAATTATTTGCATATAGATGAGCAGAATATATTCTTTCACATGTTGACTTGTGTCTCATCATCAGACTTTGAGAAGTTAGGAGGCGCCCCACTCACCATAAAGTATCCATCCCCTGACTTGCTCACTTGTAGCCATGGCATTTTATGAATTGACTGACTGATCCATAGCAATGCCCCAAGATAATGATGGGTGTGAATTTAGTGATAGCAATGCCACTGAACACTCTGTGGAGATACTTTAATTCTCTCTTGTTGGAAATGGTCATTAACTGTCATTCTGGCCATAAATATTACTTGCCAATTATCATCCCAAACTTTCACGTTGTCCAGGTCTTGCTGCATGCGTACTTGGATTGTTGTACTATTTGAGGAATTGTTAACAGAAATGAATACTGTGCCCTCTTCAGTAGGCATACCCGTTTCTGAACCTAGTAATGAAGGTAGGGTGATTGATAAAGCAGCTGAGTTTATTTGACCATAGGCACTACCTTGAGGGAAGTGCTGTTACTTTTTTGTATCAATGTAATCTACGGAATAATGTGGACCCATGGGATTAAAATACTCTTGAAAGCACTAACTCACCATTAGGCTGGTCAACTGCCCAGTAGAAGGAGCAGAGAATATATATGCTGATTAAAGTATTGGCTTTTCTATGAAATTTAAAGCCTGAATAAGGACAGCAGTCAATACCACGGTAACTTCCACGGTAGTGTAGCGGTTAGCATAAGGCTATTACAGCGCCAGGGACCCAGGTTCAATTCTGGCTGCTGTCTGTAAGGAATCTGTACATTCTCCCCATGACTCTGTGGGTCTCCTCCGGGTGCTCTGGTTTCCTCCCACATTCCAAAGATGTACAGGTTAGGAAGTTGTGGGCATGCTATGTTGACGCCGGAAGTGTGGAGACACTTGCGGGCTGCCCCCAGAACACTCTACACAAAAGGTGCATTTCACTGTGTGTTTCAATGTACATATGACTAAAAAAGAAATCTTATCTTAATCTCTCCATCATGAGGCATGGTAAATGAGGTACAATCATAGCATTTCTGCTTTAGATGCATGAATGCAAAAAGAATACAATATTCAACTGAAATAATAAGTTAAAAGGAATGAAAGTAGCCTTGACTGTAATTGCACATTAAGATGTTAAGCAAAAGTTTCTTTTTAACCTTAGCACACTTAGATGTTCAAGGTAATAGCTAAATAAAATGATTGTTATTTCCAGTATTGAATTTTACCAGTTATACTTCACTCCCATCTCTCTCTCTCTCAAAAATATTATTCCATTTTGGTCAGTGGTGATTGTTAATCTTTCATTGCTAAAATCAGTTGGTGAGGGGAATTGTAATTTTGGATCTTTTCACATGAAATAAGTGCTTGTGTGAGGAACAATGAATATGTACCTTCTGATTTTGCTCCTTTCCAGGGAAATAAAATTACAGGTTAATAACTTGCACATATTGTGTCCTTTTAGGATTAGGAAATCACAGAAGGGTGCTCTGAATACCAAACAGATGTGAAAAATTTTAGCATGATGAATGGAGGGATTGGCTGAAGTGACAAGTTTGGATAAATCATTTGAAGGTGGACAGAAATGCAACCTAGTGCCAGGTTTAAGGAAGGAAGAGCAAATTCAGTTTGATCTTTTACAGCTCTGCCAGGGATAGTAAAAGAACAGAGTGATGGGTTGAGTAGCAGGGAGAAGAAGAAAAAAACTGTTTGCACTCGATCCCAGTTCACCAGCATTGTGTTTACAAATCCAGGAAAACCTCAATTTTCTACAGTCTTCTTCAGCTCAGTGCCCCACTTCACACCCTCTATTCTTGTGAAAGGCTGGATGCAAAGCAGCAGAAGGTGTAAATAGGGACAGAATTGGAAGAAGGGGGTAGAGGCTTGGTAAGCTGATCTCTGGTGTGCTTTGTAAAATGAAATTCCAATCAATAGAGAAACAAATATCAGGAATAAGCAGAAATGATGAATGACAAAAACCTCAAAACTAGAGCAACAGCTTGACATAATGCAGCAATATTTTGTAATTACACTCTCTTTAGCTTTATTAATCATGAGAATTAAAAGAATTAGTTAGGTCAAATGTTCGGTCTCTGACTACAAACTGCAACAATGAACAGTAAGGATGGCATTTTGGGGAATATGTTCAACTGATTTATCCTGTCTGTTTCTTAACCTGGATTTAGTTCATAACAGCCAGGTTATTACAATATCCTGACGGCAATTTATAAATGCAATAAACCAGAGCTGCATCACGACACAATGGGACAAACAAAACAAATGAAAAATCACTATTTATACCAAGAATAAAGAGAAAACACTTGCAACAATGTTTTCTGTTTCAAATCGTTCAAACAAAATTGTACTTAAAATTCTTCTCATTATTTCTAGTTCTCTTCTTTTCTGAAGGCACTGACCTCCAATTGGTTAGGGTCCTGCTCATTGACAGCCTTTGGATGTATATGTAGTATGAGCCTTGGCAAAAAGGACTGTATATGGGAAATATTGGTTCATGCCTTGCACCTTTTCCATCAACTTTCAATTTGCCCATAACTATGAGCTCAGACATTGATTGTTCATGGTTTTTTTCCCATGGGAACCATATAGAGCTCACCTGACCTTGAAGTCGCCAAACTTTCTGAATGCAAGTTTCCAGCAGTAATCAATGAAAAATAATTAATATCAGGATCACTTGCAGATTTTTTCCTTCCTTCATGTATCTTCATACCAGACAGTTCGATTAACAAATACTCAATATATGTATATTTCTTAGTTTATAGGACTAATTTGTATTTTTCCTACGGCTTATTTTACAAAGGTCTTGGTTAAGACATCTATTCTGTGCAAGTGTGCAAGATGGCATTGCAATGGATCTCTTTTTCCCCATACCAGACAAGGTTGAAAATAAAATGTAATAATTCAGCTCATTGTTCTTTGACCAACTGATCTGCATGCAAATTCAATTTCTAAATGAGGGGCAAATTGTTAAATGCCAAGATTTCATTATCTAACATTTGAAGGATGGATAATTTACTTTATGTTGTGAGGACACTGAGTAATTTTAATGTCACACTCTTATCTCCAATATATATTTTATAAAATTATTGGGTAATAAGTCCAATTAATTAGTTACCCACTGTAGATTTTGATGCTTCAGATTTCTTATGGAGTAAAATTGTATTTTCAATCAATGTTATTGCCCTTGAAAGACAAGCAAATGTTTATAATTCTTAGCGAACTCTTTCCTACCTTTCAAGGGATTTTTTTTTCCTCTGGTAGTTTGTTGCATGGTTTCCTTATCAAGCACTATTGCTCAGCTATTTATGCAAGAAAATCGTGTTTGACTAATTTACTGAAGTTCTTTGAGGATGTGACTAGTAGAATAGATGAGGTGAAACCAATCAATATGGTGTATGTGAACTTTTGGAAGACTTTTGATGAAGCCCTTACCGGGGTTGAGTAGGTGGAATTGGAGGTAATAAACCTGCACATAGAACAGTACAGCACAGGAGCAGGTCATTTGGCCCAGGGTGTCTATGTGAGCATGATGCCAAATTAAACTAAACCCTTCTGTCTGCACATGATCCATATCCTCCAAACCCTGCATATTTATGTGCTTATCTAAAAGCCATTTGAAAGCCACTATCATATCTGCTTCCACTACCACCCCTGGCAGCACGTTCCAGGCACCTACCACTCTCTGTGTAAAACAAAAAGAACTTGTCCCTCACATCCCCTTTAAACTTTCCCCCTCTCACCTTAAAGTTATGCCCTCCAGTATTTGACATTTCTACCCCCTGACTGTCCACCTTATCTATGCCTTTCATAATTTTAAAAACTTCTATCAGGTCCCCCTTCAACCTCCAACGTTCCATAGAAAACAACCCAAGTTTGTACACTTCTCCTTGTATTACATGCCCTCTAATCCAGGCAGCATCTTGATAAACCTCTTCTGTGCCCTCTTCAAAGTCTACACATCCTTACTGTAATGGGGTGACCAGAACTGCACGCATACTCCAAGTGCGGCCTAACTAAAGTTTTATACAACTGCAATATGACTTCCTGACTCTTGTGCTCTATGTTCCTAGCGATGTAGGCAAATGTGCCATACACTTTCTTTACCACTCTATCTACTTGCATTGCCACTTTCAGGGAGGTATGGATTTGGACCCCATGATCCCTTTGTACATCAATGCTATTAAGGATCCTGCCATTAACTCTTTGTCAGACTTAATCTCACAGAGGATTCCAAAATGGCTTCAACTTAACAAACACTCAATGATGTATTTAAAAACTCAAACTCCCCTTAAAATACCACCAGGCAATTTCACATTTCTATCATAAATATAATTGGGAAACACTGTTTTAGGATGTTAAATAGACAGTTCCAATCAGCCAGATTCATATCGAAGCGATTTATTCAATTTCAGGTATCAGTAGGCTTCATGCTGTCAGTTTGTGTTAAATGGGTACACATAGTGCTCAGCAAATGACCCGACTCACTGATTCAAATAATCCTGTGCTATATTACCTTTCAAGCTGCCTTAGGAAATCAGTGCATGAAGCATAACTTTGTGTCAAAGAAATCTTGCATCATCAATGGATGAATAATTAGAGAGAATCACCATATTTCCATTGCATTTGCTTTCATGTACCTGAATCTGTATTTCCAAACAGTTTAGTGCACCTCAGTAATTCAAGCAGTGTATCTCAGAGTGGGTTTGACAGGCAGCCATTGATTTTTTTTTCAAAATTAGCTACCATAGTTTAATTTTCTATTATCTTAAAATAATATCTTTACTTTTAGATTGGAATTGGATGCCATATTATGGGCTACTGAAAATCATTCTGGATCCAAATTGGAAAGATTCAGGCTCTGATGAGATGTAGATGGTTTCCTCAGTGATGAAGAGTGTCACTTCTATTATGTTTTGAATAAGTTACATTAAGATTGAGCTCTCTGTTGTCAACAATGTCTGTCTCCAATGATGGCCAAGGTGTTGTCAGGAAAGATGGAAATTCAAATAAAGCTTGAGTGAGCAACAAAACAAAAAATCCAATCATCTGAAAACTGGGAGAAAACTGCCTAAATGTGTCCTTTGACCAGGACTTATTTTAATCAGGTACTAGTGCAGTTTCTGACATTAGTCTTTTCCATCTAATCCATGATCTGTATTAGAATGGGTAGATCTTCAGTTAGTAGTGGAGGTCTAAAGTTGTGTCCTTGAAACTATCCATCACTCTTCCCTTCTGCAGATCAATCTTATAATGGGTTGTCCCTTTTCTGTGTACCTGCTGCTGCTAACTAATGCTCTATGAATACACCTGTGCAGACCACTTCAATGTATTAAGTATATGAGACATTTTTTCAATATTAGTTGCTTGGACAGGTAGGAGCAAGAGATGGTGCAGCTTTAAGGGTCTGTATATGGCATCTGTATAACTGGAGTGAGGGACAAGGGTTGGCACATAATCAGTTACAGATCACAGCCATCACAATACAGCCTAAATGTCGCTTTATGTGTGTTGAGGTATGTGTATTAGAGCAAATGGGAATTAATCAATCAAAGGAGGACAGATAGAAGAAATGCTGAAACTCTCTGAAAACCTTTGTAATCAAATGCTTATGATTGCATCCTCCAGTGGTGGCAAGGTTTACCAAATAGGAGGAATGCTGCATTTACTTGGAGACTACCTTTTATTTGTATGTCTCCTGTAAGATGAAGGGGAACAGATCAGTCTGCAACCTTTTGAAGGGTCTTGATGGTGTGTGAAGTAGATTAGCAAAGCCTGCAAGCTGAGAAGAAGCAGCAAGTGTGGCCAACGGCAGGGGTGGAATAATTTTGCCAATAGTAATTGTGTGTGTGCGCGCGTGTGCGCAAAAGGGAGAAATTTATTGAAGTACCCCATTATCACTAATGGGAGGCTTGGGAACGGGACAGAAGGGTCTGGTAATGGTGGGATTAGAGTGCTACAAGCCTGTACAGAGTAAGAGAAATGTGAAGGAGAGTTCTGCTTTTCTCTCTTGCAAAGATTGTTAAATTTTCTTTTATTACAAGCTGAATTGTACTGCTGGTATTGATTTAGTCAGCCATCTCTCTCTCTACTGCTCCAAGCAATCATTTGGGGGCACCATATAAAGGAAAGTGGATACCTTTCCTATTCTTCAATTCTCATGGTTAGATTGAAAAGTTAGTGCACCCAAAAGTGCTTCCCCTCTTTAAGCACTGTAGACTGCATTTAAATGATATGTGGTCCACTGACTGAACAATGTGATTTTCCCTGGGATTTCACCTGTGGTTTCCAAATGGAATCTGACCACTCCTATTAATGTATTCGGGCAGATGGAGCCACTGCCTGCTGATTGCTCAGTGCCAGGGCTCCTGCCTCTGGGCTGATGAATCTGATTTTCAGGTAACACAAGTAGAAAAGCTGGGATGAAAGCCTGAAGCAGTATAGAAGGAGTGCTACACTGCTGGATGTGTTGACTTTAACACATTAAGTCAACATTTTCTTCTTGCTTTGCCAGGTGAATGTAGAATATCCCATGGCATTATTTAAGGAAAGGACAGGGGAGAACCTCTCTGAGTCCTGGGTAATCTGTGCACAAATTGGCCTCTCTGTTTCCTAAATTAAAACAATCACTATACTTTAAAAGCTGTGCATTAGGAAATTCTGAGATCACAAAATATACTACGTAAATTAAGGTACTAATCTCCTGTGATATAATAAACCAGAGGTGAAAATGTCATTTCTATTCTAGCTGGTCATATAAAGCTGGCCAACTCTAAATAAATGTGGTCCTGGTTTGAGCTTAATTTGCAATGCACCAAATCAATTTTCAATTATTTTTGTTCCTTGGAATTCTTAATCAAATGATAACATGAATATAATCAAGCATAACATTTTCTGCCATTGATTTTTTAGGCTTGACTAATTAAATTTGGTCAATACAGAAAGCTGCTAACACCTTTTTAATTTGTAATCATTTTGTACTAAATTATAAGCTCTGATTAAATTTCTTAAACAACATGAGCTAACACCTATAAAGTTCTTCTTTATTCAATTTGTAAGTTTCTTGATCTAACCAAATCAATTACATCGGTGCGGTAAAATTGAACGTGCACAGAAACGGCATGGAACAACACAAAGATATAAATAAAAAATAATTACAGTCATAGAGCATAGAACCAGGTTGTTTGGCCTACTGTATCCATGCCAGCCATCAAGTATCCATCTGTACTAATAGCATTTTCCAGAACTAGGCTCATAAATTTCTATGCCTCAGAGTTTTGACTGTTCATCTAAATACTAAACCTGCCTGCTCCACCCCTCTGAGGCAGTGCACTCCAGATTCCATCCACAATCTGGGTGCAAAAGATCTTCCTCAAATCAAGCCTAAATCTCCTACCCCTTTCCTCAGACATATGCTCTCTCTGCTATGGGGAAAGGTTACTCACTCTGTACCATTGCTATGCCTCTCATAACTTTGTACACCTCAGTCAGTTTCCCACTACCCCAGCCTTGTCCCATCTCTCAGCCCTCTTCACTCCAAGGAGAACAAACATCCTCAGAGGTGAAATGCTCCATCCCTGGCAACATCCTGATGAATATCCCTTACACCTTCTCTAGTGCAACAACATACTTCAGAAAGTGTGGTGACCAGAATAGTACTCCAGCTGTGGCCTAACTGATGTTTTATGCAGTTGTACTATAAACTTCCTGTTCTGAAATTCTATGCTCTGGCTAACGAAGGCACGTTTCCTCTGTGCCCTCTTCACCTTGGATATGTATCCTCAGGTCCTCCCATTCATTGTGTAAATTCTAATCTTATTAGTCCTTCCAAAGATCATTTCTTCTCATCTTTCAGGATTAAATTCCAAATGCCCTTACTTTGCCCATCTTACCAACAGATCAATATTATCCTGTAGCCAACGATTACCCTCCTCACTATCAACAATTTTTGTGTCATCTGTGACTTTACGAATCATAACTTCCACATACACACCCAGTTTATTAATATCCATACCATGTCAAACAGCAAGGGTCCCAGCACTGATCCCAGGAAGACAGCACTGGACACAGGTTTACAATTGCAGAAACAACCCTTAACCATCACCCTCTGCCTCCTATCACAAGCTAATTTTGGATCTAATTTGCCAAATTGCCCTGGATCCCATGGGCTCCTAGCTTTTCAACAAATCTCCCATGTGTGACTTTTTCAAATGCCTTGCTGAAGTCCTAATAAACAGCATCAACTGCACTGCCCTCTTTAACATCTCTTTGAAAAGGTCAGTGAGTCAGACAGGAGTTTCCCTTTTATAAAAAAATGATTAAAATTCCTTGATTAAACTCTGCTTCTCCAAGTGCAGATTAATCTTGCCCTCCAGTTTTTTTTCTCCTAACAATTTCCCTGCCACTGATGTTAGACCTGTGGGTCTGTAATTACCTGGCTTTTCCCTGCTGCCCTTGAATAAAAGTACCATATTTGCTGTACTCCTTTCACCTGACACTTCTTCTGTGGTTAGATTTGAAAGTTTCTGTCAGAGCCCCAATAATATCTTCCCTTGTCTCCTAATCTGCTATGGGTGGCATCTCACTAGGCCTCAGTTGATTTACGCGCCTTTGAGCCTATTGACTTCTCATACCTCCATCTATTCAATGATAATTTGATCTATAATTCCACCATCATACTGAATTTTTCAACAGTAATTTCCTTCATAACGAACATGGATGAGAAGCATTCATTTAAGACCTCTTCTGTGTCCTTGGTTCCATGCACAGATTGCCTCCTTTTTTCCTAATGGGCATTACTCTTCCTATTGTAAAACCTTTTCACGATCTCAGGATGTAGCACTCTAGTTCAAAAATGCTTTCACTGTTGGAATACAGGAAAATGCAGGAGCCAACTTCTGCACATCATGATCCTAATGCTATGAATGTTTAAAATAATCTCCTTCAGGAATAAATATTAACCAGATGATATCCACTCTGTTTTCAAAGAGGTTCTCAGTATTTCTTACATGCACATGTGACTTTAGTTTAACATTCTCGTCAAAAGGGAGTACCTCTGATGGTACTGTCCCTTTGTAATGCAATGAAGTTAAATTGATTCCACCTCATATTATAAAAGTCATTTTAAGAAGATATAGCAATACCTCTGGGAAGGGTGGCTTACTGTCAGGACATCATTAGGGTTAGGAGGCTGTGGTGGCAGCTATGCAGTGACCATGTTTGTGCTCCACATTTCCAGAAATTGATCTGATCTAATACCTCGGTATGCTTTGAGAGTACCTAGATTCTGTGAAGCTGTGTGACAGAGTGAAAGACATATATCTAAACCTCCATGGGTGTTGATGTCCACAGAGCTATGGAATTCACAACACCTGTGTAAATGGTGGCTGAATGTATGAATTTTAACCCAAGAAGCTTTTACAAATATTAATATGCAGGAGTGTTCTGTTTGCACAAAGCATTTCATGTCAAATTTGGGTTAGCTTGGTTCAGCAATAAAGAGCAGTTATTATTTTCCCTATCTAAAATGGATCATGTTCTGAATGTGTAATTCCATTGAACTCCCTGAGCATCTGAAATCTTATTAAAGTAGTCCATTGTACTGAGTGAAATTGTGTTTGCTGTCTAGAATGTAATTGAGAAAATTATGACTTCAGTACATTAAAGATTATATCAAGCAGCTGGCAGACTGTTGAGAAAGGGAAGGTGATGCAAAACTTAGACATAGATTAGACAGGGTCAATTTCTATTGCTTATGGCAACAGTGTTTTGCCTTAAAAGTAAAATCTCTTCACTATAGAGGTATTACACTTAAAGGAGAGGGGGGACCTGATCAGTCACTACAAGTCAAGTCACATTTGGATCATCAGTAGATGAATCGCGAGACTGTTGTGAACATACATAGAGCTCAGCTTGTATCATAGAGGGTTTGAGAGAATGGGAAAAAATAGCTTAATTTCAGTTGTTACCTTAAGATTACTGTAATCTCTCAACCTTAAGTAAAAGCATTTCACCACAGAATAAGGAATTCTGTTTTTATTTGTCTTTTATACACTCTGGTCCTGCCGTAATATGGGGACAGATTCTTTTTGTTGTGATGTTTTTTAACGAACATGTTGGGTAAGATTAACTTTTTATTTTGTTATCAAACAAACTAATGTATGCATATATGGTATCACCATGTTTAGCCAAGTCCAGATGGAACAAGGAATGGGAACAGATAGATCCTGGGAATGTGTATGAGAATGGTATTGCTCTGACCGATATGCCAGAGTTGACCTATTCCACCGACACCTAGTAAATGTTAGAATGAAGAAAAATAGAAATGCTTGTAAGTGGTCTGTCACTTTCATTCATTGGAATTTCAATATGAAGTCTAAACTCATATTATCAAGCAGGATGCCTTGAAACTGATCTGCATCTGCTGCCTGACCTGCTGAATGTTTCCAGAGTTTTCTGTTTTTATTTTAGACCTCCAACAGCTGCAGTTATTTTTGATTTTCATTCACTGTTGTCTTGCCTGTGGATGCAAACTTTTAACAAAATGTTGCCTGGAAATTCCTATTACGTCAGTAGCACTAAAGACTCAACATAGTAATGTCCGCTCTCTCCGCAACTCCCCAGTTCCCTCCTCTCCCCCCGCCCCCCCAAACCCCCTCCCACCCATCCCACTCCCACCCCGGGAACTTTCCATTGCCCCTGCCATAGGTGCAACATCTGTCCCTACACCACCTCCATCCAGGGACCCAAACAGTTCTTTCAGGTGAGACAGAGATTCACCTGCGCCTCCCTTAATATCATTCAGTGCTCCAAGTGTGGCCTCCTCTACATTGGCGAGACCAAACACAGACTAGGTGACCATTCCACAGAATACTGCGCTCTGTCTGTACCCGCGATCTGCATCTTCCTGTTGCCAGTCACTTCAACTCCCCCTCCCACACTATCACTGATATGTCAGTCCTCGGCCTCCTCCATTGCTGGGGGATTTCCAAGCGCAAACTGGAGGAATGGCGTTTCATTTTCCGTCTTAGAACCTTGCAGCCTAACGACATGAACACGGAATTCTCCCACTTTAAGTAATCCCCACAGACCCCCCCCCCCCCACCGCAACACCCACCCCCAACCGTGCCTCTTCTTCCCTTTCCTAGCCCATCTCTCTTTCTTCCACTCCCCTTTTTTCCTCCTTACCTTTGACCCATCCCCCAGTGGATCTGCTCTCCCCTCGTCCCCCACACCTGCCTATCACTATCTCTTACCTGCATCTACCCATCACCACCTTGTGCCCACCCCGCCTCCCCTCTTTTGTCCACCTATCACTGGTCTGCTTTTCCCTCCTGTATATTGGGCCTCCCCTTTTCCTATCCTCAGTCCTGAAGAAGGGTCCGCCTGTTGACCGCCTGCTTTTCTCCATGGATGCTGCCTGGCCTGCTGAGTCCCTCCAGCATCATAGTGTTTTTCATCTAGATTCCAGCATCTGCATTCCTTTGTTTCTCTAATGTTTGCAAGCTGTACTGTCTCCAAAATTCACTCCATGAAGCGAAAGTAATTAAAATCGGAAATCCAAAGGCTAGAAAGTGCAGAGCACAATGTGCTAACACTACAAAGTAGTGCATTTAGCTCTTCTGATCAGGGTCGAAGTTCTAGGCATATATTCCAAAATTTTGTCCCAGAGCCATTTGAAGTGAGGAACAATCATTGTTTATAAAACAAAGCACCATCAGCCCAGAGGTGAAGGGGTTGAGCAGCAGAGTACAAGGTAGTCAAGTTGCTTTGGTCCATGAATGATTTAAGTTTCTGCTTCACTATTTGGAAAAATAATTATGTAACTATAACTTGCATCTGGTGCCTCCTCTTGAAAACTATTCAATGGTCTTTTCAAAAACCAATCTCGAATGGTATTGGAGATTAGTTGGTTCCGATTGGCTAATAAAAGAATTGGGAATTACTGACCCCTGTTGTAAACTATGGACTGTAAATATTAACACATCCAAGTTGTAAATCGTGCTTTTCTCATTTGCTGCCCTTTGGAAATTTGTAGAAACAAGATGTGTGCTGACTGCTTGAGGAGCAGTTTTGGGTGACTTTCACGGTAACTAGCTGTTCTGTTCAAACAATCCTGCATGACTTTATAGGCAGCCTAAATACTTTTCCAGAATTATGGCCCAGCCTGTCCATACAAATTTTCATGCTCCACTTAAGTTTTACCCTTCCTTCCTCAACTAACTATTAGGATCACCCTCTTTCCCCTTCTCTGCAACTTCCTTACCTAGTTTTCCCTTAAGTGGATCAAAGTGTTCAGCTCAATACTCCCTGTGGTAGCAAGCTCCACAAATTCTCTGGCTAACAAAGTTTCTTAATCCTAATCAATTTCATGGTAACTTTCATACATTGGTGCTTGACCCCATTGGTGAAAATGTTGTTTAATATCTCACTATTAAAGTCATTCTTATTTTTGAGGATCTCAGTTAGGACACCCAGGCTTGTCCGTGGCAATTGATGTGATTGTGTAATGAACTAGGCAAACAATAGTTAGAAGTATTGGAGCATTGTACGTGATAGATGTAACCAATACAGAAAGTCATTTGGAGCTACAGACATAGCTCGTGAAATTAAGTTGACAGGTGTTATTTTTTCTCTTAAACTGTTGCCATAAAAAGTAAATCCATAAATCATTTTTATGATGATTCAAGCTGAGTTTTCATTGTTTTTCTAACAAAGCAGTAAACAATGAATTGTTCCTCTTTGCTATAAACACTAACTTTGATGACAATTCCAAAAATGATTAAAATTATAATAAATTGGACCAGATGTTTAGTCATGTTATGTCTATTTTTCAGGTGAGAAACAAAGAAAGTTCAGATTTCAGAATGAAATATATTACATCCCAAAATCTCATAAAATTCATCTGACTTGGTGATAGTTGGTTAAGTATTTTTGGCAACCTCCTGGTATTAGGTGCTTTAAATATGTTAATAATAGGCCTGATGCTTATTTCAGTACCTGTTCCAGAGTGGGCTCCAAGCTAAGGTTTTTACTTCTAACGTACCCTGCCAAAGGTCCACATGGGCTTGTTGACTGCAGCTACAAAAAGGGTACAATTTGAACTTTCTTCTGTTTGGATCCAAAGAAACAGGAATAATGGTTTCAGCTCTACATTGTTCTGACCATCAATGCTAGCACAGACCCAAGCAGATGCCACCTCTGTTCTCCCCCAACATTCCATTGCTTTCCAAATGAGCGCCTACTTGGGGATATTATCAGAATAGGATCTGGACAAAAGCTTTACATCTGAGAAGTTCCCTCTAGATGCCCAATTGGCATCCAAATTAGGTCAAGCCTTGAAAGTCCAGTTTCTGGCAGATATCTGTCCTAAATTAATTTGTATCTCAATGAATATCATCTTCGCTAGCGTTCTGAGAGACTCCCCATTCTTTAGGCTAGGTCAACCTGAGCAAAGAAGAGGTCAAACATTCATCCAAACACTTCACCATCGTCAATACAGAATTCCTGCAGCACTGCACTGAAATATCAGCTGAGTTTGTTCCAGTCTGTACAAGCTTGGATCCACAATAGGTTAATTCAGTGATTATAGTAGCATCAACTGTAACTAAACTGGTTTAAGAGTAATCTACTGTTCAAAAACTCCTTCTGCATTTCTATTTATTTATTGATTAAACAAATAAAGAGTGCAAGAATCTGAGATAATAAGTATGTAAAAGCTTCTGGGTTTTAGAGGTATGTTTTTATTGTTTCAGAAATGTAATTAAATGGTACCATTCAACAATTGATGCCGTGACAGAATCCAAATTTTTGATCTGGATGTAGAAAGCAGAATTTACCACTTTGAACATCCACCATTAAAAACCGGTAAATGTTCAAGGCAGATTCATTTGTAAATCTTGTAAAAAAAATTTCTAACAAAAATCCATTGTTGCATGGTGCCAGTAAAGAAACAGTCAAAAGTTGTAATGGTAGCATTTGCAGTGCCAAGGGTTTATAATGAGAAATGTCAAGCAGAACTGCCATGATATTATGATGCATCATATGGAACATCACCTTGTGAAATGTTCACCAGTTTAATGAATGCAAATATGCTGATGTTGGCAATCTTTTACATAAATCCACAAATCTACAATAACTGAAGTGTAAACACGCTGTGAGGCTCATCTTTTCTCATCATTGGTCATCATTTCCCAAATAGAACATCATGTGAATTCTTGCATAACTATTATCACTTACTCAAGAATCTCCCAGACTGGAATAGTAAGCAATGAATTGTTGATCACAAGCATGGAGCACTGGAGATGTTACAAATGGTTTCAGAATCCTTGAGCTGGATATTGAGATTAGGTTCCCAAGTTTCTACTTCAGACTTTCATAAACTTAGGATGTTTCAAAACACTTTGCAATCAGCACTAATTTATGCACAGTAATCTCCAACAAAAAGCAAGTATACAAATACACAGGGATTTAAGTTAGTTGGATTTTGAAACTGAGTCCTTGACATTGTCTGCCAAAAGTCTGTGTAAACATTCAGAACTGTAGGTTATGGATTTGTTTAGGTGCTATTGGGTTGATGGCCTTGTCAAAATGATAACAACTAAATAATTGATTGTAGTAATAATGCTTGATGGATATGGAAGAGAACTCCATTAAAATGGTGCTATTGATCATTTTCATCCAACTGGGAAGGTGATGTCTTGGTTAAGCATCACATCTGAGAGGGTTTCAGCCCTGTACTGGAATTCTAAGATTTTTATGCTCAAGTTCCAGGAGTAACATTTTGAACGCACAGCCTTCAGATTCAAAAGTAAGAACTGCTACCAGCTGCATTTCAGCTAACTCTTCCAGAGTAATCAATTAGTTTGCTGAAGCCTAATGTTTAAGATCACAGTTCGAGAAAAATATTGCTCTTTTGACAAAATACAACTGGGTAGCCAAAACCAATGGAGAAGTAGCACACCATGCCTTCAGAAAGGAGAAGTAAGAAATTGAGGACATTTTTGGAAAAAATGCATGATTGCTCAGAAATTTGTCCCTGTTTGATAGAGGCAAACTTCCCACACATCACCATCAGGACTCCGCTCTCTCTGAAATTCAGTTCCATTGACTTTTATTCATCTTTAATTAGTTAACCTTGGTGATCCTTTGCTTCGTAATTGGACAGCTATTGCGATTACATGGAAGTTCCCTGGGTCCAAAGTAAGTGGGCAGATGAGGGTAATGTGGTTTGCTCCTCCCTGGTGTCTCAATCTCAGGGCCTCTCGCCTCTGGTCCTCCTCCTCCTCCTATAATGTTACAAAGGGGAATGGCTATTTCAAATGCCATTCAATTGCTTAGTTCTCCCAGAGAGAGGGAGTATGGCAATGAGGTAAGGTCTAAAAAAAATTGTGATGTAACATGACTGACAGCACTTGAAGTATGGCTCATCTTTTTTTTAATCATGTAAGAAATCAGTATAAAACTCCAGAGGTCTCAGTCAATCTAATATCAAGGCATTAAATGCCAAACAGCACTTACTGTTTAGAAATTCATTCCCCCTCTGCATCTCCATGAACTACATAGTGTTTTCAGCAGTTTATAATCTGCCTCCAAAATTTATTCTATTGATTTCAGTTGAATGGATTTCAAAGGCCGATTACAAAATACTGACACTACTGTATAACATGTTTAGAGAGACTGATGGTAAATCTATGTCAACACATTACTGCACTGATATAAAAGCCGGAGACTCACCAGATCAGATCTTTTGCCTGGGTTTGGAGTTATGTAAAAGGGCAGAGGGCTTGGAGGCTGTACATGAAAAGAGTGAGGAAATTTGTGCACACCAATGTATTGGCATAAAGTAACTTCCTAAGTCATTTTCGGGGAATTACTTTGGAAGAAAATGGACAATGACACTCATTGGTGGCAGATGTGCTCAAAATGTTCAGGATTTTCGAATCCATTACGTAAGTGGAATGGGGGGGGGCAGGGGCAGGGGGGGTGAAAACGAGGTGTTGGCAAAAATGGGTGATATGAATAGTGTAAGATATAAGGTTCTGGATCTGCTGCCATTTGTGCAGGGAAAGGATGAAGGATCATGGAAAAGGGTGTTGGCAGTGTGGAGTGTGGGTTGGAAATACTTCTGGGGGAAGTGGTGGAAGGATTTGTTAAGAAAATTACCACGTGGAATTTGAAATTAATTAATTACAGCCCAGAGATTCAATGTAATTTTGGTTTAATAAATGTGTGGGACTGCTTATGAGAGAGAAATTTACTGACGAATCATGCCATCTGTAGAATGAAGAAGCCAGTGGAAGTAAAATTGGAGATGACACCAATAGTAAATAGTTAAAATGATAACGTTTAGCAAAATTGCTTATTAAGTGTAAATTCATTGGACAGAGCATTTAAAACACAGATTGCATCCCATGTGAAAGCATAATATTGCTTCTCCATAATATCCAAAATAGTAGACACCTCTGAGTGAACTGCTAGTTAGTAATCCAATTTACTAGTTTAAATAATGTCCTAAACTGCAAGACTGGAACTTCTGCACTTTTTGTTCGTCCTCTGAACCACCAAATGGAATTACTGTCGGAAAATTTACTGGAAGATTTCCTGGATATTATCTAGTTTCTCCCAATACAGTTAGTATCTTTTGAAGAGATGAAACAAGATGAGGAGAGATTCGAAAATTATCCGTTGTCTTCACTGAGCTCTTGATAGCCTTTAGAGTCACCTGCTGAATTGGTGGAACAAAAGTTTATTCTAAATAAGGCAATTTTTCTAAGGTCAACTAATCATCAATACCTCCTTCTGGGCACAAATTATTTCTATAAATCCTGACAGTAAATAATCACTATGATACAAATCAAACTATATGGGAGACAAGAAGAGTTCTAAAGTTCAATAGTATTTGGCTGTTACAACACCCCTGATTTTGTTGAACTGGGATATCTCTGGACAAACATTTTCCCTCATCAGTAATATAAAAAATACGTATCCTTGCAGTTGCTGAATACATGAGAGCAACAGGATACCTGGCTCTTTGATGGACAATGAACCTACACTACATCCAATGAGAATTAAGGTGTGAGAAAGGAACAAAGGAAGTAAAGTGAGCGTAAAATCAAGAAAAGAAAAATAAAGACACAGGATTGGTTGAAAGAGGGAAAAATAGAGAGAGGGAAAATAAGAACATTTTTTGGTTTTTTTAAAGATCTCTAGGAACAACTTACAAATTGTAGGAATGGTACTTGAATACAATTCGACTTTCTGGGCCATAAGAGGTTATGCATCATTGCAGGAATGCAAGTCTATTGCTTATTATGGTGTTTTGATGTTGTTTTTCTTACTATGCAGAATTTAATTATCAGTTAATATGCAAATGGAGTAGTTTCTTGAAACACATGCGGAATTGAGATAAGGCAGGGAGTGTATAGCATGATGAGCCATGGTTTTGTGGTGCTGAAGCAAATTGTCCATCAGCATAGTGATTAAATAATTCAATGGTTAGCTCATTCTTGTGACAAGTGAAGGGATAATTTGCACTGTTATAACATCAGAAAACATGTCAATATGCTCATAATTTTTTAAGCAAATTTGTTGCTGATTAATTTTTTGTTGTTGTTTTGCTTTTCCACTGCCTCTATTATGAGAGGTATCACTCGACCTACTATTGAGGATGAGGGGGGCCAGTGAACTGATAGGGGTAGTGCCATCATTGCACCATTGACTAAACTTCCTCTAAAGTGAAAGTTCCAAGTACCAAAATTGACAAAGTAGGAAATTTGATAATTGGAATTAATCTGTGGTTTACAGCTAAAAATGTATTTAATATATTTAAGTCCATGTTCTTTCTGGATATAAGATATCTTTATTAGTCACATGTACATGGAAACACGCAGTGAAATGCATCTTTTGTGCAGAGTGTTCTGGGGGCAGCCCGCAAGTGTCGCCACGCTTCCAACGCCAACATAGCATGCCCACAACTTCCTAACCTGTATGTCTTTGGAATGTGGGAGGAAATCAGAGCACCCAGAGGAAACCCATGCAGTCATGGAGAGAACATACAAACTCCTTACAGGCAGCGGTCGGAATTGAACCCCAGTCACTGGCAGTGTTACTCTAACCGCTACACTACCCTGTATAATAGAGGATTTTAATTAATTAAACAAAATAGAAGTAGAGTAAGGATGTCCCATTGCGCACAAGACCATTAGTTATCTTCATTGGGTGAGTTCAACCAATTCTAGGTCTTGTTTTCATATTTGCGCTCCGTGTTATTCATGCTTGGGCTGTGGGTGTTGCTGGTATGATCAGGCTGGAAGCAGACTGGTAACACATTAATAAGGCCTGAATTAAAATGACTTGGACCAAGAGCAAACATTCTGTTTGCTCTTGTTCTAAGTCATTTTAACTCGGGCCTTATTTGGAAATGAGATGGTTTAATTCAATATTAAAAGATATTATCCTGTGAACAGAGGAATTGAACAGATTTACTCAAACTTGTTTTATTTTCCTTTCTCTGCTATGCTTCCTAATCCTTTTTGTGGACACTATCAATAAATGATTAAATCAGTGACACTTACCAGATACAGTGAAATGCATGAGGCAATCATGTAACATTACCCATTGGACCATCAACATCCACGCTTCCCATCAAATGCTGGATACTAGTCTTCAGTAATGTTCTCAAACCCAGATGAACTTGGATTCAATGAAATGTAAAAATCTATTAAAAGCATTGGGATTCCTAGAGGAGGTGGGTGCATTAATTCGGGGTGAAAGAGTCGACCACAAATAAAATAATTAGATTAAAAAGAATAAACTATGTAAACAGAAAGGGATTCCAACTAAGCTACCTAAGTCAAGTAGTTTTGTAAATTAATGCAGTTGAATAGTTTGCCAAAAACATTTTTAACCCTTTGGAGATGCAGTTTATCCTAGGTTTTGCTAGATTAAATGGAATAGAAGGTAGAAAGGATTGGCATTCCCTAATTTAAAAAAAAGTGTTTTAAAAGGTTTGATAGGTTTTTGTTAAGTTCACCCAACGAAGTGTGTCCACAGCCTCCCTGATTGTACAAAGTATGGCATTTTTATACACATTGCAGATAAGGTACAATATCTGTACAGACATTCAGTTATTGACACTGACTGATCAAGGACAGAAGAACATTCACTTCTGATATTATTAGCCCCACGTGATCAGCTTATATGAAGACTGACCCTCTTTTTCCAGTGGTCTCATGACCAGCCCTCATCACTTAGATATGCCACTACTCTAACCAAGTCCCTGATTACTATGGAAGCATCCTTGAAGGGGAGAATTGAAAGACAAAGGACAAAGGATTAAACTGTGATTATAGGAGCAGCAGTGTATACCTGCTGCTTTTTATTTAAATTTGCAGAGGTGACAGACCCTGTGAAGATGAAATTAACAAAAGTTGCTGGTACGAGATAAGGAAAAGCATGTTCTATAGTAAGGCCATGGATTACAGTACTAGGTCTGCAGATCTAGTATAGCAATCCAAGGCATTTCTATAGAGCATGATTTTCCTTATCTTGTACCAGCAAATTCTGTTAATTTCATTCTTACATGGTCTGGCACCTCTGTAAATTTAACCAAAGAGTAGCAGGTACATATTGCTGTTCTTGGGCAGGCACGGTAATGTAGCGGTTAGCGTAACGCTTTACAGCGCCAGCGACCTGGGTTCAAATCCGGCCACTGCCTGTAAGGAGTTTGTACGTTCTCCTCGTGTCTGCGTGGGTTTCCTCCGGCTGCTCCGGTTTCCTCCCACATTCCAAAGACGTACAGGTTAGGAGGTTGTGGGCATGCTATGTTGGCGCCAGAAATGTGGCGACACTTGCGAGCTGCCCCCAGAACACTCTACGCAAGAAGATGCATTTCACTATGTGTTTCGATGTACGTGTAACTAATAAAGATATCTTATCTTATGATCACAGGTTAACCCTCTTGATTTTCAATTTTTCCCGTTCAAGCTCATCAATGGATTGGGAGCAAATTGAGGTGAATCATCTGTATTCTTATCTGAAAGGCAGAGCAGAACTGAACATATGATTGTCCTACTCCTGCTCTTGTAACCCATTTTGAAGCATTTTCAGAACCCATATTCAAATTTAGGATGTACAACATCCATTGAAGAAAGGAAGCTGAGTGTTTCTAGAGCTGAGCTAAGTATACTCTATACACAAGTAGAAAGTTGACAAAGGGGCATTTGATGGCATAGTGGGCAAATGTGTAACCTGGGATGACAATAAAGTGTGCACAACAGAATACTCCAAGTGTGATCCTGGATCTGTATTGAATTAGACAATTTTAAGCAGAGTCCTAATTTTGAACAATGGGGTTGAGGAGGAGAAAGCTGCCCAGGATTTCAGCCTCTAATCAGTATCCAATGACCTTCATGATAATTAGGAGAGGACAATATTGAGGAGAGCTGTAACTGTTATAAGCACTGTGAGATGGCCTGTTGATATATTAGCGGAGAAAGCTTTGTGAAGCATGTATTAATTCCAAATGAATGCCTAGCCTCAATCAAGGCATTTTTTTTAAGGTAACAAAGTAGTGTATTTTGCTCCAAGTGCTTCAAACATCATTTCTCTGTCATTTTTGTTGGGTTTGTGAAACCAATGACAAAAACATTCATCCTCAGGCCAGGTTCAGGGAATATATTTCCCCCTGTTGCACAAGGTAGGAATGCTGAGAGTTTAAAGTTGGTGCATTGCAATTCATTGGTTCCTGCCATGCGTCTGAAATGAGGTCACCTTATGAACCAATTCTAAATGGTAGCACCAGCAAATGTGTTGCTGGCTGCCAGTGTGATGAATTAGCTGCTCTGTTCTGCATCAAATCTGACCAGGTTTAATCAATGCAAATTAATTATTTATTATTTCCTTTAACAGGATGTAGGAAATGCAGACAAAGCCAACATTTGTTTCCCATTTCCATTTGCCCTTGCTGGGACATTTGAGGGCAAAAGATATGTTCTGGATTAGAAGCCAGATAAGAACATCAGATATTGTTGAAGCAGGTTTTTGACCATCCGGTAGTTTCAACTTACCTTAACTGCTTCTACCTTTAAAATTAAATTATAAATTATCTAATTAATTGAATTTTAATTCCTGAAATGCTGTAATGGGACTTGAACATGTCTGGAGACAATTAGGGCTGGCCTCTGCATTTTAAGGCTATTTTTAATCAGGCAAAGACATTTGAAGTTAAAATGGAGCAATGCCATCTCATTGCTGTTGATGATATTGTGAAGCAATAAATGAGGATATTCCCACACTAGTGTATTGGATAGCACCATGTATAGGGAGGAGCAAAGAGGCAGTTTAGTCACTTGCCTACAGACTTCTTGTCCTTTTTTTTCATTTAATTAGAAATTTATTCACAAATTAGACCAAGTGGTCAGTGTGAAGTATCTTAATTACAACACGTGTATTATATACATGTGTTTGCTGTGGTGATTGTCTCAAAGGCCATCAGGTATAACTTAATTTTAACAGCAAGAGTGGTTATTTTGCAGACAAACCTAATTTGCCTGCAATGCAATGGTGTATTATTACTTTTCAAGTGTTATGCAATTCAAGCTTGATTCTTTTTGTATTAAAGTGAACTTTTAGGACCAAAAGCAAAATACCACACATCCTGGAATCCTGAGATACTTAGCCAGTCAGGCAGCATCTTTGGAAAGAGAAACAAAAATTCAACCAGGTTGCTACTGGTTGCACTGCTCAGACAATTTTCACATCAATCAGGCACGTGATAGTGACATCACCCATCTTTTTTCTCGCACTGCAGTTGAAATTAAATTAAGTTGTCCTGGGAGCATTCATCATTGGGTCCTCACACCATAGTCTTGGATTGGCACCTCTGAATGTTTGGTCCTTTTCTTGCCCTTGATCCACATGACACCAAACCACCCCACCCACGGGTGTTGCTCCTGATCTTTCCGAGTGCCATGTTGTAGCCCTGACCTTTCAATCCACCTGATCTTCTTGATCACCCCATTAACTCCTCCCCATGCAAGACTATTCTGACCCTTCCTGTCCCCACCTTTGATCCTAACACCTACCCATCCCACCACTCACCCAGTTCCTGCCCCTGACCCCCTGCCACATTCCTCCACTATCATCCTCAGTCCCACTCCATGATCAATGGCCACTCCTAGGATACTATCATTCTTCCACTACACCCTCACCCCAACCATAGGATAGGCCCTGACCATTCCTATTTGGGTACACTGGAACTTCTAGGCATAGCGGTACATTTCCAAAGGAAATTATCCCATTGTAATATTTTCCTTGATCTTGAAACAACACCAATGCTTCTTCTTGAAGGCATTTGACATTACTGTAACCGTCACATTGGGTGAAGGGTTTCACATCTCTTCTCCAGATTCTGTTTGGGAAGCTGGAGTTTAGAGATGTTGGCAATTCTTGGAAAGCTGGAGTCTGGAGATGTCAACAATTCTGAAGTCACATGGCAGCCAGGCAGAGCTGAAGTGGAGAAAACTTTCACAGCACTCGCACAACATTTAAGAAGTATCCAGACAAGCACTTAAATTGCCAAGGTATAGAAGGCTATGGACCTAAAGTGGATAAATGGGATTCATATGGTTGGGTGCAGCAGTCAGCACAGATGTGGTGGGCTGAAGGGCTGTTTCTGTGCTATACAACTCTGACTCTATGAACACAACATAATGGAATAGGATGGACAATGCTATATAAACACTCAAAGACATTTTATGCAGAAAATGTCTGTGCCAACTGTTGTGCCCAACTATGCTGATTCCATTTATCTGCTTTAGGTCCATAGCACATTTTATGCAAATTTAGAATGTTAGTTGAGATACTGTCTGCATGTGAAAAATTAATTTCTGGCATTAACCAGGTAGACAGACCAGCACCTACCAGTGTCAGTTGCCAGTGTCTAACACTGAAGAGAAAGGGAACAGAGAGCCTGCAACAACAACTAAGAGGGCAAATGGTACATTAACCTTTATTGCAAGAGGATTTGAATACAGGAGTAAGGAAATCTGATTGCAATTGTCTAGGACCTGAGTGAGACTGCACCTGAAGTATTGTGTACAGTTTTTGGTCTCCTTCCCAAAGAAAGGATGTACTTGGTACAGAGGGAGTGAAGTCAAGATTCACTAGACTGGTTCCAGGGCTTGTGCCTTTGTCATACAAGGAGAGATTGAGTGGGTTGGGATTGTATTCTCTGGAAGAACAAGAGATCTCATTGAAACATACAAAAATTCTTGTAGGGTTTTACAGGCTGGATGCAGAGGGGATGTTTCCCCTGACTGAAGAGTCCAGGACCAGGAGCACTGTTTCAGAAAAATTAACTGGCTATTTAGAACTGAGATGAGAAAAAAAATTCAGAGAGTGGTGAATCTGAAATTCTCTACCCCAATAGGCTGAGGAGCTTTAGTTGTTTTGTTCATTCAAAATGGAAATAGATGGATTTCTAAACATTATGGGAATTATGCTGGAAAATGGCACTGAGGTCAATTAGCCGTGATCTTAATTAATGCTGAAACAGCCTTAAGAGGCCAGATGGCCTTCTCCTGCTCCTATTTCTTGTGTTCTTAAGTGCCAAAAGCAAAGGAGGACACAAGAGATCCAGACACAAGCAGCACACAGTTTATTCTCTCTCATTCTGACTGAAGGCAGTGCCAGAACATAATTATAGAATGTCTTGGCTGGCACTAATTACTTGCCAATTATA
Source organism: Pristis pectinata (assembly GCF_009764475.1). Lineage (NCBI taxonomy): Eukaryota > Metazoa > Chordata > Chondrichthyes > Rhinopristiformes > Pristidae > Pristis > Pristis pectinata. Next base: position 15,047,542 of record NC_067429.1, read on the forward strand.
ACTTCAAGGTAGTAATTAAATGCATTTCATAAGCAAATATAATTCAAGGGAGAAAACTTGGATCTGTAGCAGAAATGTTCTGAGACCAGTCAGCTCAGTCTGGAAGCTTGTTCATGAGCTGATTTTCAAAGCCTGCATGCAAATTCTCTCAAGTTTTGTTAGCGACTTGGTTGACAATTTGTGATGCTGAACTTGGCTAATTATTCCACACAAGTACTACTTCAGGTAAAGTCCCTTTTCTGAGAAAGTACCACAGATGAATGGAACATCCACCTTTAACCAGGCAAAGATAATTTTTTGGTCACTTTTGTGATAAGGTGGTGGCATTTTCCTTCCCCTCCCCACACGAAATAAATGTTGGGGCCAACTGGCCTCAGAGGAGTGTGGTATTGAGTTCTCAAACTAACCACTGGGGAGTTCAGATTCCATCATGCTGGAAAATTAAATTCAATTTATGAAATAATCTGGAATAAAAATGATTGGAACAGAAGTGGTGACTATGAATTTTTGGATTGCAGTATAAATCCAACAGGTATTCTCATATTCTTTAGGGACTGAAATCTGCTCTTCATGAGAGTCCAGACTAATAGCAATATGGCTCACTCTTACATGGTCTTTCAAATCACTCAATTCAATTGCAATTGGGGGATGGACTTGCAGAAAGGCCAATAGACAATTAATAATTGATAATTTGCTCCTTGATCTGGATTCCCTACTCCCAATCAATAACACCATTGCAAACAACAATTCCCTTCCTGCTGTATCTAAATACCTGTGAGATGAAGGCCATTTACTTTACACTTACCTCCTGTCACCTATCCCTGAGAGCAACTGGCAGGAAGCCTCTACTATCAGGAAAGGTGTAAGAATGCATATGGAAGATCTTCTGTCCTTGACTTTTTTTTTCCCAACCCTTTTTTTGCAGGCTTAAGTCTCTGTTTCAGTTTACAAAGCTTCATCTCTGGTTCTTGTGTCCTGTGATATCCTTTGTTCTCCCTTCCACCAGTTTTGCCAGAACCACCCTGATCTAATCTGCCTACTCAACAACAGGACTTTGAATCAGGTTGGGGTGGAACCAAAGAGGTGAATGCATGTTTCCCACTAGGTCATCTCTGGGAAATTTGATGTCCATTGCCCTAAAAGCCAATGTCGTCATCTTATTCAAGCTCAAGGCTCATAATTGGACAGTACTCCCACATAGATCATGGTAAGGGTCATCATTTTTTTCCAGAATTACTGGATTCCCTGGGCATGTAGGACAGTTGAATGCAACCACATGACATTTCCATTCCCAAATTAACCATGTATATTTTGACAAGTTTCCATGTCCCAAATATTACTGCTTTCTGTCAAATATCATTTGTTGTGGTCGTTTAACAGCAGATGTTGTACTTATAGTTCTGAGATTCAGGAGTCCATTTGCAAATAGGAGCAGAGATTTTTTTGATATAAATTCATGACCCATTAAAAGCCATCATAATGCTTTTGTGCTTTGGGGGCTCAAAGAGTAAGACTTGGTGTGAGGAAAATCTGAGGACCTTACTGAGTGAAGACAGAAAACTTTTCATCAGATGGGTAATAGGGGCTTTCACCAGAACAGGGATAGATGGTGATTAAACTAAGTTACATCATGAGAAACTTCACCACAAGTAAGACACATGATTAGAGCTCAGGGATGGAGTCAGCTTGGGGGCTTTTAGATTACCTGCAGCAGGGTTGGGGTGGGGTGGGAGTGTGCTGGGGACATCAAAGAGTACACAGTAGGTATAAACATAAAGAAAACTACTTGATGGCTAAAAGGTGGACCTACCTGCAAGGCAATAAATACCTTATATTCCACAGCAGTGGACTAGAAAAACTGTACTCCTTTCAACTAAACCCACAGCAAGCCTTGGCACTCCATTTAAGGCCTGCTGTTGTGTGAGTGACCAGAATCATTTTCAGGCTTTATATACATGCAGAAGAATTTGTACATGTCCAGAAACCTCAGTACATTTGGGTATTTGGTAAAACATACTGTTGTGGTGTGTAAAAACATGCTACAAAAGAGAATTTCTGGATTTCATGTGACTAGATGTCACATGGCCAAGCATTACATGATCAGACTTCTAGTACAAGCCTCAAGAGTTTCCATGTTCTCCAGGAAGTGCCGGCAAACCTAACTTTTGGTTATTTATTACTTGGCACACAAATACATACACTCCAACTCCTAGTCTCTTATCAATAGGAAATGTTCTGATTTGTGTTTCTTTGATGCCAAGTAGAATGACCTTAAACTTCTGCACAATTAATTTGCGTACTTTTCTCCATTCATTTTGTTTATTCCTTTTGTGACTTTCTTTCCTCATCAATATAACTTGTGTAGTAAACCATTAGTGCTCACAGATGAGCAGAAACTGTTGTGCTCTGGGCCAATGTTCATTATACTGCCTCTGGAAAATTCAGTGTCAGTAGGGGCCAGTTGAATGTAATAAGCTAAAAGGTTGGATCAGTGGTGGTGTGATGGGGTGGGGATATCACCAAGGAGTGGAGAATAATTAAATGGGATAACATCTACACACCTACCTAGGGTGGTTCCCAGAATCAGGCTTAGGGAGGCCTCCTTTAAATTGCGCTGCTACAGAGTAACTGGTGCCTTGAGAACCTAGTTGGGCTGTGAATGCCCAACAATTGGTACTCATCAGAATCAGGAGAATTATTTGACTCAGCAGGTCCTTGAAGGATAGCTACCTGACGAATGACATCATTAGATGTGTTTGTGATGCAGAACTGCAGTGTTAGGCAAGTGTGATTCACATCCAGAAATGTTGTAATTCCACTGAGAAATTGTATTCTGGGTGTGCAGCATGGAAATATGTCTGAAGTTTTGCCTTGCAATTAGTGTTACTTGTTACCTTGAATGTATATGTGGTGAAAATGAGGTCCCACCACAGATTCCTGCAGAACGTCACGTACCACAGACTGCCAATCAGTGTACATTGCCTCTGTCCCTGATCTGTTTCCAACCTCTCAAGCAATCGCTAAGCCAGGGAGCTTGAAGCTAAATGTAGATCCTTGAGTTCCTTTTGTTCCGATAAGGAAAGTGGATATCCTATCTCAGCTAACAGTAGTGTGTGCTTGATTCCCTTTTGTGGAACATTTCTAAACAGCAATTTCAATGCCACAGGTATTATTATCTCACAAAACAGTGTTAAAGCTAAACCTCAGCCAAGGACTTAAGAGTGCTATTGCTAAAACAGGATTATGGGATGCAGTGGTCAAGAGCTATGATAAAGGACCTGAGGTGTATTTCAGATACTATTTGAGATGTTGATAACAGCAGTAACGTGCACTTATGTAGCATGTATAACATAAAAATAATATCCCAAGGTATCTCAGAAGAGTATGATCAAACAAAATTTGATGCTGAGCTACACAGCTTAGAACCAATCACAAAGGGCTTGCTTAGAGGGGGTTTTATGGAACAAAACAAAATTGAGGGGTGGAGAAGTTTAGAGTGAGAATTCTAGAGCTGCCAAGAGAGGAATTTGGGAATAAAACTGAGGGAACAAAATTATCTGAGCTGGTGGAGGTTAAAGAGTTAGGGGTGAAACCATGGGGCAATTTTGAAAAAAGGATAAGAATTTTAAAACTGAGGATTCAGGGTAGGTCAGTGAACACAGGGTGAAGGTGACCTTTCACAGTTTTAGATTCAGGCATCAAACCTTTGGATTAGCTTACATTAATGGAGGAGAAGGAAAAGCAAGGATGAGGCAACAGATGTGTTGGGGCTAGGATGTAGTCAAGCAATGATGTGGGGGCCGAAACAGACAGGCTTAATGGAGGAAAAATGGGTGGTGACACAGTTATGTGGCCAAAAACCTGTGTCAGAATCGATTACAACATCAAACATGGGAGCCGTCTGATTTAACCTTAAACATTTTCCAGAAGGAGAACTGAAGTTAAAAGCTAGGAAATGATTTGGTGACCCAAATTAATGGATTCAGTCTTCCCAATGTTTGGAAGGAAGAAATATCAGTTCATTTACTACAGGATTGGATCAAGCAGACTGATAATTTAGAGAGAGTAAAGTGATTAATCTAAAGGGATGGTGATGAATTCAAGCTGCATATCATCATCTTTAAATACCATTTATATCACCACCCCTTGCCAGAATGAAGGCATTTTGAAAACAGCAGCAGTGTTTGAATAAGAATAATAAGCTGATGATCAAACAGAAAATTTCAACTCTCTTTCAAGTAAATCAAATCTCTAGGGTTTATCAAACTATTAGCATTTTTAACTCAAAACCTTTGATATGTTACCTCTGTTAGACTTAAAAAGCTCAAGGTCATTTTGGGGAAATATGTTGCTGCACTTTTAATGAGATTTAGGTTTGGTGAATTATAATGTGGGCACGTGGAGTCAGGAGGATTCTCAAATACTCTTTAGTATGTCATCACTGAATGAGGTAAAATGATGTAAAAATTCAACTCTTTCCCCTTTTAATCCCATAACTGTTAACATTGCACCTTCTCAAATCAGATTCAAATATTTGTGGGGTAGAAATTTGACTTTCATCACTTGCATTGATTGCTTTGTGCATTGATACTGTATGAAATTTTGGAAGCAAAGTAAAATGAGCATCTGCTACTTTATTATATGCCAAGGACACATCTCCACCCTATGGTTTTAATAAGCGTTTTCATCAGCCTGAACCCTGGATTCATATTTCACTGAGACGATGGTAAGTTCAATTTGTATTTCAAAATGTCAAAGTTTCCCTGAGAGCAAGGTAGCATTAGTATAGTATGTGTGTGAAGTGTGTGTTATTAAAGTGTACTATTTTCTAATTTGTATTGCAAATGACTTCCAGTTGAGTCAGAATCATGAAATTTGTTGTTTTGTGACATCAGTACAGTGCAAGTACTTAAAAATCTATAAATTACAAAATAAATAATCAGTGCAAAACAAAAAGGAACAGTGAGGTAGTGTTCATGGGTTCATGGATCATTCAGAAATCTGATGGCAGAGGGTAAAAGGCTGTTCCTGAGTCATTAAGTGTGGTCTTCAGGCTCCTGTACCTCCTCCCTGATGGTAGTAATGAGGAGAGGGCATGTCCTAGATGGTGAGGGTCTTATTGATAGATGCCATCTTCTTGAGGCACCGCCTCTTGAAGATGTGGGGAGGGTTGCGCCCGTGATGGAGCTGGCTGAGTCTATAACCCTCTACAGGCTCTTGCGATCCTGTGCATTGGAGGCTCCATACTAGGCTGCAATGCCACCAGTCAGAATGCTCTCTGCCATACAACTATAGAAATTTGGTGACATACCAAATCTCCTCAAACACCTAATGAAGTAGAACTGCTGGCATGCCTCCTTCATGATTGCATCAATGTGTTGGGCCCAGGATAGATCCTCTGAGATGTTGACGCCCAGGTACTTGAAGATGCTCACTCTTTTCCACCGCTGACCCCTCAATGAGGACTGGTGTGTGTTCTCCTGACATTCCCCTCTTGAAGTCCACAATCAATTCCTCGATCTTGCTGACGTTGAGTGCGAGGTTGTTGTCTGTACATGTTGTAATGATATTTGCTGCCATTTTGCTTGATGAAGTAATTTCTTGAATTATACCCACTCTTATTGGTACTTACTGACTTGATCACTGATCAATGCCCAACATATTAGGTACTTGCTTGAGAGCCTAAAATGTTTAATTTTTGTTGTGGACTATGGGTATTCTATAATTACTCTTTCATTAGTGATGAAGCTGTTGATAAACCTATTTCTATTAAAATTTGTCATATCAGAGAATATTAAAATGACCACTAATAATTTTCATCATTGGACATTATTAGCCTCTTAGGTTCGATGTTAATATTTTGCTTCACAGTACCAACTAAGCCAACATGGTGAATCAAAGCAACTAATGCTTTCCAATATACTTTGGAGCATGTAAATTCCTGCACTTTATTCAAGATTTCTTGCTGTACATATATATAAGATAGATGTTCATTCTTCCAATTGTAATTTAAGGATCTTTTTACTTCACATTGCCGTAGTGCAATTTATCTGAAAATGGTTCCTGACCTTTGCAATTAGTTGTGAGTTTCAAAATGAAAGGTTGCAATTAGCTCTGATCTGTTCAAGTTCAAGCTCAAGCTGGAGGCCCACAATTAGCAAAGGCATCTTGGGGGTCATCTTTATTGATTCTATCCAATGGGAAACAGATGAGGAATGTATGGCATCCCACAATTCTATGACCATTCCTTTATTTTCCATGGATTTCAAAGGTAGTGGATTTCACGTTGCAATAAAATGGGTTTTCTTTTGTTTTTAATTGTGTTCTTTCTTGTAATGCTGCTGATATGCCACGTACCTGTGATGTTACTGTAAGTAAGTTTTTCATTGCACCTGTGCATATGTGAACTTGTGCATATGACAATAAACTTGACTTTGACTAAGTAAAGTCAAGTGGTGTAAAGCAGGCAGGTGGCAGTTTCCTACTATAAAACTAGTAAAGATGCCCTTCACTGTATAAGATTTATTTTACTGATTTCATCCACCTCTCTCCTGAAACCATTGACCACGTTACTTCTCACACCCTCCATTATCCATTGAATTGGCTGCATGGTTGATAATGAAGAGGAAAGTTTTAGACTGCAGGAATAAATAGATGGCCTTACCAGTTGGACAGAAAAGTGATAAATGAAACTTAATCCAGGCATGTGTGAAATAATGTATTTGGCAAGATACAACAAGACAGGAGAATATAAATGTGGGGTAGTGTAGAAGAACAAATGAACTTTGGATGATCACAGATCCTTAAAGATAGCAGGACTGATGAATAATATGATAATATGACATGAAAGATGTTTTCATTATATAGATACTTCCATTATTAGCAGAAATATTGAATATAAGAACAGAGTCATGCTCCAATCACATCACAGGAAAGCTGTGAGTCCACAGAGAGAGTGCACAGGTGATTTATAAGGATGTTGCCAGGACTGGAAACTGTAGCTTTGAGGAAAGATTAAGCTGGGGATACTGGGAACAGAGGAGGCTGAAGGGATTCTTAAGTGGTGCCAATAAAATTATGAGAGGCCTGGACAGAGTAAAAAGGATCTACAAGGGGTCCCTGGGTTACGAATGACCTTATTTATGGTTATCTGACACCAATACTCCCATACATTTTTAGAGCATTTTTCAAGCTAGTAACAATATTAAGATGTTTCATTGTATTCATTAATGACTGGATACAATATATATTCTATTGGTTTAATTATAGGTAGTGATAGAATAATTATTCAATGAAATAAAAGAATTATAGCAAGTGTATGCAGAGAAATACGATATGGGTAGCTGTAGAGAGCAGACATTTCTGACTTGTTGAGCAATCAGCTTACTGACAGTTCTTAGGAATGGAACCCTTACGTAACCTGGAGATTGCCTGTATTTCCCTCAGCAGAGAGATCAAAAACCAGGGGCATAAACCAATGTAATTGGTAGACTGATTAGTGGGGAGATGAATAAAAATGGTTTCACCCAGAGAGGAATATAGGTCTGTAACCTACTGCCTGAAAGGGCAGCAGAGATGGAAACTTCCATCAAGTCTCAAACCTGCTTGTGTGTACGCAAGAAAAGCCATAACCTGCAGGGCTGTGGACCCAGTGCTGGAAGATGGGATTATGCTGTGTAGTTCTTTTACCATCCAAGACAGATGAGATGGGCTGAATGACCTCTTGTGTCTTATGATTAGCATTTCAAGTCAATGGTTCTTTCTCTAACCTTGCCCAGTTCTGGTATAAAGAAGTTTCAAGGATCAGAGTAAGTGGGTTGAAAAGGTGGAACTAGGAGAGGAGAACAGATGTCAAATGATAGTGGAAAGTGAAAGAGAGTTTAAACTGGACAAGTAAGAAAAAGTAAAAAGAGGTTGATCTAGAAGAAATGGGCATATAATATTTCTTTATTATTTTAATTATTTGGAAACTGCAATTTGCAAAGATTTTGGTTTAATAAGCAATTGATGTGTTGCCATGTTTATGGTGGATCTGTTAGAGGGGTGGGAATTTCTGTCCTTTGCCATTGCTGGCGAAGAGGTGGCCATAAGGTGGTAGATTGTCAGTGTCACTCACATCTCTCTATGCTAGAATTAACAAAACATTATACTTCAACCTAAAGTTGTCCAATCCTTCCAGGAGGGAGAGAAATATCATTATTCAGAAAGGCATTTGCTGCCTTGTTTACTAATCCTGACCCTTGGGTGGGAGAGGTTTGCAGGTAGAAGTCAAGTAATTGAAGCTCTGCTTCAAGGGAAGAATGCCATTCGGGCAAGTTACTGAAGTATGCTTCATCATTTATTACACCCCATGGCTCAGCTTCTTCGGGAGAGAGGAGGAGGAAATTCAAGTCAGATTTTTTTCATGGAGCCAAATAACTGAATCACCCAAATCAATGTATGGCAGAACAATTAAACTAGTGTGTCACCAAATTAAAAGGTGTTCCTGTCTTTCTGCAGTAGGTGTGATATTGATCCACCACTGTAAAATTGGCAAGACAGTATCTACTTATAACCCTATCTAGTACTGTAGTATACTGTATGAGTTAAGCTATTATCCAGAGACCTTTGTTATTGATTTGTAAACATGAGTTCAGATTTCACCATGTAGCTGATGAACTCATATTCAAACTATTAAATAAATCAGGAATAAAAAGCTACTATCATTAAAGGTTACAATGACACTATTGGATTAATAATAAAAAAAGGATAAATAAAAAGAAGCATAGGCTACTTGAGAGTGATCGAAGTAGAGAGATAGAATGCATCAAAATTGATTAATTGTAGTTGAGAATGGCAGTAACATAGAAACCAACATAACATTCATAATTAAATGGAGAATATGAAAGACAATACACAGCAAAATGCACATTTAATTGCAGGGCACAATGAACGAGGATGCACTTGAATTTCAACTAAGGTATTGGCAGGCAGTTTTGGTTAGGACCATCTATTTTGAGTTCTGCCGTCTTAGTAGTTGAATACTACAACAATAACACAGGTACTAATTAATCAAACCAATCAATATCAATTAATTATAATCGACCCAGAAATAGCATATCAAAAAAACAAATCGGTGGATAGCTTTGGGAAACAGAGGTGTGAGACATATATAACATTCCTGGAAATGAATGCTATGTCTCACACCATGTTAAAAATATTGCTCAGTACTGGTTAAGCTTGGTAAAATGTACAGAAGCCTGCTGTTCATAATTGAACAAAAGTAGAAAATGAAAGCACTGTGAAAATCATCCACATTAAACCAAAGATACTAATGCTTTTAGTCAAATTATATATTGAAGAATGAGCAGTTTGCCTGATGTACATTGAATACATAGACTGCCAAAACTACACAAATAGCCTCATCAGTGTTTGGAGGCTGCCTGTGTCCCTTGCTTTATCAAATCATGGGACCTTGAATTCCCACTGAGCCACCAGAAATTTCCATAATTACACATTGAAACATCTCTATATTCGATATACAAGAGGAAGGGGACTGAGGGACACCAGATGCAAGGACAAACAGTAGACTAGGTGACCAAACACAATCATCTATGAAGTTTGAAAGATGCATTTGAAGATGAGAGAAGAATTGGAAGACTCAGGGGATAGGTTTTAGGGCTGAAGACTTTAACTCCATTGCAGGAGCAGATGTTCAATGTAAATCTTGTTGTGTCAAATATAAGTGGATAGCTCAGTGATGTTTTTGTCAGTTCAGCTGTAGGTCATATTTCTGTGACAAAGTCCAGGGCCACAGTTATCACTGAAGAAGTTGTCTTATCTGGAACTGCAAGGTCCAGATGTGACCAATGAACTTGCAAACATAATTTTGACTGCAAGTTATTGCTGCATTCTCATTATCTGCTCGTTAAATATGTTTACCCCCTTGGCAAATAATACAGATGTCAAAACTTATGGTTGACTGTGAGTGTTAAGAAAAACATGTAATTAGATCTAGCAGGTTATATCCAATAATTCATTTCCCACAGTTGCCTGGAAACCAGTAACTAAAGTAGACAAACCTACCATAGCTTCAATAAACATTGGAAGTTTCCCTGGTTCCTGTATTTGACATAGTAAAGTAACCATGTGACATGACACAAGATGTAGTAATTGGAGGAAACTTTCAGGTATTTTTACAACAGGACAGATTCATAGGAGAGAGGATTAACCCCCATATGTGGGCAGGTTTCAATCAAGTGGGAAGTAAACGTGTTTAAAAAAAACCTCACACTTGAACAAAACCCATCTCAAAATACCTACTTCCGGTATCACTGAGATGGAATTAGGAATATGGTGTGGTGGGAGGTGGGGCAGCCAGTGAATATGTTAATGAGACTGTGCGCCTGCGATCATTTTCTCTGGGGCAGGCTGCGGCCAACCAGCTGTCCAATGTCTTTGGAAGTCCAGCTGGTAAAACTGGTGTGGACTCCAATAGGGAAAAGGTAAATGGGGCCAGGAGGAACAGGAGTCCTGCTTCTGCCATCCCCACTCCCAACACCGGTTCATCAAGCAAACCGGATAACCAGAAACTAGTTCACTGCCCTCCTCAAACTTGCTCCACCATACATCTAGTTCCCTTTCAGTCACCTTCCTTTCCATTCAATCTCTCTGGCTCTTCATAACCATCTCCATTCCCCTTCTAGACCCGTGTCACTCCTTGTCCCAATAATTCTCACTCCTCCTCTGCTGAGCACCCCAGCCTCCCACATTTTTCCCATCCCATGTCTCTCCTGACTTCCCAATGGGATATTACCCCCAATCTGCTTAAAAATAGAACACTCCTTTCCATTGTTATACTCCACAGCTTCAAGTTTTCCTGTTAGTTTAGTCTGGTTAAATATGACTGGGTCATAGAGTCAGAGAACATGCAAACAGGTCCTTTGGCCTACTGAGTCTATATTAATCATCAATCCCATTTACACTAATTCTGTACTAATATCATTTTTATTCTCTCTGCATTCCCATTAACTCCTCCCAGATTCTACCTAGACACAGGGGCAATTTACAATGGTCAGTTCAGCTACCAATTCACACATCCTTACGATGTGGGAAGAAATTGGAACATCTGGGAGAAACCCACGTGGTCACAGGAAGAATGTGCAATTCCATACAAAACAGGATCGAATCTAGACTGCTGAAACTACAAGGCAGCATCTCTTAAGATATCTTTATTAGTCACATGTACATCGAAACACACAGTGAAATGCATCTCTTTTGCGTTTTCTGGGGGCAGCCCGCAAATGTCGCCACGTTTCTGGCGCCAACACAGCATGCTCACAACTTCCTAACCCGTATGTCTTTGGAATGTGGAAGGAAACCGGAGCACCCGGAGGAAACCCACGCAGACACAGGGAGAACCTACAGACTCCTTAGAGACAGCGGCTGGAATTGAACCCTGGTCTCTGGTGCTGTAATAGAGTTACGCTAACCGCTACGCTACCTGTGCTACCAGGGTGAGGGATGCAACAGGAGTGGGAATTATGTCCCATTGTTACAGTCAACAGGGCCTGAGAGAAACCCATGCTTTTGGTTCTCCTGACTGCAACGTTGCAGCAGGTATTGCTGTCTCTTTGTCTCTTGAAATTATGGAGGCCACAGAGACTAGAACAAATCATTCACTGAAATTAAGTTGATTATGGAATGTTTCTTTCACATTCTGAAAATTTAAGGGTTAGAGCTTTGCACTGCGCAGTAACAAATGTGCCCATCAAACCAGCAGAATCTCCGATGCCTTGTTGTCAGCTGCCTCAGCCATGCAATAGCAGGGAGCTGGATTGCTGCTATGGTTGATGGGAAATTAGTCAATTGGAATGACTTTCGAGAAGGGTCGAAAATGAGCGCTGCTCCTGACTCAAATTCAGAGCTGAGTGATTAGGTTAAAAGACCTGGACTATTCATCCAGAAACATGATTTCAAATCACAGTATGCCTACTGGGGAATTTAAACACAAGTATCAAATAAATCCAGAATTAAAAGCTCGTGTTTGTAGTATGGTAACCAGGAAACTGCCAGATTGTCATTAAAATCTATTTGATTCACCTCTGACCTTCTGAATTCCTTACCTGAGTTGGTCTATGGCTACCAATGTTGTTGACTCTTCTAAGCCTCCTCAGTTCAACAATTATTGGTGGATGCCAACATTGTCCATAGTGTAAGCAAGCTCCAATTCCAAAGGAAGATTCTGTTCTCCATTGTTAATGGATACTGCATCTGATTCTCCACTTTCTAATTGCAGAATACTTCCAGTGTTATATGATTGAAAATTGATTTTTCCCAGTGAAACACAATAAGAACATGATAACAATAACGTGCATTATATGACTTTAAAACTTTATTTATACAGCACGGTAACAGTCCTTTCCGGCCCAACGAGCCTATTTTTTAACCGATGTTAACCTACCGGTATGTCTTTAGAATGTGGGAGGAAACCGGAGCACCCAGAGGAAACCCATGCAGACACAGGGAGAACGTACGAACTCCTTACAGACAGTGATGGGAATCGAACCCCGATCACTGGCGCTGTAATAGCGTTGCGCTAACCGCTACACTACCGTGCTACCCATCAATATTGGATGTTACTACTCAGGTCTAGAGTCCTCCATATGTTACATATCAAATACTCAGAGAACAAGCTTTCTTTGAAATTGGACCATGAAACACACAAAACTGTGTCAGTTAACACTACAATTTCTAGGCACGTACCGCTTAAAGTCACATCCCAACATTACCATATCTCAGCTATTGCATTAGAAGAATATTGTGTACGCAGACAAATGACTAGCTTGGCTAAATTCTCAATTGTTTAGTTAACAATCATACAACACATAATGAAATAAATCCCATTGTGCCAATGGAGTATAGCAGAAAATCCATCAAAACCCTGACTCAACTTTCAATTCAGTAATTAGCAAGCACAATAATATTGAAGCAAGGCACAAAATGCTGGAGGAACTCGGTGGGTCAGGCAGCATCTATGGAGGGAAATAGACACACGTTTCTGGCTGAGACCTTTCATCAGGACTCACTTATACTGACCGACGTTTGCATCATTTTTATCTACATCCATTTCATTCTGTTGTGTTTTTACAGCCAAAAATAACAAACATATAAAAATACACAACTCTGAGAAAAGTGTAGTCATGGTAATAATATAGGAACCACATCAGCCAAGGGGCACACAGCAAGCTGCCACAAACAAAAGAAATGGTAATATCCAGACAAACTAACGAACTTCACTACAGCACAGACAAGGCCATTCAGCCTACCAGATTGATGCCAGCTCCCAGCAGAACACTCCCTTCAGTCTTATCCCTTTCTATTCCCATGTAACCCTGTAAACTATTCTGTCTGACATGCCCAGCAACTCCTCTGATTCCTTTGCCACTAATCAACACTAAGGGAAATTTACAGGAGCCAATTAACCTGTTAGCATGTCATTGGGAGAAGACCAAGCACCCAGAGGAAACACACAGCTCACGGGGAGAATATACCAACTCATCACACAAAGCACCAAAGTTCAGGGTTGAACACTGGCACTTCACCTCAGCTCCAGATATCAGAGTTCCATCCTGATCCTGGGTGCTCTCTGTGTTGAGTTTACATGTTCTCTGTTTGAGATCATGGGTTTCCAATTGGTGCTCTGGCTTCCTCCCACCTCCAAATGGCATGCTGGTAAGTTAATGGGCTACTGTAAATTACTCCCTAGTGTAGATAAATAATAAAAAAAGAATCAAAGGGGAGTTGATGGGTGTGTGTGAGAGAACAGGTGGCAGGGATATGGGGAGAAGGGGAATGGAACTGACAGGTCTGGTCTGCTGGACCCGATAAGCTGAATGGCTTTCTTGAGTCTCTTACAAAGTAAGTATAAACAGCATGAGTTGTATTACCCTTTGAAACAATGTCATGATTTTTTAAAATCCATCTGAGAAGCCAGATAAGGCATTGTTTTAATCCAAAAATCTATTAGAGTTTTGTCCTATATGGATTCACCGCTTTGGTTAGCACAGTAGATACTAGCTGGAAAATTCTCCAGAGTTTGTTTTGAATTTGTAACAACTATCGACCAGTTCCATGTGTGTGTGGGAGATCCATAATGTATCTTGCAGCTTTCATTCTAGATCTATGATATTAGTGTTGTCATGGGACAAAACCACTTTAGAGCTATGAGCATACTGGAGTGGAAAAATCTATTATAGGCATACAGAGGAGAGCATTAAATACAGCAAAGTATCAAAAATTGTCATTTACAAAAGGCTATTCATACAGTAGTTTATCATATGGCCCATACATGTCCTTGAGCATGTGCACATCTTTATTGCATTCATACAGATGAGCATACTGAGAACTCAGTGGAAAAATACAGAGAAAATAAAGCATGAACTTCAATAAGCTTATTAAACATAGAACAGTACAGCACAGTACAGGCCCTTCAGCCCACAATGTTGTGCCGACCTATGTAAACCTTATTACCATTCAATCTATCCCCCTCTCTACTTCACCTCCCATGACCCTCTATCTTTCTTTTGTCCATGTGCCTATCTAATAGCCTCTTAAATGACCCTACCGGATTGGCCCCTACCACCACCCCTGGCAGTGCATTCCAGGCACCCACCACTCTCTGTGTTTAAAAAAAACCTACCTCTGACATCTCCCCTGAACTTTTTCCTCCACATACCTTAAACTAGTGACCTCTAATATTGGCCATTGCCACCCTGAGGAAAAGATGCTGGCTGTCCACTGTCTATGCCTCTCATAATCTCATATGCCTCTATCAAGTCGCCTCTCATCCTTTGTCACTCCAAAGAGAAAAGCTCTAACTTGCTCAACCTCTCCTCACAAGATGTGCTCTCCAACCCAGGTAGCATCCTTGTAAATCTCCTCTGCAACCTTTCTAAAGCTTCCACATCCTTCCTATAATGTGGTGACCCAAACTGAACACAATATTCCAAGTGTGGTCTAACCAGAGTCTTATAGAGCTGAAACATTACCTTTTGGCTCTTAAACTCAATCCTCTGGCTAATGGCCAGTACACCATATGCCTTCTTAACTGCCCAATCTATTTGTGAGGGAGCTTTGAGGGATCTATGGACTTGGACCTCAAGATGTCTCTGTTCCTCCACACTACTAAGAATCCAGCCATTAGCCATGTACTCTGCCTTCAAGTTCATTCTTCTAAAGTGTATTGCTTCATACTTCTCCAGATTGAACTCCGTCTGCCACTTCTCTGCCCAGCTTTGCATCCTGTCTAAATCCCATTGTAACCTACGACAACCTTCTGCACTATCTACTACACCACCAACCTTCGTGTCATCTGCAAACATACCAACTGATCCTTCCACTTCCTAATCCAAATCATTTATAAATATCACAAAGAGCAAGGGTCCCAGAACAGATCCCTGCGGAACACCACTAGTCACCGACCTCCAGGTCGAATACTTCCCTTCTACAGCCACCCTCTGCCTTCTGTGGGCAAACCAATTTTGAATCCACACAGCCAATTTTCCATGGATCCCATACCTCATGACTTTCTGAATGAGCCTACCATGGGGAACCTTGTCAAATGCTTTACTAAGGTTCATATACACCACATCCACCGCTCTACCTTCATCTATTTGTCTTGTCACTTCCTCAGAAAAACTCTATTAAGCTTATGAGGCACGACCTGCCCTTCACAAAGCCATGTTGACTATTCCTAATAAGACTATGCTTCTCCAAATGCGCATAAATCCTGTCCCTAAGAATCCTCTCCAATAGTTTGCCCACCGCTGATGTAAGACTCACTGGTCTATAATTGCCAGGATTATCCCCATTACCTTTCTTGAACAAGGGAACAACTTTTGCCATCCTCCAATCCTCCGGTACCGCTCCTGTGGCCAGGGAGGACGCAAAGATCATCGTTAACGTTGCAGCAATCTCTTCCCTCACTTCCCATAGTAACCTGGGGTATATCCTGTCTGACCCCGGGGACTTATCTATCCTCATGCTTTTTAGTAACTCCAACACTTGTTTGCTTAACCTTGACATGCTCCAACACATTTGTCTGTTCTACGCTAACCTCACATTCCTCTAAGTCCCTCTCAATGGTGAACACTGAAGCAAAATATTTATTTAGGACCTCCTCTATCTCCTTCACCTCTAGACACATTTTCCCCCCCTTATCCCTGAATGGTCCTACCCTAACCCTAGTCATCCTTTTATTCCTCACATATGTGTAGAACGCCTTCGGGTTTTCCTTAACACTACTTGCCGAGGCCATCTCGTGTCCACTTCTAGCTCTTCTAAGTCCCTTCTTAAGCTCCTTCCTGGCTACCTTATAACTCCCAGGAGCTCTGTCTGGTTTTTGCTTCCTAAACCTTAAATATGCTTCCTTCTTCCTCTTGACTAAACCTTCCACCTCTCTTGTTAACCATGGTTCCTTCACCCTACCGTCCTTTCCTTGTCTCAGCAGGACAAACCTATTTAAAACCCCACGCAAATGGTCCCTAAACAACCTCCACATTTCTGTGGTGTATTTACCAGAGAACATCTGTTCCCAGTTTACGCTCCCAAGTTCTGCCCACAAGGACAAAAAAAACCTGCCCACAAGGACACTTGTCCCTCTCTATTTCAGGTGTAACCTGTCCCTTTTGTACAGGTCATATGTACCCCAGAAGAGATCCCAATGATCCACAGATCTGAACCCCTGCACCAACTCTTCAGCCACTCATTAGTCTGCCATATCTTCCTATTCTTTCCCTCCCTGGCCCATGGCACAGGCAGCAATCCAGAGATTACTACACTTGAGGCCCTGCCTTTTAGCTTCCTTCCTAACTCCCAACACTCGTTCTTCAGGACCTCATCCCTTATCTTACCCATGTCATTGGTGCCAATGTTCACCATGACTTCTTGTTCCTCCCCCTCCCCCTTAAGAATGCTGTGCACTCGATTTGAGACATCCCCGACCCCGGCATCTGGGAGGCAACATACCATCCAGGAGTCTCGTTCTTGTCAACAGAATCTCCTGTCTGTCTCCCTAACCAACGAATACTCTAATTATTGCACTCCTCTCCCCCCCTTCTCTTCTGAGCCACAGAGCCAGACTCTGCACCAGAGACCCAGCTGCTGTGCCTCTCCACTGGTGACTCATTGCCCCCAACAGCATCCAAAATGATGTACTCGTTATCAAGGGAAACTGTCATTGGGGTATCCTGTACCGACTGCCTATTCCTTTTCCCTCCCCTAATGGTCACCCCAACTACCTCCATCCCGGACCCTAGATGTAACTGCCTCCTGGTAACTCCTATCTATCATCTCCTCAGCTTTCCGAATGATCTGGAGTTCGTCCAGCTGCAGCTCCAGCTCCCTAACACGGTCAGTGAGGAGCCGCAGTGGGACGCACTTCCTGCAGGCGAAGTCATCATGGACACTGGAGGTCTCCCTGATTTCCCACATCCTACAGGAGGAGCAGACTTCTGCCCTGACTGCCATTCCCACCGTTCTATACAAAGAAAATTACAAATAACAGCGAAAGAAAGAGAACCTACCAGAAGCCTCCGCTCACCTGTTCTGCCTCTTCACGCCGAAGCCTCTTTAGCCAAAGCCTCAGCTCCCCACTCTAACATTGTCCATTGTAATAATGGCCGCTCTGCTTAACTCTTCGTTATCCACATCAATGCTTCTCTGATAATTGAGTGGTTTATTTTAAATATTCTGATTATTTAAAATGCAATATTGATTTTGTTTTATTTTCTCAACTATGAAATTGGTGTACCCTTCCTTTGATTGTTCTTTTAATTTAGAAATTATGAAGGGTGTTAACATATTGGGCCAGAATTTGTTATCAAAATAAAAGGAATGCCAATGGTATTTGCATTTGTTATGGATAAAGAGCAGCAGCATGCAAGGAATGTCGCTGCTGAAGTACATTGCTTTGCTTATAACTTTGAGAAAACTTAATTTCACCCTTCGGTTCCTTGTGTTGATTTACTGTATTTGCCATTAATTGCTCATGAAACTTGCTGCAGAGGTTAGGTCTTGTTATAATTGGTCCCAGTGACCTTTTAATGATATTGTAAATGTTAACGGCTGCCAATCTGCATCACTGGCAGTGTGAAGCATTACTTCAAGTTTTGGATTTGCAGGGAAATTTTTCAAATAACAAATATTTAATATTTTTCTTACCTTTTCCTTTCTCTCCATCTCTCTTTGAATTTAGTCTTTCTCTTCCTTTATTTCTCTTTCTGCACATAATTTATCATAGCATTAACCCTCTCTAATTCACCCTCCTTCTCAGTCCTTTCTGGGCTAATGTTCAGTCTTTAAATCCTGTTGGTTATGGCAAGTCCTAAATGCATCATTCTTTCATTACACGATCAGCTACCCATACGTTTGGAAACTTTATGAGCGAGCATTTGACCAAAATCTGGCCCACTGAGTTTATAGAAACTACTGCTAAAAGTTAAGGAAATTTCTCTCTCATCTTTTTTTTCAGACTTATAAAACGTATACAGAGAGATCTTTTGGTATATCTGCAAGAGTTTTTCTCCTCACTCCAATGTGGTCCTCTTTCCCTTTCTCTTGAATACTTTGACTGTCTCTGGAGAAAGGTTTATATTTGTACCAGTCATCTTTTAGTTCCTTCCTTAACTGATATCAATCAAAAATTGAGGCTGAGTGGCCATCCAGCAGTGAAACCTTGGGGCAGCCTAATCAAATGATCTGCACCAGCTTCCACACCAGCTGAGATCAACTAAATCAGCACAGATCAGGACCTTGCTCCTGGGAACTCCTGTGTGCATTTCAGAGACTAATGTAACTTGGCAATCCCACTTGCATTTTCTGCATAAATGTGATTCAAAGGTAGATTTTATTTTGGTGTGCTCCTTATCTTTCCTCCATATCTCATTCTAGCCTCCTGGTATGCCTGAACTGGCCCTTACATCAGCTTGGTAGCTATTTTAAATTCAACAGCAACTATTTGTTTCAAGTACACCTTAAACACTCATATCGCCTAAATATTTGTACTTTTCATGTGATTTGTTACTCTTCCTCTCATCATTCTTCCCGTAAAATGCAATCTGAAATCATTTCTGCTTGGTAACGTTCTTATGACAGTTCCATGAGGGCCATATGCTCACGTGTGCAGTTTCCAACAAGAAATTAATCCATGCCATATGGGTGATGTGATTACATTAATGAGATAACCAGCCACTTTAGTGGTTGTGTGCCGTTTTCCTGCAGATTCAGATTAGTTTATTATCAATGAAATTCCTTGCCCATACGAAGCGCACAGAGTAAACATTAATACATGGAAATAATAAGTACAACAATGCATACAGTGATGAGCGCAAAACAGCAGAATGGTGCAAAGTACAACAGAAATGGTGCAATAAATTAAATTTAATTGGTAAAATGTAGTTACATAAGATTCCACTTGACCCTTTTTGCTGATGGCAATTTTGTGTTGAAGGTGCACATACGTGAAGTTCAAAAGTGTGAAGGAGGTGGGCACTGCAAAGCAGGATAGTGCAATTCCAAAACCTGACATTAAACAAAGGAAGTGGCAGAAAGAAATATCCTGAAAGCTGGATAAATGAGATCTAATTACATATCCTTATCCTGCCCTCCAACCAATCTTGGGAGTGCTTTAGGTTGAGACAACAAAATACTCTTTAGGTGTGGTGACTGATGCAGAAATAAAGACAGAGCATTATCAGCAGGAATGCAGTCAACTGCTGCTTTTATCTTCTATGGTTCCTCAGAGGAACAATATTCCTCTGTCACTTTGTTGCACTGAGTTCAATAAAGTTGTTACAAGTAATGGATCCTTATACAGAATATAGTTTCTCAAGCAACGGTCTCGATCATTAATTCATGAATCCCTGTGGTCACCGAAGAAATCAACAGTGCACATTTTGAATAGGATGCAGTCTCTGAGAAAGCATTCCAGTCCCTCAATCAAAAGCAAATGTTCTTTTTTAAACTCTAAATTTTTCCTCAGTCCTCTTAAGAATCCTGTGGTGATGTACTGATGTGAAGTCAATGACCCTCCACAGGTAGTCTCGTTGTTGGTCTAATTAATGATAGTCCTGACTTAGTGTCATCTTCTAGTTGTGTCTTGGAGAGCAACAAGTGTTTAGATTTGAATCCTTATCAGATAGTAATTGGAAAATATAATCTGCATTGTTGTAATCTCTGTTTACATTTCTACCAAATAAGTTTAATTAGAAGGAAACTCGTGTTCCTGCAACTGGTATAAATTTAACAGAGTTCAGGATGTCCACCTTTATTAGAGAGCAAATAAACCCCTAATTTGTCGTGAGGAAGTGATGGGCCATATGGTGTGATTCACCTCGTTGCTTTACTGCTTGCTTCACCTGAGCCAATAAAACATATTATCTCAGCATGTGCCAACCCATTATGAGACATGAAGTTTTTCCATTGATACAAAGTCATCTTGAGGCACCCGTTTAGGATCAGAAGTTTGTATCTGAAGTATTATGTTAATGATGTGATTTATAACCCTGACATTTCAGTTATTTGATGTGGCTAGAAGGCAAGTAACAAAAGTGCGGAGAGGAAGCTGATCCTGGAATTGGAATTAGTTTATTATTGTCACATGGACTGAGAAACAGTAAAAAAAACTTAGTTTTGCAAGCCATCCATACAGATCATTTCAAAACATGTACATTGAGCTAGTACAAGGGAAAAGCACTAACAGTTGTGCTACAGTTACAGAGAAAGTGCAGTACTGATAGATAATAAGGTGCAAGGGCCATGACAAGGCAAATTGTGAGGTCAAGAGTTCATCAGTAATGTACAAGAGGTCCGTTCAAGAGTCTTATAAAGTGAGATAGAAGCTGTCCTTGAGCCTGATGGTGCGTGACTTCAAGCTCTTCTATCTTCTGCCCTATAGAATGGGGGGAGAAGATAGAATGTCCCAGGTGGGAGGAGTCATTGATTACGCTGGCTGCTTTTCCGATGCAGTGAGAGGTGTAGACAGAGTCCATGGAGAGGACTGAGCTGTGTTCAGAACTCTCTGCAGTTTCTTGGAGTCCTGGGCAAAACATCCTAAAACCAACATTGCATTTTTCCTTCTTGTTTCTGTATATTCTATCCCCCAATACATTCTTACCTGTGCTGGATCAAAGTTTCGCTTTGCCAAGCTACATTTACAATGACTCTTGTCTCATGTTATCCACCCCTGCCTGACAATAGTAGCTCTGACATGCTAACCCTCCACCAAGAATGACAGCCACTGCCCTCTTCTAACTCCCTCATCACCAACAGCAGACCCTTGCCTAGGCAGTTCCTACCATTGTGACTGGACCTGGACCCAGACCCAAGATTGCCTCCTTTCCTGTCCAGGCTGTGCACTGGTGGAGCATGGGAAGGAAGGGCCGCATCGCGTACCTTATTGAAATTCCCTGTGGCAAATACAAACAAAACATTCATTGACTTCTGCACTGTGACTGTCTAATTCACTTTCTTAGCATATTCCTGTTATTTCTTTTACACTGTTGTTTCTTTATCCTTAAATTGATTAAGGGAAAAGATCACAGGATAATATGTTCAGGAGATAGTTCAGACTTGAAACGGAAATGAATTCAAAATGTCACCAAGGCTTTGTTAAGGTATGCATCCAACTATTAGCAAGAACACTTTGACAGTGAGCTACTGAGACAGAGACTCAGATGTCAAGCTATCTTACACGTCATAAGGATGCATAAGTATGCACTTTCCTATTAGGGCCCCACTATTCCATCTAAAGAAATAAAGAAGAATATTACTGGGTCAACAGTTAAAACACACAGGTGCACTGTCCATAGTAATGCTAGGTATCATGGGAGCTGTTGTGTCTCTTGCATCTTGCAATATTCCAATGTTCAAAACCTGCAGCAAGAAGGTACCCAGTTCAATGAATGCATCTCCTTGTTTTCTTCAATCAGTCAAGATAACAAAACCTGTGCTGTCTGATCCATTATAATGCATCTGAGTAAAGGTTCTCATGTCCTGATGGTGTTCTCCATGATGTCCCATTCAAATGAGTTAACGACATGGCTGAGTCTAATAGGATTCAGTTTCCTGGGGGCAAAACAAAGAACAAAGCCAGAATTTGCATAAACCAATGACATCAATAGATAATTTACATTATTTGCAATTGAGCCCAATGCTGTTATTGACCAGTGGTCCCTGCTGGACCTCTTCTGAAAGTTTAGGTAATGCTGCTGGTTTTCTCCACAAATTTTCAGGGCGGGAGAGCAGAGGGATTTGGGGGAGGGAGGATGCAGGGTGTGGTGGGGTGCAGGCAGTCAGAGGAAAGGGAAAGCCAGGGGTGCCAACAGAAGTGAAGGAAGGAGAGGGCTAACCCACAGGGTGTAAGAGAGAAGGTGCAATTGTTGAATAGCTGTGTTGCAAAATGGATGATCTCTAGTTCAGGAATGTCAGCTTTGACTCTGTTAATGGCACTCATACTTCTGAGTCAGAAGGTTCTAGGTTCAAACCTCACTCCAGGAACAGGAGCACAATAGTCTCAGCCAACAGCACAGTGCAGTTTTTGAGTAATATAGCCCAGTAGGAAGCCATGTTGCCTCCTGAGCCTATACTGCAGATTTATCCAACAAGTACCATCTCCAGCTCTTCCTTTAGCTCTGAAAGTTACCCTAGCCATGTACTTTTTCTGCTCAAATACTTATCCAATTATTTTCTAGAAGTTAGCTTTGAATCTGTTTCTGCCACCTTTTCAGACAGTGTATTCCAGATTACAACTATGTGAGGAAAAAAATGTTTTTGCATAGTTT
Source organism: Pristis pectinata (assembly GCF_009764475.1). Lineage (NCBI taxonomy): Eukaryota > Metazoa > Chordata > Chondrichthyes > Rhinopristiformes > Pristidae > Pristis > Pristis pectinata. Next base: position 15,070,362 of record NC_067429.1, read on the forward strand.
GTTTGTCTTAAAACTTTTTCTGTCATTGAGAAGTATTCTTCTTTATTTTAAAATGTGGACATTATCACTTTACTGTTTGTAGGACCTTGCTGTGTCCAAATTGCTAGCCATTTATCTGACCTTGCAATAATACAGAGCATATCAAAAAATACTTTATCAGTTGTAAAGTAAGCGTCCTGAGGTAATGAAAAGCATTTATGTAAATAGAGTCTTTCTTCCTTTTACCCCTTTCAATGTTAATACTGATCTGCAGCATCTGGGAAGGGTTTAGAGGGTGAAATTTACCTGAAGCCAGGACCAGCACTGCATTTCAACCAGGAGGCCAAAGATGACATCAAATTGGGGTCAAGCCTCATTAGCATTTTGGCCACCTTCAGAATCTACAAGGATGATACCTCATGCAGTTGAACAGCATAAATATTGGTGTACTTGTCCCACTGGCAGCGTCTGAAGGCCAGCCCTCGTGGCGGGGCAGAGAGTATGAACAGTTAATGGTGGGCAGGAAATTGTACTAACTGGGGAGTTGGAGAGACACTCCTGTTCTTCCTGACTTCACAGGAAGACTATTCTGATAAACTGGTTTACAAGCCATACCTTCCATTGAAGAATCTTAGAGAGCCACTTCCAAACTACAGACCAGTTGCACCTAACCCCAAACTGATCTCAGGATCTCCCATTTAAAGCAATTAGTGTCCTTAAAGGGGCTATTGCATTGTGCATTATGTTGCAAGAACACTCCTGTTTTTATAAGAAACCTACTTGTCATTAAGTATTCTCCTTCACATATTCACAACATGTCGTGTACTTATGCTTGGATGTGTTGCTCTTATCATGCTAAAAAGAAGCATTCAGCTAATTACCTTTGATTACTGTATGTTTTCGGAAGGCGACCAGCTGTTCAGTGATACAGAAAGTTGTAGAACCATCAGCACTGTCAGTGAAATAGGGAAGGATAAATATTCTTTAAAAAGTACTTGTAATACCGTGAACAAATTTGATCATTTTACTGGTTTCCCTCACATCACTAAGAGAGGAAACTGCGCAGTCACATAAAATGATAAAGGACAATGAGCCTGAGAAGGGAAGTGGGGAGAAAAAGACAGATACAGTGAAGGAAAGGAAAAGAGTACTACAGCAGCTAAGGAATTTAAATTCAAGTCTAGAATGAAAAGCGATACCAGTGATGGTGCCATGATCGGATTGTTGTAAAAAGCCCAATTGGTTCCCATTCTGGAAATTTACTGCCAATTTTTAGTCTGGCCTCCTTATGACTTCAGACCCACCAGTGTGGTTGACTTTTAATCATCCTCTGAAATGGCCTAGCAAGCCAATAAGGGAATTAGAGATAGATTCATGTCCAATGAATAAATAAAAATAAATTCTCTGGTAGCTGTCACACCGGGCACTGTTTTCACGACTCTGTGTTAAAGTTACAGCAAGGTCTGATTTGCATCATAAACCCCTGACTTCCTCACCTGCCAACTGCAAGGGATACTGCATAAAGCATGCAGGTTAAAATGGCCATGGGCAGGACTGTGACAGCACATGCATCATTATGAGGGGGATGGATAAAGTGAACAATAAGTTTTTCCCTTGGTGAGGGTGTCTAAGAGAGCATAGGTTTAAGGTGAGAAGTAGGAGTTTCAGAGGGAATCTGAGAGTGGCAGTTTTTAACACAGAGAGTGTTTGGAATCTGGAATGCACTGCCTGAGAAGGTGATGGAGGCAGGTACTCTTGCAACTTTTAGGAAGAATTTAGACAAGCACTTGAATTGTTGCCAAAGCATAGAAGGCTCTGGACTGAATGTGGGAAAATGGGATTGGTGTAGTTAAGTGCAACAGTCAGCATGGATGTTGTGGGTTGAAGGCCCTGCTTCTGTACTGTACAAATCTGTGATTGTAGCCCAGTGGAATGAATGCTCCCTTTATTTTAACTAATCATGACTCTTGATTGCCTTGTCCTCAACAAAACATAACAGCAAGCCTTCGGAGACCACTTTGTGACATTGCAAGGAGAATGGCTCTCCAACATCGTTAGTCTGCCAGTGCCCTGAATGAAGCAATTTACTTTAAAAAAAACACTCTCCTCTTTCTTCCAGAATACTGCAAAGTGCCTTTGGGTAATTACTACCTTCTGAGTAAATTATGAATAATAATAGAGAGAGATTAATCCTGCTGGAAATCAGTTGACATTCAGATTGAATCCAATCAATCAAAAATGGTGAGAAAGAATTTACTGGAAATTTCATCATAGTGTATCCAGGAGCAGAATTTTGCATGAAAGTAGAGTAACAAAATATTAATTCCAGTTTTAAACCAGCTGTCAATTGCCAAGGCTTTTCATTAAGTTTCAGTTGCCCTCAGCAACATGATAAAGATTTAATTATTTTTTTCCTGATACAAATATTACTTTTATTACATAATGTTAGACAACGTATCATTGGCTTCATGCTCAGCTCCCTTCTAGCTTTTGTTCCCATTGTGTCTAACAATAGATTTTATCAATCTGGTCTCAGATTTCAATCAGACATTTCTTGTACATGTATATCTCCTCCGCCCCCCTTTGCGAAAACCTAATGACCTAAAACATGTCAAACTAGTCTCTCCTGGCTTTTCTTCCAGGGTCACACCTGCTGATGGCCTTCTCATCCACCCCATCGAAACTTGTGTGGTCATAAAAACATGGCCTGGGTATTACAGTCAGCAGTGAATTGAAGGGGCTGACCAATGACCTCCAGACAAAGTTGCTGCCGACGATTTCTATGGCATGGACATCCCCTTTCTCTATGTTGGTTGCTGCCAGGTATCAATGATGTCCTTGGGTGTCCAGCGACAATGATGTCATCAAGCTGGCTGAGCAAGCAAATCAGGTTTAGGAATTCTCATCGACAGCAGCCTAAGGACATATTAACATAAGAAATAGGAACAAGTGTGGATCATCTGGTCTCTTGAGCTTGCTCTGCCATTCAACAAATTTGTGGCTGATCTACAATAACACAGTGTTTTTTGTCTTCTCCCTGCCTCAAATATTAAGTAGTCTAACAACCTCAGTGTTAAATGTGATCAATGACAATGATCCACAGCCCTCCAGGGCAAAGAATTCCAAAACTTCACTGAGTGAGGAAATTTCACCTTGTTTCCGTTCTGAATGGCCTGCATGTTATTTTGAAACTGTGTCCCCTAGTTCTGGACTTCTCATCTATGGGTAACATCCTACCTGCCTGAGCACTCTAAGAATCTTGTATGCTTCAATAAAGCCACCTCACCTTTCGTTCTTCCAAATTCTTGAGAACAGAGACCCAGCATCTTCAATAGCACAACTGTGAAATAAGATTTAAAACAATCTTATAATATAAGAAGCCCAGAATAGAAATGGAAATACCTTAAAAATAACTTACATTGTTTTAAAGCCATTATATCTGTACATATTTGTCTGGAGAAATTACAATCCACACATATAAAATTAGTTTTTAGCAGCAGAGATCTTGTAAAGCTGTAATGACCATTTGGTTTGGAAGTGGTACAGTGGCCTGGTGGTTACATGGCCTGGTGGTTACTAGACCTGAACTATTGATAAGGACATATGAGTGTGTACTTCTCCACAGTAGCTGGGGAATTCAATTCAAGTAATTAAATACAATTTGGCATGAAAAGCTGTATCTGCAGTGGCGATCATGACACTCTTGCAATGTTGTACAAACTACCCAAAGAAGAAAACCTACCATCCTTAATTAATCTGCAGTGCTTTTGTGATTCCAGACCTGTTGATATCCAGCATTTGAAATGACCTTGCTGATCCTTCAGTTTGAAGGATGGGCAATAAATGTTGGTCATTGGTCTGGCAGTGACACCCCTATCCGATGGATGGATAAAAAGAAATTGGATTCATCAAAAATGGATATATCATTGCACCAAGGAAATAAAGTTTGTAAATTCACTGGAATTCACTGATTTATAGAGATGACAGTCTGGAGAACAGTGCACCCTATGAAGGCCCAAGGAATCACTGAGAGTGTCCTTTGAATTTTATATTTTAAATGCATGTGTGCATACTCCAGACGCTGCTGTAGGTTTCACACTGTAATGATAATGAATGCTAACATTTTTATCTGAATTACCACAGCAAAAATTGGGTCCTCAATAAATAAGAATTGACTATACCAGCTGGCCCCCTGAATATGCTCCACCATGCAACAGTTGGTAGCTAATCATTAACCTCAAATCAATTCCTGCCCTATCCCCTTAAGAGTCTATTGATCTCAAACTGGAATGATGTCAGTGGATGGTCTGCTCATTCCAATGTCCCTTTGGGTTACCATGTGGTGAAGGGGCCAGGGAAACAAAGCATTACAACCAACATCAGAGGTACCAGTCATTCCTGGAAACAAGATGTGTCCTTTGGTCCCTTCTGAATGGGGTAAGGGTAAGAATGAGTCAATTTTCTGGGGGGGATGATTGTCAGGGATTCAGGAGTTATGGAATTATGTGAATATAGCAGATATTAATTAATGTAAATTGCAAGTGGTAATCAGTTTGAAATTAAAAGGACAGCTTTGCAAACAAACAATACTGTCCACAGAGCACAGGCAGCTGGCCTACAGCTGGCTGCTCAAGAGATATGGTTTGCAAAGTGAAGTGACCATGAGATGTTCTCGTCTGCATCAGCCGAACGTAAAACAATGGGGTTATGTTAATTGGCCTGTATCAAACCAGGCAACACTTGCTAAGGTTTTTTGCACCATTGTGACAGAGTTCAAGGAAACTTGCAGATCAGACTGATGTTGTCACTTAGCACATCAAATGTGGTCACAGGCAGATTTGGTCTGTCAATAGTTGGGATATTGGTGTACTCAGAGAATCAGCCCTCACAACATTAATGTTGGGTGTCTGGGATTTCCGTCCTCAGAAGTTTTTAGACCGTCAGTGTGAATTACTTTGTCCCAGCGAAGGTGTTTGAACGTTCGGAGATGTCTCCTATTGTAGATATGTAACTCAATGGAAGCACTGTCAGACTCAAAATATTGAAGTAAATATTTTTACTTCAATATTTTGCCGAGAGGTATTGTTGCAGCTATATAGGTCCCTGGTCAGACCCCACTTGGAGTACTGTGCTCAGTTCTGGTCGCCTCACTACAGGAAGGATGTGGAAGCCATAGAGAGGGTGCAGAGGAGGTTTACAAAGATGCTGCCTGGAATGCGGAGCATGCCTTATGAAAGCAGGTTGAGGGAACTCGGCCTTTTCTCCTTGGAGTGACGGAGGATGAGGGGGGACCTGATAGAAGTGTATAAGGTGATGAGAGGTATTGATCAGGTAGATAGTCAGAGGCTTTTCCCCAGGGCTGAAATGGTGGCCACAAGAGGACATAGGTGTAAGGTGCTGGAGAGTAGGTATAGAGGAGATGTCAGGGGTAAGTTTTTTACTCAGAGAGTGGTGAGTGCATGGAATGGGCTGCCGGCAATGGTGGTGGAGGCGGATACGATAGGGTCTTTTAAGAGTCTGTTGGATATGTACATGGAGATAAGAAAAATAGAGGGCTATGGGTAAGCCTAGTAATTTCTAGGGTAGGGACATGTTCGGCACAGTTTTGTGGGCCGAAGGGCCTGAATTGTGCTGTAGTTTTTCTGTGTTCTATGTTCTAAACAATGTCATTGTAACTATTGAAATTGTATTGAATCACCTGCTGTTACCTTTGATCTTAAGGGTATAAAAATGTGATGTATTGTGAGTTTGGGAGACTGTACCAAGAGGGTCTCCAGGAGAATGCCTGCTTATCGTGATGAATAAAAGCTTTTATATCACCAGCTTCAGTGTCTCTCCAGTGACTCAGGTCACAGTCACAACAATGGTCTGCCACAGGGTCCTTACACACACCACCAAACCAATCTTGCCAACCATCTGCAAAGAGAATAAATTTAGTTTAAAGGAAGGCGGCAGAAAATCATCAACAAATTCATGCTGTCATTTTTTACAAATGAATTTACTGTTTTCAGAAAATGAAAATACATAGAAACAAAAAAATATTGTTGTCAGTTCCTATTTAAAACAGCATTTCATAAATGATTACCTTCTACCATCTGCACTGGAAAATCAGAACTGTCGTAATTACAGAAATGCAGTGTTCTGGGGAATATCTCTACACAGATTATAAACTAATCACAGGCTGCTATTTGTTTTTTTTCATTTTTATTATAAAAGGTTAAATAGGAATCATTTATTCTGATGTTTGGTCCAACTGAGGTTCTGCTCCTGACTGGTAGCACAATTAACAATGATAACTGACTGATGATTATGCAGGGTAATGGGAGGGATGGGCCACCATGAATAAACATAAAATGTAAAACGCATTAAATCATGTTAAATACATTGACATGTCACACAGTACTTACATGATTGTGCATTGTTTATGCAATACAACCCATGGAGATTTCTCAACAATGAGTGGTTCAGCAGTACTGTAAAATAAAAAGATGTGCTCCAACCAGGGCACTGACAACCTGCACCAGGTTTCCATGTGAGGCAGTGCTAATCAGCTATGGTGCCCCAACCAGGACAATGGAGATTCCACTCCAGGGCTCCAGCTGGGAGAATGACCACCCACCTCTGGGCTCTCCCAGCAAAGTGGCATCCTGCTTCTGGGCTCTGGGACAATGATGGTCCACCCCAGAGCTTCTGCCAGTATAGTGGTGATCTACTCATGGCAACTCCATGAACCCAGCTAGGATAGTGATAGTCCACCCCATGACTCCAACGGGATAATGGTGCTCTGCCTGGGATTCCTGCTGGGACAGCTCCTGTCTCTAGCCTGGACAATGGCAGCTCATCCCCTTGCTCTCTCCTTGTGGAGGAACGATCAGTCAAGTCCTGTCGCAAACTACATGTGGGGGCAGGTGTCCACAAGGTTCATCCACAAGCTAAATAAACTGTTGCTCTATATTGGTATTGGTTTATTATTGTCACATGTACTGAGGTACAGTGAAAAACTTGTGTTGCATACTGTTCGTACAGATCAATTCATTACACAGTGCAGATACATTGGGTTATCTGAGTGCATTGAGGTAGTACAGGTAAAGAAAAAACAATAACAGAGTACAGAGTATGGTGTCACAGCTACAGGGAAGTGCATTGCAGGTAGACAATAAGGTGCAAGGTCACAACAAAGTAGATTGTGAGGTCAAGAGTCCATCTCATCGTATAAGGGTGCCATTCAATAGTCTTATCACAGTGGGATAGAAGCTGTCCTTGACCCTGGTGGTATGTGTCCTCAGGCTCCTGTATCTTCTAACTGGGGATAGACTGTAACATGATCGTGTAGGAGAAACCAGAGCAAATAATGAAGAAAAAACAAACTATGTAGAAAAAGAGAAGTGAGAATTGTAATTGGAGAACAGCAAGTGATAGAAGGAGTTTGCATTTATACAGCGACATACACAGCCCTCTCTCTCTCTCTCACACCCGCTAATATCTTGCCAAGCTGTTGTTCCATATGTGTTTCAGCATCTTTTTTTTTCGCTAGATTAACCTTGACTCGAGGGTCATTTTTATTACACTAGGATTGATATACAAATACAGTACAGTATATGAAGTTGTTGATGTGCAAACCTATATTTTGTTAAAAGAAATCATGCATAGACACCTTCTACTCCTGAAAATGTTGGAGTGGAATCAAATCCTCCTCAACCCCAAGGGAATGTCCAAGAAGAAGAAGTTAATGTGCCCAAGGGATTTGTATCTTGTTATAATAAATGAGGTGAAGTTTCCCTCTGAGGATTGTACATGTAAATGCCTTTCTTTCCTCGGATCCACGAATTGCATTTTGAGGATTTCTGGAGTTTTGAAGTTTTGTTAATTGCAGAGGAGATTCCTTAAGCCCTTGTTGGGAAAATGATACAAGGTTGTAACCCTTGGTTTAAAATGGTTTAGATTGGAACTTGTTGTGTTTTGATTGTGGGAGATTTCCCTACATTTGCATTACTTAAACCAGCCTCCTAAAGTAGGCAGGAGAACCATGGGCCCACAGTTTTATGGATCTATAATTCTGGCATATGTGTAATGGAAGTGGTTTTATCTGTATAAATCTGTGCACTGATGAATGGAAATTACTCTCTCATTTCAAAAATCACATGTTTGGACATTTTTCATGTTAATGAAATGCACATCTGTCTTCCTTTATCTTCTGTCTCGGGTGAAGCACAGGAGAAATAAGTTTGATTTCAAAATACCTTTATAACCACGAGTTGATTACAGTGACACAATATTGGAAAGCGAACATGACTGCAGATATGAGTGGAAAATATATGAAACAAAATGAACAGAACTTAGCTGAAGTTAAAGCAAGAACAATGTACAATCATAGAGTTACAGAACAGGAGGCTGTTTGGCCCCTCATGTCCATGCCATCCAAAAATGGAGTATTTTAGTTTATTTCCATCCAGTGTTTGGTATGCAGCCTCAAACTTTTCAACTCTTGAAGTGCTCCTCCAGAAACTGCTATCCATATGAAGCAAGTTTCTTCATCTGGAAAAAAAAACCTTAATTCTCATTGACCTGAAATATCAATTATTTTTCTCTCTCTCTGCAGATTCTGTCCGACCTGTTGAGAATTCCCACCATTTTCTGGTTTTTTGTTTCTTACGTCACCACAGGCAGTGAGTTTCAAGCCACCTAAAAGGTTATCAAATGTTTCTACACTTCCTGCTAACTCTTTCACCAACTAAATTACATTTACATCTATGTTTCCTAGTTATCATTCCCAAGTTATCATCCCCTCTTCCAAGGGAAATAGGCCTGTCCTTTTCACACTGTGTAGGTCTCCTGCTACTTTATACACTTCTGTTAAATCTTCCGTCGGATCTCCATGGTCGAAAGAAAACAACGACTCATTCCGGTCACTCTCTCCTGAGAACCATAATTCTCCAATCCTGATTACAGTATCTTGAATTTCCTCTCCACTCCCTTTGGTGCTATCATAACCAGAAGATCCTTGAGGTGGCTACACTATCTCCCTACCCCTGCATGCCTCAGCCATGGAAGGCACTTATTGCTTAGACCCTATCAATCGTCTTTTCTACAACACTACCATGTTTAAGGATCCACGGATATCCGCTCTGTTCCTTTATATTTCTTGCTTTTCTGTCTTTTATCATGTATTCTCACACCTTGTGTATCCTCTTCAAATGCATTACCTCACACTTCTCCAGAAAGAGTTCTATTTGCCACTTCTGTGTCTATTTGTATCTTTCAGCAATGCAACCTCAAACTTTCTTTCTCACCGTCAACCACACTGCCAGATTTAGTATCAACAACAATCTTCATATTTATTAGCTTTATGTTTAAGCCCAAATCATTAATTATACACCAGATAAAGCAGAGAACCTGGTGTCCAAATTCAAACTCTTCTCCAAATCTTTCTTCCCCTCCAATTTCTCTGTGTTTACTCTATCCCTTCTAATCTATCTGCTCTGACCCCGAATGATTAGGCCTCAGGCAGCCAAGGCCTCATTCCCCATGTCCCCATCTCAATGAATTCTGAGACTAACATGATGTTGAGCCCTCCTTCCACTGTCTTCACCTCTTTGCCCATTTCTTTGGCCAGGTCTCTGTAAATTGTCCCAACTATAAAAGTGGAGAATAGGTTGCAGGGAAAAAAAGTGGGGAATGGGATTGCTCTGTAAACCAGCATAGACTCGGCCGAAATGGCCCCTTCTATGTTGGCAGGAAGTAAGGAAATACATCTGAAGGCAACATTCAACAACACCTCCAGAGATGATTGAAATGTTTATCAGTGATCTCAAGTCTATGATAATTGTTTCATTCAATATTTACCAGAAGGCAAATGTGAAGCAGAAGGAAAAGGAAACCAAGTATAAATTTCATTGATAGAATAATTCTGAATTGTTCACTTTGGTAACCAAAAGCAGTAAACAAAAGAGGTTTTGCTTCCGATTTCTGACTGCACTTGAATTGACTCTCAGTGCTGGTCCTGTCGAATTGGTCCTATCAAACAGAATCCAAATGTATAAGCAGACACCACTAAGATTTACATTAAAAATATCACATAAACTGAAGCATTCTCTCTTAGATATAAATAGTCAGAGAAAAGGAAAGGGAATTATTGAAACAGCCAATCGATAAGCTTGATGCAATGACTGTATTTCTTTTTGTAATGTCCCTTCTAACAGCTTGAAACTCATCAGAATGTTATGAAAGGATCTACTGCTCAAATATGCATTGGAGCCAATCTGTTCCTAAAAAAGAATGTGCTGAAATGCTCCCAATCATTTCCAATCCCTTCTAAGATTAACCTTGTTCTTTTATACATTTCAAGCCTTTTGTGTTTCAAAGCAGCTGTCAGATACATGCATCCACAACTTCTTTGTCGATGTGAATGAAGAAATCAAAGGGAATTTGAATGAAATTATAGTGTTTCCCACGAAAGTTTATTTATGGTAACTTATCTTTTCAGTCGACACAAATGCTTCCCTGCAGAGCAAAACATTAAATTGCAACAAAATCCTTTTTAACCTTCCTTCTCTTTCTTTCCATTTTGAAGATGAGAATGGCTAGAAACACATTAATAAAGTAATAAAGGCACAGTAGTTTAGTGGTTAGCGTAATACTATTACAGTGCCAGCGACCCGGGTTCAATTCTAGCCCTGTCTGTAAGGAGTTTGTACATTCTCCCCATGACTGCGTGGGTTTCCTCCAGGTGCTCCGGTTTCCTCCCACATTCCAAAGACGTCTGGGTTAGGAAGTTGTGGGCATGCTATGTTGGCGCCGGAAGTGTGGCGACACTTGCGGGCTGCCCCAGAACACTCTATGCAAAGGTGCATTTCATTGTGTGTTTTGATGTACATGTGACTAATAAAGATATCTTAAAGTTTGTCTGTGTTAAAAGTGAAGGTACCAAAAAAGACAATTCATAATGATAGATTGACCTCTTGAGAACTACTGATTAACAACTCTTGATTTTTTTTTACAATAATACTCTTTAGTAGATTGTATATTCCAGAGAAAAAGAACATGCATACACAAGTAACATTTTACATGGCTAGAGTTAATATATTCGTATTTAACGCTCACTATCTAATTTTTGTTTTTATTTGAAAACACCATAAAGGCTCTCTTCTCTTACACATTATATGCAGATGACATTTGGGGTTCATTACATAATCACTACACAGTAGCCGTCCACTGCAGATCCTTTGTGTAGGTCGTACTTCTGATATTTGTTGGACAGCTCTGTTGATGAAACATTTTGCCAAATGGCATTGACCCGAAGCCCAAGTGGGTCCGCTCACTCCTTTGCTCACAGGACTTTAAGCATGATCTAGGCTGGCTGTTGGCCAGTACATTTGTGCCTGAAGCTTCTGGTTACCATCTTCCTTTCTCAGACAATTGCTTGAGAATAAGGATGACTTGATTTCACTCCACTTCTGAGGAGTGGAGGATGCCCATGCATGAATTCTCTCAATGTGGGGTGGAGGTTGCCCATCAACTATCAAGCAAACTTGACAAAGTGAGGTCTTGGTCCAATGGTAAGGAAGTCCGAAATGATTGGAGATCAGGCTGTTCTGCACAAATTCCACATGTACACACCACATGAGTACTTCACATAGACACACGCACTCCTGCAGCACAGACATGCATACATCACACATCTATCTCTCTATCTCTCTCTCTCTCTCTCTCTCTCTCTCACTCTCTCTCTCACTCTCACTCACTCACTCACTCACTCACACAAAATCTTGTCCACATCTTTCTCCTTAGCTCCCCTCTTCACATATATTTGTCTTGATCCTTTCTTTCCTTCAATGGCCCATCCCGTAGTCTCCTCCCTTTCATTAACTGTCTTCCTCAGTTTTGCTCCTCCTCCACTGTTTGTTTCTCTCAGCTGCCTCCCCCCTTCATTCACTCCCTTCCCTCTTGGCTCTTTCCCTCTTTATCCACACTTGCTCACACCCCCCCCCCATTGCCCGCCAATCTCAGTCTCCCCACATCCCCCCCCACTTTCCAGCTTCCAGCTCACTCCTGGTTGGCAACCCTCTTGGGTTGACAACTGCAACGATAAGAAAAAAGATTCAGGCATTCCTTTTTTGTGACGCAACTTGGGAATATTTTTGCATTAAAAGTCCCATATCAATGTAGGTGGTTTTAGCGTGTAATATGTTACTGTGAGAAACAGCAAGATTGATTGTGATTTATGTAAGCTAATGTCTACAAGGAGCAGAAATACAGATTACCACATTACACTTTGATAGAGGAGGATCAATTAGTATACGTAGGGATGTTGGGCCCTGCAAAGTGTTCATGTAATCTGGCGCTCTTAGTCCCAGTTTTAGCTGCATATTCTTTGGCAGCCATGCTATTGTCAAAGAAAGGCTGTCTATTCACCATTTGATATGGGCAACGCAGCCTATACCTTCAGGGCAATGTCAAAAGGTACTCTCCAGGTGTGTATGCATGAGTAGGTATTCCCTTGCTTCACTGGAATAAATTAAGCAGAGCCAACCAGAAGCGAGTTTGGTTGACAGCTGTGTCTGAGATCTTTGAGAAAGAGACAAGACCATTGATCCGTTGCAGTCTTCTGCTGAGGTCAACTTGTTGCCCCAGGATTACAGTAATAAATTTACGTTGAGAATTCTATGGTCAGTCAAAAGTCAGTTTCAGTTTTGCAGAGGAAAAAGCTAATTGTTTATGTTGTGTGACAATTGACAAGTCAAGATTGTTTCTGAAGCATTGATACATTGGCCATTAGCTAAACATTGAGTAGAATAGAGATATATTTTTTAAAAATTAAAAGGCCTTGCAATCTGCATAATAGTTTTCATTTTTCATTTGCAGAGAGAGACAGAATGTGAACCTAAGGAACTTAAAAGCTATGAAATAAAAGCCATTAGAGAGAGCGAATACAAACAAGGGAATGTAAAAGCTGCAAAATGCAGAGCTGTAGGAGATGCCGAGCAGGTCAAGGCATGCCAGAGTAAATCAGAGCCAATATTACAGATGGAGAACCTACAGCAGAGCTGTTCAGCTTTGATACAAATTATTGTAGTTTAATTATTATTATTGTCAGTTCATTATTGACAAATTGGAAAAGAAGCTGTCAAATGCAAGATAAATTCCAATCACCACCCAATCAGTCTACTCTCAATCATCAGCAGAGTGGTGGGAGATGTTGGCTGTGCTATCAAATGATACTTAAATACCAGCAGCCTGCTCACCAACATTCAACCTTAGTTTCGACAGGACTGCTTGGCTCAGATCTCATCACAGCCTTGGACCAAAGAGCTGAATCCACAGTTGAGTTAATAGGGACTGCTTTAGACATCAAGGCAGCATTTGTCCAAGTGCGGGATCAGAGAGTCCTGGTAAAATTGAAGTTAGTGGCCGTTAAGGAAAAAACACTCCAGTGGTTAGAGTCATAACTTGCACAAAGATTGTGGTTGTTTGAAGTAAGATATCCCAGTGCCCAGGTATGTATATCCCATCATTGTAGGAGTTCCTCAAGATCATGTCCTTGTCAGCTGCATTCTATCATAAGGTTGGAAATAGGGATCTTTGCTGATGATTGCTCAATATTCAATTCTATTCACAACTCCTCAGCAAATGAAACAGGCCATGCCTGTATGCAACAAGACTCGGCAACATTCAGGTAGATTGATAAGTGACAAGTAACGTTAGTGCCACAAAAGTGCAAGGCATGTCCATTTCTAATAAAAGTCATTGACCTTCATTGGCTTTACCATTGCCAAATTCTACCAGCACGAACAATCTGGAGATCACCAGAAATTCACTGGACCAGCCACATAAGCGTTGGCTCAAAGCTTTCCATCATGTACAAGACAGAAGTCAGGAGCTTGATAGAAAACTGTCCATGCACCTGGATGAGTGCAGCTTCGGCAACATTCAAGAAGCTTGACACCATTCTGGACAAAACAACTGACTGACTGATCTCCATCCCCCATTATAAATATTCATTACCTCCATCACTGATGCACAATTGCAGCATTAAGTACCATTTACAAAATCCTTACTCACCTGGACTACTCTGACAGGGCCTTTCAAACCCATAATCTCTACCACCACAAGGCAGCTGGCACATGGGGTCACCACCTCCAAATCACACATCTTTTTGGTTTGGTTTTTGACTGATCCTTCATTTTCACTGGATCTAAACCTCCCCAGTAACACGATGAAAGTATCTTCACTAGAAGGACTGCATCAATTCAAGAAAGTATCTCACCACCATCTTTAAGGCAATTAGGGATGGGCAATAAATTCTGGAGTTTCCATTGACAGCCAGATAACAGAAAAATTAATACATTTTAAAAAAAGAAAACTTTGACCAATATGAATTCATATCTATTTTAGTGATATTAGTCGAGGCAATTATATTGACGAGAACAAGAGGAAGAGCTTTCTATACTTTTCCTCCAATAACTCAATGGGACTTTTGTCTGTAAGGCACTTTGGGGCAACTTGAGGTTATGAAAGATTCTGACTAAATGTAATTTTCTTCAAGAGTGATGCACCCCGGTTCTTTAACAGATGTGTTTTGTGATGTAGCTACAAAGAACCAAAATCCATCACTCTGAATGCATCAGCAATTTATATTGAAGCCTCATTGCTCTGTGTTCACAGGCAATGCTTTTGAAAATAACCTGTGCTTAGGTTGCAACATCATTGTCTTGTCCTTTCAATATCTCATCAGCAACCAACATCTGAGCCTGCCTCACATACATTAAAAGTCAGAGAGCTAATCTGTCACTATTTCCGGTCACGCAACAACAACAGTTGCTGCTGTCTGAAAAATGTGGCAGGTCAAGCTTACATATTCCTAAAGTTCTAAGGGAGTGTGTAGAATGAAATGACTTGTTGCATTCTCTTGGGAATTAATCAAATAATTGTTAACTTGTAGTATATTTTCCAAAAATTAAATTGAGCTACTCACATTTATGAATTGTCCTTTTTTAACTATCATGCAGTTTTCTTCAAATGCATTTTCAGTCAGCAGTCAGCCTTTGGTTTTTCATTCCATACGGGTGTTATTGATGAGGAAGTCTAGCCAGTGTGTGCCTGTCAGCTGTTCACTGTGGAGAATTTCAGTATTGAATCCACTCTGCTATTTGATCGATATTTGCAAAAAACTGCACAAGATTAGCAACCAACTCAGCGCAGCCCAGGTAACATGTCTGCAATTTTCTTGGTCTGTGTGTCTCAATAATTCAACTGTCTGAACCACAAAAAGCATTGGAATTCCTCACAGCATTAAAATTTAATTACAGCCTTTACAAGCTTTTAAATAAAATAGACACTATTGACTTTCTATTCATTCAAAAATCAAAGGGTTAATGTGAAATTACCTCTCTGGGAAGCTGATAAGTAAAAGCTTAATAACCATTATTCTTCAAACAGCAAAACATTCACCATTCGCTATTCATATTCATTATTTAAATCACTGCTGCCTAAGATTAAAGAAAATCTTGTATCATGGAGATTATTCCAGTTGCACAATGTTGAAGCCTTTGTTTTAATAGTACGTATATATTGGTTGACCAGGGCTTGATGTCCTTCACCTTGTAAATGATCATGATCTTAGGGAGAAATTCATCGTGAATGGTAGCGCTAAGTGCGAGGGCAAATTTGCACTGGTTTCATTGGAAAAGAACAGAATTAATCATGGCTTTTAAGAGGGACTTGGATCATCACAAGACAAAATTACTTGTAGGGCTTTTGGATTGGCTGCATTGCTCTACTCAATTGTTCTCTCCTAGTAGCCTACTCCTATGCTGTAACAATGTGCTGGAAATGAGGCCAGAAAGCTGAAAATTGTCAATATGCCAAAAGGGATGTTGATTGACTATCAATGCTTTAGCAATGGATGCCAGAGGAACTTGGCACCCCTCTTGTTTTAGTGAGACCTAGCTCAATAAACAGTCAGTTTGGTAATATTCACATTGCCTGATAATAAACAATAGCTTCATAACAGAAGAGGATAAAGTAGTGGGAGAAGAGCAATCCCTGTCGTGGGGGATTTGGAATGTAGCAATACCCTCAGGGAGAGTGGTTAACTGTACCCAAACCAAGGAGACTGAGTGGCTGGAGGAAATGCTGTACAAGAAAACACAGTTGATGACCCACATACCTAAAAGGTGACCAACAGTTTACTATCGCAGTTTGCCCTGAGAAAACCAAAGTTTTCTGAATGTACAGGCTGTGAAGACAAGGAAAGAGAAAGGAATAGAGAATGAGAATCAGAATTAGAAACAGGTTTATTATCACTGGCATATGTTGTGAAGTTTGTTGTTTTGAGGCAGCAGTACAGTGCAAGACATAAAGACATGAAAATTATCTCAAGTTACAAAAATAAATAGTACAAAAGAGGAATAATGAGGTAATGTTCATGGGTACATGGACCATTCAGAAATCTGATGGCGGAGCGGAAGAAGCTGTTCCTGAAACATTGTATGTGGGTCTTCATGCTCCTGTACCTCCTCCCTGATGGTAGTAATGTGAAGAGGGCATGTCCCGGGTGGTGAGGGTCCATAAATATTGGATGCTGCCTTCTTGAGGCACCACTTCTTGAAGATGTCCTCGATGGAGGGGAGGGTTGTGTCTGTGATGGAGCTGGCTGAGTCTACAACCCTCTGCAGCCTCTTTTGATCCTGTGCATTGGAGCCTCCATACCAAGCAGTGATGCAACCAGTCAGAATGCTCTCCACCGTACATCTGTAGAAATTTGCAAGAGTCTTTGGTAACATACCAAATCTCCTCAAACTCCTAATGAAGTAGAACCGCAGGCATGCTTTCTTCATGATTGCATCAATGTGTTGGGCTCAAGATAGATCCTCTGAGATGTTGACGCCCAGGAATTTGAAGCTGCTCACCCTTTCCACCACTGACCCCTCAATGAAGACTGGTGTGCGTTCTCCTGACCTCTCCTTCCTGAAGTCCACAATCAATTCTTTGGTCTTGCTGATGTTGAGTGCGAGGTTGTTGCGACAGCAGTCAACCAGTCAATCTATCTCACTCCTGTACACCTCCTCATCATTTGCTTGTTTTACCATTTGTTTTCTTCTTTGAACCCCTGTGGTTTTTGGCTGTCTATAGGGCTATAATATTCGCAATTCTGACATAAAATAGAGGCTTCATGTCTGGAGTTCTGTCCTCAAGCCTTTAGATATGCTAATAGTCAACAATTATTGTGAAAGTTAAAAGCTCATAGGAAGAATGCTGAAGGACTTGTTTGTTTACACATTTGCTTATATTGAACAGAAAACAAGTGCTGTAAGGTTCTTAAGGCTCATACATTTCACCTGGAATGCAAGCCAGTTGTGAATATGTAATTCCATTGCCCACTTGTCACCCTACTGAAGTGAAATAGCTCAAGGTAAAAATTGAAGTTGTGTTTGACCCCTGCAATGAAGAATTGACTTTGCAACATATTAACACAGATGACACAGATACCAGACAGGAGAGGGAAGAGAGTTAAACTCTGTTCAGGCAATGGGGGGAGGGGGAATCCAAAGCAAGGCTGCAATTATGGTCGTTGAAGTTAGTGGAGGGTTACCTAAAAGTAAGCTCTCTCAGCCAAAGGGTACTGCTGACAGGAAGGGTGACCAGATCAGTCATCAGAAGTATAGGGACATTGGTGGATTAATCTCTGGGATGGTCAGGAGTATTTGTGGGGTTCCACTTATAGTTTGGAGGGGGAGAGAAAAAGGGAAGAGCACCTAGTGTCAGCTGTTACACGAAGATTACTATAATATCTCAACTTCAAAAGTATTTCACCACAGAATAAGGAATTCTGTTTTGATGTCACTTACTAAAAATCCCCCACCATGATTTCGGCACAGCCAGCAGTAATTCTATTATAGCCTGTTATAAACATAGATGAGCAGGGGGAGACACGTGTCCTACAACGACAGGAGGGAAGAATGGGGAGACATCAGATCTACAGAGACAGGAGGTAAGAATGGGGTAAAACCAGTCCTACAGCAACAGGAGCTTGTACTTTTAAAATGGGCATTCAATTCAAGCAACTGCTACCCTTGTATAACATCGTATTAATGGCGGCCAAAATGTCTGTAAGCACTTGGCATGTAATATTTCCCATTAAACACTGGCCCATTCAACTCATACTCCATGCTCATGGGAAAACTTAGCAAAGTGTTTTTTGTTTACTGATTTTGTAGCAGAAGGCAGCTAATTGAGTTTAGACTGCAGAAAAAAAGAATTCCATAACCTGAGATAAGTTGGAACTGGTTTCAAAGATGCAAAGCAAATTGTACTGCATATTAAATCAAAATAACCCAGTTGGAGGATGACAGCTCCAAGACCTGTTTGTTTGATTTACTGAGTTTGAGCAGTTTTCAAGTCAAGTTTATTGCAGGTTAAACTTTTCTTGCAACACAATGTCACTTGAAAGTATATACATGTATGGTTTTTATTTTTTCTGTGTTAAATGAGTTTAAACTTGCTTAAAGCAACATTGACTTAGCCATACATCTGTTTGTTAAAATTTTAATGGACGTGGGAGATGACTAGGCCACAGCAGAATGTGTGATTCTACTAATAACTAGCAAACTGTACAGATGAATAAGAAAAATTCAGTTCCTCCAGAAGAAAAGAAAGAATACTTTAAACATAAAACAATCTGCTGGAGGTACTCAGTGGATTGAGCAGCATCTTGGGGGGGCGGGGGGGGGCACGGCGCGTGAGGAGGAGGAATTGTTGACATTTCGGGTTGAAACCCTGCATCAGGACATTCAATATATTAAGCATGACTTGAAAGAAATGTCTGTCATAGATGATTGGTGAAAGCAATCAATCTGAATATCAAGACGGGAGTACATCCAGTTGCAGACGTCTTGGCACTGTTTGACGCCAATGTCTGATGATAAGTTTCTATCCTATTATGTCCTCTGCATTATTCTTGTCTCAGCTTTCTGTAATTTCTTCAAAGAATTCATTGCTGAATGCCAAATATATCCTTCCATTTTGAAGACTGTGTTTACTGTTCTTTAGCATATTTCCAATTCTTTGGGGTTTTTTCAAAAATAAAAATCCCATTAAATTTTCTATTATTGATGCTAAGCTAACTTATTCCATCACCTTTTTGAAAGTAGGGAATCACATTCACTGCCAGCCAGCCTTTCAGTATTATGAAAGATTTGCATTCTAAAAACACCTTTCACTTCCCTTCCGGGAAAATTCCAAAGCAGTTTATAGCCAATGAAGTACTTTGGAAGCTTGTACCACTATTGGAGTGTGGGAAAACATGGCAACCAATGGCGGCACGGTAGCGTAGCAGTTAGCGCGACGCTATTACAGCGCCAGCGATCGGGGTTCGATTCCCGTCACTGTCTGTAAGGAGTTTGTACGTTCTCCCGTTTCCTCCAGGTGCTCCGGTTTCCTCCCACATTCCAAAGACGTACGGGTAGGTTAATATGGGTTTAAAAATGGGCAGTGCGGACTCGTTGGGCCGGAAGGGCCTGTTACCATGCTGTAAATAAAATTTAAAAATTTAAAAATTAGTGAAAAGAGGTCTCACAAACAATAACATGGTAATGGTCAGACAATATGCTTGGTAATGGTCAGACAATATGCTTTTTGTAGTATTGATTTGGGGAAAATATTCACCAGGACATTTTATAGTATCTGTAAAAGCACTCTGCTATCCCCCCCTTAACTGCTTTCATGTTCATATGTTCCTGAAATAACTCTCAATATGCCTCATTAATACAGCCACTGCTTATCTAAATGCTATACTTAACACAATAGAACTTCAACTTGTCAAACTTGGGTGCTTGGTGATCATGTCTTTCACATGCAGTAACTCATCTTGAAAGATTAGGTATGGGAACCCCTGACTCATTTATAGAACTGGCTTTTCAGAAAGCTGTATCCAACTTAGTTTTCTCTTCCATACTTTTGTGGCATGAAATGTTTCCTTTGATGAGATGAACTCGAAGGAATTCATTTTCCTTGCACCATTACTAGAGGAGAACTCTGGTCTTATAAAATTTAGCCTGCAATGAAAAATAGTGTTTTTGATTATTCAAGTGCACAGTACATGAAGTTGATTTAAAAAGGAGCATATTTATTCATTCACAGAGCATAGGATGTTGCTGGCTCATTGCTCAGTCCAGATTGCTCTTGAGAACAACATTGCCCTTGGGAAGGTGATGGTAAGCTGCCTTCTTGAACCACACAGTCCTTGTGATGATTACATGGATACTCAATGAGAAATAAATCACATGGTCTCTGGGCCACCTCACAGCATTCAATCCATTATGATAATTTCAAATGAGTCCCTTCAGAGAGCAGAGGAACACACACAATCAGACCCTGGCTTCGGATATAAACCAAAAGAACTCAGATGTTAACTAGGCAGCTAGACAACATTATGCAGCACCCTGATTAGCTTTGGAAATGATAGCCTCATATCAAGATGAAGTGAATGTTAGTGGTCAAGTATATTCCCACAACCAGACCAGCAACTGTTTGAAAAATTAGAAAGAATGATTATTTAGAGACTTGATCCACTTCATATGCAGTTGGTGAGAGAGGCTGAATAGCTAATATTAATTAAGAATATGTTGAACTAGGTGTGCTTTATAATTTATATCTGGAGGGTTTCAAAGACAATGAAGATACCATCTAGCTTGTGATGGACTGAATAGGAGAAATGTACATCTATCACATCTTACAGTAGCATTATGCTGTGTTTATCCTGCTGTGCTAAACAGAAATAATTCATTGTATTCAGAAATTACATGTGCCACATAAAGCACAAAACTATGCCGTTCGGCAAACCAATTCATGCTTGTGTTTATGCTCCACTTGAACCTCCTAACTTTTCTCAGCTAAATCTCTCAGGTATCCCTCTATTCTCCTCTTTATCATATGTATTTCAAGCATTCCTTAACTGTATCTATTCTGTTTGCCTCAACTACTCATTATTTAGGGAATTCCAAATTCTCTCCATTTTTTGGGCAAAGTAATCCTGACAAATGGGAACATTTTCTCTGTATTCCTCTTCCAGTGTCACTTATGCAATTTTAAAGATCTCCATTATTATCACCCTTCAGTTTTCTGTCCAAAGAGAAAAGAGACCAAGTCTGTTCATCTCTCCTAATGAGGAACCCATCACATTTCTGGTACAGTCCTTGTAGATCTCTGACACACAGACAGACATGCAAGCATGCACGTGACGTGCACACACACCTCCCTCAGTTTCTTATGCTAAATATACAATATTGAGTAGCAACTGTATGTTGTATTCCACTTCCAAAATTCAGTTAATGGAGCTGAAGTCTGAAAGTAAAGAATGTGTTTAATGCAGTGACAAGGACAAATTTCCATGCCAAGGACATGTATTTAATAGTGCCTTTAATCATCTCAGGACACCATTATTGCCTTGCAGCCAATTTAGCACTTTTAAAGTGCATTGCTGTTGTGATGGAGGAAACTCAACAGTTAATTTGCACACACATGGCCATGCAAGAATTGGGTGAAGCTTTATTTTTTAATAATGTTGAATGAGGGGTAGGTATTGGTCAGGGCAAACAGAAGTTACTACTGTTTAAGAGAGAATGAAATTGTTGGTGAGAAATGAGAGAGATGGATCAGAGCAGCAGTTACATACCTCTTTATCCTTGATTTGACAATTTTTGATAGATTATAATCATGGTCAGAGACGAGGTCTGGTGGTAGTGCTGGACAACAGCGCTGAGATCAGAATCAAATTTATTATCACTGACTTAGATGATGTGAAATTTGTTGTTTTGCATCAGCAGGACAGCACAAAGACATAAAAAATGCTTTAAATTACAAAATAAATAAATAGTGCATAAAAAAAGGAATAACAAGGTAGTGTTCATGGATTCATGGACCATTCAGAAATCTGACAACAGAGGGGAAGAAGCTGTTTCTGAATCATTGAGTGTGGGTCTTCAGGCTCCTGTACCTCCTCCCTGATGATAGTAACGAGAAGAGGGCATGTCCCGGATGGTGAGGGTCCGGTAGATAGAGATAGAAGCTCAGCTATGAGGAATGGTGAAGCAGGCTCAAAGGGCTGGTTGGCTTGTTCCTGCCCTTATGTTGCTCCAAAACCTAACTGATAAATCTTCTGTTATATTTCATCCCCAAGCGTGGATGTTGATTTGGATATTGTAAACATGTGTATGACTTTATTGAAGCTCAGTTGAGGAAGGCTGCCAAGCCTTATAAGAAATTGGCTCAAGAGTGAAGTGAGACTTGCAGGCGGTTTTAAAGCGTTGTTGCAGTTCTTCCTATTTTCTGCCATCCAGGTTGAAATATATTTCAGTGAGAACAAGACTCAATTATTTTAAAGAGTCTAATAGTGTTGGTTAGTGCCATATTAACATTATACTGTAAAAGCAATGGGATTGGTTTAAAGACACAGCAGTTCAAAGTTCATATCCCATCTTTGCAAGTTGCTGAACTGAATTCAATAAACCTGAAATCCCTGAGCTGGCAACAGAAAAAAAAATGATCATCAAAAGCCCATTTAATAAAGAAAAGAAAATCTGTTTTCCCTCCAGCTGGGTTCTAAATTGACAGTGTCGCCATCTCTTAAGTGATTTGGTTATGGGCATAGAGACAGTGCAGAAACAATTTGCTAGCATCCTTCTTGGGATGAGAGATTTTGGTTACAAGGATAGACTAGATAACCAGGGATTGTTCTCCTTGGAGCTGGCTGAGGAGGTTAAAAAGAGATTTGATAGTGGCATACAAAATCTTGATGGATTTAGACTGGATGAATAAAGAAAAAGTGTTCCCATTAGCCGATGTGTCAAGTTCCAGTGGGCACAGCTTGAAAATGAAAGGCAAAAGAAACAGGAGTGAAGTGAGGAATCTTTTTTATAACCTGAAATGCACTGCCTGAAAATGTGAACAATCCAAATTCATTGTAAATTTCAAATGGAATTGGATAAGGATTTTAAGATAAAAATTTGGGTAAAATCAGAGGAAAGGTCCACAAAGAGCGAGTACAGACTCTTGGCTGAATGGTCTCCTTCTGTGCTGTTAGATTCAATATCTATCTTTATGTAGTTGTAAGTAATTGTTACATAACTGGACAAACAAACATCAGCAGTTCAAATCAAATACCCTTTGCCACCTTCTTGGGGCAACTGCTTCACCCACATCCTGAAACATTTAAGACTAATTCAGATATTAGCTTATTTGCATGAAACTTTCTGATTAATGTAATAGGACAATGTTCTGTCCACAAAGCCAGTATGGAACCATCAGAAATGGCAGATATTGCAAAATTACAGACACGATGTCAATTATTTACTGTCCATTGAAGTAAATTATTATGTAGCAGTACCAACTGTAAAATGCAGCAGCAAACATCCAGATATGGAGATATTTTGCAACTTCCTGCTACCCAATTCATGAAAGTACAATGCAGCTCGTCACCTAGGTAATTAAAAGAATTAGGTTTTCAGCACCACTTACTGGTGTGTCTCAAGTGAAATTATTTTTAAATTCTTCTACCTCTGCTAGCACAATGAAACCACTCAATGAGTCGGACTAAACATCTTATTCAAAATAAAATTATGAAACTTCTTTTAAAAAATATCCATTTTGAGATTTTTCGACTGCCAATGTCATTCAGTCAGCTATATTAATATTTTGCAGGCGCTCTGTAGCACAGTATAACAATTATTTTTCTGCATGTTGTTAGTGACTAAACTTCAAAGTGATTTATTGAATGTTAAGAGATGTGAGCTGAGATGATATATGAATACTAGCTTGTTTTTTTTTAACAGTGTCCATTCATTTCATTCATTTATGAATTAAGATCCTGCAGGCCAGAAATAATTGGTGACAGCATTAGTAAGTGGGTTTAAGCATCCAAAATAAAAAGATTAACCCAATGTTAAAAATAGAGATATCTCAAACATTTGTTTGTTAATTACTTCAAACACTAATCTGCAGTCTTATTTCATATTATGTTTATTATAGTTCCTAAACAAATGACAACTGGCAAATTGTGCTAGAATGCAACCAAGAAATATCCAACAGTGGAGTCCATCTGGATCTATTTATAAGATAACAGATTCGCTGGAGAGGTTTGTCATCAGTTTTTTAGCAACTGGTGATAAGACTTGTAAATGAACAAGTAGATTGCAGCTCATAACAGAGCAACTTTATCAAGGTTACTGAATTCAACTTGCAAATATTTTGATGAGGAGAAATAAAAAAAAGTCATGGAAGTGAGGACTGGGTCAAACTAGGTTGCTTTTCAGAAGAAGTCTTAAATCTGATAGGTAACATTGTTTGTTTCTATGATGCTAAGACAAAAATGTTTTGATTAAATTCAAGTTGCCCTCAATAGTTCTCATGCCACTTATTGTCTATATTGAAAATTAGCTGCAAAAGTACAGCTCTGTTGTGACTGTGACTAAACCACTGAAGAATGAAGCTGCAAGATGCAAAAGGTTCATTAAAGCAGGTCTTCTGGGGAATCTATTGCTCCTCTCCTGACATTCAGCAAAACCGTGATGTTTTATACTTGATCAACACAAATATAACAATAAACAACAGTTTCAGTAGCTATAATTACCTGCTAAACTTTAACATTTTGAATGTAGACAGGTAACTTTGCAGCTCAACTAGAAGAACCATTTGAATATTCAAATCCCGGTGGTTGGTCCAAGGGGTTCTGAGAGAACACCAGACACCCAAAATATATTAACTTTTGTTACAGCACTGAGGATGGCTCCATGGATGTAAAAACAGCCAGAATATTAAGTGAGAAAACAAACATGTCCTGAATCATGCATTAAGTGGCAGGGATGAGCCTTTGATGATATGTTAATACAGGAGATGGCCACAATGCCTTCCGTGATCTCATCATGAGGGTTTCAATGAGAGTCAATTAACATGAACATTCATTTATTGACTGTCCTTGCATAGTTACAATGGTACAGAATCAAAAGTTTCCACACTTGATTACTGGTTTTGATGGCCTTAAAGTATCAGTGGAAGTTAAATGGTGAACAGTTTTTTTAAAATGAAAAACAAGTTGCTGGCAGAACTCAGTGGACCAGGCAGCATCTGCGGAGGGAAATGGACAGTCAATGTTTCAGGTTGAAGCCCTTCAACTGGACTGAAAGAGTAGAGAGAGCCATACGGAAGAGATGAGGCAAGAGCTGGCAAGCGATAGGTGGATCCAGGTGAGGAGAGGTTGATTGGAGGTAATGACAGGTGCTGGGTGCTGATAAGTGGAGACAACAAAGAGCTACAGATTATGAAATCTGATTAGAAAGGCAGGTGAAGAGTGGGACCAAATAAGGGAGGTATGGTGGGCGTATGGGAACAGTGGGGGGAGGGGATAGGGGAACCAGTGGGAGGAATATCATAGACAAATGGAGTAGGTGAGAGGGGGGACAAACTGGGTGACAGGGGGCTTGTAGTGTATGCAAGTAGTTCACAAGCTGAAGGAAAAAATGAAGCTGCATCATTGTGGAGGAACTACATAGGTGCAGGTAACAAGTTCCATACTGTAGGGAGTTGGAAGAGAACCAGGCTAAACTTTATCAGATTCAGTTCCACAGCCATGTGAACTTCTTGAAGTCTCTTCATCTAAAGATGAAGGCCTGAATCCTGACATCCCTTTGTTGACAGAATTAAATATTTCATTCGAAGATCAGACAAGATTTCTTTATTAGTCACATATACATTGAAACACACAGTGAAATGCATCTTTTGCATAGAATGTGCTGGGGGCAGCCCACAAGTGTCGCCACGCTTCTGGCGCCAACGTAGCATGCCCACAACTTTCTAATCCGTACATGTTTGGAATGTGGGAGGAAACCGGAGCAACCGGAGGAAACCCATGCAGACATGGGGAGAACGTACAAACTCCTTACAGACAGCAGCCAGAATTGAACCTGAGTCACTGGCACTGTAATAGCGTTACGCTAACCGCTACACCACTGTGTCTGTCCTCATCTAGTTCTTATTGATAACATTAAAGCATTAGTTAGCAACAGGAAGTAAATTTCTGAGCAAGAAAGTACATGGACTTTAATGTATAAAGTGAATGTAGAACAAATTTGAAGTGAAGGATAAGATACAGAATTATTTAGTGAAATAAGACACTGCTGACAAAAGAAAAAATAAAAAGAAAACAAATCAATAAAGGAATATAGAGACAACTAAACCTTATACTTTGTACATAATATTATATTACATAATAATATATTATACTTTGTACATAAAGTGAATTGCATCTGTAAATGTCATCGTTATAGGTTTGTATGGCAACATCTCCTGACATAATGTTAAAGTAGATTGGAATCTAGCAGAAAGGTCATAGAACCACAGAGTTAAACAGCACAGAAACAGGCCCCTTTGAGAATGTATAATTCCTTTGAAACTGTCTTCTCACCTGAAACCAAACTGAGTGCAGTCTGATTTTAACTGTGTCCTCTTTGTAACTATTGAAATTGGGTTTGACCATTTAAACTGTGTGACTTTGTAACATATAGAAATTGTATAAAAATGACATAGATACCAAACGAGGAGAAGAGAGCTGCAGTTCTGTTTGCTCAAACCCACGGGGAAAGGGAGTGTGGAACTTAGTCTTAGATCAAAGTGTTAGAGGGTAATCTTTAAAACCTCTTTTGGTGCTGGGGGTACTGCAGTCAGGAGAAGGGTGACCTGGTCAGTCACCAAAAGTCATGTCTCATCAGGTTGTCAATGAATTGACCCCCAAGACAGTTGTGAGTATACACATGTGTAGCATAGAGGGAAACAGCATGCTAAGTGGGCCTTGTTACATTATGGTTATTGTGATCTCTCTGCCTCAACTACAGATATTGTACACAGTTTTGTTATTAATTGAAATCCCTAGTCAGGATTTCTACATAACCAGAGGTGAGTCAATTACTGACCCGGAAATGTAGGAAGACACAACCCCTACAACCAGCATGCTTCAACAGATGATCTGGTGGTTATCTCATTGTTATTTATTGCAACCCTTCCAGGTGTGGATTGAGTGCTGTATTTCCACACAAAATAACAATTGTTATACTTAACTGAAGTAGCAACCAAAGAATTCAGCATTCAACTAGGTGGGATTTATGAGTAGGGGAAGGAGCAGTGAAGTCCATTGATTGTATTTTTTTTGTTCATTGAGGATCCACGCACACAAGTAACATGGGAAAGGTTAAGTAAACATCTCAAGTGTACCTTTATCCTAACATCCACTTGGCAGCAGATTTCTCAAATCCCGATTGATGCTGCCATTAAAAAAAAGACACAATGAGGCCCTGTGCCAATCTGCCATCCAGGTTGGTCCAACCACCTATATTTTAGGGTTAAAATTTCCCTCATTGGCTTTGTTTTCCCAGAATATCATAGAACATAGAACACTACAGCACAGTACAGGACCTTCAGCCTTTAATGTTGTGCCGACATTCTATCCTGCTCTAAGATCTATCTAACCCTTCCCTCCCACATAGCCCCCTATTTTTCTATCATTCATGTGTCTACCTAAGAGTCTCTTAAATGTCCCTAATGTATCTGCCCCCACAACCTCTGCTGGCAGTGCGTTCCATGCACCCACCACTCTCTGTATAAAAAACTTACCCCTGACATCCCCCTTATACCTTCCTCCAATCACCTTAAAATTATGTCCCCTCCTGTTAGCCATAGTTATTATATTTCATGATTGCTTTTCTGGAATGTGTAAGCACCCAAACAATTATGTATTGATTGCTATGAATCTGGTTAGCAGCATCACTTTAAGTATTGATTTTCTTTGTAGATTTTTCATTGAAAATTCTGAAGATGCTCCTTTGTGTTGTAGGAGTTCCTACTGTGCATTTCTCACCACAAAGAACAAAGCATTTCGACCTGTCACAGAAAAGCTTTGCTTCCATAATTTACATCATAAGCCCTCAGATCCTCAATTAAATGAAGCTCTGTAATTGCTTTGTGTTTCTGTTTATAATGCAAGAATAGGGGACCGGAGAGGCATAAGACAAGATGGCTGGCCTCACCTGACAGGCCACATCCCTGTGAAGCCTTTTCAAACGTCAACTTTCCCTGGGAACGAAAGCAGTTTCTTCCAAAAATAAGATCAATATTATAAAATGACATTTTTCTTTTTAAAAAATGGCTGCCATGGGCAATTGTTTTGAAATCAATTTCATTTTTTCGAGATTCAATTCTTCCTCAACCATTGGCAAACCTCCCCATTAAACATACATTCATTGACTGGCTGATAGAGCAATGGTTTGTGTGTGTTATAGAGGCTTATTTATACAGAAATTACTTGATGCAGTGCCTAGATCTGTCTTCATAATTCTTTTCTAGCTGAATGTACAACTAAAAAAAACAAATGCAATCCTGTTCTCGTGGTGTGACAAACCTGAACATTGCCAGAACACTTGTAAATACCACTAATGGTAAATAGTCCTTCTGTCTATTCCCTCTGCCTGTCTTTTTCTTTATTCAGTTTCAACATCATTGTTCTTTGTGGTGGTGTCAACATCAGGAGTGCATTTGCAGTTTATCCAGGGACCTAGCTGATTTCAAAATCCCACACTGCCAACCATTTACACTGCCAGTCTCGGCATTCAATCATGGTCTAGAAATTCTAGAGCACATTGGTGGTTTGGTTAGAAGGTTAGTTATCAGCTGTGGCACACCAGCAACTATTTAATTGCAATCCTGCCTCTGAAAACTTCCAGGGTGCTCCTGAAAAGGCCTTGAATATTTTCCAAAGTAAATATGTGCCACCTGGAACTGAGGAGAGTGTTGGTGGGGAGGGGGCCAAGGGGAGGGAGCAGGGAGTGGCAAGGGATGGCTGTGGGTGATAGGTGGTTTGGGGCCTAAGGCTGGGTGTGGTTGATGATCAGTTGAGTGACCAGGGAAGAGGGATGGATGACAGTGACCTGGTCATTGTGATGGGTATTGGGAATTGGAAGAGGGTGGGTTTTTGGACGAGGAGTGTTGGTGGAGGGTGGTGAGGGGGGGGTGGTGTTCAAGCGCTTGTGATGGACTGGACTGTGGGTTGGGCTTCAGCATGAACCAGTGTCTCAGAGTAGTCCATCAACGGTTGCTCATGGGGCAAGGCTCCTCTGCAGTGCTCCAAAGGGAACACTGGCCAAAGAACAATGTAATTTAATGTGTGTTCAATGCAGAAATATTATCAGATGCAGTTACAACTCACACCTGGAAATGGTGGTCATTTGATTCCATGCAAACGTGTACATTCCCAGTTGTCTAGTGCTGAAATAAATTGCACTCCACAATCCAATTTCTAACATTTCTTTTTAGTGACAGGGTTGAGTTTGCTAACTACTTTTCAATGCCTCAACTCTAATTTAGTCCCATTTAAAATCAAGTCATGTAAGTCTTGCAGTCATTGCAACGTAATTACTGCAATAACTTACCACCACTCCACCTTGCACTTGGCAACTCCACACATTCTTTTTCTCTTTTCCTCCACCGTATCCTGCATCATTGTGTTGGCAAGAGTGAACAGTGTTGTCATGATATCCAAACCATCAGATTCCTTTGTCGCACAATCCTTAATTTGTTTCAATTTCTTGAAAGATTTCTTGCTTGACAGAACCAGTGCTTGGTGTATGAGACCTGAAACAGCTCCTAAGGCAGGGCACTTCAAATGCCTCAATTCTGTTTTCTCTTAACTTCTGTTAAGAATCCTCATCTTAGAACCATAAGACAGTGTTGGGATGGCCACACTATGCAGTAAGTATAAATATACCTTTGATTAAATGCTGTTTCAGATTTTTCAAACTTTGATAATTGGTTGGTGGCAATAGTCATGCTGGTCTTGACTTTCTTTTGAGATTTTGGCTGAGGAAGGGGTGGAAGCAGAGACTGTCACAATGAAGGTGTATCTGGATGAGAACTTGAATCGCTAAGGCATGGAAAGCTGCACACAAAGTATTTGCAAATGGGGTTAGTATAAATGGGTTGGCATGGACATGTTGGGCTGAAGGGCCTGCTTCTATGCTAAATAATTCCATGACAATAAATTGTAATACATCGCATGGGTGTGATATCTGTTCATTGGTATTTCAACTCGTATTGAAGTTTCTTTACATACACCGTCTGAGACTGAGGCCATTTTGGGGAACCATGCAGGAGCAGGTGATCATTGGTGGTCCGACTGGAGCTTGTGATGGGGAGGGCATGGAGGGGTGTAGATCCCACAAAGCTGTTACTACCTCCTTTTCATTGCCGATCTTTACCTCAGCGTTATTGGCACATCTTTGCATTTTTCAGCACTTTATCCTGATCTATAAGGTGCTTCAGTTTTGTTGAACGTTCTGTACAGAATGAACATTTCCCGTCCCTGCCTTTTGAAACGAATTTGTTCCAAAAGGACAATTTGAAAAATGTTTGAACAACTTGTTTCTGGGCTATCGGTTAATCATTGTATAACACATTCCTCACCTTCATCTCTCACCTCAGGCTCTTTTCCCCTCTGCCTCATCAGCCCGTGTTCAACAAGAACAGGGGCAACGAGGTTTTGTATCTTCTGCTGCAATGCCATGGGATCTGCTGAAACAGCACCAGCCTCTGAACGAGTGAGGATTAGAGAGAGATGATGAGGGGGAGAGGGAAGTAGAGAGGACAGAACAGATAAAGAGGGACTGGGGGAGTATATGGAGAGGGGGAGAAAGAGGAATGGAAAGTGAAGAAAGCTGGAAATAGAGAAAGGGAAAGTCAGGTTAGGGAGAAGTGAGAGGAAAAGAGAGGGAATGGGAAGGAAGAGAGAGAGAAAGTGAGACATCCAGATGAAAGGGTTACAGTGAGGCAGCAGCATCTCCATGGATGGATCTAACACCCAGACTTGCCTTGTTTGACTGAAAGCCCGAGTTCATTTTGATTTACCACCAGCTCTCCAGTTACTGGCAATTGCTCCAGTATGACTAACATTGTGAATAATTCACAATTAATTTTTTAAAATATCAAATCAATTAATTTTCTTTCTTTTTAAACACTTGGCAGCATTATTACATCAGAGTATTTCCAGCTCATGTACTTTCTTGACTTGCTGATAAGAGCTAAAAGTGTGATCACCTCACACAGATATCAAAGTGTATTTAATGTAACCAGGCAGCAATTCTGAAAAGGTTCAGAAAATAAATTGTATTGGATCCGATCATGGTCTATCTGAAGTACCGCCTGTACTGGTCTCCCTCCCTCCTCCCATGCTCGCTCCGCAGTTACTCCAACCTTTAGTGGCCACACTGCTTCCAATGACCTTGAGGCCTCAGTTCTTTGGCCATGCTGTGAGTAGGCCAGGCTGTAAGTGGTGACAGGATAATGCATCCTATAGGCCCACCTCCAGCATCACCCTGATGGCCTTTGTCAACTCGTGTAATCAAAGGCCTGTTTCACTATTGTTAACTGTTTTTGAGAATCGAGGATTCTTAAAAATAGTTGAAATTGATTTAAATAATTTTTAAAAATTAAGAAGTATATAATTAAAATGTATTAAGATACAGTTAATAAATTAAAAATGTAAATATGCAGTGAAATAAAAATAAATAAAAACTAGTTAAACTTACCTTTCCAGTTGGGCTTCACTTGATCCACCAACAATGGTTGGTATATGGCTAATTGTCCAGATACAAAATGTACCAGCGCTGAGTCCAAAGGCAGGATGAGGGGGTAGCAAGTGATTGGATCTGTCTTCACAGCATTCAGTGCTTTGACACTGCAGTGAGTAGAAAACCACGGGCTGGACATCAATGTGATCTCCAGCCTGATGTTTAGCATTTAGTGAGGTCTGTCATGAATGATTCAAATCAAGAATGTAACAGTGCAGATGAAAAGTAAACAATGACATTTCCTTGGATATCACAAAAGAGTTTCCATTGGCAATCCTTGAAATCTTAATACTTTCTATGTTAGACTGGCAGGCTTCATTCTCTTAAATTTCCTTCAGTTTTTTATTGAATGGGATTCAATTAACCAGAAGGCAGATTCCAAGCTGATTGTATCATGGATTGAATTTAATGCTGAATTTCAATGAATGCTCATCTCTAGTTTTAATCATGAATAGCTTTGTTGCAACCACAGTTCAAAATTATTTGTTCAGTACAACTTTATCTTATGTTTTTAGCCTCCTCAAATGCCCCAAGGCACTACAGAGCAGCAATTATCACCCCTAATTTGACACCATGAAACATGGTCCCACAATTTACTACAACTGTTTGCAGGAAATTGGGACTAGTTGGGTGGGCCCTGTGGTTGGCATGACTGGTTGTGCTGACGGGCTTGTATCCATGCTGTATTGCTCTATGACTCTAATATGGGGAGATACTAAGGCAGCTGATCAAAAGCTCAATCAAAGAAGAGCACATAAAGGAGGAAAGAGAGAAGGAGAGGTTTAAGGAGGGAATTCTAGAGGTTGTCATCAGTGGTGGAGCAATTGAAATCAATGATACTCAAAGTGCCAGTAGAGGAGGATTCAATCTATCTTGGAGGCTCATAGGGCTGTGAGAAAGATAGGGAGAGAGAGGCCTGTGTAAACGAGGATGGATATTTTACAACTAGGGCATTGCTTCATTGCAGGTCAATGCAATTAGCGGTGACAGGTGAACAGGACTTGGCACGAATTGGGAAACAATACTGGCATTTTTTTGGTACGGGTATACATTTCAGAACATTTTTTAAGATCTGCCAAATAGCTGTAGCTCAGGTTTACTACTGGGGAAGTAACTGGGAATGGTTTTTGTTGTAGTTCACCTTAATCTAATTTCCCATTGGGCAACATTTCAACAAGAAATAGTACAAACACTTTATGTGCAAAAAAAGCATTTTAGCATGATTCCAATTTCGTGCACAGATGCCCAAGCTGATGTTTATGCCACTAAATATTAAAACATTATCCAATCATCATCACATTATAGCTTGTGGAGTTTCCTGCAGCCAAATTGCTGACATGTCTTTTACAATTTCTACACTTCAAATGGAAAGTCTGTAATGCAGTTGGAACCAAATTGAAATGCTGTTATAACACAAGACTCCCTTATCCATTCATAGTTCTGAAGTCCCTGCATTTTACCACAAAACTCAAAATCTTGCCTAGGTATTCCATGGAAAGGAAAAACTCCAAATGGAGGTGGATGGTTTGAAATCAATGGGCAGTTGATGGATATTTGAGAAAGTAGAGGTTAATAAGTAATAAAAATAAGCAGAGGTATCGATTAATGGGGTTGCTCTGAGAGTCAGCATTGATTTAATGGGCCAAATGGCCTCCTACTTGTAAGGAAATATGAAAGTGTTGGTGCTCTTCTAAAGCTATGGTTACTCAGGCAGAGTAGAAGGAATAGTTGCTCTGTATCTAAACGGTACGATACCAGGAGTTTACAAAGTGCCTAAAATGGAAAGAAATATTCCACTTATCACCATAAATGTTCAGGATTAAAAATTTACCAAAGAAGAGTTAAAAATTAATATTTCAGTTTTAAAACTCAATCCAATGTGAGTGGTTGAGGAACAGGGGCATTTTGACTGGCTGGTTCTTGTTTCTTTTATCTTCATTATTCGTAGCCTGATTCTAGTCAGATGGTGTTTGCTCCATGTGCGTTTCATTTACAGAGAGCCACTCAGGTGTAACATTCAATTTGTCATCCAAATTTAAAGAGACAGGCCTCTGATGAAGATAGTATACAGTTGGCACAAATGTTTGGGATCTAGTTAGAGGGGATTTCTCTTTTTTTTCCTATTTATTCATTTTTCAGGACATGGGCATTAATGCAAGATCAGCAGTTCTTGCCTGTCTTTAACTGCCTTTTAGAAAGGTGGTGGTGAGCAACCTTCTTGAACTACTGCACTCCTTTTGTGAAGATATCTCCACAACACTACTGCAGGTTTGGGGGGAGGGAGTGTGGTTTAAAGGATCAGGATTTACTGATGATGAATGAACAATCTCAAAGTAGAATGATATGTGACTTGGAGGGAAACCTGCAACTGGTGGTGTTCCCCATGTAGTTGGTCCCCTTGCCCTTGGTGATAAAGATCACAGGATTGGGAGATGCTGTTGGAGTAGCTCAGACAAAGAATGGTTGATAGTATACACTGCAGCCACTGTGTGCTAGTGATGGAAGAAATGAATATTCAGGGAACTGGGGTCCAGAGTCTGACGCAGGGTTTCAACCCAAAACGTTGACAATTCCTTTCCTCCCACAGATGCAGCACGACCCATTGAGTTCCTCCAGCAGATTGTTTGTTGCTCCAAATCAAGTGGGCTGCTTTATCCTGGATGATGTTGAGCTTCTTGAGTGTTGTTGTCATCTAGGTTAAAGGGTTTTCTATCATGCTGCTAAATTGTGCTTCATAAATGGTGCAAAGGTTTTGGTGGAGAGTCATTTGCTGCAGGATACCCAACTTCTGACTGCTCTGGTCCAGTTGAGTTTCTGGTCAATAGTAACCCCTAAAGTATTGACGTTGATATATTCAGTGATGGTAATGCCATTGACTGTCAAGGATGGGTAATTAAACCCTCTTGTTGGAAATGGCCATTTCCTGGCACTTGTGGAGTGTTAATGTTATTTAGCACTTACCAGCCCATGCCTCATAGTTATCCAGGTCTTTCTGCATACAGGTATGGATTTCCTCTTTCTGAGGCATTGCAAATGGAATTGAACATAGTGTAATATCAATAGACATCCCAGCTTCTGATTCTGTATTGGAAGAAAAATTATTGATGGAACAGCTGAAGATGTTTGAGCCTAGAACGCAGCCCCAAGGAACACCTCCTGAGATGGGATGAATGATGTCCAACAACCAAAATCACCTTCCTTTATGGAAGGTATGGTTCACCCCAATGGAATGCTTTCCCCTTGGTGTCTAATTACTCCAATTTTACAAAGTTCCTTGATGCCATACTCAGTCAAATGCTGCATTGTTACCAAAGGCAGTTACTTTCTGGAATTCAGCTCTTTGGTCCACATTTGGACCGAAGCTGTGAAGAAGTCTGGAGCTAAGTGAACTTGGCTAAACCCGATAGTTGAGCAAGTTATTGGACAATAAATGCTGCTTGAAGCACTATTGCTGGTGTTTTCCTGACCTTACTGATCTGACAATTGAGAGTAGATCAATTGTGTGGTGATTAGCCCGATTAGATATGTCCTGCTTTTCTGAATGCTTTCCTCAAATTCAGTAATTACCAGTTCTTGCAGTTTTACTGAATAATGTTACTCAATGAATTGTAGAAAACAGAGAAACACAGAAAAACAATGGATGTTGGGGGATATTTGAAACAAAAACAGAGAATGCTGGAAATGCTCAGCAGGTCAGATAGCATCTGTGGAGGGAGAAACAGGGTTAAGGGTTACTCAAGAACCTTTTACCCAAACTATGAAAGGACATCAATTTAGAACATTAACTCCATTTCTCCCTCCACAGATGCTGCCTGACCTGAGTATTTCCAGCAGTTTCTGTCATCCACCTTTCATTTCTGCTTGCAAGATGAGTTTACTTTTCTATGAGAGTAATCAGTAATTCTGCTTGCCAGTTATAGACTTTATAATGTTGCTGTTAATATGCCAGTGTGTATTTTGAAATTCTGTTGCATCAAGTTATTGCGCATACAGACAGCCCTGAAATTCGCTGGGTTTTCCAGTCATATATCAGTGTAGGCTGAAGCTGGAACACAGGAATATACCTGCATGACAACAGACAACCTGCATATTCATGGAGTGATCGGCTTCGCGATTTACAAACTCAGAACTTGTATGGCGGGCATTGAACTACTACTTTAAGAATGCTATGAGTCACTCTACTTGTGAAGGCCCCATAAAGAAACTGTACTTCCAATATGAGATTGGAAGAACTGTATTTTGGAGTTTCCCTGTGAAATGCCACACTGAAACTGATGAAGTAGTCCTTGTCAACGTGTTGCACTTTCTCACAGCGATAGTCATTTAGCAGGGCAGATGCAATCTCTGAAGCCAGCACTTAAAGGC
The DNA here is from genome assembly GCF_009764475.1 of Pristis pectinata. Taxonomy (NCBI): domain Eukaryota; kingdom Metazoa; phylum Chordata; class Chondrichthyes; order Rhinopristiformes; family Pristidae; genus Pristis; species Pristis pectinata. Next base: position 15,106,364 of record NC_067429.1, read on the forward strand.
AAATACCACAACACAGGAAACCATCTTCCAGCTATTGGGGAGTGTTGCCACTTCATGAATTGGTGCTACAATGATGAAAGTGGATTGAGAGAATGCTCTCAAGCGGTCAAAGGTACCAGGACAGGCTTTTGAAGAATGTGCCGATAGGTGTGTTCTTTGTCCAAGGGGAAACTGGAGATCCAAAGGCTTCAGCCGTACACCTCTGGTGGAGACTGCCAAGGAGGTCCTTGAAAAGACAAGAATCCAGTCTCTGAACACTTGCACTTTGTGGAAGCCTGCATTGCAGACAAATTTCCATGCCTGCTCTGCCTCCTTCTGTGAGAAATGGACATAGTCTCCTCTCTTTGAAATGCAGTTTGGATGGTTCTCCCAATACACCAGTGAGCAGCATGCCTGCAATAATCCTGAGGCTCAGCAATTGAGAGTGAGTATGATCTAGACTTCCATGGTCAAAGCAGTTCAGGCATACATATTGTGTAGTGCTTTTGATGTTACAGAAGGTCGCAGATCTCATCGAGAACAAATATGTGGTTTGAATGTTGTCCCTTTAAATTGCACAATATCTGGGGGAAAAGAGAAGGTAAAACCTAACTGTTCAGTGAGCAAAATAGGACTTGTCACTTGTTATGACAGGGAGGATGAAGGTTCGACATCTCAGTACAGATGAACTTCGTGTGTTACCTATTGTTTTCATTTGGGGATTTTATTCCTGAGAAATGATGTGGGAGGAAATGAAAATCTTCCCAAAAAGTCAGGGGATGAATTTTTCAACTGGGGCTAACACACACCTGGAAATGGATACAAAATTTAGGTTGTCAGTTTTTAATTGCACAGCATTATATTTTTTTGGCATTGCACGCATAGGTTTTAGGCCATACAGTAACATTGATGCCCTGGATTTTTAGAATTTATTGGGAGAAATTCCAGATGTTTCTCTTGGCACTCTGGTCACATATCTGGAAAATGGTAATCATCCTTGCTCTGATAACCTATCATCAGACACTGCTCAATAGCTGTGTCCACTGAAAGCTGGTTGATTAGGCTGTTGCTCTCATTTGAACCTGGAAGGTTCCCAAGTGCACACAAACCTTGCCAGGCACTTACAGCTCTGTGGTGATGATAGTTTTGTTTTCTGGAAGTGAATTTGCTAAATGTATAGAAAATTAAGAGCATATGGGATCGGATAAGATCATTTCAGTCTTTCCAAAAAATTTCAGTTCAATTATGAGTCATTTGTGTCGTACATAAAATTCAAGGTAAGAGAACCTCTGCCTTTATAGTCTGTCTACAATGTACTGCTGGGGATGTGGCCTTTACTGAGGAAATTTCACCATCTTAAAAAAAATATTAACAGCAACGATTTCCACAAGAATATAATTGTTCCAATTTTAGTAGAGTAAAACGTGAAAATGCCAAAAGAAACAGCATCAACTTTGTGGGTAAGTAATTGCTTTTCAAGAAATCAATTCAAATGAAGTTGACAGAAATATTAATTCTAAGCTTCCTGTTCCCATAAATAACCTACACACTCAACAGAGGATTCGGCAAGAGGTGTCAATTTTCAGGTGAGATGTCAAACCACGATCTTTGTGCACTTGTAAAATATCTCATGGTACTGTCTTGAAGACCAGAAAGCTAACCACCGCTGACCCAACTAGTATTTATCCTTCACTCAATGCTACAAAAACAGAAGTACCTAGAAACTGGGTCAGGTGGTGGCACAGTTTTGTGCACTCTCTCATTCAATTTCAGTGAAAAATAAACATAAAGGAAAATTGAGGACTCCCTGAGGTTTTTCTTCTGGGTCCTCTGTGCATCAGATCCATGAATGGAAATGTACTGCAACATCCAACGAAGTGCATCCAATGCATACCTGCACATACTGTTCAAGTTCTAGTTTATTGTCAGAGGTACGCACACCCAGGGTATAAATGCCATGAAAATTAACTTCTTGCTGCACAGTACAGTACAGACATGACAAACATAAGTTAACAAGAACTTAAACTAACATAAATTATATATAACTTGCACGACAAAATTAACATGAAAACGTCTGGAATATCTGTTCTTCCATGTGTGTCCAAGGCAACAAAGGAAAACTCATGAAGCTAGAGGTGTTCACAGCACTGCGAGGCCTACTTCAGCTGGGACTATTCAGTGTCCAACACTTTTAGAGACATATTTACCCAACTGCCCCCTCCCCACAGTGATAGCCACCCCCACCCGTATCCCCAGCTTGCCACACCACCAATCTGGATGCATAGCCAGACCCTCCATTCCATTGGAGCCAAACCACACCTCTTACCCATCTACAACCATTCCTGCTGTGCAACTTGTACTAGACTTCCCCAAACATGCCTTCTCTGGAGCAAACCATGCTCATTGAAACAATCTTGGAGAAGAGCATTAAGGACCTAAGCACAACAAGGCCTTAAACAATGTAATAGATTCACACGGGCAGGGTATCTGCCCTGCCCACAAAAAGCCTCTGGTAACCTTTGACTGAGACCAAAACCTTTGATGGGAAAGTTTCGTAAACATCTCTGACATTCAGAATAATGAAGAACTTTTAAATATGAAATATCTCTTAAGTGATTAACTATTTATTAACTTTTCTGAAAAAAATAAGCAGAAGTATAACTAAATTAAAAATGTGACACCCCTACTCATCAAGCTTCTACTCCACCACTGGACTCCAAGAAAATCCAATGGGGAAAGACAGCTGGGAAGTCATAGACAGATCTCTGCCAATAAATTCAAGACTTTGCGGGAGCCCAGAAACTTGCTGGCACTTGCACTGTGAGTGGGCAAAGCCCAGACTGTGCCACTGAAATGAAATCACAGCTAGCTAACTGACAGACAGGAATCATGCTCCTGCTTGCTTTGAGGATAGATTCTTGTAGCCAACCAGAAATGCTTGAAATAAAAAAAGAAATCAAAGACTTGCCTTTGTACAGCATCTTTCTCTACAACAGAGTGTCTGAAGTTGCCTCTTAGCCAGTGAAGTCATTTTGAAGTGGTATCCTTGCTGTCTTATGTACTAAGGGAAGAGATCTGCTGTATGTAATTTCTACCCATACTTTTGCTTGTTTATATTTGATGTATGACCAACACAAAAAGCCAGATGGATTGCAATATAAAAATTGTGCTTAATTAATTCTTATAGCCAGGAATATGTGTAACATATGTACACGTAAACGATTCAAAGAAAGATTGCAAAGCAATTCATTCAGGATAACGCACACAAAATACTGGAGCAACTCAGCAGGCAGGCAGCATCTACGGAGGAAAAGGAACAGTCAATATCTTGGGTCGAGACCCTTCATCAGGACTGGAAAGGAAGAGGGCAGAAGCCAGAATAAAAGGGTAGGGGGAGGGGTAGGAGCACGAGGTGGCAGGTGAGTCCAGATGAAAGGGGGAAGGTAAGCCCGAAATGTCGACTGTTCATTTCCCTCCATAACTGTTGCCTGACCTGTTGAGTTCCTCCAGCATTTTGTGTGCATTGCTCCAGATTTCCAGCATCTGCAGTCTCTCTTTTGTTTCATTCAGGATAATATTTGCATTTAGCACCAACAAAAGAGAAGGTGATGGACAAGACAGGGGTTCAATGCTATAGAGTTGTTGTGTTGCCTTGTCTCAATAGACACCTGTCCCTTTAATTGTCACCATATCAACATTTTAACTGCCTGCAACAAAGCCACCTGGACAGTATAATGGTAATTAAATGGCTGACTATGAAGTATATTTCGACTGGGTCTGTGTCTGAGTCTGCGATGTCATGGATAGACAATAACTGACTGCCTAAAGATTGTTGTAGTCAGTGAATTGTATGCCGTAGGAAGATTGACTGTCCCAAGCTCTGCCCAAGAGCTGTATCAAGCAATATTGGCATTCATTCTCTCAGGCTCGATTTAATCATCCGGAAGATACCTCCCACACTAGGCAGCCTTGGCACTCCGCAATGACAGATGGAGAACAAGCAACAGAGTATCATTGTGCTGCCCTGACCACTGGTAAGAAGGAACATAAACACCACCTTACCTTGACACATTTCCTGAATTACATGCTTGGAAAACAGTTTCCAGTCTCAGCAGTAGTCTTACTCAAAATCCATTGATTTGAGACTTTGGAATAGGGATTGTTCTCTTCCAAATAGGAAACAAGATAACTCAGTGTTCACAGCCAGCCATCAGCCTGAGAAGCCTTGCTCATATTTATCGACTGAACCAGAATAATGTAGGACATAGCAGAAGATTGGTAGTTTCCTGCAAATTATTTTCTCTGTGCACAGTCAAATTTTTCCAGCAACTGAAACGTGACAGGTAGCTGTGACAATGGCTGTGGAGATTACTGTTTGGCATTCACCCAGACAACCCAGGAAGATGAACTGTGGATTCAGTTCCATCTGTCAATAGTTTTCACAAACACACTCATAATGTGAAGTGAAATGTCTGCCATAACCAATTCACATAAAGTACAAGTCTAAAGCTGTGTGACGTTTAGTTGGTGACTCTTGTCTGCCTAATGTATCCAAATGTAGATTTGAACAATGGTCAAAACACAAGACAGTATATAAGAAAGTAAAGTGGAATAGGTGTTCCTAAAGGGTAGGTGTGCTAAATCTTTCTACACCTTGACTGTAATACTATATTCTGCATTCTGTTATTGCTTTTCCCTTGTACTACCTCGATGTACTGGTATGGTGAAATGATCTGTATGGATGGCATGCAAAACAAAGTTTTTCACTGTAACTTGGTACATGTAACAATAATAAACCAATATTGCCTGCTACTGCATGTTACCTCACGACATACCTGCACCACCCATGCCTATATTCCTCTTTAAACCCTTCTCAAATGTTCAACTCTTTTAGTGACTTCCATAAAAATAACACTTTACTCATTACTTTCCTGTGGAGATACTATCTAGCTCTCTGGTTATTATATTCATGAACTTGATTTCACTGTGCATAAGTGGAAACTTACATTCTACTGGTATCTCGTTTTCCATTCAGCGTGGAATGGATGCATTTAAAGAGGTTCTGTTTGGAGCCTCCTGTAACCTCTCTTTCTCCTTCAGAAAATGCTTTAGCTGTAGGGTTATCCATCCATAAGGCAAGGTCAATATCCCCCTGTGACCATCCATCAGGAGCACACAGCTGGAGGAGTGCAGTATCCACTACATCTCCAAAGTACATACCAAGGATGTGGACTGGAGTCAGAACCTCTTCTTCAGACATCTCACCTCTCAACTTCCAATGAATTTGCTTCATAATATAATGCCAGTTAATTTAAGTAATTAACTGGTCCATGATGTGCACAGGGATGCAACAAAGAGCAAATGCCCTGAAGTGGCACTTGTTTTGAAGCTGCCACAAGCTTTAAGAGGCACAAAGGCTTGAAAAGGCATACAACTTTTAGAAGCTGAAATTTGAATTGTTGCAAAAGGTCTACAAATAATTATGTACATTAATATGTCAATGTGAATGTCAAAGCACAATGGAAGTAGTTGCAGATGATAAAACTCCCATAAAAGGCTTTCTTCCATTGGTCTACCTCCATTGTAGATAGTGAAGAGCAGGGAGGAAATGAGTTGAATCGCAGATTGGATGTGGGATGTATAGAACTGGAGGACTAGGCAAGGAGAGTCTCAGCAGGAAGGGATCATGGAGAGGGAGATTGCATGGGGAGAGTCATTGTCAGAGGATTTTGAGGGAGTAGGAGAACTGGGAGGGGTGGGTTAGTATGATTATGGTAAGGTGGGTCAGAAAGGTCCCAGGATCTTATGGAGATAATCTAGAGGTGTGTCTGAGCACATTGGCAATGAGAGCTGGATGTGCTGGGAGTAAATAACTGAAAAGGAAAACATATTGGGAAGAACGTACCTGACTGAAAATGGATACCTCAGAGCCTGTCAAAGTAGGCCTCAACAATCCAGTCAAAGTCAGCTCCAACATACAAGGTCTGCAGAGACTGCAGATCTTCATTAGGCAGAACGATTTCACCTGGGACCTCAAAACAAGCATTTCATGCCGTGTAACAAATGAGTTTCTTTATAATGTAGTGCAGATAAACTTTCCACCATATGTCAGAATTTCTCAGCTGCAGCATTCTATTCTAAACAGTGGTCCCTGGAAAATCATGCCTGTTCGGTTACAGCACATTCACCTTCTAGGTGAAGATATAGGTGTTCGAAAACCCAGATGACCAAACTCGAGAACAGCTTCTTCCCCAATGCTATCAGACATCTGAACCAATCACCTCTTTCACATCCCTTTCATAGAATCATAGAACAGTACAGCACAATACAGGCCCTTTGGCCCACAATGTTGTGCCGACCTTTAAACCTCACCTAAGACTATCTAACCCCTTCCTCCCACATATCCCTCTATTTTAAATTCCTCCTTATGCTTATCTAGCAATCTCTTGAATTTGACCAATGTACCTGCCTCCACCACTGCCCCAGGCAGCACATTCCATGCCCCAGCCACTCTCTGGGTAAAAAACCTCCCTCTGATATCTCCCTTGAACTTCCCACCCATTACTTTAAAGTCATGGCCTCTTGTATTGAGCATTAGTGCCCTGGGAAAGAGGCGCTGGCTGTCCACTCTATCTATTCCTCTTAATATTTTCCCCATGGTGCTGCCACGTTCTTGAGCCCTTAATTCTATCTCTTCCATTACTGTCACTGTAGCATTTTGTTTTGCACCATTCTGTTGTTTTGCACACATCGCTGTATTTGTTATAACCATGCACACTGTTTACTCTGTGAGCTTCACATGAGCAAGGAATTTCATTACACGCTGATGTGTATGACAATAAACTAATTTGGATCTGAAAGTCATTCTACTGACATCGTTCCTTCAAAGGAGGACCCAGTCGTTGCATTATTGCACCCTTAATCCCACTGATGGCAGGTGGGGGGGAATTTCCGAGTGGGGATATTGCAGAAATGTGCATAAGCCATGGAATAGTGAAAATGTCAGACTTCAAAGATCCTGGCAACTTCCACAAACCTGAAATCTCTAACTTTGCATTTCCAGGAATCCTGGCATTGATCGCTGCAACACCTACTCCTTGACTTGTATTGTCTGGGCACCCCAGTCTTGATGCAACCACTGCACCTACTGAGCTGATGACTGCTGTGCAGAAGGCAGGTCTCTGCAGATTGCTGTTGCTTTGCACCATTTGTGTGGGCTAATGGGGTTCTGGGCCCAGCATCCTATGAGCCTCAGATCTCACTATTCTGACCTTGCCCTCATCCTGCCAAAGAAGTGCTCAGGAATTTCTGGGCTGTGGTGTTCAATGGATAGTTGCATTCACTCATGAAAGTCAGGCTATTTTAAAGCTAATAGAAACAGTAAAATGAATCAGTGGTCTTGCATGGAACGTCCTATTAGCTGGATGAATAATATTGCATTCAATTCCATTATTAACCTGAAGGGTTAATAATGGAATTGCTGCAGTAAAAGTACATTCAGGTACAATTTCCTATTCATGATGCTTGCTGCTGTCTGTATAAATAATGGGCTTCTGTCCTGAGCCCAGCAGGTGTAGTGATTTAATCCCACACTGTAATTACTACATGTGGAGCCAAAGTAGTAACTGCACTATCACCAAAGCAGTTAATAAAAATGAAGTGCATCCAATGGAAGATGCTACGGCACAAAGTTACCTTTCACAAGTTGGCTTCAAACTCTGGTGAAATTAACTGTGTTTAGACAGTATGTAAAACTCTACCCATCTCCATGTTCCTCACTGACCCTGGAAGTGTTGTCGATTGAGGGTAACTAATAACAGCTACTCACAATAAAAGGTGTGTGGGGAAGGGGACTGAGGTTCTTGGAGAGTATGGTCAGCTATCATTGTGTAACTAGACATCACTAATAAGGCTTGTTGATTTTGGCATGCAAAATTAGCATATACAATATAGATCTGTTTATTAGCTACATCTGCTGAGAAAATTGATGCACAAGTGTTTTCAGTGTTTGTAATGCTTTCTGCATAAATAAGAAGGCAATCATATGGACTGGTGCAACTATCAATAGAATCATTCAACACAAAATACACAGCTCCATTTCTAAGCTATCGAAGCAATTTTCAAGAGGATAGCATAAACAAGGTATTTTGTGAAGTTGACCAAATGAGACCAAATAAGATATATGGAATGCTGAACCGATACCTTTTTCCTGCTGTCCTGGTTTATTATATTACGATGCTCGCCTTAAATTGCCTGAATTTACAACATTTATTGTAAATACCAACAGTTCCACATTCCATTACAACATAGGAGGAAGCCATTTCAAACTATCAAGTCTATGGCAGCTAACAGGCAAATCTCATTCCCCAACGAATTTTCCCCATAACCTAGTGTCCTCCCATTTCCATTAACTCCCCCAATTTCCACCTTTCAACCACACACTTGGAGCAATTTACAGTGGCCAATTGACCTTCCAACCCACACATCTTTGGGATGCAGGAGGAAACCAAAGCACCTGGTAATAAAGAACGTGGTTACAGGGAGATTGTGCAAACTCCATACAGATAACACCAGCACCTGGAATTGAACCCAGGTCACTGGAGTGTAAGGCAGCTGCTCTATTTGCTGTGCCACTGTGCACCCAATAGTTTTAATGAGAAAACACCAGCAATTCAAAGAGCTTTCAAAACTTCAGGTGCCTGAGCTTCCTTGTGAAATTTTATTGCCAAAGTAAATTGCTGCCTTTGGAGTTTTTTTTCAAATGTTTCTCCACAAGTTTTAACAGAGTGCAAAATGAAATGGCTGAAATTGATTGCAAGATATTGCCAGGGAACCAGACTACTAAAGTCAGGAACATAACCACTGGACGATCACACCCAAGATGGTGGTGAAATAAACACTCATTCAATATAAAGCAAAGGAGGAGATAAATCAGCCAGAATGTTGGCTGTTGATTAGTATCACTGGATATTGATGTCAGGTGAAGATGAGTTTGGATTTGTCTGGGCTACTCCCTCACTGAAACAACACCTTAACTGAATGGACTGCTGACATTCAACCCAGATGCCAGTTTCATAGTGGTGACAACCCAGTGTTTCAAAATGAAAAGAGATGGCCTAGAAATTCTGTAACAGATTGTGACGTGTCCATATGCTTCAAAATAGAATTTTGTCCAAGTCTCATACTGCTTACTTATTCCATGGGTCAAGGACGCCAAGTTATCCCATATCTTTGGAGATGCAGGAGAATGCAGAGGCTGGAATGTCGAACAAAAAAACTGTTGGAGGTGAAGGGATGGTCAACATTTTGAGTCGAGGCCCGATGCAGGGGCTCGGCCCAGAACATCGACCATCCCTTTCCCTCCACTGATGCTGCTTGACCCGCTGATTCTTCCAGTAATTTATTTTTAATTCCATGTCTTTATCGTGCATTGCATTCAAATGCACAGAGACATCTAGTCTTGCACAGTGGTATCTAACAACATTCACTGCACCTTTGGATGCCATTTGACTATTAGTTTTTGTGCCTGTAGTCCATGAACAGCAAAATTTAAAGGAGAAAAGCCTGAACTTGAAGGCTCTGGATCCGGTGCTTCAATCCACCTGCAGTAGGTTCCTTATGTCCTCAAACTCTTGACCTGTCCACCTTGCTCCACATGCTGCCTAGCTGTAGGTCATCCTCAGGCACCCTGACACCACCTCAATAAGCTAATTGCTAACCACCTGCCTTCCACCAGCCAGATGTGATCCTAATCCCCCTCTCGCACTGCCAAGTGGGACTCTATCACCTCCAATGTCTTGACTGAATCTCTAACTGAAACTCTGACCCCTTTCCTGGGTCTCCTTCTACCCTGTTAATCCTTTATGATCTCCAATATGATACCTGTCTGTGTTCATTGCTCAGTGTCACAGCGGAGAAAGTGGAGAACAAATACAAAGTGCTACAAGGCTGATCCTTGGCCATCATGGACAACAGAATATTGTAGTGATGAGCACCCTAGCCACAAAATGAGCTAAAACCTCTCGTGCATCACTGGGTTAAAGTGCCTTTTTCTGGCAGAGAACAACGTCTCTATAACCTCAGCTCCTGCACATTCCAGACCTACTCAGGTGAGGTATTATAGGGCCACAGGTATCCATGGAGCTGTGGTGTAGCGAGAAGAGAAAGACAAGTGGAATGAACAACAGCTCATACCCTTACACTGGAATTTAGAAGTACCTTAAAATTTAGAAACCTATTTTAAAATCTCTTTGATCTGCAATTTTATCTGTAGGTTTACTTAACAACTCAGTATCTACCAATCTCACATTCAGAAACCATATTCCCTGTAAAACATAATGATAAAAGTCATTTTGCTAAATCAATATCTTATTCAAAGCAAATTTTTGCTTATTAAATGATGCATCTTTATTTGAATTGAAATGGTCTATTAGATGATCTCATTTAACATTTGCAGTGATGCGGTCAGAAGATAAACAAGATGTGGTGTTAATAGTTAGACTGCTAATGAATCTGCAGTTTATGGAAATGAAAGACCACACATGGTTCTCATGAGTTACTGCAGACAATAAGTTAACACAATGCTACAGAGTGATAAAACAAGTGATTGAAGTCTGAAGGGTTCAGAGATTGTTTAAATATATTTGAATTAGGTTTTATTCTATTTACAATTTTGAAAGATGTTTGCCAGGAAATTCAGATGATTAGTGCTTTTGTTTTCAGTGCTATGCAACTAACAATCAGTTCTTTTCTGCAGTGGGATGTGTTTACAACCATTTCCCACTCCAGAAATTTGACCAAGCACTTCAGATCCTAAAGTGCACATCTGACATGATTTCTTCTGCATCAGCTCCACATTAAATGATGTACTTCTCTGCCCAACACTGCAGGAAATTATAGTGTTCCAAGGAGTACGTGTCTAAAATCAACTAATTTGTTCTGCTGTAACATTTCCTAGTTTGACACCTCACCCCATGTCTGAGGTTGCATGTGACAATTAGAATATTTTGTGATGTAAGTGATTCTTTTGAATTTGACTCAAGCGAAGACTATAACAATGATCATGTGACAGCTGTTTGATAATGTGGTAGCAAGGTGATCCATATTTTGCTTTTGTTAGACGGAGTTTAGTGCATTGCCAAATGATCCAAGGCATAATCAATACTTTTTTTCCATATAAAAGGGTTTGTTGGATCAAAGAATGCCTCTTTGTTTCCCAATTAATTCAGCAGTAACCAGATAAGAAGGCTAAAACCTAATTGCAGTAAAGCTAGCTGCCACTATGAAGATTGTTGGCATTGTATGTGGGGTCTCACTTAGCTACAGGACTTCAAAGCAAATCAAAGTTGAATCCTATGGCTCGCCCATGTACATTGCCAAAGTGGGCACATTATATAATTTTTGGTTTTAATACTGCTTCCATTTATTCCCACAACAAAGCAATGAATCTATACGGAACCATTGATCTACAGCATACTCTGGAGATTGTGGACCAATATTAAGAATGGAAAATTTCTATTCTGTGTAAGAAAACAAAATAGAACTATTTTAGAGCATTTTTTGTTCCTCATTTGCTGGTCTGCACACAGTGTTTACCCAGCAGTCCCTGCAGTATGCCGATGGAATGAACTCATTGTTGAGCATGCTGTTATTTTGCAATTGCTATTTGACAGTGTCCGACCAACCCAGGATAAAGACAGAAAAAGTCAAAATATGTCTGGAAGGGACTTTCTGAATATTAATCAGAATTTTGGCCTGACTATTCCAAAGTGTGGATTTAAAACTATGAAGGCACAATTCTGGTTCATATGGCAGTTTTTATTTTGATTGCTACTAAAAGATATTATAAATGCTTCCTTGATTAGCAACACAGACTATGTTCTGCAATGTCATTCAGTACTTGGATGTGTGTAATTTTCCTCAATTAAAATGGACTGTGCTTCTTTATTTGTTTGTTTTACTGGCAGAGGCATCAAACTTTATCCAGCTGTCCCATAATAAAACTAAATCCTTGGCAGAATCATTCGCTAACTTTCCTACAAAACAGGACTCACATTTGCTGTACAGCTTTTCTGAGACTGAGTTCAAGACAGAGAAATTATGAGCTTAGATCTTGTTGGCTGCGGCAGGCAGTTCCGAGGGGCACTGCCAGCATTCTGCCATTCCAATTGGACTACTCATGAATGCTGTGATTTAGTGATAGTGCCACATTTGGCACTGCACTCTGCCACTGGAACCCAAGTGAAATCATGTGGCAGGGCCCACCTCACTGGAAGATCCTGACTCCAACCCTACACCAGCTCTAACCTGATTCCATTGATTTCAACAATGGTTCTAGGTTTGCAGATTGAAAAGTATAGGAAAAAGTACATTATTCTTTGAAATAATTAAAAACATTTTAAAATAATTTCTAAATTTTGCACTGTATATTTAATTAACCTTTTATTTTAAAAGTGTTAAGATATTTTTAATGTTCTCAAGTAGAACATAGAACAGTACAGCAAGGAACAGACCCTTCAGCCCATGATGTCTGTACTGAGCATGATGCCAAATTAAGCTGATCTCTTCTGCCAGCACATGAACCAAATCCCTGCATCTTCATGTATCTTGATTGCCACTATCGTATCTGCTTCCACTACTACCCCTGGCATCACATCCCAGGCACTTACCATTCTCTGTGTAAAAAAACTTGCCCCACATATCCCTTCTGAACTTTTCTCTTCTCAGCTTAAAGCTAAGCCCTCTAGTATTTGACATTTGTACCCTGGGAAAAAAAATTCTGGCTATCTACCCTAACCACACATCTCTAAATCTTATAAACTTCTATTAGGTCTCCCCTCAGCCTCCAATGCTCTAGAGAAAACAATCCAAGTTTGCCCATCTCTCCTTATGCCTAATACCCTCTAATCCAGGCTCATTTTGGTAAACCTCTTCTGGACCCTCTCAAAAGCCTTCGCATCCTTCCTGTAATGATTTATATTTATTATTTCAAGACTGTTAAAATCCATGAAAGCTTCGACAAAAAACAAAACACTGCTCCTAATTTTGCATTTTGATGTGTATCAGGGGCGTTCTAAGGGCGGGGCCTCTGAACTAAGCTGGCTGAAGCCCAACCACTATTGAGACCTGATCGCCTGCCTCAGGGGTACCGGAGGGCCAGGGAAATCATCCCTCTGCATTGGACAGGTAAGTTCAGGTGTGCAGGGTTCATGAGTGCCCACTCTGGGTTCCTGCCAGGGTTCAGCATCTGCATTCCTACATTCTGAACAGATTACTCTTCCTGAAATAGCTTCTGTTAACATCTGGTTAGGAATGGAAAGTTCCAAGTATCAAATAAAACTACACGGCTATTCAGCAGATTATGATGGTTCTGAGGTTACTATGTCCAGAGAAGTGTTATGCCAAGAGTCAAAAGCTATTTTCCACATTTCTACTGCAAGCCAGGCACTGGAATGTCTGAAGGAATATCCTCCTGTACTGTGTTTCAGCAGACTTGGTATCTATTATACATGTATTTAATTATCTTGCAGGCACAGGATTCAGCTCAGTGTGAATAAAATAATTGCTTTCTTTCAGCCAAGGAGATAATTTAATTGAATCCTCCTAGAATATAGGTGGACAAACTGACACATACAGAAAATAAGTAACTTTGATTATCCCAAAACCCTGTAGAATAATGAATTACTGGAAGACAGATCGAATATATCAGCTTCCTAATTAGAATTCTAAACAGCTTGGTCTCAGTTGTTTGATATAGGTTTTTATTTTATGCGTACGTCAGACCTTGAAAACTCAACCAAACTTGACAGTACAGTAGTCCTGAGAGACAACAGCACTATTGGATGAAACATATTTAGATTCAGAGGTGAAACCAAGGTCATCTCTAGCTTCTCAGAGTGACTTAAATGATTCTTCTATTTAACTTTTTCTTGAGAGATTAAAATGATGAAGCTTACAATAGACTTGATTACACAGAGTCTATGGATAAAGGGGTCACACTAGGCTGAATTTTGTCTCTATTGTTTGTTGCCCAGTTGCACATTTGCACATTGACCTGCAGCAGGAGTTTAAGGATTTGTCTGATTGTAAATGCTTGGGAAACTCAGCAGATCCATGCTCCGTTGTGAAACTCCATGCAGAGTCCTGCTGAGGAGCACAGCTGGAGGAACTCAACCAGCTAGATCCATGCCAGAGTCCCAGATCTGCTGCACATGTGTGGGTAAATCCCAGCATTTCCCTGCAATAATACCTTTGGTTCTAAATAGCACATATTGAACTGTCTGATAAGTCTGCACAAGTAAAAGGATAATATTGCTTATGTTATCAGTTAAGTAGTTTTTATGAGCTTAATTTAATGAGCCGTTCCTTTTTGATGTTCCCTGCAGTTTCTACAGATATACCCTCCATGAACTGGGAATAGTAGCCTGTGATCTTTTATCCTTTTCACTTTGTACCCTGATCACTAGTGTATGGATCAACCGTATCTAGTCTAATCCATATTATTCAATTCATATATCTAATTTATCTATCTATCCATTTTACTTATTCATCTATCTGGTTTGACTCTAATCATGGAATCTGATAGCACTGATGAAATTCTGTCAGTCCATTGTACAACTGTCAACTGTTTGAAGAGCTATCTAATTAGGCCCACTCCCCAGTATATTCACCATAACCCTGCAAAAGTACTCATCATATTATGTCCAATTTGCCTATGAAAATTACTATGGACTACTATGAAATTAATCACAATAGGAAAACCTTGCAGGCTTCGGATGGGACAGTCAAGAGATTATAATTTCTCCTGAAGTATTTTTTAGAGTTTTGGTTATTTTATCCAGAATTTCTTAAACTTTAGAGCCTTTGATGTTAACAGGACATTAGGTTTTCTATTCATATCTTGTATGTGTAACTGTTCTTGTGCAATAGTTCTGACACTCTCAGTTGGCACAAATAGTACTGGCCACCTCCATTAGCTCACGACAGGCTTGCTGGAAGTATTGGGAAGCACATCCGGTTGGACTATGAAGAACAGGTTTTCCCTCCACTAGCAATCTCTTGTTGAATTGAGAAGAATCCTCCATTTTCTGATGATTTTTCAGCACAAGCTCCTTCCCTGCTTTATAAATGACAGCTTAAGTTATTTAAATGATTTCCTCCAATCGATGCATCTGCTCTTTCAGAAGATGTGGAAACTCATGCAAAATGTAACATCCAAATTTGAGTTTGGGAGATCAAGCGTGAGAAGAGCTTTTTATCTTGTCTTCCAGAGGACATTGTTGATCCCCCTTTGTGGATCTGGGATAGTACACACGTCTAATAAATGCTGAGCCTGACTCTCAGAGATCATAGAAGCCAATTTGACCACAGCAAAATAAGATGAAACAAAAAAAGACTATTTGACTAGAATGGAATAATAGTTGAGATTAGAAAAAGTAAGAGTTGGATGTTCAGCATCTTTCAGTCTCTGAATGCCCCAAAGCACTTTACAGCCTGTGAGTACTTTGAAGTCCAGTCACTGACCTAATGTACAAAATGTGGTGACCACATGGCCACTCTGTGCTCCCACAAATAGCAATGGGCCTGATCAGGCTAATGGCTGGCTAGCAGTTCTGTGGGGAACTGTCAATTATCTGTAATGTGTGAGTGTCTGTAAATTCCAGATTTCTGACCCCTTGCGCATTGTAGCACGGAAATACAGACCACCTGGAGGTCAGACCTCCTATTTGCACTTCTGGGCTCAGTGCTCAGTTCAGGGATAGTTCTGGAACATGCTGAACTGAGGAGTCAGATCCACTTCCTACCTAGCCCTTCAAGAATTTGTCAGCCAGGGCTGATGTACGGGTGTTAACCCCAGTTCCTTGAATGGGGTCTATCCTGGGCCCAACACATTGATGCAATCACAAAGAAGGCATGATAGCAGCTCTACTTCGTTAGGCGTTTGAGGAGATTTGGTATGTCATCAAAGGCTCTTACAAATTTCTACAAATGTATGGTGGAGAGCATTCTAACTGGTTGCATCACAGCCTAGTATGGAGCCTCCAATGCACAGGATCACAAGAGGCTGCAGAGAATTATAGACTCAGCCAGCTCCATCACAGACACATCCCTCCCCGCCATCGAGGACATCTTCAAGAGATGGTGCCTCACGAAGGCGACATGTATCATTGCGGACCCTCATCATCCGGGACACAACCTCTTCTCATTACTACCATCTGGGAGGAGGTACAGAAGCCTGAAGACCCAATCTCAATGATTCAGAAACAGCTTCTTCCCCTCCACCATCAGATTTCCGAACGGTCCATGAACCCATGAACTACCTCATTATTTCTTTTTATTGCACTATTTATTTATTTTTGTAATTTATAGATTTTATGTCTTTGCACTGTATTGCTGCCGCAAAACAACAAATTTCACATTATATGTCAGTGATAATAAACCTGATTATGGTGAAAGAGGTTTTATTTTCCTTGACTATCAGCATTTTAATTGATGTATAAAAATATTTTAATATATTTTCAATTTTTAAAAATTATTTGAATGCATTTCATTGTTTCTAGATGTTTCTGAGCTTGAGATGTTTAGAGACAGTGGAAAAATCCTTTCACAGTATTAGCTGTCAGAAGGTCATTGGGTCGATCATGGGGTCACCTGAGACTCACTCATCTCTTGTAGACCATTCCATCTTGGTGAGCATCCACAGCAATGAGGCATCCAGGTCACTGGAAGCTTCACTATTGCCAAGGTTAAATGGGATCCCATAGGAGGTGAAGCTTCCCCCTTGATCTGGCCCACCGGGTTAATGAGCAGGTAATCTATCAGTAAGGGCAATGGTGATATCTCTTCTTTTCTGTACAAAATAATTGTGGTTTAACAGATTATCTAAATGAGCAACTCTGGCAGTGCAGTACTGCACTGGGACATCCAACGAGATTTTATGTTCAAGTCTCTAGACTGGAACCTGATCCCAAAACCACCTAACCCAGAGCAAGAATTTTCCAACTAAACCAAGGCTGGCACAGCATAGGTGCAGCTGTTGGCCAGAACATTTAAAATTTTCCGTAAATATATCTCTCTAAAACTTGTTAGTGCTTTCTTTCCTTTCTCTATTCCTGCTCAGGCCAACAGGAAAGAAATGGAATGGTGAGAAGAAACATGGAATCTTCCCCAAGATTTGTGCCAGTGATACTCTATAACCAGCTGTTGCTTGCCTCTCTGAAGAGGTCTGGATGATCTGCAGCCTGATTTGTTCATTGCTCTCAAAGGACAAAACAAATGCATGATGCAAAAGCAACTGTGATGCACAAATAGTTAATTAATTCACACATCATAATAAATCAGTCTCGTTATTAAGCATGTGGCTTAAAGCAGGCATAACTTTATTTTAGGCATGCGTATTAAACAAGGTGTACTGAGAGGGGATGATAACCAGCAAACATCCAAATGAAAGGATAGCATTAAATAACATGAATCTATGAATGTCATACTTCTGGAAAACAAAGTTATCTCTCAATTGCGGCAGATTCTCAAACCATCAAGTAAGTTTGTCAATTTTCTTGAAAATTCTTAGATTTCCAGTATCTCTATTTGAAGCAGGCTAGATGTGTATTGTGAAGGTGTCTTCATGATTCAAGTTTAATAACAGTTTCAACTCATGTGCTGTATATAGGTGCTAAGGCCACAAAGGACATAGAATGGGATTTTTTTCCCTTCAGAACTTGTCAGCCCATTCTGTCAGGTGTAAAACTGACAATTGATTCAGGCTGTATTCACTCTGCAATTCTAACAATGGTACAAAAGGCAACCACTTCACATCAATGGCGCAGCTGTAATGCTGACTTAAGACTGCTGTTAATGTGGTGGGGATGGTGTGGGCCAGTGCTTAAGATGGTGAGAAGGGTCCCATGTTCCTGAGGCTTCCCCACACCCATCCAGCCCCTCAAGAGGCCACTTGAGCTGATGGCACAATGGGTTTATCAACCAGGGTCGCTGGAGATCCCTATTCACGGGACTTCCAGGAAAGCTTTCTTCCCATAGAATGTTGATACAAGATGACAATTATCCCACTAAACTGTCAAGAGGATTTGACAACAGAGCTGGTAATCTGCAGCATGGCCACAATTCCTTAAAAGGAATAACTGGTGATGTTATCTCCCAATTTACTCCAATAAGCTGGAAGAGTCCCATGGGGACTGAGGCTAAAGACAGGATTTGACCTTCCCCACTATTTGCCAATCTGGCCCCTGTTCCCCAGGTCCCACCTAATGTCAGGCCCAGCAATCGACACCAACCTGGGCTTGAGCAGGTTCTCACTCGAACTAACTGCAAATCAAAGAGCTCTTTTAAGGATCTTTTAAAGGCACAATGGGCTGCAAGATTCTTTGAACTACCATCCTTGCCCCACCTTCCCTCTCAGATGTTCAAGAGAGGTACATGCACATAAACTTAAAAAAAGGTGAAGCTGCAAAGAACAATGGATGTTAAGGTGGACAGAGAGAAAATGTATCCAGTTTACAGACTCGGGAAGTGGAAAGGATCTGCAATGGGAACAGCTAGCCTTTTGAAAAAAAATACTTACCCTTTATGAAATAAAACAGTAAATGCTTGAGAAACTCAGCAGGTCAGGCAGCATTTGTAGAAAGAAAAACAGTTCATGTTTCCGGTTGAAGTCCCTTTGTCAGAATTGAGAAAGAGAAAGCAAGTTAGTCTAGGGATCTAAGAAAGTGGGGGAGGACAATGTGTGGAACAAAAGGGCATGTCTGTGATAGGATGAAATAACGCAGCCATTACATGAATGCTTAAGCTATTTTGTCTGTATAATATGCCGCTTATATTGTGACATCTGGTTGATGTTGTGTTGTATAGTCTAGTCTACTAGGACATGCCCAGAGCCAGAAAGTACAAATGAAAGAAAAGCAAAGAGGAACAGCAGACAAAATTGGCCAGTCCTGATGCAAACAGAAAGAACAAGCAAGTTATCTGAAGTGGGAGAATTCAGTATTGAGTCCTGCAGACTGCAATGTGCCCAGACAAAAACTGAGGTGCTTTTTCCTTGGACTTTGTTGTAACAGAGCAGAAGGCCACAGACAGAGAGGTAAGAGTGGGATGGGGAACTAAGGCGACAGGCAACCAGAAGCTCAGGGTCGTTCCTGTACACTGAATGCAGGGGCTCTGTAAAGCAATCACCCACTGGTTTCTCCAGTGTGGAGGAGACTACATTGTGAACACCGAATACAATGCACAAGATTGGAAGAAGTGTGAATGACTCAGTGCCTTACCTGGAAAGACTGTGTCAGTGGATAGTGGGAAGGGAAAAGATGAAAGGACAGCAATTGTACCACCTGTGGTTACATGGGAAAGTAGTAGTGGGTGGGCATTGAAATGCCTGTTCAGGGAGTCATAACGGGAGTGATCCCTTCGGAATGCTGAAAGGGAAGTCGAGGGGAATATGAAAGATGATCTTTGACATTTTCAGATTTCCAGCATCTGCAGTTTTTTCTTATTTTCACTTATCTCTTATGCACTTTTTTCTGAATGGCCTGGGGAGTTGCCTTTCAACTTTAATGGTCAAATTTCAGGAAGGATGGTTGGCTGATCTTGCAGTATATTTTATTAATCCTCTTGCATTTATTGATTACCATTTCATACAATGCCCACAATTTTGTTCCTTGAGACGTTGCTGCTCCTGGGATCTTCTGTTATACAGTGGGGTTGTGGTCCTGTCTGCACCAAGCCCATCTCACCACCCATTCCTTGTTCTTGAAATTAATGTTGGCAATGCCAGTTACAGCCGTATTTTAACATCTAAAGCCCAGAGATTAAAATAGCCTGAACATCGCACCAGAGTATTCATTTTTCTACTGCCCTGCCTTCCCCATATAATTCAGCCGCCTGAAAAAAAAACCCATGTTAAAAGTGACAACTAAGATTAATACAATAAATACGTGTGGCTATTTAAGTGCTGTATTGTAAGCTGCGCAAATTGTCTGCACTCCATGGAAATGATAATGTTTTATTTTCAGGCAATTGATTCAGCATCAATGAAATTAGACTTTAATTACAGACAAAGAGCAGATCATCCGTAATGCTTCATTTTGGGCTAATTTTATTACCTTCATCTGTTTTTGTGTCATTGAAAGATGTTGTGATCTTTTTAATACAAAAACAGAACATGCTGGAGACACCTGAGCAAATGTCCCTGACTCCAATTTATTCCACATAGGTTCCAGATGAAATTCCATCCTTCTGAGTTTGCATCCACATACACCCACAGGAATACTAACCTTGAAAAAAAATGTTAATTCTGTTCCCCTCTCCACAGATTCATCTAAATTGCTGAGTGTTTCCAGCATTTCCTGTTATCTCAGATTCCCTGCATTTGCAGCTTTTTGATTATGCAGTGTTTTTATACGAATACTTGTCATATTAAAGCTGGACAAAATCCCTTTGTCTCAAATTGTACAACTAAGCTGTGGATTTATATAGTATCTGTTTTCCTTTTGGGACTGTAAGTTAATGCACGGGATCGGGTTTGGCTCCTGGGTCAACCTGAAATGCTGACTCCAAGTGAACACAATACACCCAATCCCAATTTGGTAAGGAGCATGCAGACCTTACATTATGACTGGGACTATACTTTAAGATGTCTTTATTGGCTATAGAGCTCTTTATGATGCCCCAAGGTTGTGAAAGGCGCTACATGAATCCAGGTTTTCCTTCATCATACTCTAGTTAGGATTCCCTGTGTCTGATGTTCTGTACCCGCTCGAACCTCATAGTATAAACTTACACATCGAGAACAGGTGGTAAAGGCAGTAAAGACTTGAAGGAAAGAAATCTAATCTAATCCTATATTCTGCATCCTGTTTTGTTTTCCTTTTGTATGACCTTAATGTACTTATGTATGGAATGATCTGTCTGGATGGCAGGCAAACAAATCCTTTTCACTTTTACTTGTGATGATAATAAACCAATTACCTATCTTCATGTTTCACCAACCTAAAATGGAGTCAAAGAGTTCTTGATCCTCCCACTGGCTGGTAGAAGTAAAATGTTTCACTCTTTACCAATGGTTAACCCTCATGCTAAGGAGCCCAATGAACTTTTTTTTTTCAAATGTGCTTCTTCATGCTCTTGATTGCTACTCTGATAGAAAACTATTTATGTGGATGTAGGGTGACTTGTTTTGGTGATGGGTTTTCTCTCCTATTCTCTTCCCCCATACAAATCGCTCAGGAAAGGTAATATTCCAGGATCCCAAATGATCTCTTGGGTGCAATGAGAAGATATAAAGAGGAATGACATCCTCCAGTCATGGTTACAAATGGGGAGAAAGATGGACTACATATTGGTTTATTTTTCTCCATATATGTGAAGTCATCCAAAACTCTGCTTTTCATATCCTAACTCTCCCCAAGTCCCATTCTCTGTTATCCCAATGCTCGCTGTTGGCTTTTGATCCAACAGCATCTCAGTTTTAGAGCATTTGTCCTCATGTTCATGTACTCAACGTCCCCAGCCCTCTCCACTTCTAGAAGCCATAACTTTCCAGGAGCTCTCCCTAACTCCAAATTTCTTGTGCATTTCCCCTTTTGCTTCCCCCAGAAGACATCCAGCCCCTGTTTTCTGGAATTCTCTTGTTACCTTTCTGCTCCTCTTTCTTCATTTTTAATGATTCTTGAAACCTCCCCCTTTGACCAAACTGTCTTTGGCTCAGTGTCAATTTTTATTTGGTTACCTCCCTGTGTAGGTTTCCTTACATTAAAGATATACTTATTCTGTTTCTACCAGTTGTTGTATGCAAACAAAAGAAATCATAATAGTTCTTACTCCTTGAGCTGGGCTATAAAGGGATGGGGAATTTCAATTTCACTTCAAAGCAGCAGCTGAGACAAGTAACTTCTTTCAAAACAGAGGGAAAGGATGAATAAATAAATCATGGATTTAAAAGGTTTCCATTTGTTAGACATCATCCTATTAACTTCTTAAACCCAAATTATTTCCAGTTATTGAGCAGGCAAACATATTTCCAAGCTGTCAAACAGTTTTGAAAAATGCTCTTTCGGAGTCACTCCTCTTGCATTGCTGCAGGGGTCAACATCCAAACCATTGATGCAGTAACTTTAATGGACATAACACATGCTTTTTGCTTTTGTGGATGCTTCAGGAATGAAGCCAAAGGCTGCAATGCTTGTTTGACCAACCTACCTTTCAAGATTTAATTGACAGTAGCCTTGAAAACTCTTCAATTGTTCCAGAGGAAATAAACTACCTTTACTTTTGAAATTACAGTGATCCTTCACGTCTGTTGATAGTGCCCTTTCAGAGATGCCCAGAGCGCAGAGCAAGTCACCATTTAGGGTTTGCACAGCTATTTCAGATAATAGACCTCCAAAGCAAATTTCCATTCTCATTATAGATATTTTGTATTAAAAAGCACTACTTTCCCTCAGGAGTACAAATAGCTTTAGAGGCATTCACACTGTTAAATGGTTCAGTTGGGATGCTGGGGTAATTTTCTGTCTTTATGAGTGAGCAGCGAATTAAGCTCTGGTAACAGAACCCATCTGTTAGAGAATTGTAGCATGATCTGTTATCACATGAACCTTTGCATTTTCTCCTTTCTGTAGCTGCCCAGGCAGTGGAGGCAAAAGACAGTAGGTACCAGAAGTGTGCATCCATGCTTGGAACTAACTAAATGTTTGGTATACTTGTGGCATCACTGCCCTGACCACCATCCATTATCCAGACCTTACTGAACTGAAAGGCCATTTCAGAGAACAGTTGAGTCAGCCACATTAGAGTCATAGAGTCATACAGCACGGAAACAGGCCCATCAATGCGACTGGTCTATGCTGACCAAGATTCCCATCTAAGCTAGTCCCATTTGGCCCATATCCCTCTAAACCTTTCCAATCCATGTACCAGTCCAAGTGCCTTTTAAATGTGGTTAATGTACCTGCCTCAGCCACTTCCTCTGGCAGCTCATTCCATATACAGACCACTCTCTGGGTGAAGAAGCTGTCCCTCAGGTTCCTATTTAATCTCTCCCCTCTCACCCTAAACTTTTATCCTCTAGCTCTTGAGTCCCCAACCCTAGGAAAAAGATTGCACACATTCACCCTATCTATGCCCCTCATGATTTTATACATCTCTATAATATCATCCCTCATTCTCCTATACTCCAATGAATACAGTCCCACCTTGCTCAACCTCTGTCCATAACTTCGTGGGTCTTGCGGTAAGGATGGCTAATTTCATTCTCCGAAGAACATTAACAAATCATCTGGGTCTTTACAATAATCTGGTAGTTTCATTGTCACCACCACTGACACTGGCTTTTCATTATTTACTTGGATATAACTTTCACAGCTACCTTGTGGGGTCCAAACACATGCCTCACAATTTATAGCTCTGCAGCTACTATTCCCTTAAAAAAGGAAAGAAGCAATATTTTTCTATTGAGGGAAATTTATATTCCAAAATATTAAATAATAAGATTGGGTATTCTGAATCAAAATACATGACTGCACTACATTTATGCAGTTAAGGTAAAAAGCAGGTGATCAAAATGTGCTGTTGGACTGAAATCATTGCAGTACAGTTATGGGTGTAGTATGTCTTCTTCACCTGTACAGTATACTACTGTTGCTTTGATAATTATACAGTCTTCGTACCACAAATATTACAGTGTTTATAATAGATCGTGACAGGTTTCCAAAGTTTAAGACATTGAAGTCAGATGCTGTACATGTTTAATACAATGTAAGTTATGTTCTACAACTGTGACCTACACTTAATGGGAGCTGCAAGATATTAGTACAGCTGATGTATTTGTCTGGAGTACTCTTAAAGCATTTTCTGTTTTCCTTGTTAAATTGCTAAATCTAAATTGCTGTCATCTTTCTAATGATACAGCTTGTACTGCTTTTAAATGTCAGCTCAACGAGACAAAGAATGCACAGTTTAACCATTTCATAACTTCCATGTAGACAAACACCCATATATTTCAGCAGCAGGGCAGAGTGAATTGTCAGCTTTTCAACTGCTCAATCCAGTTGCCATAAGTCTTAAGTTGGGAGCTAACTCCATTGCACTATTGAACGCATTATGTCCTTCTCCCAGAATGATTTGAAGGAAATGACAGATAGGATCTTATCAAATTTAGTTTGCTTATTGCTCTCTGGTGGGACAGAAGCGCAGCAGTTAGTGCTGCTGACTCACAGAACCAGGGACCTATTCTCAATCTTGGGTGCTGTCTGTGTGGAGTTTGCACATTCTCCCTGTAACTACATGGGCTTCCTGGAGGTGCTCCACTTCCCTCCCACATCCCAAAGACATGCTGGTAGGTTAATTGGCTTCTGTAAATCACTCTATGTGTAGGTGAGTGGCAGGAAGATTGGGAAGAGTTGATGGGGATGTGAGAAAGAAAAGATTACAGGGATATAAGTGGGGGAATAGGATTGATAGATGTGCTCTGAGAGCCAGCATGAATTGGATTGGCCAAATGGCCTCCCTTCTGTATTATATTGCTACACCTGGGAAAATATTGCAGTATATATTTATGATTGGACATAAATGCAGCGAGCATGATGAACAAGTATATCGTTGAATCAAAAATTGGTTGTGTTGTTGACAGAAAGCTTTAGCCTGCAAGGGGACCTTGGAGTACATATCCATAGATTCTGAAGGGTGGCAGGACAGATCAACAAGGAGGTTGAAAGGGCACATGTGATGCTTTTCTTTTATTAGCCAAGATACAGAATATAAGAGCGGAGAGCTCCTGCAAGAGCTGTTGTAGAATTGGTGTTTTATCCTGCAGGATTTCATTTACAATGGACCAGTAGTGGAATTATTGCTGATTGTGTGCGCAGAAGTCCTAACTAGAAATGTAACAAACCACAAAAGGCCAACATTCTTTATTCTATGGTAAAACAGCTTTACATGTGGTTGCGACATTATAGTAACCTTAATTTAACAGCTGACAATGTGAAATGCTTCCACCTGTCTCTCTTGAGTGGAGACCCATGTACTCACAACCATCTCGTGGTCAATCTGCCAAAACCTCAATGAGACATGACTTCTGGTGACTATCCAGGTTACCCTTTCCTAACTACAGCCTCTGTCACCTGCCAACATTTGCTGGTGACCAAGCAGGTCACCTTTTCCCTGAATAAAGTGTGCTTGTGGCCAAGAGGTTTTACTTTTAAAGTAAAACTCCAATATCCATTACCAATTGAAATTACAGAATCCCCTTTGATCCTACACAAAGTTCCACACTCCCCCTTCCCCCGCTGGCATCAAGGAACAGGACTTTGAGCTCTTTACCACTCTCCTGTCTGGTACTTGCATCTGAATCCAGATGACGAGTCTCAACCCAAAATGTAGAGAGTCCATTTCCCTCCATAGATGCTGTCTGACCTGTTGAGTTCCTCCAGATTTTGTGTGACGGTATCTGCATCAGCTTCTTTTAATATGGTAAAAAGTCAAATTTGGAATTCCATTCCAGGTGGTCAAGCAGAATTTCAATAGTTGAAATACACTTACAATGGGGTTTTCCTTCAATGGAATTTCAATGGCAAGTCAGTTTCATGAAATTGATTATTCACAATGTGGTTATATTTTAGGTGGGGAAATACAAACTTAAACACTTTGCTAACCATATTGCTTTTGTTGAAACTAGCTAGCTGCATCTTAACCCGAAATACCATAAACAGGCACACAGCAGGGTTTTCAGTTATAGCATCTTTGATGAGATGAAATTGTCTTTTAAAGGTTCTTAATTCAATAACTTCTGACCTTTAGCTTTTCTAAATGTGTACCATTCAGATATATGGAGCATTTGTTTATGATGGCATTGTGAATATCGTAGACTTGTAGATAATCAGAAACCACAGAGAGATCAGAGAAGAGAAGACATGATTAAACTTCAGCAAATACACCTTTATCTATATCTCTCCCTCTCCTTTCTTCACCCTCTCCCTTTCACTCTCCCCCCTTCTCCTTCTCTCCCTCCTTTTCCCTCTCTCTCTCCTCCCTCTCTCCCTTTACTCACATCTTGTACATTTAGAGATCCCTTGGTTCTTTTCTTAACTGGGATATTAAACGCTTGGCAAATTTTTGGATATGGGCCACAAACTCTTTATTTTGTGCCACCTGGCCCCGTTAACGTAGGTACAGCTAGCTATTCCTCCTAAGATATGACTGCAGCGTGTGTAGCACTCGTTAGATTACAGATTGAATACTGTTATACACCACGTTATACATCACATTATATGACACGTGATTACACATGAGAGCGTGTAGAGGAGATTTGAAAAGATTTGACTAAGACTGTAAAACCTATACTATATGGAAGGATTGCATAGGCCAGTATACTTTCTATGGAAAAGAGGTCACTGAGGAGAGACTTAATTGAGGTGTACAAAATTATGAGATCTGAAGTAAATAGGAAGGACTTATGTACCTTAGCAAAGGGAGTAGAGATTTAAATTTTTTGATAGAACTTGAGGAAAGATGAAGAAAAATGTTTTTACTCAGAAGGTGAGAGGGGTCTGGAACTTACTGCCTGAAAGAAGGGTAGATGCAGAAACCCACACATGTTTTAAAGGTATTGGAATGTGCACTCGAAGAGCTGTGACCTGCAGAGTCACAGGCCAAGTGCTGCAAGGTGGGATTGGGCTCAATAGCTCTTTTTTGACTAGCATGGGCAAGATAGGCTGAATGGTCTCCTCTGTATTACATTTTTTATGAACTCAAGTGTTCAACGGGAGAGGGAAGGATAGAATAGGAAAAGTCAAAAGCAGCCAAACAAAGTGGTGATGCTGAGGTATCTGAAGTGCTATAAAGCGTAATGTCAAATGAAATTAAAGCAGGAGCTGTGGTGCTTCACTCAAAAACATTAAATGACAATATGGTCTGTTATTCTGGGTATTTAATAGCCAATTCAAATTAGTACTAAAGTATTACATGGCAATGGGAAAAACATTAACAACCCAAACTCTCCAGTTCTGTTTAATTATAATCCAGTGTGAAACTGTTGGTTCAGATCTTGTCCTGCCAGGTCCTTCTGATGCACTTGCTGCCTCTGGTCATTCCTGGGCTATACTTCCCTGGTTTAAATGCAGAAGACCTGACTTGGTGTCACAAAGTGTACTGGAGTCCAGCAGTGACACAACTGACATCAAGACATGGTGACGATCCAGAATTTGAACTTAGTTTCATCGGAAACAAAGTGATGGAAATGAGATAAACAAAGACTGGAAGAAATGTGGGTGAATGGGACCAGCACAGATAAGCACGATAGTTGGCATGGACATGGTGGGCCTGTGTCTGTGCTGTGCAGTTCTATAATGCTTAGACCTCAGCAGCACACTGAAAAGCTCTGAGACCAAAACTCTGCTGATAGCTTTGATAGCCCTGCCAAGAGCTTTGCCTGTCATTAAAGCTGCCAGAACTTTTAAACATTTGCAGATGTTTCTGAAATTCAGAAGCCTTTAAAAGCTATTAAAAATGAAACAAATATTTAAGGAATTTTAAAAAGTATGAACAAATAAAATTAGCAAGTAAAACTTAAATAAAAACATTAAAACAAAACCAAAATAATTTTCCAACAGAGGAATCTACTTTCCCATGTCCTTTCCTCCCCAGAGCCTTACAACTCATCATTGAAATCTAAGGGCGTTGAAGATCCTATACGAGAATTAACCTGAAGTGTAAAAGAAGAGCTGATGTTCCAGTGTAATGTTGGGGCATCTCAGCAATGTTGAGCTCTGTCACTGGACTCCATGTGCATAGGTTCCTGGTTTGCAGCTACTTAAATGGGTAAATACTGGTGGTTCTATTCAGAACCATCGACAATCACCAGCAAAATCTGGGTCCATTTAAATCCAGATGAAATTCAGTGTCCCATGCTCGGGGCCAGCAGTGTATAACAGGAAGCCAATAGAGTGCTGGCATATCCTGCAGCCATTCCTGGAAGCTGAATTCAAATGGTCAGAAGATTGGGGAACATTATCCAGCCACATTCCTGATAGAATACAACCTCCTTCACAGAGCAATCCAGTATCCCTACTCCTTTGAAGTCAGTGACAGATTGTGTTCATGGGCATGCAATGATTAAAAATAATCATCTATTTCTAAATCTCTGAAATTTTCTGGCATTTCTTTCAAAAGACCCTCTTCTCTGAAAGATAGATTTCACTAAATGGCATCATCTCATTTATCTAGAGAATTGCTATTTCCGGAAAAGCTGATTACAGGAATTGATTCATGCATGGCCAAAGAGGTTTAGTAGAAAGATGCATGGTTCTGAATTGGTGAATGTCAATTTTTCACTAGGGTGATTTCTAGTGAGAAATGGTTTATACAGTAACAATTCATTTTATTCTGAAAATAATGAGGCATGGCAGGTTAGATTCTGGTCTGCTTTCTCAATGCTTATATTAAATCAGCCATTAAGTAAATTGTGTTGTAATCAGCTAACAGGCAAGATTTTTATTAAAACAGACTGGTTCATTGTAACTATTGAGAAAATAGATTTCATCAGAGCAAATGTAACATTTGGCCTACATAGTGCATTATTGGAACACATAAGAGACAGTCAGGAATAATCATCACTTTTCTCCTCATCCATTTTTCCAAAGGTATTCATGCATCCTGGACTATGTTTTAAGAAGAAAGGCCTCCATTACACTATCTTAAAGAGCTTTACATGCAATGAATAATTTTGCCATAAATTCTGTCACAGAAGCAAATGCAGATACAATTCTATGCACTGCAATCTCCACTCAAAGAAAAAGGATTGTGATAACTGACTTGCTCAATATTTAAAAGAACTCACCCCATACCTCAGTGGGTACATAAATCAGCATGAAGGGTAGTTCCCACACTTCCGCCTCTAGCCTGGCACATGCCAACTTACTCACCACACCCAGTCCTTTCCTGACTCATATACCTCTGTATTAGGAGTGGCAGGGAGATACCACAGCCACCACAAAAAGAATTCCCTGATCTAATTTAGCTGCTGTAAGAAAATCAAAAAAACTGTAATTCTGGAAATTTGAAATGAAAACTACAAATTCTGGAAACACTCAGAATGTCAGTCAGCAACTGTGGAAAGGGAAACAGAGTTAACATTTCAGGTCCGAGACCCGAATGTCAGAATATTCTTGTGTTTAACGTGATCTAAAGAAGGGCATGTTTACTAAAGCACCAATGCTCACAGTATTAGCCCAGATTATGTATTCATGTCCTGCAGACTGTGGAAACATATCTTGGCTTATTTGAGAATGCTGAGATATGAACAATGTTGAGATAATCGTGATGGAAGAAGCTTTCCTTTACTCACAGTCCATGCGTGTAATTTGATTATGGGTTTCATATCAGCATAAGAAATAGGATTGGGCCATTCAGCCTCCTTCCTGGCTGTTCTCCATTCAATGTGATCATAGCTGCTCTTTTACCTCAGCACCACTTTCCTGCACTAACCCTATGCTCTTGATTCTCTTAATATCCAAAAACCTATCAAACCTTGTCTTGAATCTGCATGGTCATTGAGCCTCTAGGGCCCTCCTGGGTAGAGAATTCCAAAGATTCACCACCCTCTAGTTGAAGATATCTCTCCTCATCACTGTCTTGAATGGTCAAACCCTTACTTTGAGACTGTGAAGTCTGGTTCAAAACTCTCCAGCATGGGAAATGTTAGTTCTGCATCCGTATCAAACCTCTTAGAATTTTGTAGAATTCAATGAGACTGTCTTCCTTCTAAACTCAAGACAACATTGGCCCAGTCTATTTAATCTCACTTCATAATATGAACATAGGATCTCAGGAATCAATCTGATGAACCAGCAATGCACTCCCCCTGTCACAATTATATCATTCCTTATGTGGACAAGGTGGATCCTTGCACAATTTTCCAGATGCAGTATAACCAGAGCTATGTAACTGGAGCAAGATCTCTCCACTCTTGCACTCAAATCCTCTTGTAATAAAGGTGAATATGCTGTTTGCCTTTCTAATTACTTGCTGCATGCGAGCTTTGTACAAGATCCGCTGGTCACTTTGAACACTTATACCCTTCAATCCCTCCTCACTTAAAATACGCCACCTTGCTCTTTTTTCTCCTCATACTTTCTCAACATTCTCCTCAAATATGACCTCAATTTTTTTCTCATCGAATCTAATGCTCACCTTCTCAGCAGGAACCAAACAAGAGATGAAAACTTGTTTATATGTTGTGGCCTGCACATTCTGTTTGAATTCTTCAGAATTTAAAAGATTTATTTACATATCTCAGTCAGTAAATGAAGGCGCTACCAAGAGTAATTCTCACACTTTTACCTCCACTTTGCTTCATGCAAACTGGCTGTAATTTTCCTGAATGCTATACCCCAGTTCATTAGCTGAATCATACTTAAGGCTTCGGAATCTAGAAATTACTGTTTCTGATATTAGCATATGAGGATTTAGCAGATTTAACTGATATTCCTTTACTTACATTTCCAGTAGCTCTTTTATTTTGAATAGATTAACTTCTCTGTGAAAATGTGCAAAAAAGTAACACCAGAACCTTTTTAACATTTTTGATCAACTCATCATAGTAAGTACTTTTAATTCTCAGATGAGTCAATTCTCAAAGCTTCTAGAAAAAAATTCGCACTTCAAATTACTGAAACAAACATTTCATTCTTCTTAAATTCCCTTTCAATGTGAAAATATTTGGAGGATTATAATAGGCTATAAATCACGAAGTCATTAAGTTCCCCTCACATTCAACAACAGAGATGTGAACACATAAGGTTATGCTGACACCTCAGTGCAGTACTGAGGGAATGTTTGCAACTGTCAAAAGTGCAGTCTTTTCAGATGAAATATTAAATTAATGCCCTTACCACCCTGTGAAGTTGTTGTATAAGACCATACTGCACTGTTCCAAAGAAGAACCAGTGAGTTATTCCCACATTCTACGCCAATCCTCATCCTCAATCAACATCACTACATACAGATTGTCCTGTTGTTATTATAATGTTGTTTCCGAGAGCTCGCTATGCGGAATTGGCTGTTATGTTTTCCTATATTATAACAACAGGCACAGTCAATAGGCTTCAGGAATTTCTAATAAGGGCCTTTTTTGAGAATGATTTCCAACAATCAGTGTTATTTTCTTTCATCTGTTAGAGTCTCAGCAGATGTATGGGATACACAATTTCTTATACCAATCATTCTTTCTGAAGAAAAGTATGCATTTCCTATGCTCCCAAGGCAAAAGTTAGCTTTCCAAGTGGCTGCAAATAAACCCAAGGAAGCAGGGTATTTTTACATGTTGCCATTAGTGAAATAAGCCAAGCATTCAACTGAATTATCTGGAAATTTTGATCCACCAGTTTGCTGGAAGGGCTGAGCTGGTAAAGTGCTTTTATTTTTCAGTAACAACAAAAGAAAATTGCCCAACACATAATTACTTTTACAAAATAAAACCAGGCAGTGGGGTTCAACGGTATGGGTTATTGTTAGCAAAACCTTATTTTGAAATGACACATATTTACATCATGCTTATTGTGATTTCAGAATATTTCAAAGCTAAAATTTCATAAAAGGATGTGCAATGTTCAATTACAACAAATGAAGCTATTGACATCTGCCTTTTGAGTGAACACTGGAACATAGGAACAGGAGTTGGTTATTCATCCTTCAAACTCATTCTGCTACTCAAGTTGGATCTGAACCTCAGTATTCACATGCAATTGACAGATACAACCTGATATCCTTGCCTAAAAAACCTACCTTTCTCAAATTAGTATAATGGGTGCTTAACGGTTGGCATGGACACTGTGTGCCGAAGAGCGTGCTTCTATGTTCTATGACTCTATGAAATTGAAAACCCCAGTTGAGTCATCATTCTTAATCTGCTGTGGAAGTTAGTTCTGTGTTTATCACCATCCTGTGTGTAACAAAGGGCTTCATGTTTTCATTCCTAAATAATCTGGCTCTAATTTTAAGAGAATGCCTTTTGGTTCTGGATACTTCCAGCAAAGGAAATCATTTTTCTGTCTCTATTTTGCGTAACGCTATTACAGCGCCAGTGACCCGGGTTCAATTCTGTCCACTGTCTGTAAGGAGTTTGTACGTTCTCCCCATGTCTGCGTTAGTTTCCTCCCACATTCCAAAAGTTGTGGGCATGCTATGTTGGCGCTGGAAGCGTGGCGACACTTGCGGGCTGCCCCCAGAACACTCTACGCAAAAGGTGCATTTCACTGTGTTTTGATGCACATGTGACTGATAAAGATATCTTATCTTTTCTTATCTTATTGAATTCCATTACCAGGAGGAGGGGAACATAGAATCATTGTAACTGTGGTCATGAATTTTGTACCTTGGATGAAGAGTTTCAGTTAGGACAAGAAACTGATATTCTGTGTTTGCTTTCCTTGGAGAGGACAAGGCTGACGGGGTTCCTGAAAGAGGTGATTATGAAGGGTATAGGTAGAGTAGATAATAAAAAATCTTTTCCCCTTAACACAGGTCAAAAACTAGAGGACATAGGTTTATACTAAGGGGAAAAGATTTTTTGGAGTTCTGAGGATTTTTTTTTCATTCAGAAATCTGGGACATACTGTCTGAGTGGGGTGGTGGTGGCAGCGACTCTCACAACATTAGAGAAGTTTTTAGAAGAGCACTTGAGTTGCCAAGGCATGGAAGTCTATGGACTAAGTGCTAGGAAATGGGATTACTGGTAGATAGTTGGCATGGACATGGTGGGCCAATAGGCCTGTTTCTGTGCTATATGACTCCATGACACAAAAACACATGTCTCCTCCCAATTTTGTTCCATTAACAATTAATGTTGGCAGCCAGTAGCCTTGTAGATGTTGCTGAGAAATTCACCATATTATTGCCTTAGTGCATTGCACTCTGTTTCTGAAATTCATTCCATTGTCACTTCTGCAGATGAAGTTCTAGTTAAGTATGCATTAAACTTGTTAGAACCATAGAACAATACAGCACAGAAAACAGGCCATTTGACCCTTCTAGTCTGTGCTGAAACGTTATTCCGCTAGTCCCACTTCCCTGCACCCAGTCCATAACCCTCCAGACCTCTCCCGTCCATATATCTATCCAATTTATTCTTAAAGCTTAAGAGTGAGCCCGCATTTACTACATCAGATGGCAGCCCATTCCACACTTCCACCACTCTCTGAGTGAAGAAGATCCCCCTAATGTTCGCACTAAACCTTTCCCCTTTCACCCTAAAGCCATGTCCTCTTGTACTTATCTCTCCTAATCTAGGTGGAAAGAGCCTACTTGCATTAACTCTGTCTATGCCCCTCATAATTTTGTAAACCTCTATCAAATCTCCCCTCATTCTTCTACACTCCAAGGAATAAAGTCCTAAACTGTTCAATCTTTCCCTGTAACTTAACTCCTGAAGACCCGGCAACATTCTAGTAAATCTCCTCTGCACTCTTCCAATCTTACTGATATCCTTCCTATAGTTAGGTGACCAGAACTGCACACAATACTCCAAATTTGGCCTCACCAGTGACTTATACAATCTCACCATAACATCCCAAATCCTATACTCAATACTTCGATTTATGAATGCCAGGATGCCAAAAGCCTTCTTTACAATCCTGTCTACCTGTGACGCCACTTTCAGGGAATTATGTATCTGAACTCCCAGATCCCTTTGTTCCTTCACACTCCCCAGTGCCCTACCATTTACTGTGTATGTCCTACCCTGATTTGTCCTTCCAAAATGCAACACCTCACACTTGTCTGCATTAAATTCCATCTGCCATTTTCTGGCCCATTCTTCCAGTTGGTTCAGATCCCTCTGCAAGCTTTGAAATCCTTCCTCGCTGTCCACTACGCCTCCACTCTTAGTGTCATCAGCAAACTTGCTGATCCAATTTACCACATTATCATCTAGATCATTGATATAGACAACAAACAACAATGGCCCCAGCACAGATCCCTGAGGCACACCACTAGTCACAGGCCTCCAGTCTGAGAAACAATCATCCACTACCACTCTCTGTCTTCTCCCACACAGCCAATTTCGAATCCAGTTTACAACTTTTCCATGGATACCTAGTGACTGAACCTTATGGTTCATGTGGTACCATGTGGTACCTTGTCAAAGGCCTTACTAAAGTCCATGTAGACAACATCCATTGCCTTTCCTTCATCTACTTTCTTGGTAACCTCCTCAAAAGATTCGTTAAACACGATCTACCACGCACAAAGCCATGCTGACTATCCTTAATCAGGCCTTGGCTGTCCAAATACTTGTATTTCTCTTGTTCTCTCAGAACACCTTCCAGTAATTTACCTACTACTGATGTCAGGCTCACCGGCCTGTAATTACCTAGTTTACTTTTAGAGCCTTTTTTAAACAATGGAACAACATGAGCTACCCTCCAGTCCTCCAGCACCGCACCTGTGGCTAAGGACATTTTAAATATATCTGCCAGGGCCCCTGCAATTTCTACACCAGTCTCTCTCAAGGTCCGAGGAAATATATGATTTACTGTTCAATTGTTAGAATTTCCAGTTCATTTCCAATTTAATATTAGATAATGTCCAGTTTTGTCAGCTGTCCAACTTATTTTCTAATACATTGACAATGCTAGATTGCATGGTAGATTTGTCACCATAGTCTGCTCATATTGAAGGAGACTGAAGAATTGATGATATAACTTTCACTTGCAGCTGTGATGTAAAGCCAATGGTTGCTGGATAGTGCTATAAAATACAAATAACTCAGTAACTTTCTAACAGTGAGACTATCGGTGGATCGACGAAAGAACCTTTGGAATAGAAGAGGTTGAGTGGTAACCTGATAGTGGTACTTAAAATTATGAAGGGTTCAGACAGACTGAACAGAGCAGAACCTCCAAATGGAGGATGAGTCAAGGACCAGAGAATGTAAAATGGTGATTCTCAAAAGTGACATGAGGAAAAAAATTGTTGCACAATGCTGGTAAGATCTGGAATGCATGACCAGGGGTTGTAATAGAACATAGATAGAACATAGAACAGTACAGCACAGGAATAGGCCCTCAGCCCACAATGTTGTACTGAACTAATTAAGCAAATGATGCCTAATTACACTAATCACTTCTGCCTCCATGTGGTTGATATTCCCCATTCTCTGCATATTCATGTGCCTATCTAAGAACATCTTAAACGCTTCTATTGTATCTGCCTCCATCACCACCCCAGGCAGCTCATTCCAGGCACCCAGCACTCTCTGTGTAAAAAAACTTACCCCGCACATCTCCTTTGAACTTACCCACTCTCATCTTAAATGCATGCCCTCTAGCGTTAAACATTTTGACTCTGGGAAAAAGATACCTGCTATCTACTCTATCTATGCCTCTCATAATTTAATAAACTTCTCCCAGGTTTCCCCTCAGCCTCCAGCGCTCCAGAGAAAACAACATTAGTTTGTCCAAACTCTCCTGATAGCACCTGCCCACTTATCCAGGCAGCATCCTGATAAACCTCTTCCAGACTCTTTCAAAAACCTCCACATCCTTCCTATAATGGGGCAAATAGAATTGAATGCAATACTCCAGATGCAACTTAACCACGGTTTTATAAAGCTGCAACATGACTTCCTGACTCTTGAACTCAATGCCTCAACTAATAGGCAAGCATTCCATATGCCTTCTTTGCCACCCTATCAACTTGTATGGCCACTTTCAATGGAGGCCATTCAATTGTTATGTTCAAAAAGAACTGGATAAATTGTTGAAATCAAAATATAGGACAAAAGGGGAAAGAACAGGGCATGGAATGAGCTGGATTAACCTTGCACTGGGCAGACTGAACTGGATTGGTTGAATGGCCTTCTTCCATGTTGCAGCCTTGCTGAGAACTCATTTCTCTGCCATTAAAAATATGACTTGATGAGAACTACGTTACTCAGTCAGATTTTTATCTCCATTATGGCTCAACAATCTCCATTCCCCTTCATGGACTCTGTCTATACCTCTCGCTGCCTTGGTGAAGCAGCCAGCATAATCAAAGACCCCACCCACTTGGGTCATTCTCTCTTCTCCCCCCTCCCATCAGGCAGAAGATATAGGAGCCTGAGGGTACATATCACCAGGCTCAAGGACAGCTTCTATCCCATGGTGATAAGACTATTGAACAGTTCCCTTATACAATGAGATGGACTCTTGACCTCACAATCTACATTGTTTGACCTTGCACCTTATTGTCTGCCTGAAATGCACTTCCCTGTAGCTATGACACTTTACTCTGTATTCTGTTATTGTTTTTACCCTGTACTACCTCAATGCACTCTGTACTGGCTCAATGCACCAAGTAATGAATTAAACTGTATGAACAGTATGCAAGACAAGTTTTTCACTGTACCTTCGTACAAGTGTCAATAATAAACCTTTACCAATACCAATCTTATTAGGTCATTTGAGTTTAATGAGGTGGGGCAATTTCAAACTGAAGTGATGTGGAAATCAGATCAACTGTCCTTCGATCATTCACATGAAGAAGCAGATTATTTAATCTTGGCTTCTGAATGTACTTTCTGAATGCAGCTAGTGAATATCTCAAAGAAAAAAACTTGTTGGAAAAAAGAGTTCTTCCTTTGAGTGTTGTTGACTTCAGGCATAATGCTGGTTTAGGTTTTCAGACAGATATTTTTAATATTTCAGCCCTTCTTTAATACTTCCTTTCACTACCATGTCTCTAGCCTTATTACTTGCAGCAGTTTTTGTTGGGTTTAAGCCTTTTAATAGCCCAATAAAATGCAAGTGAATTGATTGTAAATTGAAGAGGGTGTTGTGATTGCAGGGTCCATTCTGTAAAACAAAATAATGCATTAATTTCATTTGGATTAGACACGATTGTGACAGGATGACGCAAAATTAATGAACACAGAATTGCACAACAAAAGCAATACAATGGCTTGTATTAATAAACTGCCTGAGATATGTCACAGGAGTGTTAGAGTTGAATAGCACAGAGGCAGACCCTCTGGCCCATGATTTCCATGCTGACCTATTTGCCCATCTACACTAATCATGTTTGTCCCCATTGGGGCAGTATCTTTCTATGCCTTGCCTATTGAAGAATTTATCTAAATGCCCCTTAATGTAGTAATTGTATCTGACTCCACCACCTCCTCTGGCAGTGTGTCACAAATATCAAGCACTCTCTGTATAAAAAACGTACTCCTCAGATCCCCTTTAGAACTCCTTCCTCTCACCATAAACCTATGCCTTCTTGTTCTTGAAATCCCTCCCATTGGGAAAGGTTTTGACTATCTACCCCATCTTTGCCTCTCATAACCTTGTATCATTCTATCAGGGCAACCCTCAGCCTGCATCACCCCAGGAAAACAAGGCCAGCCAATTCAATCTCTCCTCGTATGTCTCCACCCTCAAGTCCTCCAGTCCATACACGGGAGACTGAAGATGCTGGGATCTGAAACAAAAAACCAAACTGCTGGAGGAACCCAGTGGGTCAAGCAATATCTGTGGAGGCAAAGGGATAGTCAACATTCCTGGTGAATCTCCTCTGCAGTCTCTCCAGTGCAGCTACTGTCTTCCTATTGTGTGGTGATCAAAACTGCACACGATACTTTGAATGTCTTTGACAAATTTTTCATTATTAAATACCATATTAAATTAACTTATTCCAAAACTTAAGAAAGTAAACACTAGACAGCACTTAAAACAACTAAATACGTTTAAATTAATTAAGTTAAATCAATAAAAGTAATTATGTTTCCCTGTCTGCCCCAGATGAATGCCTGTCAGATGAATGGGATCAACTGGGAAGATTTCCCGTTTAAATGGTGGGCAAGGTGTGGGGGTTTGTACTCTCCTCCCGTACTTCACAAGATAAGATAAGGTCACATGTCACAAGATAAGGTCACAAGATAAGATTAGTCACATGTACATCGAAACACACAGTGAAATGCGTCTTTTTACGTTGCTAAGAATGTGCTGGGGGCAGCCCACAAGTGTCGCCACTTTTCCAGTGCCAACATAGCGTGCCCACAGCTCCTAACCTGTACGTCTTTGAAATGTGGGAGGAAACCGAAGCACTCGGAGGAAACCCATGCAGACACAGGGGGAATGTACAAACTCCTTACAGGCAGCAGCGAGAATTGAACCCAGCTCGCTGGTGCTGTAATAACGTCATGCTAACTGCTATGCTACTGTGCCGTAAGGATTTCAATGTTGGAACACGATGAAGAATTAATGGGATGATGAGCAGTGTGCATGTTCAGGATTTCTACATTTGTGCATTTATTTCATTGCTGCAAACTCCCAACCCCAACCCCGCCCCCTCACACCCAGGCTTTGGGGGGTTGTCTTGGAGTTGTAAAAAAATCCCTAGGAGGTAAATCACTGCCAGGATTGAGATTGCACATTATTCGAATGAAAGGTTTTCATGTGCACAAGGTTGTTCTTTCAGACATATGATTACTTAGTGAATGGTCTAAGAACAATGAACAACACAGCATGATCAACTGTGCATAACATGCTCAGCAGAATTTCAACTATCAATGGTCCTCAGTGAATGTTGACAGTGAAGCCTTTAGAAAATGAACATGAAGGCTGATGCAAAGAGAAAAATCAAAAGGATTAAGTAAGCTTTGTTCATGGATCTAAATTAAAATGTGCTGCACTGTAATTGCGAGTTGCTAGCTTCATAATTCCTTTTTTCCTTATTTTTTTGTTTTCCTTTTTCTTTTGCTCCCCTAAATGTTCCCCTATTATAAAGGTACAAGCTTCCAAGAAAATCTGAGTCATTGCTTGTGTTCAAAATCAATTGAATAACAATAATATACTGTTTCTGTAGATGACACAGGCATTTTGTAATAGTTTGGGGCTTCTATAATGTTGCACAATTAAACATTTTAAATGCTACAGTGTAAATCTGATAATCTGTTCAGATATTCTGATAATTCAGCATCTACTTCACTCATTAGTACACCAGTTCCTTGTTATCCATGGACTTGCCAGCTGCTGACCTGCGCACTTGTGAGATCGGCCTTGGTATTACTGGCAGTGGGCCAAGTAGGCAGTTGGAGCTGGAGCTGGTGTCATGAACAATGGGAATTAGGAATGTGAGCAGGTTTGCGGCCAGAGCTGAGGTCCAGAGTATGGGCCAAGCGTTTGACAACATGAAACTTTACAAGTTGGAACTCTCCAGGATTCACTTTCCTACTCTCTTTAACTCCCTGGGTTCACTGGAAAATATACTACCATGTTACATGAAAAAAAGTGAAGTAAAAGTATGCTGGGGTAATGGGAATAACATTCAAATAGTCCGGAAAATCTGTTGGTTCAGCACCAGCAAAGTCCCAAGGATAGTGGATAATTGGATTTTTACTGTATTTTTTTCCACTAAATTAGCCTCGAGAAAGTTTCAGCAGTTACCCCCAATTAAGCAGGAAGGAGCTGCTTAACATGGGCATTAGTGGATTGCCAGTGGGGACCGCTTCTGAAGATTACTCTTGAATGGACTTCTGTTATCTCTCTAAATGCTTTGGGGATTTCACTGTTAATGGTAATAATATCAGCAGACAAGCCCAATAAAGATAATAATTAAAAGCCATCATTGCTCTCTGTCCAGCAAAATCTGCAGTAGTGCTTCAGACTTTTCATCATCCATTTTGCAGTACTCCTGTTGATAATAATAAACTGCTTTTTACTGAACTTTCTCACTGCAGTGCCCTCCTCTTCAAAAGTATGATAGTTCCCGGAGTCACTAATAGTGATCCTTGAACAACATGATTTAGTTTCCCAGGTAACAGTCCAAACAAGCATTGCATGACAATGACATCATCCTGTGCATTACTAATTTAGAAATCATGTCCTTAATTGCAAGGGTGATTTTCAAGTGTAAATGCCTGGTTGAATTTCTGGAGAGGTACGGTTCAACATCGAAATTGTTATATTCAGGTTCCAATCTGGAAATGTCATTTTTAGATATTTCTCACAAAAAAAGTGTTATGTGACAGAATTTCAATACCAATGTTTGCTCCTGAACTACAACCATGATATAAGGTTATGTCTGGGAGAAGATTGAGATATTGTCCATGTTTTAAAATGTTACTTGACCCCCCGCCCCCCAAAACTCCAAAACTGAAGATGCATTAGATGTGGTAAAGTAACTGCAGGCAATGTAACCCTGGATTCTGTGGAAGTTCAAAGAAGATTTTCGAGGATATTGCCAGGACTCAAGACCCCAAGTTACAGGGAGAGGTTGGGCAGGCTTGTACTTTATTCCTTGGAGCACAGGAGACTGAAGGGTGTCCTCATAGAGGTGTATAAAATCATGAGGGGCATAGATAGGGTAGATGCACACAGTCTTTTTCAAGGAAAGGGAACCAAAATCTAAGGAGTATAGGTTTAAGGTGGAAGGGGAAAGATTTAAAAGGGACCTGAGGGACAACTTCTTCACGCAGAGGGTGGTGCTTAAATGGAACAAGCTGCCATGGAGCTCATACCAACTATGTCATTATTCATTAGAGTTTTATGAAAAAGGACATTTAAATTGGTTTTCACTTTTTGCTGATCCGTCATTTATTGACGAAATAATTATGTGTTAATTTGGTTTTGACAGTTGAACTGTGTTTCCTTGTACTGTTGAACCCCGTTCTAAAAACAGCCAGTTTGTGCAAAATAAAAACCATTGAAGTCACTTCAAAAATTATGGGTAATCCTGCAAGTCCATAGCAAAGTTACTTAATTTTTTAAATATGTGCAAATATATGTCAAATTTATTTCGCCATGAAGGTGTAATCTAGTTTGTAAGATGTCTGTCATTGTAATGAAGTCATAGTTCAATCAAACAGTGTTTTAAGCAACATTTTTCATCTCAAAGTTCTACCAGGGGAGAATAGACAAAAGTTTGTAAAGTGGCAACAATCTGATCTGGTGGCAGAAAGAATAGAAGAAATCATAGACTAAGTGGCATAATTCTAACTGGTTACAGGATCAAAGAGATGTGGCTCCAGATCTGGACAATATTTGGAATGCCTTCAAATTGACAGGATATGTTGAGAGTGGTTACTAAAGTATATGGCACCCTGGGATTTACAAATCAAGGCAAAGACTATAAAAGCAGGGAAGTGGCATTGAACTTGATTAAGATCATAATGTGTATATTGCATCCATTATTGGACACCAAACTTTAGGAGAAGGTCCTAGAAAGGGTGCAGAAATGTCTGACTGGAATAGTTCCAGGGATCAGGAATTTTGGTTTCAAGGTGAGTTTGCAGAAGCTGAGTTTGTTCTTGGAGCAAAGAAAACTGAGAAGAGATTTGATAAAGACATACAAGATTATGACTGGTGTAAACAGCATAAATAAAATAGAGGCAAGTTGTTCCAAAAGCAAATGGTTCAAGGATCAGGAGTAACAAATTTAAAATGGTGGGCGAAAGTTTCAAGGAGAATGTGAGAAAATAAATGTTTTACATTGAGAGTGATTATGATTTGGAACTCACTGCTTGTGAGGGCATTGAAAATAGAATCAGACTTTTCGAGCAGGAATTGGAAAGGCACTTAGTGACAATAATTTACTTTTTGACTCAATGAGCTATAAAGAGCTCTTTCTGTGCTGTAACAAGTCTATGAATATGGAAACACTGCACGTATTAGATGTCTCATAAAAGCATACTTAATGGATCTGCACAATGAGTTCAAAAACACCTATGACCCAATTTTCTCAAACCATGTCAGTTTCGGTGTAGTTAGTCAGCATGAAGAGCCACTAATGTCCATGGAGAATTTGAATCAGCATGAAATGGACACAATGATTTCCCTTCCAGTCTAAATGCCCCTTTTTATTCATTCCTCAGGTCAAGGCAACAGGTTCAGTCTCAAGGATTGCACTTTGTAAAAATTGAATATCCTGAATGTCTCAGCAGCATGCACTGGACAAAATACTCAAGTTGTGATCTATCCAGATCACCATACATATTGTCATCACTCTGACTGACTTGTATTTTACTACCATGTGTGTTATTATTAAGTGTACCTCTGTTGACTGCTGCTTAGTTTTGGTTGACCCATTGACCTCAGAGCCTACATTGACAGCATGTTCTCCCTCAACTTTACCCTCTGTTATCTCAGCACCATTCTTGAATTAGATAAGTTTTGTTTTGTTCCATTCTGCAAAACTTTAAATCTGACTGCACTAAATTTAATTTGCATTTGTTCTGCCCACTTGTAGAAATGATCCAACTTGTTCTGCAAATTATGAGCTACAGTCTGTCATTTTGCCAAATTTTTCTGCAAATTTGGCTGTTTTTCATTGTTCCTGAATCTATGATTGTGCTTTCAACATATTCGTGCAATAGTCCACTTAACAGTAACTCATCAGCCTAAAATTGTTACCATTTCTCAGGTGCTACATGGCTGCCTAACTTCCCAGAATGGTACAGAGAAAGTAAGCAGTACCTTGACCTGCCTGGTTGAGCAAGGACAAGTAAGTGGCAACTGTTAACTCTTTCAAAATATAAAAGAGGATAAAAGAGGAATAAGTCGAAACAGCATACAGCTGCTTTCAGGAAAAATAAGCCTAAAGGTCACATTCAATAAAAAAAAACAAGCTGTAAATTATTATTTTTCTTATTTCTTCATCCCCCTAACCCTAAGATGCATGTCTCCTGACATCCAATCCCTAACTCCAGCCACTGATGTTCCAGCCTGACCCTGTATTCACAGCAAGATTTTTGGCTTCCAGATCTTGATCCTATGATTTCCCCAACGCCACTCCACCAAAACACACAGTACCCATTCCCAGGAATATTGTTCCTGAAGCTGAGATCCTCAACCATCAGCTCCTCGGTCCCTCCAAGGCCCTCACTTACCACTGTATCCAAACTTTCTTGACATCAAGAGACTGAAAAGTGTTCAGAGACTTGAATGTCCTTGTACATGAATCACTGAAAGTTAGCATGCAGAAACAGCAAGAACGAGGAAGGCAAGTGGTTGGTCATTATCACAAGATGATTTGAGCATAAGAGTAAAGGCACCCTACTGTAATTATATAGAACTCTGATGACCTGGGCTGGTATATTGTGGACAGATTTGTTCTCTCAACCTAAGAAAGGATATATTTCGAACAGAGGAAGTGCAATGGAGCTTCAGCAGATTGATTCCTAGGATGGGGGTGATTGTCCTCAGAGAAGAGATCAAGCAGGCTAAATCTACACTGTCTAGAGTTCAGAAGAATGAAAGGTGGCCTCACTGATACATACAAAATTCTTACAGGTCTTGATAGGCTGGGTGCAGGGATGATATATGCCCTGCTTGGTGTGTCTAGAACCAGGAGTCACAGTCTTAAAATAAGGGGGTGGCCATTTTGGTGATGAGAAGAAGTCATCAGAGGTCAGAAATCAGAAGAAATTTCAACAAAGGGTTCTGAGTCTTTGGAATTCTCCACCTAAGAGGGCTGTGAAAGTTAATACCTTCAAAATGGATACTGATAGATTTTTGGATATTAAGAGTATTGAGGAATATGGGTTGGTGCTGAGGCAAAAGATTAGCCATGATTTTATTGAACGACAGAGCAGGTGCAAGGGCCTGAATGACCTTCTCTTCCTCCTATTTCTTCTGTTCTTTACTTTTATTTGTTTACGTATTTGATTGGCAATCTTCCTGCAGCAACACCTCTTGAGGAACATGGTCCACATTCCAGACTCTGCAGCTCTTCAAACATCGTTATTTATGCGGAAGCTGACTTGATTGTGTAAGGTGAGACTGTGGGGAAGACAGGTCACACAAACATGGACATGTCAGATTTAAATACATTAGTTCCTGCCCTTAAGCCCATTGCGGATCCATTCCCTTTCAGATCAAACTTGTAAAATGCCAGTTGCCAATCCAGGTGTATATTATGTGGCTCTCTGTGACCTATTTGCAATGGCACTTCTCCAAAAAGCATTGAGGCTTATCTGCAGGCATACTTTCTGCTTTGGAATCCATGCTATTTTTTGAATTATTTTGGAGGTACATCTCAAGTTTATACCTGATACTGGATTCTATCATTTTACTTGGAATTAAAAATTAATTTTTTTTTTACAGTCTTAACCATCCATTTAGTTTTCATGAAGGCTTATCACTATACACCCATTCTCTGACATGCTCATAATAATGCTTGTAACATTATGAGCATGCTTTCATTGCAGCTATATGTTTTTCGAATGTGACCTGGATGTGCATAACTTTTTTATAATGGTCTGAATTGCTTGGATTTATTTTCTCTCCTATCCCTTCCTTGAGCAACAATTCCAGTGAGATAAGTACCAGCTACAACCTGATATAGTTTGTGTTGTTCTATGTGGATCGAAAAGCCTTGCTGCTGAAATCCTCTGTTTGCTCCATGTTAATGCTTAATGCAGGTAAGGTGAAGAGCAACGCAATTCTGTAAATCATTTCTCTCCAAAATTATTTATTTTCTGTACATATAGCATGCCCTTAGAGTCAACAGCGCACATTTGTTTGAGTGGATACTATGGCATCTGCAAACCGTTCTGTTCTTCCACTAAATGCAATCAAGCCTTTTTGACAATAAAAACATAGTTTTACTGTAAATTCAGAAATGTTTTCCAAAACTTTAA
Source organism: Pristis pectinata (assembly GCF_009764475.1). Lineage (NCBI taxonomy): Eukaryota > Metazoa > Chordata > Chondrichthyes > Rhinopristiformes > Pristidae > Pristis > Pristis pectinata. The sequence goes on from NC_067429.1 coordinate 15,150,960, forward strand.
ATGTTTTCTCCTTTGAGACCCAAACACTTCTCCATCAAAGAGATTTCTCAACTTCTAAAAGGTCTGAAAGTGAAAGTCCATTTGTTTAAAAATCTCAGGAAGATTCATATGGCCCCCACTGATAGGAGTTTTCAATGGGTATAACTGCAACACTTGTGCAATGCTTTTTAAGGTATTCCACAATATGTTTTGCAGTTCTAATTAAGCAATAACATTTATCCTGAGGTTATTAATATAGCTTTTAATTAAATATTCTAATGAGTATGAGGATAGGCAGCAACACCTCCGCCATGATTATCCTCGACACTGGTGCCCCACAAGGCTGTGTTCTCAGCCCCCTTCTTTACTCCCTATACACTCACGACTGTGTGGACAGATTCTGCTCTAACTCCATCTACAAGTTTGCAGATGACACCACCGTAATGGGCCAAATCTCAAGTGAGTCGGAGTACAGGAAGGAGATAGAGAGCCTTGTGGCATGGTGCCATAACAATAATCTTTTTCTCAATGTCCACAAAATAAATGAGCTGGTCATTGACTACAGGAAGGGAGGTGGTGCACAGGCTCCTGGTTACATCAATGGTGCTGAGGTTGAGAGGGTTGAGAGCTTCAAGTTCCCAGGAGTGAACATCACCAATAGCCTGTCCTGGTCCAACCACATTGATTCCATGGCCAAGAAAGCTCACCAGTGCCTCTGCTTCCTCAGGAGACTAAAGAAATTTGGTATGTCCCCTTTGACCCTCACCAATTTTTACAGATGTACCATAGAAAGCATCTTATCTGGATACATCACAGCTTGGTAAAGCAACTGCTCTGCCCATGACCGCAAGAAACTGCAGAGAGTTGTAGACACAGCTCAACACATCACAGAAACCAGCCTCCCTTCCATGGACTCTGTCTACACTTCTCACTGCCTCGTTAAAGCAGCCAATGCAATCAAAGACCCCACCCACCCCGGACATTCTCTCTTCCCTCCCCTCCCATTGTGCAGAAGATACAAAAGACTGAAAGCACATACCACCAGGCTCAAGGACAGCTTCTATCCTGCCGTTATAAGACTATTGAACAGTTGCCTAGTACAATAAGGTGGACTCTTGACCTCACAATCAACCTCATTATGGCCTTGCACCTTTTTGTCTGCCTGCACTGTACTTTCTCTGTAACTGTAACATTTTATTCTGCATTCTGTTATTGTTTTCCCTTGTACAACCTCAATGCACTGATGGAATGCAAAACAAAGTTTTTCACTGTACCTTGGTACATGTGACAATAATAAATTAATTTACCACAATTGTCAACATATCATAATTTTGAGAGGGCAGAATTGCAGCAAAAAACTTTGAGGGAAAAAAATCCTCTCTCCTCAGCTGACATTTCTAAATCCTTCATAGTTTTTAACATGTGTTAAATTTCCCCTTAATTTTTTCGATGATAAGGAGAAAAAATCCCAACTTCCTTGATCTTTCCAGTCCTTCCGGAATAGGACAGGCACAATTTATTACAGAGGCATTACCAACATTAATACAAGTTGTTTTCAAATTAACCTTTAATCTTCGCTAAACTTGGTTTATGTGTTAACTACCATCATTTACATAAACTCTTACCTTAGTATTTCCATTCTAGTGTCAGGAAACAATTCTGCCATACCATTGAAATTGCAGATGATGCCTTGATCTGACCTTTCAGTTATGAGGTTACACCTCTATGTCAAAGAAGTAATGGGCTGTGAAAATAGATGAGCTGGGATAAAAATGTAGACTTCGCCCAAGGTTGTGTGATGTCCGATAGAGAGGTAACAGAAGTTCTGACCACATTTCTCACTCCTCAGATAATCTAATTCAGCTCTTGGAACATAGGCCATGCCAGGCTCAGTGGGATGAAAGGATAAAAAAAAGGATTGGTTAGTCTAATCTTAGTAGGCAAGTTCTACATGGTAGATCTTGTAATTGCATGATTATCTCAAGCAGATGATAACAAGTTGGCACCCATTCCTCCTAATTTCTACTTCTATTGAAGTCTCAATTAAGTCGCTTCTTGTTTGAATTGGCACAGTACGAGTTGAAATTGTTGACATTTGTAATTTTCCTTTTGGTTATAATTTGGGAAAAGAAGTATGCAATTTTTGAAGTAAGTTTACTTTCTATCCAGAATCTGATATCCCATTTCCTACAGTTTCTTGTGATGCTCACTTATTTACTATCATTTCCCGTTGAATTATAAATGTTATTTCTTACTATAAACTCAAGTAATTTTTTTTTAGCCGGAGGAATTTAGTAATGGATTACTTGTTACCAATTCAAAGATGGCAGGAGAAAATGACTGATAGGCAAATTTTATTTTAAATATTTCTGATGATAAAGTGGTTCATATTTTGCCTCACAACATGCTATATTAATGACCCAACAAGGGAATAGGCTATTTTAAATCAAGTTTTCTGAAATGAGGCAGGGTTAATTCGTGACCTATTTTTAAAAGATCCACTGGGGAAGAGTATGATATGACATTTCGTATTGAGTATGATAATTCAGTCCAAAACTAGTGCCTAAGGCTGAAATAAAGTTAACAATGGAGGTAGGGGAATAAAATGGTCAAGGGAGATTGAAACATTAGTTTAAAAAGATACTTCAATAAATAAGCAGTAGCAACAATTTAAATAATTCTCAGTGATAATTCATCATTCATAATTGTCAATGAATATGCTTTCCCTTGAGAAGTAAATCCCCTAGAAAAGTGGTACAATTGTGGCCAACCAGACGAACAAACTTAAAAGAAGAGGCTTACAATGCTTCCAAAAATTGTAACAACTTGAAGACTGAGGAGGTTTTAAAAATCAATTGAAATACAAAAACAAGGAGGTTATGCTCCAACTTTATAAACAATTGGTCAGATCTCTGCTGCAGTATTGGGTGCAATTCTGGTCACCACACTATAGGAAGGATGTGATAGTGTTGGAGAGGTGCAGAGGAGTTTCACCGGGATGTTGCCTGGGATGTAGCAGTTCAATTGTGAGGAGAAGACTGGAGAGGCCTATGCCTGTTCTCCCTGGAGTAGAGGAGGTTCTGAGGGGACATGACAGAGGTATATAAAATTCCGAGAGGTGTAGATAGGGGATACTGCAGGAAACTTTTCGCCATATCAGAGTGGATAAAACTATAGGACGTAGTAAGGCGTAAGAGAATTAGAGGGGATCTGAGGGGACCTTTTCACCCAGAGAATGGTGAGTACCCAGAATATACTGCCGGAGAGATTGGTGAAAGCAGAGTTGCTAACAGCAATTTAAGAAAGTGTCCTAGATGAGCACTTGAATCACCTAGGCTCAGAAGTCCATGGGAAAAGTGTTGGAAGATGGGATTAATACGGATGGTTGCCCAATAGTCAGTATGGACATGGTGGGCTGAATAATCTGCCTCCATGCTGTATGGCTTAATGACACTATGACTACAAAAATCAGTTAACAGTGACCAAGAAATGTATAAAGAGGGAGCAAATGGAATAAGCATAAACTAGAACAAAATATAAAACAAATTTAAAGTATCCATACAAGTATGTAAAAAGAGGTTAGCAAATAGTGTAGCGGTTAGCGTAACACTATTACAGCGCCAGCGACCCAGGTTCAATTCCTGCTGATGTCTGTAAGAAGTTTGTACGTTCTCCCCGTGTGTCTGCATGGGTTTCCTCCGGGTGCTCCAGTTTCCTCCCACATTCCAAAGACATACAGGTTAGGAGTTGAGGGCGTGCTATGTTGGCGCCAGAATTGTGGCAACACTTGCAGCTGCCCCCAGCACATTCTCAGTAACGCAAAAAGATGCATTTCGCTGTGTGTTTTGATGTACGTGTGACTAATAAATAAATAAGGTAGAGAAAAGAGATATTACAATGGAGGCTAAAGAAGTGGTCACAGCATTAAACATATTTTTCATGTTTCTCTTCAAAGTAAACTATGCATAGGAGAAATCATGACAGAGAGGAATGTAGAAAAAAGTACAAGAGAAGTTAATGAGACCAGAGTTCAATTGATTCTGAAGGCCTTGACTATAAAGGAGGGGGCTTTAGAGATAAAGATCAATTGATGTTGCTGTTTCAGAATTTGCTAGTTACTCATATTTCTTTGGCAGAACCTTCTGAGCGTTTCCAGCATTATCTGTTATTTTTTAAAACTTGATTTCCAGCATCTGTTTATTTTGTTTCTGGTGAAGATTCCTACTAAAAGTAAAGTTTGTCCCATGTTCTGGAAGGAGTGCCGTCCACAAACATGAGACAAACCGTAAAGAGGGAGACAGTAAACAATGCTATAGTCAGAGGGTATTTCAATTGTTGGGGAGGGAACACAGATATTTCTATCACCATCAATGTCATCCTCCTGATAAAAGACATCATGGAGTAGATGCAGGATATTCAGCAGCAGGGAAAGAGTGAGCTTGATGTTGCGGTATATGTTAGAACCAACAATGTGGGTAGTGTGGACGTTGAGGCCATAGTCAGATTCTTAGATTTGGTATCGGTATCGGTTATTATTGTCACTTGTACCAAGGTACAGTGAAAAACTTGTCTTGCACACCAATCGTACAGGTCAATTCATTGCACAGTGCAGTTACGTTGAGTTAGTACAGAGTGCATTGAGGTAGTACAGGTAAAAAACAATAACAGTACAGAGTAAAGTGTCACAGCTACAGAGAAAGTGCAGTGCAGGTAGACAATAAGATTCAAGGTCACAAGGTAGATCTCATCGTATAGGAACTGTTCAATAGTCTTATCACAGTGGGATAGAAAGCTGTCCTTAAGCCTAGTGGCATGTGCCCTCAGGCTCCTTAATCTTCTACCTGATGGAAGAGGAGAGATGATAGAATGACACGGGTAGGTGGGGTCTTTGATTATGCTGGCTGCTTCGCCAAGGCAGTGAGAGGTAAATACAGAGTCCAATGAGGGGAGGCTGGTCTTAGAACCTCAAAATTAGTAATCTCTGGTTTCCTCTCAGAACCTGCCCAGCAAATGTCCAAATAAGGTAAATTAATGTATTGATAGAGATACAGTATGTTGCAGGAGGGAGGCCTTCAGTTCTTAGTGAAGTTAGGATCAGATCTGGAACAGGAAAGACCTACTTAAGATGTGCTGTTCACACATCAACAGCACTTGGACCATTGCCCTGATGAGGAAGTTCATAAGATATCTTTATTAGTCACATGTATATCAAAACACATAGTGAAATACATCTTTTGTGTAGAGTGTTCAGGGGGCAGCCCGCAAGTGTCGCCACATTTCCAGCGCCAACATAGCACGCCCATACTTCCTAACCCGTACGTCTTTGGAATGTGGGAGGAAACCGGAGCACCCGGAGGAAACCCATGCAGACACAGGAAGAACTTACAAACACCTTACAGACAGTGGCCAGAATTGAACCCAGGTCGCTAGCTCTGTAATAGCATTATGCTAACCGCTATGTTTCTACTAACTTGAATGGGCACCAGCATGCAGAAGTAGAGGAAAGGATAAGAAATGGAACTGTTTCATAGCACCAAAGTAAGAAGCAAGAAAGTATTAAGAAGCAGCAGACTAAGAGAGACTATGAGAAAGGCAAATGGAGGTTTAGTGGTTGAGTAAGACTGGTGAGCTCCAGTCACAAAAAGCCATGTGGGAATATGTATCATAGCAATTATTGGAGGTATACAAAATATTAAGAGGAATAGATAGACAGCCAGTGCCTCTTTCCCAGAGCACCAATGCTCAGTACAAGAGGGCATGGCTTTAAAGTAATGGGTGGGAAGTTCAAGGGAGATATCAGGGGGAAGTTTTTTTACCCAGAGAGTGGTTGGGGCATGGAATTCGCTGCCTAGGGTAGTGGTGGAGGCGGGTACATTGGTCAAATTCAAGAGATTGCTAGATAAGCATATGGTGGAATTTAAAATAGAAGGATATGTGGGAGGAAGGGGTTAGATGGTCTTAGGCGAGGTTTAAAGGTCAGCACAACATTGTGGGCCGAAGGGCCTGTATTGTGCTGTACTGTTCTATGATCCTATGATACTAAAGCATGGAGCAAAATGGGCACAATTAAGCACTTAATATTCCAATATATAAATGATCAAAAATTCAATGTATATTGTTTCAGCATTACATGCTTTAAAATCAAGGTTTTGTAACAAGTAATAACAGCCATTTCTTGGCTGTTTCTTGTCATGCTGAAAATTTGATTGGGCACTTCCTATTATCAGTCTCTCTTGTGAGCCCAACAGGTTCAGAGGGATGGGCCAAACACAGGCAGATGGGATGAGCTTGCTGGGCAACACAGTCGGCATGGACGATTTGGGCCAAAGGGCCTCTTTCCATGCTGGATGATTCTCTGACTCTATGATTTTTGCACTGGGTTGCATGGGTTGATCTCATCCTTTCCACAATGGATCTCGGCAGGGGAACTTGGACCACATTGTCCTGGGGCTGCCTTTTTTTAATTTTAAAAATAAATTTTATTCATAAATAAAAATATATACAAAGGAAGAAAACAGTGCAAAATACAAAAGCTTAACATTAATGATTGTTACATTCAGTAGTGCCAAACTTAAAGGGAAAAAAAGTACACAAACAAACATGGCACCATTACCACTAATGTGGCTCCCTGAGGTGATCTACCTTTCATTGTTCAAGGGGCTTCCCCACCCAACTCTGCCCCTCCATGTGTGGTAGTGGAAGGAGCCCAGACTGTGGTCCTTCCCCACAGAGCCTCAGTGTTGGCTGCACCGAGCTTCAGTGCATCCCTCAGCACGTACTCCTGCAGCCTGGACTGTGCCAGTCAGCAATATTCCCTTACGGACATCTCGCTGTGCTGGATGACCAACAAGTTTCGGGCAGACCAAAGGGCATCTTTCACCGAGTTGATGACCTTCCAGCAGCATTTGATATCTGTCTCGGTGTGTCCCCCCGGGAACAGCCCATAGAACAGAGGGTCCTCTGTTACGCAGCTGCTGGAGATGGACATGGACCCTTGCATCCTTCTCCACACCCTCTTTGCAAATCCACAGTCTGCAAAGAGGTGCATGACCATTTCCTCCCCCCCATAGCTTTCCTGAGGGCAGCGTGCATTGGGGGTGATGTGTCGTCTGTAGAGGAAGGCTCTGACTGGGAGGGCACCTCTCAAAGCCAGCCAAGCAAGGTCTTGGTGCTTGTTGGACAGATCCGGCAAGTAGGCGTTCTGTCATATGGTTTGGACCGTTTGCTCAGCGAACAAACCCACAGAATCCACAGTGTCCCAATCCCACAGTGTCTGCAGCACATTCCGCGCTGACCACTGTTTGATGGACTTGTGGGCAAAGGCGTTTGCTTGGAAGAATTCTTCCACAAAGGACAGGTAGTGCGGCAACGTCTAGCTGACTGGGACGTTGTGTGGTAGAGGGGCCAGGCCTATCTTCCGCAACACCGGCGACAGGTAGAACCTCAGCACGTACTTGAGGTCCACACACTGGCTGATACAGTCACACACGAAGGTGGACCTCGGATGAGGGCAACATTGGGTACACTTTTGCCCCCATTCTCAGGGGACCTATGCAGCGTGACCCATCGGACTCACTCCATCTTGGTCTGCCAGATAAACTGGAAGATATCCTGGGTGATTACTGAGTCTGAGGAGCGAGAAACGGGCCACATGTGTGCCAAGTACAGCAGCCCTGAGAGCACATTGCACCTGATAACCAAGTTCTTCCCAGTTATTGACAGAGAATGCCATTTCCACAAACCCAGTTTTTGTTTTATCTTCCCAATCCACTCCAGCCATTCTTGTTACATGCCTCAGCCCCTCCGAACCAGATCCCCAGCACCTTCAGGTCGTTGGACCTGACGGTGAAGGAGACATTGGATTGGTTGGGCCAGTTACTGAAGAGCATGGCTTCGCTCTTCCTGCGGTTGACTCTGGCCCCCGACGCCAACTCGAACTGGTCGCAGATGCTAATCAATCTGCGAACTGACCGTGGGTCTGAGCGGAAGACGGCGACGTCATCCATGTACAGGGTGGTTTTGACTTGTTCATTCCTAGGACCATGTGATCTAATCCTATGTTGTTGACTGGGGAGGCTTACAGGTCTATAAAACTCTTTTAAAATAACAAGGAGAAGTCATACTTGAACAAAAAATGTTACTTACTGATTGGAACACAAAATTCAAATGTTACCAAGTAATTTCTTAATAACTTTTTTCATCCAGTTCCTGATATAAAATGTATTATTCAGACAAATTAACCTTTCAGTTCATTCTGTTATTCTGCAGAAAACTGAAGTCCATCTGCCATCAGATAGCAGAGTAAGTAGAGGGCAATTTCATTGCTTGTAGCTGAGAAACATGGTGAAAAAATGATACCTCATTTTAAAATATCTAATGTAATCACTGCCCTATTCTGTTGGGGACAGGAGAATAAAAAACTGAACGTACCATGTAATTCTAGCTCAGGATTACCTGCCGCCTTCGATATTTTACAGAATTCCTGCTGCGGACAGAACAGTTAAATGAGTAATTCCAATCCAAGCATAAAAAGGCTTTGAATAATTCATTTTTCTAATCCAACACAAATTCCAGTTTATATCAATTGTCTTTCACACACAAGCCAACTTGCATTTTTTATTGCACCTTTAGCATCCCAAGGTGTAATGAGAGGGTTAAAAGCAGATCATTTTACTCAAAATAGAGTTGTCAACCCCCCTGTCTCCACAATGAGCAACTATGTTAATCAAGAAGATAAGTAAAACAAAAGGTCTTGATTCATAGGGTCCTTGAGGCCTTGTAGCATGCAGATGTGAGACATTAAGGAATGTGAAATGACAAGATAACTTGTTTTTTTCTAGATGAGCAAAACTGTTTCAGATGACAGTATAAAACTCATTAAGAAGTAATTAGTTTTAGTATTGTATCTGACTGAAATGCGCAGATTAGAAAAGAAGTGTGGGCTTTCTTGATTATATAAGTGTGAGTAGTGAACGAGCTCATCGGACTTCTCCTTGGACCAGAATCGCGATTGGTGCCAAGGACCTCTGAGATTCTCCATGTCTGTAGAGGAATGCTGCCAAATGGCCCAGTCCAGGCTGCAGGAGTACGTGCTGAGGGATGCACTGAAGCTGGGTGCAGCCAACACTTGGTGGGGAAGGACTAGAGTTTAGGGGTCTTCTGCCACTGGAGATGGAGGGGTGGGCTCAGGCGAGAAAGCTCCTTAAATATTGTAAATACGGGATTGGGGTAGCACCCCAGGGAGCCACATGAGTGGCATCGGTGCTGTGTTTTTTATATAAAAAGGTAACACTAATGATTGATACGTACACGAATGTAAAGGTTTGCACTGTTTTATTGTATATAGTTTGTTTTTTTATGATGAATAAAGTTTATTTTGGAATTAAAAACAGGACCTCTGAGATTCTCCAGACCAGTTATCATAACTCGGAGTCCCCGATGAGCAGAAGGGCGTGAGACTTGTTCTTTCATCAATTATTTTTACACTGTGTTTTAGACCTACTGTTTTGTACATCGAATATATATCTTTCTTATCTCTTGTTACACTTTTAATAAATACCCTGTAAGCAACCTTGAAGTGTTCTTTCTCCATCATTGATCCGAATCCTCGAAACCTGCTTATTTCCTGTTTGCACTATTTATTTATTTTTGTAACACAGTAATTTTTATGTCTTGCACTGTACTGCTGCCGCAGAACAACAAATTTCACAACATATGTCAGTGATAATAAACATGATTCTGATTCTCTGCTTCCAAAACTTGTTTCCAATGAATTCAATGAACCCCAATTTCAGAAGCAGAATTTAATGTGAGTACATTACTTCATTGTATGTTTGGCTCAATAAATTGACTCCCAACGTCTCTTAGAGAGCAGCACAGCTTCTGTACCAAAACTGTTTTCATTTTTCTGCTTTGGGGCTTAAACCCAAAGGTGAGAATATTACTGCTGGCCTAACGCTGATAAGTTATCTCCAGAACACAGCTCTTGTTCCTAATTAATCTTCTTCCTCAAAATGCTCTTTTAATTCACCCTCTAGTACCACCAACCCCTGATAATTTTCTTCCATCATTGTCTTACATTGTCTTTCATTAGGACGTAAATTAAAATTTAGCAAAAAATGTAATATGTAAATTAACAGCTGTTATTTCTGCTGACATTTCCCATGTGGGCACGGCTGCGGATTCTGATCCAGAGCTTTGGATTGTATTCATTGGGTAAGTAAAGCAATCTGGTATGGGGCACTTGAAAAACAGCAATCAGATATCTTTCTCTCCAGATAGAACCTAAGAGTTCATTCCTTCCTCTATGCCAATTGAATTAAAGGTATGTCACTTGAATTAGGAAGTAGCAAGAAGGGAACACATTGCTCAACTAAGGCTACTAGCTCTGGGACTTTAATTTAGTAATTTTGATTTGGAAACCACTCACCTGGAACCAAAACACCCTGTAGAGTATTGTGTTGATATTTTACAACAATTCCTTAAACCTGTATTTCTTTAACTGAGACAAGCCTGTACATTACATCCACCGAGAATGCACTACTTTCTTGACTGACTGATTTTAAAATGCTGTTAAATTAAACTGACACAGCATGCGGCAAAAGTGGCTTCCACATCTGACATTAAACTTAAGTCCTGATACTGCTTTCATCTTATGCACAGTGAGCTTTGTCAGATCCCCACCTCTGTTAAATATCCTCCCAAGATCCAGATTGTCAAACCCTGTAAGAATTTTGCAAGTTTCAATGAGATCTCTCTCAGCTCAAGACAATACAGACCTAGTCTACTCAACCTTTCCTCTCCTGCAAACTCACTGGCGCTGGTAAAGAGTACGGTAGTGTAGCGGTTAGTGTAATACTTTACAGCGCCAGCGACCTGGGTTCAAATCCGACCACTGTCTGTAAGGAGTTTGTATGTCCTCCCCGTGTGTCTGCGTGGGTTTCCTCCGGGTGCTCCGGTTTCATCCCACATTCCAAAGATGTGCACGTTAGGAAGTTGTGGGCATGCTACATTGGCCCCGGAAGCATGGCGACACTTGCGGGCTGCCTCCAGAACATTCTACGCAAAGAGATGCATTTCACTGTTTGTTTTGGTGTACATGTGACTAATAAAGATCTTATCTTATCGTATCTTATCAAAATTGTACACAATGCTCTAAGTGTGCTCTCACCAAGACCCTTTACTCCTGTATTTTAGTTAATACTCTGACAAAGCCAGATTACTTTCCATTTTTCTGAACAGGATTCAATCACATTTTTTTCACCCTGTTCAAACCTTGTTTAATACATCACATAATCACCACTTTTCTGACTATTGCACATGGTGAAATACTTTTGTCATGCAGCGTCTGATGTTTATGAAGAAAATTAATTAAAAGCACATTTACAAGGTTTGTATTCAGATAGATTCCTTGACACTCAATACTAAACACAATTATTTTCTCTGCATTTCACAGTTCACTAGCCTAGAACAGTATAATACACCATGTTCAATTCTCAACTACATCAAGTGTGTATGGTGAGTATAATTTTTTAACAAAATATTAATTTATATGTGGTTAATAACAAGTACTTCACAGTTTAATAATTCCAAAGGAGTATTAAAAACAATAATGACCAATCATCTCACCAACTGTGTTTACTTATTTCAAGACTTCTGAATGAAAATGAAATGTTATAAAATGAGCATAATGCCATTAAAAAATGCCACTAGGCAGGCATGGTAGTGTAGCGGTTAGCATAATGCTTTACCGTGCCAGTGACCGGGGTTCAAATCCAGCCACTGTCTGTAAGGAGTTTGTACATTCTCCCCATGTCTGCGTGGGTTTCCTCCGGGTGCTCTGGTTTCATCCCACACTCCAAAGATGTACAGGTTAGGAAGTTGTGGGCATGCTATGTTGGCGCTGGAAGCGTGGCGACACTTGCGGGCTGCCCCCAGAACACTCTATGCAAAATGATGTATTTCACTGTGTGTTTCGATGTACATGTGACTATCTATCTATCTATCTATCTATCTATCTATCTATCTATCTATCTATCTATCTATCTATCTATCTACTTTATTGATACTGTTTTTGAAAAGGACTACTGTCTTCATATGACCACCATACTACACACAAATTAGTTGGTTCCAGAGCAGCCTCAGGGAACCAAGTCCGCTTGGACAAGTATTCATGTCAAGCAGCAAGGTGAACCTTTTACACTGCCAGTCTCATGGGGACTGAGCAGTGAGATCTCTAATAGTCTTTGGTTCAGAAGAACATAATAGGTGCAGGTTTCTCAAGTTGACAGTTGACGTTTCGGGCCGAGACCCTTCATCGGGACTGGAAAGGAAGAGGGCAGAAGCTGGAATAAGAAGGTGGGGGGGAGGGGGGAGGAGCACATGCAGGCAGATGATAAGTGAGTTCAAGTGATGGGTGAGTCCAGGTGAGGGGGGAAGGTGGGTGGGGGAGGGGAGGAAGATGCAGTAAGCTGAGAGTTGATAGGTAGAAGAGGCAAAGGGCTGAAGAAGAAGGAATTCAGTAGGAGACCATGGAATAAAGGATGGGGGAGGAGAGAAGATGGGCAGGTCATCAAGGCGGGGGAAGGGAGCCATAGGAATAGGAGACAAAGTCTGGGGGGGGGGAAGAAAAAGAAGGGGTGGGGTTACTGGAAATTAGAGAAATCGATGTTGAGGCCATCAGATTGGAGACTCCCAAGGCGGAATTTGAGGTGTTGCTCCTCCATCCTGTGTCTGGCCTCAATGTAGCAGTAGAGGAGGCCATGGATAGACATGTCAGTATGGGAGTGGGATGTGGAAATGAAGTGGGTGGCTGCCGGGAGGTCCTGGCTGATGCGGCGGATGGAGCGAAGGTGCTCGACATGCAGAGTGGGTTAAATGCTTCTAGTGAAGGTCAGCAGCACTCTCAGCATCACTCATTTTCAGATGTTTTATATTAAATCCAGACCCTCAGATGGTTGTAAAAGCATTAAAAAACCCTGATTTAATTTTAAAGAAGAATATTTTTCTTCTGTCCCTTCTTCAAACCACAACATTAAAACAGATCATCAGCTCAAAACATCATTACTATTTGCAGAAGCACTGTGGTAAAGCTGAGGGTAGCACATTAGCACAGCATCCTGCATGTTGTATCATTTAGAATGATGTAATTTGCTTTCACTGTGACTTGATCATTTGCGGATGAAACATTTTCTCCTTCAACACCTATCCCTTCACATTCTGCTCCCCCCCCCCCCCCCCCCCCACTCCCCTGCGCCTCACCACCTTCCAGGGACTTAAAGAGACCTTCCAGGTGAGGCAGAGGTTCACCTGCACCTCTTCCAACCTGGTCTAATGCATTCAGTGCTTGCAATGTGGCTTCCTCTGCATTGGTGAAATCAAGCATAGATTAGGCGACGATTTTGCAGTGCACCTGTGCTCTGTCCACAATGGCTGTCTCGAGCTTCAGAGTTTGTTGTCATTTTAACTCTGCTTTCGCACTCCACGCCCAACCTGTCTGTCTTCAGCCTTCTCCAGTACTGTGGAGAAGCCTAAACACAAATTGGAAGAACAACATTTTTATTCTTCTTGGGTTGCCTTACAGCCAAATGGTATGAATATTGAAATTTCCAATTTCACGTAACCCACACCTCTGGTGTTCTCCCACACACTACACTCACCTGTCCACTTACGTTTCTTCTCCCTTGTTATCAGCTTTCCCATCCACTCCCCTTTCCCCCCTCTCCCACCTGATTCCAATCAACCCAATCATCCCCCACTCCCCCGATTCCACCTATCACCTGCCAGCCTCTGTCCCACCCATCCCTTGTGCTGCTATATACTGGGAGTCTTTCCTTATCCCTCTCAGTCCTGATGCAGGGTCTCATCCCAAAACATTGGCATACAGCTTTTGCCTCCAGAGATGCTGCTTGACACGTTTAGTTTCTTCCAGTGTTCTATTTTTGACCAGAGGATACGTGCAGGTCACATAGAAATATTATTCATACAGGCAACAACAACAAAGACCTCTGTTTACATTGTACCCCTTAATGTGACAACCATGCTAATGTGTTTGCTGGAGCAATATCAATCAAAAATCTGACAGCAAGGCACATGATAATATTAGATCAGATGACATGGCGTTTAGTGATTCATTTTAAGATAAAGTGGAAGGGAAATTTAGAGAGAGAATTCCGGAATTTAGGACGCCCTTGTCAGAACAATTAGACTCAGTGACGATCAAAAGACCTGAATTAAAGGAGCATAGTTATCTTGGAGCCCATTGACAAATTTGAAAACAATTGTTAAAATCAAGGCTACTGCTTAACTGGGACCCAGAGTAAGTCAGCAGTCATAAGCAATCAGACGGTGTGAATTTGGAAGCTGTCAGCATAGATTTGAATGATTTCAGTTTATTGAGAGTAAAATAAGTGAGCCCAGCTTGTGGTTCTCTCATTCCCTCATGACGTGGAAGGCCATTTGGCCCATTGAGTCTATGCTGGTTCTCTGTGCAATTCCATCAGTGTCATTTCTCCACTTCCCTGTAATTTATTCCTTCTCACATGCCCATCAAATCTACCCTGATTCTCCCACATGCTGCCTTTAAAATAATACATTGTAACTTATATAGTCTCTCATGTTCTTCTTTCCTAGATGTACTACCCATCTACCATGGGTCTGCTTATTCCGACAGTCTCAATACCCTCATGAACTTTTTTGCTACTCTTTATTCTGTTTGAAGCACATTAAACATCTGCGTCAACTGAAGATTTCAAAACTGTGCCCTGTATTCACAAGTCTAAATGACTTATGAATGTCAAATCAGCAGTAGTCCTGGTGCTTGAAGGGAACCATTGTACAGCTCCCTCCAGCCTGAAAGACAGCAGTTGACCATAGCTCACTGTTTCTACCCTCAGCCAATATTGTATCTAGACTGCCACTGTTATTTTATATCTTGGGCTTCAATTTTGGTGCTGCCTCACAGCTCCAGTAACCCTAGTTTGATCCTGATCTCCAGTGCAGTCTATGTGATGTTTGCACCTCCTCCTTATGACTGTATGGGATTCCCCAGCATTCTGGTTACTTTCCACATCTCAAGGACATACTGGCTGGACCGTCAATTAACTACTGTAAATTACACTCTTGGATAGATAGGTGGCAGGAGAATTGGGGGGAGGGTGGGTGTGGATGTGAGGGAGAATAGGTTACAGAGAAATAGTGGTAGGGAGCAATGAGATTATTCTTTGAGCTGGCAATAGACTCGACGGACTGAATGGCCCTCCTTCAATGCAAGTGTGAGACATCGATGTGGTACTTTAACAAATGCCCTTTGACTCTTCATATTCACAGCTGTTACAAGCTGCCTTTCTATAAATTGTGAAAATGTTATTGGAGGTCATCCCTTGCTTTTTATCTGCTTTATAACAACTAGTCAGGTACCTTGAAACCCTTTTAGAAAGGTCTTGAACTGATTTAACACATTTAATCAAAGGTAACAATTGGGCAACGTTGTGTTATTTTGATAGGAAATAACACATAAATAAGTTATGATTCTGATGCTGCAAAGAGCTCTCAGAGTGATAACCAAAATCTAATATACAATGGTTAAGAATCTATTTCATTGATGCATGAAATTGCAAGGCTTTGTTTCCAAAGACCTGCAGTTGACATTCACAAGGAACCTGAGGTTTAGATGAAAGGTAATTCTTTTGATAGAATGAAACAAACAATCATAGTTTGGACAGATATAACACTGAAACAAAAATGGTAAATCTGCCAGGCAGGCGATCTCAGGGAATTTAGTATCAAGTTTATAAAATATTGCAGTGAGACTTAACTGATAGAGTAGCATTGACTAAACTGCTTGAAGTGTGATTCAAACTGATGGCAATGCCACACACCACGTCTACATATGCCTATATTTTTGATAAGAAATAACCTTTTTTTAAAAGTTTGCTGTTGCAATCACTGACTGAAAATGGCTATGGCTTATTTTCAAAATAAGCCTGTGTTATTCATATCATTACATCCCTCTGTAGCTACAGTGTTCCTGTTTTAACCACAGGGACTCAGGAACATGGGAAACAGAAGGCCATTCAGTCCTCAAATTGTTTAGCAAGTTCATGGTTGATTTACCTCCATATATCACAACAGTGAACATATTTCAAGAAGTACTCCAGTAGCTTTCAAGGGATATCATAAGATTATGAAAGATGCAATATAAATGCATGTTATTCTTTTATTATTAGTACTGATAATTAAATCAGATTTTGCCCATTTGCAAATGAGCATTAAATAACCATCCCTTTCTGCTTCTCCCTCTGCCTCCCTCTATCTCTATCACCCTGTTTCTTTCTGATCTTGCAAATAAGTTTTCCGTTCTTCAAATAGATCTATGGCAAAGACTATGGTGGTATCACTGATTGATTGGGGTGATATATTTCATTCATGAATCATAAGAGTTTTCAGTTTACTTGCCTAGAAAGTCCTTATGCAAGTTAAAACCCAGGTTTTCCATTGTGAAATGCAATTATGACCAAATCATACCACCTCAGAAATTTGACACAGGATTCCCCATTATCAATCCTACTTGCCTGAGTAAAGCCATTTTCCACATTGGATGTACATATAACAAAATTATTCACTGGGGGATCCATTTTTAGTTATTTTATATGGTTCTGAAATATGCCAATAATTGGTCATTCTCAGGAGAGATTGGGTCGCCTGGGACTATACTCACTGGAATTCAGAAGAATGAGAGGGGATATTATAGAAACATATAAAATTATGAAAGGGATAGATAAGATAGAGGCAGGAAGGTTGTTTCCACTTATAGATGAGACTAGAACTAGGGGACATAACCTCAAGATTTGGGGGAACAGATTTAGGACAGAGATGAAGAGAAACTGCTTTTTTAATAGAGTAATGAATGTGTGGAATTCTCTGCCCAGGGAAGCAGTAGAGGCTACCTCATTAAATATATTTAAGACACAGTTAGATATATTTTTGTATAGTAGGGGAATTAAGGGTTATGGGGAAAAGGCAGGTAGGTGGATCTGAGTCCACGGCCAGAAAAGCTATGATCTTATTGAATGGCGGAGCAGGGTCAACGAGCCAGATGGTCTACTCCTGCTCCTATTTCTTATGTTCTTATGTTTAATAGTCCAGCAGTGTGGTTTAAACAAGACTCACTGAACAGAGATGGGTTAGGCAGATTCTCTTTAAGTTCACTACTTACTGGCTCTTCGCTGACCACACCTCTCCCATGCCCTTTCTGCTCCTTGTCACCACTCCAGGTTCCTTCCCCCTTCCTCCACAAATCACCCCTTTTCCATGCAATAATCAGCAATATATGTACCCCACCAGCCCACTGAACTCAGCACCAATACAGTTTACTGCCCCCTCACACCCCCTACCCCATGATTGATAATCGCAGGACCCATATCCCTGTTTGCAGTGGTCATCCCTCACTCTGACTTCCACTCCGGATCCATGATGCCTCCTGCATCCCCAGGCCTCCCACCCCTGAGATGCATCATGATCCTGCTGCAGGCTTGGACTTACCATTTCTATCACAGTGATTGGGAAAATCTCTCTTTGAAGTTCAGTCACTACCAGGAGGAGTTAGAGTCAGAAGTAAATACAGTGGTTCCCAACTAAACAAGCTGCATTCACTGGTACTGGACCTACTTCTGAAATGGTCATTGGAGTGCCAATTAACAACTGTTCCTCAAAGTATAATCTAAATAATTGTTCTTTGAAGTGTAATCTTCACACAACCCTCTGTATCTTGTTTAACTTGGTTTTATTAGACAAAGACTCACATCATTGTGGAACCTTTGAGAAAAGGTTTGCATTCTCTGCATTGGTGCAGCATATGTGAAAGGAAGATGTTATCTTGTGAAAGACCAAGTCAATTGAACCCAAACCAAGAAATTGGTTTGATCCATTTTTGGAGTCTTTAAACATTTTTGCAAAGGGCACTCATGTTAGTGCCTTGCATTTTGGGCTTTGCTGTATTTCCTGGTACAGAACCTACTTCTGAAGTGGTCATTGGAGTGCCAATTAACAACCGTTCCTCAAAGTATAATCTAAGTAATTGTTCTTTGAAGTGTAATCTGCCCACAGCCCTCTGTGTCTTGTTTAACTTGGTTTTATTAGATCACAAGATCACAAGATAAGGGAGCAGAAGCAGGCCATTCGGCCCATCGAGTCTGCTCCAAGGAAAAGGGAAAAAGAAATGGGGTGGGAAAAAAAGAAGAAAAGAAAAAAAACTATTCTAATCCCATTTGCCAGCCTTATCCCCATATCCCTTGATACCCTGACTACTTAGATATCTGTCTATCTCCTCCTTGAATACCCCCACTGATCTGGCCTCCACTGCTGTGCGTGGCAAGGAGTTCCACAATTTCACCACCCTCTGGGTAAAGAAACTTCTCCTCATCTCTGTCTTGAAACTGTACCCTCTAATTCTAAGATTGTGCCCTCTGGTCCTGGACACGCCCACCAAGGGAAACAGCCTAGCCACATCTACTCTATCCTTACCTGTCAACATTTTAAATGTCGCTACGAGGTCCCCTCTCATCCTTCTGTACTCCAGCGAGTACAGTCCAAGAGCCGACAAACGCTCATCATACTTAAGCCCTTTCATTCCTGGAATCATTCTCGTAAATCTCCTCTGAACCCTCTCCAATGTCAGCACATCCTTCCTAAGATGTGGGGCCCAAAACTGCGCACAGTATTCCAAATGAGGCCTCACTAGCGCCCCGTAGAGCCTCATCAACACTTCCTTACTTTTATACACTATACCTCTCGAGATGAATGCCAACATAGCAGTCGCTTTCTTAACCACCGATCCAACCTGGTGGTTAACTTTTAAGGTATCTTGTATGAGTACCCCCAAGTCCCTTTGTACTACCGCACTATCAATCTTCTCTCCTTCTAGATAATAATCTACCCGCTTATTTCTACTTCCAAAGTGTACAACTGCACATTTCTCAACATTGAATCTCATCTGCCATTTCCTTGCCCATTCTCCTAAACTGTCTAGGTCCCTCTGCATTCTTTCTATTTCCTCTATGCTCCCTACTCCTCCACTTATCTTGGTGTCATCCGCAAACTTAGCCACACAACCATTTATTCCACCATCCAAATCATTGATGTACAAGGTAAAAAGGAGAGGCCCCAACACCGACCCCTGCGGCACACCACTAGTAACCGGTAACCAACCAGAACGAGATCCTTTTATTTCCACCCTTTGCTTCCTGCCAACCAGCCAATTCTCCATCCATTTTGCTACCCTGCCCATAATTCCATGACCTCTCATCTTATTAATCAGTCTCTTGTGAGGCACCTTATCGAAGGCCTTTTGAAAGTCTAAATACACAACGTCTATTTGTATACACAACTCACATCATTGTGGAACCCTTGAGAAAAGGCACTGAGGTCACATTCTGCTATCAGGATTCATGCACACTCTATGACAAGGCAGTGAAATCGTTGGACAATTCTAGTGAATGCAGCTTGTTTATTTGGAAACCATTGTATTTATTTCTGACTCTAACTCCTCCTGGTGGTGACAGAACTTCAAAGAGAGATTTTCCCCATCGCTGTGATACAAATGGGCTATTCATATGGAAAAATGGGATTTATTACTCTATTCTTATGAAGAAAATGGATTCAGAAATGAGTCATGCAGCTGAGGCTCAATGTGATTAATGTCCCTTGAGTCAGGATATTAATCAAAATTTAGTTGGTTTCATTGGAATGAAAGGGGACCATGCTGGTTAAAAACTATGTGACATAACAATGAACTGGCAGAGAAAAGTATGAGATGGATCCATATTCTTGCCCTCCATTAATATCATCTCCAGCTCTACAATTCCATCCCTGGAAGTAGGAATGTGGCAAAGGATTCAACAGTGAGAAATATGATACCATTGATTAAGGAAAAGGGTAAAGCAAAGATATTTTAGGCTATTGCTAATCAATCAGGTAACAGATAGATGATGGATTGTGTCTCAAACAGAATCTGTGGCCTTTGTGATTGGGGCACTGTGACTTACAATAGATGTCACCAACCCAATAAACTATAAGGGTCCTGGGTGTGGAGGGACATCAAAACAATTTTTGGGGAACCCTATATGAAATTTGTTGGCCTCTCCAATGATACCTCCAGCTGTGGAGTTTAGGACTGGGCACAGAAATGTTTTCTCAAATGAAGAGGGAAATCAGAATACCTCTGTAGAGTAAATGTACTGGTTGCTAATTCGAATTAATGCCTTAACATTGCTGGGTTTCTTCTAACGTAAGAACACCTGTCACATGGTAATATATTGTACGATTAGTTGTAAAATATTTCAGCTTCAGTGGTGAAGTCTGAGTGAGTGAATGCGATAACAAGATCAGTATAGAAGAGCCCACAATTTACTACAACTTTCATGAAATGAAAGAAGTTTGCAGGAAATTGGGACTAGCTGGGTGGGTCCTGTGGTTGGCATGGACTGGTTGGGCCGAAGGATCTGTATCCGTGCTGTATTGCTCTATGACTCTATGACTTGTATGTATCATGGATGGGTCTGCTTGTACCGTGCTTAACTCCTAGGTACATCACAGGACTAAAGCGAAAAGCAGAAGTCTATCCTATTGTGGCATCAACCCATCAGTCAAAACTCTGAACCCTTCGACTGTTGCTTGGCATCCTTTTACATATCTAGCTTACCCCTGCTGTAAAGTGCCTTATGTAACGGGAAATAAGCAGGTTTCGAGGATTCAGATCAATGAGGGAGAAAGAACACTTCAAGGTTGCTACAGGGTATTTATTTAAAGTATAATAAGAGATAAGAAAGATATATATTCAATGTACAAAACAGTAAGTCTAAAACACAGTATAAAATAATTGATGAAAGAACAAGTCTCACGCCCTTCTGCTCGTCGGGGACTCCGAGTTACGACAACTGGTCTGGAGAACCTCAGAGGTCCTTGGCACCGATTGTGATTCTGGTCCGAGGAGAAGTCCAATGAGTTTGTTCACTACTCACACTTATATAATCAAGAAAGCCCACGCTTCTTTTCTAATCTGCGCAATTTAGTCAGATACAATTCTAAAACTAATTATTTCTTAATGAATTTTACATTGTCAACTGAACCAGTTTCGCTCGTCTCCAAGATAAAACAAGTTATCTTGTCGTTTCACATTCCTTAATGTCTCACATCTGCAGGCTACAAGGCCTCCAGGATCCTACGAATCAAGACCTTTTGTTTTACTTATCTTCCTGATTAACATATCTGCTCATTGTGTCTAAAGATCTGCTTTTAACCCTCTCATTACAAGGAATAACAAGGTCATGTTCATGGACTGTTCAGAAACCTGATGGTGGAGGGGAAGAAGCTGTTCCTGAAACATGGAGTGTGGGTCTTCAGGCTCCTGTACCTCCTCCCTGTTGGTAGAAACGTGAAGAGGGCATGTCCCGGGTGGTGAGGGTCCTTAATGATGCTGCATTCTTGAGGCACCGCTTCTTGAAGATGTCCTCGATGGCGCGGAGGGTTGTGCCCATGATGGAACTGGCTGAGTCTACAACCTTCTGCAGCCTCTTTCGATCCTACGCATTGGAGCAGCCATACCAGGCAGTGACGCAACCAGTCAGAATGCTCTCCACCGTACATATGTAGAAACTTGCAAGAACTTTTGGTGACATACCAAATCTCCTCAAACTCCTAATGAAGTAGAGCCACTGGCGTGCCTTCTTCGTGATTGCATCAATGTGTTGGGCCCAGGATAGATCCTCTAGGATGTTGAGGCCCAGGATCTTAAAGCTCCTCACCCTCTCCACTGCTGATCCCTCAAATGAGGACTGGTGTGTGTTCTCCAGACCTCCCCTTCCTGAAGTCCACAATCAATTCCTAGGTCTTGCTGATGTCGAGGTTGTTGTTTGCAGAGTTCTACCTTCTGACGTTACCACATTGAATGTTTAGCACATGCAACAGAGGATGAACTTCCACCTCCCATCTTTCTGATGTAGCGTTAAACTGAGCCCTGCCTCCTAGCTTAGGTTAAAGATTCTGTGGTACATCTCCATAAAAACAATTGACTTTTCTTTGGCGTCCTCAATCAACAACAGAAACAGGAATGACTTTACTATTCTCCTCATTGTTGGATCTTTCTGTGTGCTCCTTGCCTGGCATATTTCCCTGCACCACAATAAGTACTTTACATTACAGTATTCACAATCTGTAAAAGTGTTCATTTTATTCTTTACCTTAATTAAAATGCATTTTTCTATTCTAGCAAAATAAAAAAGCTGACATTTTTAATGACAATCTATTTTTAATGGGACAGGCCATCCCCAGGTTAAGAAGATCCAACTTATGGACACCCCTACTTACAAACGAGCTCCTATAACATTATGAAATTCAAAAATCCGATGTATCTACATATGTTCATTCCTACGAATGGCAGAATTAGTTTCCTCTCTTCCTCTTTCTACTTCTAGTAATTGTTCTTTCTTACCAGTCTTGTGTGTTTTTACAATACTGTGGAGGTGTGGTTACCATATCGAGTGATTTTGGGATATTTTCTGACTTATGGACAAAATCAACTTATGGATGTCTGTGAAAACGGAACCTGTTCATTTCCCAGGGAGGACCTGTATTGGTTGATGGATAAAAGTTAGCCAGGACACCAGATGTACTGTTATTGATTGGCTGAGTTTATTCTGGGAGGTAAATAATCAGATGGACACATGGAGCATCCTCAGGACCTCTCTCCTATCTTTTTTTAAAAATGAGTTATGTCTGTGTCCCTGTTGCACTCTGCTCGCACACTTAGCCAGAAAATGTTATCCAATTTCTGAAGCATTTAATTCTCTGCTCCTTCACATTGTCTTTTTCTGACTCTTTTTATTGGTGGAAGTCTTCATTCCAGGGTCCACCCATAATTGCCCTTGAGAAGGTGGCTGGAATCCATCTTCTTGAACCACTCCATTCCTGATGGCAAGGTGTTGACATAGTGCTGTTGAGCAGAAAGTCCCAGGATTTAGTCCCAAAAACAATGATAGATTGGTGATATTTTTCTTAAGTCAAGATGTTTTGAGACCCAAATGCCTGCCATCCTTACCCTAAATGGTAAATGCAGTGAGCTTTAGAGGTCCTGTCGAATTAGACCATAAAACAACTGCAAGACATTTCATACACAACACACACTGTAGCCATAATGCAGTAGTACAGGAGAGAATGAATCTTCACGGGTGGATGTTGTACCAATTAAACAATTTGCTTTGTACCATCACACTTGCCTCACTTATACACTCAGGATGTATTCTGGGGAATGAGAATACTAACTGAATCAGCTCAAAAAGGAGTCATTAAATACTGCGCTCTCATTGACCAAGTGCAACGATGTAATGCTTTCTCATTGGTCGAGTGAAAGTAAACAATTTGGTTTGTTTAGCCAATTGACTGGACACATTCAGCAAGCTTTCTTTTGATATTTTTAATATTTTCTGTTGAAAATATTTTTTTACCTGGGCCAACAGCACAATAGCAGATCAAATCTCTGTGAGATAGCACTAATCAGATGTTTTCATTTAGTCCTATAATCACTGCTCATCGTAGGTGTTCCCTTTTGTTCATTCCAATTTTTCTCCCACTCATCCTTGCCCACCTCTCCCCATTTGCTTAAACAATGGTTACATTTTCCAGTTCTGATGAAGGACTGTCAACCTGAAATGTTAACTCTGTTTCCCGCTTTACAAATTCTGCCTGACCTGTCAAGTAACTCCAGCAACGGATTTTTTGATTTTCCGCATTGCACAGTGAAATAGTTCTGCCTCAGTGCAATTGAGTTGGATTTTCCATGTTTGTTTTCACAAATTAGGGCTAAAACAGAATCATTAAAACCACCGTCCTTTACCCATTCAAGAGTAGTGAAAGGTAAATTATCACACAGGAGAAATATTCTAATAGTGTTTGAGTTCCCATCCAGAGTAAACGGTGTCTACCCTGGAAAACTCTGATGTGTAAAAAAAGTCAAGAAACAGAAAGGTGACAAAATACTCCATGTACTAACACTGATCTTAGGTCTTTATTTCACTGTAGCAAATTAATAATGTTAAATAATTCCTCCACTTTCACCTTTATCCCATTGGTAGAATCAAAGGAGGCAAGCGCTTTGACTCTGGGGTAAAGACAAGTATAGAGGAATTTTTTGGCTTGAACATAAATGGAGTATTAGAGGAGGGAGCTAGAACATCCTTGCCCACAAGGGTATAGACCTGTGGCGCCTGCTGTTCAATACTTTCACCAGCTGACTCATTTTTCTAAATCTATTCTAGTTAAATTTTCCGGTCCAAATCCTGACTCTTGGCTTTCTGCTGCATTGCAAGGTGAAAAGGGCACTGAATCTGAACTGTTTCATGCAGAAATAATTTCTCTGTAGCAAATTAATAACCATTTGTTATAAAAGTACTTCTGGTTTCACTATGAATATTCATTGAAGAAGCCTACATCTTTTGTTAAAAATTATGAGGCTAAATTCTGAATCAGTTTGTGCTTAATTCCTTACTGGGTTAGAGACAGTCATTCCTTCGATTAATCCTTACCTTATGAAACTTCAGAAAGGAGTGAATTTAGTGAAAACATTTGAAAGATTCATTCAAGGACATCAGCAATCATAATTTGACCTGGACATTGCGTCCTGCAGCAACTTGAATGAATCCTGACCTTCCAAATGTATGACATTTTTTATTGGGTTACATGTACAAAAATTTCTATTATCCATTTTATTATTGTAATCCTTAACACATCAGTTTTGTCCAAGTTTGTGATTGAGAAGTTAGTTGATGGAAAGTATTACTCGGTTGGATACTGGGGAAAATTAAACCATCAAATATTTTTTTTAAAAAGCCACATTCATACAGCATACAAAACATTGGTTTGCAGAGTAATTTAGTAATTCAAAACTTTGCCAGGAGCAAAGTAATAAATTAAACACTCCAGATGATCAAATAAGCATCAAAATTGAAATAATTTGAATAACAAAAGGCCATTTAATCCTTCACATCCACATCTTTTTTTATTTCTGTTGATAATGTTTGGTATTCTAGTCAATGTTGGTCACCATGGTTGCATGTTCCATCTATTACCTTTCTGTTAGCATAGAAGGATTCCATCCAAATTTTACCATTATCTGGCTTTGGTCGAAGTGTCACTGAAGTATTGGTCTGTTACTGCCAAAACTAGGATACAAGTCATTGGAACTATTATAATGAGTAATATTTCAATTCAATGAATTGTCTCAAATCCATTTATTGTATCAGTTATCAGTTCATATGTATTGTTGATTATGCTGCAATTTCTTTCAAAATACTTCACTCAATTGTCCATTCTATCTGAGTGATCTTGTAGGTCTCTTCATATTTCAGTAGAAACTCTTGAGGCTTGCTTCAGGCCAGGTCAGTGATTCCATGGGAAAAATGTATAATGAGTGTTCTGTGCTTCCGCTCCTCTTCCTGTCCTGCTTTTTGAGAGCTCTGTCACCGATTTGTCTTTTTCTATATCATTAGTGCCATTGTTGTCAGTGCAGATCTGAACTCTTTTGCTTTTCAAGTCCACATTTTGTGGCCTGCAGAATCTTCTTCTCCCAGTGTTAACGTCAAGGTGCAATGCTCTATCTCCACTTTCTGACCAGTCTTTCCCAAGATCATTCTTAGTCTTTCCTCTTGATTTTCATTTTAAAAATCCATCCTGCAACCCCTTATTGGCACAAATAATCACACCCCTTCTCAGGTTTTGAGCTGGTCTGTTTTATTTGGAATAGACAGCTGTGCCTGGTGATTGAATTGCTGAATAACAATTGCAGAGTGGGCCATTAACTGTTGCAGTAGAGGGGCAGCGGTGATGAGCTTCAGTTGCATGGGTGTCTTGGCTACTGAGAAAGCACTGTACATTTTTGTGGAGGAAAATCTGGTGCCTGAGACCAAGGCTGTGTTTGGGATTGGTTAAGGAAGAATGATCAGTGATCACAGGTCCAGTTGGCATCTGTGAGGTCCCATACCACCAGGAGATGGATCAGTGATCAGGATTGGGCCTTGGAGGTTGTGATGGTGGGGATGGGGTGATAATAGTTTTGATAAGGGTGTAGCTTTAATCATACATATTAAGGACTCCCTGATCACAATTTACAGATGGAAAGAGGGGATAGTGGGGCACCCCTCAAGAGTATGGGGGAATAGAGGCAACAAGGGTCTCAAAGAGCTGGGGGATCTGGGGACCTCAGGAGCTCATGGTTTGGGTCAGTCTGAGAGCTGGGAAAGGGATGGATGGTGAAGATACAGAGAATAAGAAGTGAATTTATGTGACATGTAAACAGGGTCTCATACCAATACTTAGCTGCAACAAGTTGGTTGTCCTGGGAGTCCCTCACTGTAACAGCACGGAATAACTCCCCCACCACCCATGCTTCCAAATGAGTGATGTACAGGGGACGGTCTCACTTAGTGCAAAATCTGATGAGAAAATCATCTTGGGCGCACAAGTTTGAGTCATGCCAGGAAATATTTGGTTCAATTTCCAGGGTGACCTAGAAATAGTTGCATTTCATTCATAGTGTTTCATTCAGTGGTGAGTGTATTTTCTATCCTGTAGTACTGAAAAATAGCTGTGAGATCTAATCTTTAAACTGGTGTCTTTTCAAAGCTACAACTAAATCCAAGCAGGTGGTGGGTTCTCAAGAGAAAAGCACAAGACTAAATCTACACAAACAGACCTGGTGCCGGAGAAAAGTTTCAGTCAGGAGCATCTTCTAAGGTTGAGATGTCTGTAAAGCTTGAAGCAACCAGGGAAATGGGCTTCTCTCCAAGGCCCAACACAGCACAGGCAAAACTGAGAAACCAGCAGTGCACTGGAGCAGTCCTGAAACTCCACAGGAACAGCAGCAGGTGGGAGGACAAGGATTGCCAGCTGGATCAGATTACCCTAAACATGAAGTGATTGAATGGCAGTGCAAATGCACAACAGCTCAGGCATGGAATGTAATCAGCAGCCCATTGAAGACCTGATGGAAAGAAATCCAGGAGATTAAATGCAAATAGAATTCCAGACACTGAAAGAAAATAAATCAGGGGTAGTTACATCTTCTGTGAAGTTAGCATTTAATTTGGGGGTGTGGTAAAAGGATTTCATTATTGGGATTTAGAAAGAGGGTGCGGTAAAGGCATGTTTACTTCTATTGAGTTATGGGCTAGACCATTGTTTATTGCCCATTGCTAATTACCCTTGACGAAGTGATGGTGAATGTGGTGTTTCTGGAAGTGATCTGTGAGCCACCCCTATAGAGCTACTGATTGTTGCCTGTAACAGTTTGTCGGAGACACCAGGAGATTTGGACCATGTGCTAACCCCTTATTGCAGACAAACAACATTAACTTAAGTCACCCAGATGATGACATCATTATATCAGACACACAAGTGGCCTCCTTGGAGTCACATGATGAAGGCACTCCTGCAGTGCTGGATGAGTAGTGATTCCATATTTAGATCAGCAATGTTAATGCAATAGCAATGTGTGTCCAGGTCAGGATATTGCCTGACTCGGAGGGGAACCTGCAGGTGATGACATTTTCATGCACCCACTGCCCTTGTCTTCTAGGTGGTAAAGAATGCAACTTTAGGAATTGTCAAGGGATAACAATAAAGGGCACTGGGGGACTCTCATATTTTTCTTCTGATTATTATGTTCAAAATAGTATGTCCAACAAGAGTGAATAGTAATCAAGTTCACAGATATATTCTCCACAGCGTTTTCTCATGATGCTGGACTTTTATAGAATCTGCTCATGAGTTATTCACTTGTCGGTCTTAATAAACTGGCAAGATTGGGGAGCAGGAGACTTTTTTTCTGGTCTTTACATTTTCTGAGGTTACATCACTCATGCACATCAATGTCTGCACGCATTTTGTGTTACATATACTTTATTAGTGACATCCAATGGTGTGACAATACCTCCAGTATAATTTGTATCGGATTTGGGCCTCCACTTGGGATCTTTTCATGATCACTTGCGCAAGCCCTGAGGTGCCTTTCCAATTTCAATTGGAATTCATTTGACCAATTTATGTAGTGAGAAAAACAGTAAACTATGACCATCCAACACCAGCAAGAATGGGCCCTAAACTTTGCTCAAAACAATTCAAGTGCAACTGATGAAAAACACTATGATGCTGGAGGAACTCAGCAGGCCAGGCAGCGTCCGTTGCTGGAAGAACTCAATGTTCGGATGCTGCCTGACCTGCTGAGTTCCTCCAGCGTCATAGTGTTTTTCATCTAAATTCCAGCATCTGCAGTCCTTTGTTTCTCAAGTGCAACTGACTCTGTTCAGACCCTGGGTTCATTGTCCAAAAGCATAAAAATGTTTAATTGCATGTCCACTTGTAGAATTTGCTGTTCATGCTGTTCTGCTACTTGGTGACTGTCATGAGTTGAGGCTCCAAGTCTGTTAGATCAGCAGGAGCTTGGCTGTCGGCTTTTTCGTCTACGAGTATCTCATCATTAAAATGGGAAAACATGTGTGTTATTTGTACCTGCAGCGCACTTGCTTGGAGAATTTAAACAGAGGCTAAAAGCTCACTGGCCTAGAAATCCTATTGTATTGCGCTGTTTATTTCAGCACCAAACCATTGAAAATGTGCTTTTCCCTGGATAGAAACACAATGACAACCATATCTGGATTGTTTCTTATCACTCCACTGGGTACTTCTTATCATGAAACATGCCTGATGAGCTGACATGATTTCCACACCAGCTGTGCATCAAGTGACGTCATTCCCCATTCAACATTCTCTTTCAAATGTAGCCAGGAATGTGAAACCATGTTGTCCAAAAAGCAACCAAAGTTGATCATTTACAAAGTAACTAGGTTGTCCTCAGGTTTTGCCAGAGGTGGACTTCAGTGAGGTTAACTCCTATACTTAACTTCAAGCCTTCAGTTCTCTCCTCCCTACCCCACCTGCTGATCTCATGCTCAGTCACCTCTTATTGTCCTTGGCTCCAACACCAATCTCCTTCTGATGGCCCTGAATTTTCAATTTCCCTGAGATATTGCCCACCTCTCCAAACCCACCTCGCCCTCAGCCTCAGAAGACTCTGATCAGGCCCCAGATCCCTCTCTCTCAGACTACAAAGATTGATCTGACCTTGCACTTCCAACTTCCCCAAGGCTCTGATGACTTTCCCCCTCCATTCATCACTGCCTCCCTGTGATTGGTGAAGCTTGATAGTGTGTGAAGGGAGAATCCAGCCACCAATAATCTCCCAATGTCCAAAACTCCAGTTTTCCTCCATTCTTACCAATCCCCTCCCTCTTGGCCTATTCACTCCCAACTGCCCTTCCACCATCTTCCATTCCTTCCCACCCTCCTCTCCATTCCCTGACTTCCACCTTCCAGGGCCAGCCATGTGACAAAGGCTGGGAAATAGAGGACAAAAATTCAAATCAGTTCTAATTAAATTTAGCTGAGCCTCTTGGAGAGTTGTGTTTTTAAGATTCTTAATCACTCTGACTGCTCCCTCCACTTGCCCACCCCATTCCCCTTTAGAGCCACTTAGAGCTTCCAGGAGGAGCATTGCTTGCAAGCACCACTAAAGGGCAAACAGCTCAGTGTTGTAAGGTCTTAGTTCTGCGAGGGCTGCCATTCTCAGTGTAGCATGAGTTGCTGATGGTGGTGCAGTACATTTTAGCTGCCCACCTTCCTCAAGCTCTATAATCTCAATGGTGAAGTTACTTCCACAGTGACTGGTGGCCTACCGTAGGGATCGGCGTTGAAAACTTTGTTGTTTGTGATATATATTGACGACTTGAATATCAACGTAGGAGGTTTGATTCATAAGTTTGCAGATGACACAAAAATTGGTGGTGTTGTGGATAGCAAGGAAAGTTGTCTAAAGCTACAGCAGGATATGGATCAGATGAAAGTTAGGCAGAGCTTTGTGGCGTAGAATTTAATCGTGAAAAGTGTGAGGTGACGTATTTTGGGAAGTCAAATCAGGGTAGGGCATATATAGTAACTGGCAGGGAAATAAGGAATGTCGATGAACAGAGAGACCTAGGGGTCCAAATCCATAGTTTCCTGAAAGTGACAACACAAGTCGATAGGGTGGTGAAGAAGGCATAAGGCAGGTTTGTCTTCATAGCTCAGGGCATAGAAATTAAGAATTGGGACATTATGTGGCAACTTTACAAAATAGTCTAGAAGCCACATTTGGAATAATGTGTGCAGTTCTGGTTGTCACACTATGGGAAGGATGTGATTGCACTGAATAAAGTACAAAGGAAATTCACCAAGATGTTGCCTGGATTGGAGGATTATAGTTCTGGGAAGAGATTGGATAGGTTGGGCTTGTTTCCCATGGAGCAAAGGAGACTGAGGGGTGACCTAAAAGAAATATAGAAGATTATGAGAGGCATAGATAGGGTAGATAGTCAGAATCTTTTTTCCATGGTAGCAGCATCAAAAGCAAGAAGGCATAGGTTTACGGTGAAAGGAGATCTGAGGAGTAAATTTGTTATCTAGGGAGGGGTTGTTATCTGGAACATAGAGGAGGATTACCACGTTTAAAAGGCATTTAGACAGACAGGCATAGAAGGAGTCGGTCGTAATGCGGGCAAATGGGATTAGTGTGGATGGGAAAACAAGTTGGCTTGGATATGGTGGGCTGAAGGTCCATTTCTGTGTGGTATGACTCTGTGACTTCCCATTGGGAGTTATATACAGGCCTCCGAATAGTAGCCAGGATGTGGGGTACAAATTACAACAGATAGAAAAGGCATGTAAAAAGGGCAATGTTACTGTGGTCATGGGGGATTTCAGTATGCAGGTAGATTGGGAAAATCAGATTGGTACTGGATCCCAAGGGAAGGAATTTGTAGAATGCCTACAAGATGGCTTTTTAGAGCAGCTTGTAGTCAAACCCATTAGGGAAAAGGCAATTTTGGATTTGGTGTTGTGCAATGAACCAGATTTGATTAGGGAGCTTAAGGTAAGGGAACCCTTAGGAGGCAGTGATCATAATATGATAGAATTCATCCTGCAGTTTGAGAGGGAGAAGCTAAAATTAGATGTGTTGGTATTACAGTTGAGTAAAGGTAACTATAGGGGCATGAGAGAGGAGCTGGCCAAAGTTGATTGGAAGGGGACCCAAGCAAGGATGATGGTAGATCAGCAATGGCAGGAGTTTCTGGGAGTAATTCAGAAGATGCAGGATCAGTTCATCCCAAAGAAGAAGAAGTATTCTAAAGGGAGGATGAGGCAACTGTGGCTGACAAGGGAAGTCAAAGACAGCATAAAAGCTAAAGAGAGGGCATACAATATTGCAAAAATTAGTGGGAAGCTAGAGGATTGGGAAGCTTTTAAAAACCAACAGAAGGCAACTTAAAAAGCAATAAGGGGAGAAAAGATGAAATATGAAGGTAAGCTAGCCAATAATATAAAAGAAGATACCAAAACTTTTTTCAGATACATAAAGAGTAAAAGAGAGGCAAGAGTGGATATTGGACCGCTGCAAAGTGATGCTGGAGAGGTAGACTGGGGAACAAAGAAGTGGCGGTCAAACTGAATAAGTATTTTGCGTCAGTCTTCACTGTGGAAGACACCAGCAATATGCCAGAAATTCGAGAGAGTCAGGGGTTAGAAGTGTTAGTAGTCGCTATTACTAAGGAGAAGGTGCTTGGGAAGCTGAAAGGTCTAAAGGTAGATAAGTCACCTGGACCAGATGGACTACACTACAGGGTTCTGAAAGAGGGAAGCTGAAGTGATTGGGGAGGCATTAGTATTGATCTTTCAAGAATCACTAGATTCAGGAATGGTTCTGGAGGACTGGAAAATTGCAAATGTCACTCCACTTTTTAAAAAAGACAGGAAATTATAGGCCAGTTAGCCTGACTTCAGTGGTTAGTAAGATGTTAGAGTCCATTATTAAGGATGAGGTTTCGGAGTTCTTGAAAGCACATGATAAAATAGGCTGAAGTCAGCATGGTTTCCTTAAGGGGAGATCTTGCCTGACAAATCTGTTGGAATTCTTTGAGGAAGTAACAGGCAGGATAGACAAAAGAGAGTCAGTGGATGTTGTTTACTTGGATTTTCAGAAGGCCTTTAACAAGGTGCCGCACATGAGGCCTCCAAACAAGATAGGAGCCCATAGTATTACAGGAAAGGTACTAGCATGGATAGAAGATTGGCTGACTGACAGAAGGCAAAGAGTAGAAATAAAGGGGGCCTTTTCTGGTTGGCTGCTGGTGACTAGTGGTGTTCCACAGGGGTCAGTGTTGGGTCCGCTACTTTTCACGTTTTACGTTAATGATCTGGATGATGGAATTGATGGCTTTGTGGCCAAGTTTGCAGATGATATAAAGATAGATGGAGGGGCAGGTAGTTTTGAGGAAGCAGGGAGTCTGCAGAAGGACTTGGACAGCTTGGGAGAATGGGCAAAGAAGTGGCAGATGGAGTATAGGGTAGGGAAGTGTATGGTCATGCACTTTGGTAGAAGGAATAAAGACATAGACTATTTTCTAAACGGGGAGCAAATTCAGAAATCGGAGGTGCAAAGGGACTTAAGAGTCCTCGTGCAGGGTTCCTAAAGGTTAACTTGCAGGTTGAGTTGGTAGTAAAGAAGGCAAATGCAATGTTAGCATTGATTTCGAGAGGACTAGAACATAAAAGCAAGAATGTAATACTGAGGCTTTATAAGACTTTGGTCAGACCACATTTGTAAGCAGTTTTGGGCCCCATATCTAAGGAAGGAGAGGGTCCAGAGGAAGTTTACGTGAATGATCCCGGGGTGAAAGTGTTAACGTATGAGGAACATTTGATGGCTCTGGGCCTGTACTCACTGGGGTTTTCGAAGGATGAGGGGGGATCTCATTGAAACCTACCAAATATTAAAAGGCCTGGATAGAGTGGACGTGGAGAGGATGTTTCCAGTAGTGGGAGAATCTAGGACCAGACAGCACATTCTCAGAATAGAAGGACATCCTTTAGAACAGAGATGAGAAGGAATTTCTTTAGCCAGAGGGTAGTGAATCTGTGGAATTCATTGCCACAGACGGCTGTGGAGGCCAAGTCATTGGGTATATTTAAAGAGGAGGTTGATAGGTTATTGATTAGTAAGGGCATCAAAGGTTATGGGGAGAAGGCAGCAGAATGGTGTTGAGAGGGAAAAATAAATCAACCATGATCAAATGGCAGAGCAGACTCAATGGGCTGAATGGCCTAATTTTGTTCCTATGTCTTATGGTCTTATGGTCTTATGGTCCTCCACAATGATAGAGCAGTGATTCATTTCCAGTTGGGATAGTGTGTGATTTGGATGGGAAATGGCATTTTCATTGCTGATATTGCCTTGATGTGGAAATAATCATGAACCATTTAAACTAAAAACAGAAAATGCTGGGAATACTCAGGAACTCAGGCCACATCTGCAGGAAAAGAAACAGAGTTAATGTTTCAGATCGAAGACCCTTTGTCAGAACTGGGAAGGAGACAAAAGATGCTCATTAACCTGCAGGGAGGGTGGGAGAGGAGGCTATCTCAGATGGGGTAAAACCGAGGTGACCATGGACATAAGTTGTAAACAAGATTACCAGGTCAAAAAGTGAATGGGAGCAGCTAGAGAGTGAGAGTACAGACAAAAGAACCAGGAGTTGTGAAATGTAGAACAGGAACACCACTCAGCAGCTCAGGTTGGGCATGTCCTCTGCTCCCAAGGTAAAAATAAGGGAAGAAGTCTGAGTCAATATCACAGATGGACAACTGATGCATACAGAAATCAAGGTACCTGACGCTGTAGAATTCAAAATTGAATCCAAAAGGCTGCAACGTGCCCAGACTGAAGATGGGGTGCTATTCCGTAAGCTTACGTTGTACCTCAATGTAACAGAGTGGGAGTGGGATGGAGAATTAAAATGGAAAGCAACAAAAAGCTCAAGGTCAACCCTGTGGTCTGAATGCAGGTGCTCCACAAAGCAATCACCCAATCCGTGCTTGGTTTCTCCAGTGTAGAGGAGACACAATGTAAACACCAAATGCAGTACACTGGGTTGGAAAAAGTGCAAGTGAATTGCTGCTTCACCTGGAAAGGCTGTTTGGGTCCCTGGATGGTGGGAAGGGTGAAAGGCCAAGTGTCGCATCGCCTGTGCTTGCATGGGAAATTGCCCTTAAGGAGGGGGTGGGAATGGAAGGGTGGAGCAGGGAGTCATGAAGAGAACGGTCCCTATGAAATGCTGAAAGGGGAAGAGAGGGAAAGATGTGTCTTGTGATGGAATATCTTTGAAATTATGGAGAATGATCTGTTGAATGCAGAGGATGGTGGCGTGGAAGGAGAGGACAAGGGGAACTCTATCCTTGTTCTGTCCTAGAGGAAAGGGGATGAGAACAGTGGAGCAGGAAAACAATAAGAAGCAGTCAAGGGCTTTGTTAACAATGGTAGAGGGGAAACTACAATTCAGGAAAAAGTAAGACATTTGAAAGGCAACCTGTGTGGAACGTCTCATCACTGGAGCAGATACAATGGAGATGTATTATTTGAACTTATTTAAAGTGATTTGTCTAATTGCAGTTAGGTTTGGTTTAAACCCATCAAAAATGAAGTGTCCATGGATAAATACTTCACAATTGGTAACTAGGACAAAAAAATCAGCAAACTACATTTGTCTTGTGTGAGTATTGTGCAGCACCATTGTAGGCAAATCTGCTGCTGTTTTTTGTAAATCAGTTACTGATTTTAGGCAGAAGTAGCTCAATTATATGCCCGGAATAAAAATGAATTGACGGTAAAGGTTCAGAGTACCAGAAAAAATGAGCTGTCAGTGAGGCAAATGTCATGCCAAGTAAGTTACAAGTCAACAGTCAACAGGATAATTAAGCATAAACAGAACCATACAGCATCTAATGTGACTGGAACAATCTTTTCTCACTGTACTATTCATAAAGAGACATTGGACTGGTAGGAATAATAGTTGGACTAAAGAGCAGGCAGCAATAAAAGCAGGAACTTGCTGTTGAAGGTGCCATACTGCTCTTGAAGTTTCACTGCACTGGTATCTCATGGAGAAGCTTGGCATTGAAGTCCGAGAAGTTGCTGTAATTGCATGATGGATACAAAAACAAGCGAGCAAAGTTTAAGGCTTGACCATTCTATTTTGAGTAATGTCAACACCAGGATAGGTTTTAATGACTATCTCTGGGCAATAACTATACAACTGTGGATCTCATGCCTTCAGTTTATGATTGGAGATTTTGTTTTAAAAGTTAGGAACTGGTAGTTTGATCACAGTTTAAAATAAACTTTAGTTGGAATGGAAGATGAGAATGACGACTCCTTGACATGCTGCAACACTCCTGAATTTCATCTGGGCATTTCAGATATGAGTAGTGCGTTCATGCCCCATTTGCAGCTGGGAAATTGGTCCACATTGTGCCAGGGACGACCAACATTGGTCACTCAAGAAGCAACCATGGTTTTATTGCACAGTGCCTCCATAAAGGTCAATCCCATGCCGATTGTCTATCCTGCATGCCCACCATCAACAATGGAACTCCTCCAACCTACCATTCTTCCCACCAGAGCCCCTGGATTGATCTCTCCTTGACTGGAAGACCCAATCTCTTACATTCCATTCCATCGAGGTCCCTGATCCTCCTTTCCTACCAAACCCTTGATGGAAGCTCAGTTCTCCACCCAGCCTGTGGCTGACCTGACCCACTGTCTTCCTCCTCCAGACCAAATCAGTTTTCCAACTGATCGCCCTCTCTCCACTTCCTCAGCTCCACCCCAGAACCCAGACTTAGCTGTGAAGTGCTTTTGTGTTACTGATTGGGTATTACACAGGAAAATGCTTATGCCCATTTCATTGCACCAAGGAATTTCACAATAATAATATGGTGGGCCCACTTCAGCTCACTCCTCAAGTCTATGAAGTTTAGAAGAACGTATTAGTTTTATTTTGTCTCCATTATCTTTCTTAATCCCATCTTTTTCCCACCTTTGTGCTTTTTATAAAAACAGAAAATGTGGAAATACAGCAGGAGGGCAGGCATGGTAGTGTAGCAATTAGCGTAATGCTTTACAGCGCTAGTGACCCGGCTTCAATTCTGGCCATTGTCTGTAAGGAGTTTGTACATTCTGCCCGTGACTGTGTGGGTTTCCTCTGGGTTCTCCAGTTTCCTCCCACATTCCAAAGATGTACACGTTAGGAAGTTGTGGGTATGCTATGTTGGCACCAGAAGCGTGGCAACAGTTGCGGGCTGCCCCCAGAACAGTATGCAAAAAGATGCATTTCACTGTGTGTTTCGATGTACATGTGACTAATAAAGAAATCTTATCTTCGATTAAAAGCGTCCATGGATTGGTAAACAGAGTTAAAGTCTGGTTGATAGCCTTTCATCAGACCTGGAAAAGTTAAAGGAACTTGGGCAATGGGGTGCAAACTGAGGCAGACTGAATGACACGAGTGGTGGTGGTGTCAGCTGAGAGAAGACTTGTAAATTGCAGACGATTTGGCGGAGATGAAGGAGCGACCCATAGAGTGGCAAAGGAAACAGTCCCTTAGAAATGCTAAAAGGCAGGGGGAAGGAAGACATGTTTGGTGGTAGCACCATGTTGAAGATGGCACAAACTACTAAGGATAATATGTTGAATATGGGAGTTAGTGTGATAAAAGGTGATGACCAGGGGAATACAATTCACGTTCTGTGTGGAAGGAGAGGAGGTGAGAGCAGAACTGCAGGGAATGGAACAGAACAGATGTGGTTGAGAAGCTGTGGAGGAGAAATCATGATTGAGAAAATGAACCCCGTTTGCAAGTACAGGTGTGGGAAGTGTTGTCATCAGAACAGATATGATGGAGCTACAATAACTGGGAGGATAGAATGAATTCTTTACAGGAAGCTGGGTGGGACGAGGTGTAGTGTGAGCGATTGTAGGCTTGTAATGGTTGCTAATCTCACCCCCAAGATAGAAATAGAGAAGTTGAGAAAAGAAGGGACGGAGAGAGATCAACCGTGTGAAGGTGAGAACAGGGTGGGAATTGGCAGCAAAGGTGATGAAACTTTGAATTTCATATGAGAGCAGGAAGCAGCATGAATAATTGTCAATGTAACCGGAGAAAAAATTAAGAGAGAAGGCCTTAATATTGCTGAAACAAGGATTGTTCCACAAATCCAACTAAGGAACAAGAATAGTTTGGATCTATGTGGGTTGCCATGTCTACACTTGTGATTTGGAGGAAGTGGGTAGAGTTAAAGGCAAAATTCTTCAGTGTGACAATGTTCTTCAGTGTGTTCAGCCAGGTGAAGGTGGATGTGGTGGGAGATACAGGCTGGGTATCTGTTCTTGGAATAGGCAAAGGACCCTCAAGCCAGCATATGTGAGATGAAAAAGTAGAGGTGTAGGATTTTGCATGTACCTGGTTTCACATTAAATGCTTGAAATAGTTGTCATCTGCACTACTCATTATTGATATTTCAATCTGATTGGTTAAGATATTACCCCTTCTCAAACATGTCCGACTGAAGAGAGGTGTGGCATTTTTATGGGTCAGTGGAATTTGTTTGTCACTGAGACCAAAATGTCCAACTCTCTAACAACACTTCCCTTTCACTCTTTTCCTTCAGTGAGTGTTCTAACGTCATCAGCAAAAAATCAGATAATTATCTTGAAATTTGCCCTCTAAAGAAAGCTCTCCTTCCAGCTTTGCCCTCTTATTCTGTTCAACCATTTTGCCAAAATTCAAGATACTTATATAATAGAACTTAGAAACACAATAATACAATATATGGATATTTTTATAGATGGTGTTTTTTTTTGCAACCATAACAACCAGGCAGCAATAACTACAGCACTACTCCTCAAGTAGTTCTAACTTTTTGGTGTGAACTGCAAAAAAAAACCCTCATCATTCATTATTCATTATACAGTTTGGCACATTTAACAACCAGATGATAAGTGGTCTTAAAACTAAATTAAAATAGTGTGTGACCACTCAAGGGCATTCTGACTCACCCTTGATTTTTAATTAACATTGATGAGCTTTTCTGCTCAGCTTTCCTTCCATATCCAAATAATTTAAGAGCTTAAACTTGGAACATTGTTTCAGCATAAGTAATAACATTGCTGCTCATGGTTGCTCATTAGTGGAATGGTGTCATAAAACAACCTTTCCCTCAATGTCAACAAAACAAAAGAGCTGGTTATTGACTTCAGGAGAGGGGGCAGTGTACATGCATCTGTCTACATCAATGGTGCTGAGGTCGGGAGGGTTGAGAGCTTCAAGTTCCTGGGAGTGAACATCACCAACAGCCTGTCCTGGTCAAATCATGTAGATGCCACGGCCAAGAAAGCTCACCAGTGCCTCTACTTCCTCAGGAGGCTAAAGAAATTTGGTTTGTTCCCTTTGACTCTCACTAACTTTTACCGATGCACCATAGAAAGCATCTTATCTGGATGTATCACAGCTTGGTACGGCAACTGCTCTGCCCAAGACCACAAGAAACCGCAGAGAGTTGTGGACACAGCCCAGTGTATCATGGACACCAGCCTCCCCTCCTTGGACTCTGTCTTTACCTCTCGTTGTCTTGGTGTAGCAGCCAGCATAATCAAAGACCCCACCCACCTGGGACATCCTCTCTTCTCTCCTCTTCCATCGGGTAGAAGATACAGGTGCCTGAGGGCATGTACCACCAGACTTAAGGACAGCTTCTACCCCACTGTGATAAGACTATTGAACAGTTCCCTTATACAATGAGGTGGAATATGACCTCACGATCTACCTTCTTGTGACCTTGCACCTTATTGCACTGCACTTTCTCTGTAGCTGTGACACTTTACTCTGTACTGTTATTGTTTTTACCTGTACTGCACTCTGTACTAACTGAATGTAACTGCACTGTGTAATGAATTGACCTGTACGATCGGTTTGTAAGACAAGCTTTTCACTGTACCTCGGTACAAGTGACAATAATAAACCAATACCAATACCAATACCAATGTATTTGCTGTCTGAAATGAAGTGGCTGGAGGCAAGGCAGTGCAAGAGAGGATGCATTTCCTCTACAAGTGTTGTCCTCTCATAGCTGTACATTCAAGAAGTTTTAGCACTTGTTCTTTCCTCAGGGGTCTGGGTTCTCAGAGGGAGCATGAAGTGCACAGGACTTCAGTGCCTGAAGCTTCCCCAGCTCTGCTTTGTTAGTTTGGACCTTGTACCCTTGTGTCTGAATTTGAGAGAAGAATGCAATCCCTCTGCAGTAAGTGTCTAAGGAGGGCCACCAAAGCAGGTGTGAGAGAAGCACATCGCTTCCAGTCTAGAATTCATGTATGTCTCTCTACTTGCAGAAGATGGTGGATCTCTGTTACTACTGACTTTGCCTCTGCGCACATTACCCTTACATCTGCTGGTGATAGTTAATTTGGCTGCATCAACATTCCTAAGGGATAAGGTCTGCAGACATGTATCCTTCTTCTTCGAGGTCCCTGGGCATGTCTGCCTCCCTCCAACATCTATCCTCACTCTTCCTTATGCAGGACATCCAGTGAGTCCACCACAGGGGTTAGAAGTGAAGAAATGAGAGTGCACCTCACACACAGTCACAGAGACAGGTGTTAGTGACCTCCTGATTTCCTGGGTAATCTTCAACATTGGCCGTAACAGGAGCAGAAATGTTGAGTGGATGAGGAGCTTAAAACAGCCCAGCTTCAGTGAATGCCGCTGTGAAAACATGGTTCTCTCTGGGTGGCCAATGATGTTTCTAAAGCTGAAAAGCATGAATCATCTTCAAACTTACACAGTGGATAACCTGATTCATTACTCATCTTCTATACCAAATGGTGTTAGATCTGGAATATATTATTGATTTATTCAAAGGTTTTAAAAGTTTCATGCTAAATACTTTATGGAAACAGCAGAGTTTAAAAAAATTAAAAGTTGGGCATGCTGCTTTCAACATTTAGCTCCTAAATAAACACATTAAATCAATTCACTTTTTCTTCAAAAGTCGATAATGTTGAGTGGATTTAGAACCAGCAATTTTTCTACTCCCCAGTTCCACAGCCATCCTAATCAGTAACAGAAGGAGCTGAGAGCAATTTTGCCAAACACAGTCAAACTGAAGAAATTCTGAACTCCCAGCATGTTTGCAAATGAATCATAAAACAGCAGCTCAAACATCTCTGTTGGTCCTGGAGCTGAGATATAATTACTTGGTGAATCATGCACTTGTCTCTCCAGGGTGCTCTCACCTGCTGGTGTGATGTTAGCTGACTAGAAAGTCAAGGCCACCTGGCTAAATACGACCCTAAACACCAGGGTGAGGCTGAGCAACTGGAATGCATCTCATGTGTTCCAGCCACATGATAAAGAATAGACCACATTTGCTTGAGCCTTGAGCATGTTTGCTGCATAGTGTATCACAAGATCACAAGACAAGGGAGCAGAAGTAGGCCATTCGGCTCACATGTATATAACTGTCATACATGTCTGACTTCTGACGTGATAACCTTGTAGGTTGCACCCAGATTATATTTATGC
Source organism: Pristis pectinata (assembly GCF_009764475.1). NCBI lineage: Eukaryota > Metazoa > Chordata > Chondrichthyes > Rhinopristiformes > Pristidae > Pristis > Pristis pectinata. The sequence goes on from NC_067429.1 coordinate 15,191,486, forward strand.
ATCAGGTGCCAAGAATCTCTTCAGCAATTGGAAATAAAAGTAGCACAGTGGTATAATTACTCCTCTGCATCCTTTTCATCCAACCATTTGTCTCTGATTACAGTTGAAGGTTGGGTTGCTGGCCTGTGGTTGTCTTCAAAAGGGTAAGTGTGAATATTGGATAACTTCATTTGAGTGGACTTGTTGAGGGAGAAGTCAGGACAGTCAGTAAGTCAAAGAGATCCACTTGAGTCAAGAACCTAGTGCAGAGAGTTCTCTTTAAGTCACCCAGAAGCAGGCCTCACAATCACTGTGAAAGCCTCCTTCTGCTGAAATGGCCTGCAGTCAGTGCGTTACACTCCAATATGAATGAAAGGTCCAGAAATGGTGTTGAATTATATCTTGCAAGAGGGATGGGGGCACTACAGTACACAAAATGGCTACACCACACAAGCACAATTCATGGCAGAAAGTGCCTTATCAAATTCCCAGGAGGCAGCATTTGACATGGATACCAAAGGAATCACATTGCACTGCAAGTGATCAATTTTCATAAGTGCAGCTCTGAAAATGGCAGTTCTACACAACTCTACTTCCAGGTCAATCATTCTTCTGTTCTGCTCCATCACTAAGTCCCTCATATGCCCCCTCCCCCCCTCCACCCCTCTGCTCCCTTTCTCTGCATCTTAAAACTTTTCTCTAACTTTTTCCAATTTTAATGAAAGTGCATTGACTTTAAAAGTTATCTCTATCTCTCTCTCTCAGCAGATGTTGCCTTGACCTCCTGAATATTCCGATCATTTTCTAATTTTATTTCTTGGATAAACAGACTGTAGGCCCATATACCTTTAAGGTTAGAAAATGCAACTTGTCTGCAGTTTAAAAGGTAATACATAATGATGTCACTGACCTGGCCAGAAGGGAGATAGCCGCTGATTTCATCAGAAGATAGGATTTATGTTACTAATGGCATTTATATCATGTAGCTATTCTCCACCTCACTGTATTTTGATGGAGAAATAATCTTGCTTTTGCCGTGAGGTTTTATTTGTTGTTATTTGTGTCTAATTAATACCAGAAACTCTGTCTCACCTTCATCTCATTGACTGACAATATTATGTCTAGTATTCACCCTGGTTGAAGGAATTTTAAAGCTCTGGTTGCAAATAAGAACACTGGGTGTAAATAATTGGCAGGTCGATTAAATATCTGAAGATAGTCTGGAACTAATGTGTTTTGAGAGAAGGGGGGTAATTTAAGATGGATTTGCATCATAGAGCTAAAGATAAAGAACCAAATGCAGATGGTACAGAGTATCATTGCTTTTAAAGCATGTCAAAAATTACTTTTCCTAAGATTTTTAATTTTTTCTCCTTGGTCTGCTATAACTCTTGAGGAAATAGAAGTCAATCATGTGTGAAGAATGGGCAAATAAAGTGACATATATTTACTTTGGTCAGAATTAGTTTCCCAGTGATCTCTTAAACAGCTTGTATTGTCCGATATCTTTAGACCTGATAACAAAAATGTTCAAATCAAATTCTATTCTGTTACTTTTGTTTCTCCCTCAGTTACTCATGTTATTGCACACCTTTTAATTCCTGGAATTTCCAGGAAAGTTTTGGAGGGTTTGTAGCCCAGTGGTAGCCTTGTACCTGAAATGGCTGGGTGGGAGCCTCAAAGTCTGACAATATTGGGATTGGATCCTAGGATCTTGTACAAGACTCCCAGCATCTTCAAGTACTCCTGAAGTCTGGGAATACTGGAAAAGATGCCCCAACTATTAAGAGCATTAAGGACAGTCCAGTTATCAGGAAAAAACAGGAAAGAAATTGCAATGTCTGGGAACATATATAGTGGTCAAATTCGAGTTTATTGCCATATGCACAAGTACGTGTAAAAACTTACTTGCAGCAGCATCACAGGCACATAGCATCATATAAGCAACATTCACAAGAAAAACATAAATTAAACATAAATTATACACAATTTTTACAAGAAAGAACACAATTATAACAAAAAAAAGTCAATTTTAGTGCAAAATGATCAAAGTTGTGCAGGTTGGTACAAGAGCTGAATGGTTGAAGGGAAGTAGCTGTCCTTGAACCTGGTGGTGTGGGACTTCAGGCTTCTGCACCTCTTGCCCAATGGTAGCTGCGAGAAGATGGCATTGTTCGGCTATAGTCCAGACATCTGGGTAATCTGTAAGTATTTACAAAGACCAAATCTCATAGCATCAGAAGGTGTAAGGTATTCATGAATACACTGAGAGCCAGTACAGTATATCCAGAGAGGTAGATATTTATTTATAAGACTATTTATGTGTTGAGCTATTATGTGCTAAGCTGTTGGTGCAAATTGAATGTTGTGGACTATGTGTTGAGGAATCAGAGTAAGGTTTATTATCACTGATAGATGTCGTGAAATTTGCTGCTTTTCGGCAGCAGCACAGTGCAAGACATAAAAATTACTATCAGTTACAAATATAAATAAATAGTGCAATAGAAGAATAACGAGCTAGAGTTCACAGGTTCACGGACTGTTCAGAAATCTGATGGCGGAGGGGAAGAAGCTGTTCCTAAAATGTTGAGTGTGGGTATTCAAGTTCCTGTACCTCCTCCCCAATGGCATTAACGCGAAAAGGGCATGTCCCGAATGGTGAGGGTCCTTAGTGATAGATGCCGCCTTCTTGCGGCACCACCTCTTGAAGATGTCCTCATGCCCATGATGGAGCTGGCTGAATCTACAACCTTAGCAGCTTCTTTTGATCCTGCACATTGGAGCCTCCATACCAGGCAGTGATGCAACCAGTCAGAATGATCTCCACTGTACATCTGTAGAAATGTGCTAGAGTGATTCTCTGGTCCAATAGTATCACAAGATAGATACAGAGAGAACAACATATATTGTGTGGAAAGTTACAGTGTACTCTGCTGCCCCCCTCCCGACCCTTCCCACCCTTGACCCCTTTTTTTCGAAGCAACATTGAAATACAAAAAAAAACAGAAACTGCTGGAAGAACTCAGCAGGCCAGGTAGCATCCATGGGGAGAGAAACAGAGCCAACATTTCAGGTCAAGGACCCTTCATCATCAATGGAAAGGTAAGAAAATAATTATGTTTTAAATTGTAGAAAGGAGGAGCAGTGGGGTGGAAAGAACAGAGAGAGTGTAGCCCAAAGTTGTCAAGGTAACTATTATTTTAAATTCCAACAGTTGAAGATAGGAAAAACATAAAAGAACAAATTGAAACTGAAATATCCAGCCATATCGTTGGAAAGAAAAAGCTGGTTACCTGAAACTGTTGATTACAACATTAAACCGCGAGGCTGCAATGCCCAGGTGAAAGACGAGGTGCTGCTCCTTGATCTTATGTTGGACACTGTGGCAACAGTGCAAGAAGCCAAAGACAGAGATGTCAGAGTGGGATGAACTGTTGAAGTGACAAGCCAGATTCGCCCTTACCAACTGAACAGGGACATCCAACAAAGCAGTCACCCAATATACATATGGTTTCTCCAATTAAAGAAGAGAACACAGTGTGAGCATCGAGTGCATAACACTAAATTGCAAGCGAACTGTTGCTTCACCTGGAAGGGTTAAGTCCTTGGACAGTGGTAAGGGTTGCATGAAAGAATAAGTGTTGTGTCTCGTGTGGTTGCATGGGAAAATGCCATGTAAAGGGGAATGTTTGATGGAGATGAAGAGTGAACTAGGGAGCTGTGGAGGGAATGGTCCTTTTGGAACCTTGAAAGGGAAGGAGGGGAAATATGCATTGAAGGTGGTGGAAATCATAGAGGACGATCCATTGAATATGAAGACTGGTTGATGAAAGGTAAGGATAACTGGAATCATACCCTTAGAAGGACAGAGGATGAAAGTAGAAGTGCAGGAAATAGAGGAGAAACATATAGTTCTGGAGTCACGCAACACAGAAGTAAGCCCTTTGGCCCACCATGTCCATGTCGACCATTAAGTACTTTTCTATGCTAACCCCATTTGCCAGCCCATAGCCTACAATGCTTTGGTGATTCAAGTTGTACTCCAGATGCTTTTTAAATGTGAGATTCCCAGCCTTCACTGTCTTTTCAGGCAGTGCACTCCAGACTCTAACCACAGCAGGCACCGTAGTGTAGCAGTTAGCATAACGCTTTACAGTGCCAGTGACCCGGGTTCAATTCCGGCCACTGTCTGTAAGGAGTTTGTACGTTCTCCCTGTGTCTGCGTGGGTTTCCTCCCACATTCCAAACACGTATGTGTTAGGAAGTTGTGGACATGCTATGTTGGCGCCAGAAGCATGGCGACACTTGCGGCCTGCCCCTAGAACATTCTACACGAAAGATGCATTTTTCTGTGTGTTTTGATGTACATGTGACTAATAAAGATATCTTATCACTGGGTGAAAAACCTCCTCAGATCCCCTTTGAACTTCTTATACCTGACCATAAACCTGGTCTTTGACACCTTCGACGCCATGGGAGAAAGTTTCTTACTCTCTACCCTACCAAACCTCTCATAATTTTGTATATCTCTATAAAGAGAGACTGGATTGGCTGTGTTTGTTTTCCTTGGAGTCCTCAGCTCAAAGGAAAACAAACTCAGCTTATCCAGTCTCTCTTCGTAATTGAAACACTCCATCCCAAGCAATATCCTGGTGAATCTCCTCTGCACCCTCTCCAGTACAATCAGGACCCTCCTATAATGTGTTGAGCTGAACCATACACGAGGAGACATACAGCTGCTTGTCCTGTCGACGTAAGTCCCAGGTGTCATCAAGACTTTCTGAGTGACATTCTTTTTGGCTGTCTGATCATTGTCCCATAGCAGTGGAATGTAATACGCAGGTGAAAATAAAAATTCTGAAATAAAAACAGAAAATGTTGGTAACACTCAGCAGGTCCGACAACAACCGTGGGAAGAGAAACAGAAGAGAAACTTTTCAAGTCTTCATCAGGGACACAGGCATTTACTTGTCAGAGCAGCTGCAAGTGGTGCTAAAACTCAAGTATGAACCCAGGCAAGAGCCAAAATGAGAACCACTGCAGTAAGGGAAAAAAAATGGGGCAGATTGGGACAATTGAGTTGTGACTGATAACTGAACTCCAGCAACCGTTTGTTGGACCTACACTTTCCCATTGACTTCCTAGTGCTGTTGCAGAGCAGTTTATTTCATTGGAATGTTGATGCACCCTCTACGGGGCATCAATGAGCTGTGTACGCAGGACAGGCAGCTCTGTACCACTTTAACTAACCAGACTGAAGAATTGTTAATAAACTGTGCTGACTTTGAACTGGAACTGTAAGCAAGAAGCTGTATTTAAGTCAGGTACTGAAGGGTATATGGAAAGAAAGAAAAATTGTTTATTTAAAAAAGAGAAATATAAAACTAAAGAGAAATATGTTTAATTCTTCAGCAATAATTTAAGGAGGTTAAAGAATGAGACTTAACAAAAGTTAATTTTCATGGACAGACACATTGGCAGTGGATTAGATTTATAAGAGTGGTTTGTTTGGATAGACATTCAGTAAGTTTGCACGGGGCTCTGAGAGTAGGATGTTAGTTTGCACAGCTGATGGAGAGCTGATTGAAAGTTGCTCCTTCCTCTCTGTGCAAAAATAATGTTACTTCTTTCACACCAAAATCTAGCCCATTTTTAAAAAGTCTAATTACTACAACATGCAGCCTTAAGATAAAACAATCAAGCATGGAGTTGAGTAATGTGGTCCTGAAATGCGTCACCACCATATGGAATCCTGTCTTAAATTGTGAACGTGTCCATCAGCAAAAATGATTAATGAGAGTTTTGTGGGAAGACGTGTTACACTTGGCTACATTACCCCAGGGTCATTATTTGATTGATTTCATTCCAGTGAAAATGCAGAACACCTTCTGGTAGAATTAGGCATTACAGATGTCCAAAGACCCATTTCAGTGAAGAACTGCCTTTAATATCTGCAGAGTAAAGTTATTGTTTTAACTACCTCTACCACTGTGACTTAATGGAAGGGAAAATCAAAATAAGACAACAATGTAAAAATAGTGCTGTTGTTGCTCTACTCTGCATGAACTGAGTTACTTGGATAACAAATAAAATCCAAGGAGGTGATTTACACCATTAGAGTTTATCAAATTTCAATGCACTTAGCTACAATCTGACTTACCAGAGAGATCTCAATAAATCTACAACACAGAGAGAGGCCATTTAGCCCATCAGGCCTGTGCCATTTGAGAAAGACCTACACAGCCTGATCTCACCTTCTGGCAAAAGATGGCTCTGCAGGCCACTGCTCTTCAAGCACACATTTGAGTTCTTTCTAAATGTGATAAGGTTTCCTGCCTTATTGCTCTTTCAGACAATGAGTTCCAAGTTCCTGTCACCTTTGAAGTGAAAAAAACATTGCTTCATCTACCCTCTGACCATTCCACCAATTACTTTAAATCTATTCCCACTATTTTTGGACCCCACTGCTAAGGAAAATAAATCCTTCTTATTTATTCTGTCTTGGCCCCTCATAATTTTATACAACTCAGTCAAGTCTACCTTCAGCCTCCTTTGTCCCAAAGGAAACCAACCACTGGATTGGGACACAGCACTCAAACTGTGGCCTAACTAGTGTTGCATATAGTTCTTTCATAATCTCTCTGCTCTTAGATTCAGTGTTTCTCTGCCACTATGCTTTTCAACTTGCACTTCCAATTTTTATTTCTAAAAAATACCAAGGTGGAAATACTCACATTATAATGGGCCATTCAGCATCTGAAAGGGGAAAGCTCCATTACCAATGAAGAGTTTGAACAGAGGACTGTACCTAGTCTGTTAAACTTCAGCTTGGCCTGTTGCATATTTCTGGCACTTCTCTTTTTATTTCTGGTTTCTCTGAAGCAAGATCTCATTCTGTGACTTAGTTTGCACATCACAACAATATAACATGTATCTAGAGTATTGCACCATCATTGAAATCACTGCCATTGTTATAATTGTGTTTACCCTATTCTGGATAGATTTTCCAAAGCACTTTATTGCTAGACAGACAATATCAACGTTAGTGTTTACTGCTGGCTAAAATACAATGGGAAATGATAAAGATCTGTTTATAAAAAATGTTCTACTAATGGTCAAACAAAAGAGGTATTTTTTCTTGTTTATCCGCTAGCTTGCATTGAATAATAATGTAAAAGTCTGCAATGTCCCAATGTTTCCTTCTGATGTGAGCTGTCACCAGGCTGCTAATAATCTCTTCACATTAATAACTTCTAATAATCTCCAAATGGCTGGTCTTGCCAGTGAGACACAGTTTGGAACTTTGTCTATCCAGATGAAAAGATTAAATTTAATGGTTGCATACTAAAGCAAGGATTGAACTGACATTTGAAGCTGCAATCACTCTTAGACACTCCAGAAAATGAATTACACTCCATTTACACTCTCACAATCTCTGCAACATTTGTCTTGGTATCACTGCATCTCACTGCATTGTTTTATGTCCTCATGTTGTTTGGGGACAGGGTTATTGATGAATCCAGGTTTAAAAGTTTCAATGATACTTTCATACCTTGGTAATAAATATACCTGTTCTTCTAACCTCTCTGCTCCCACCTCCTCCAACTCCCCAACCACCTGACCGATCTTCCAGTTTTCTACCTCCAGAAGTCTTCTTGCTTGGCCATGATTATCAATAGTCACTTAGAGCCCTCACACAAGAGACTATCCTTCACAAGCATGTCTTGATTCTTGAAGAGTGAAGGTCATCCCAGCTACATTGGATACTCTACTCGGACAACAATAGTTCTCTGCCTTCTCAGAAAAGGATCGTTGGATGATTTTTGTCCCTTCATTCATGCAAAGAGACTGGAACCAATCGTATTTTTATAATTCCTAACTTGACTGAGATCAGCATATTCAGCAGGTACCAGAAAGTTCACATGTGTACTCTGTGTGACGTAGCCAGATCTTTTACAGATGAGCCCATCAGAGAAGCTGATTTGGTAAATTTAACTTCAGTCAGATAGCATAGGAGACAGATTCAGCTGTTTTGTGTAAAGCAAGCATGGACTGAAGAGCATGGGTTTCAGCATAGTGGGTTCATATTTTTTCTGATTTTTATTACCTTTCAAATTAAAAATCTAATATTAGCAGCATTGCACAGTGGGTGTGAGTGAACACACAGGGAGTCATTACTTACTTATCTTCGATTTGTTTTTCAATACACCCAGCAGATTAATAACTATTGATCAATAAAGCATATAATGGTGGCCCTATGGATTCCCACTCACCATAAAGCAGAGAATTTTTTTTTTGGTCAAGTCTACTTAGGATTATGGAACGAAGGCTGGTAATTAGAATTAAGATACAGACCAGCCAATTGAATGGGAAAAAAGGCTTGAGGCTCTGAATGGCATTCTCCTGGACCCATGTTTCTAAATTCCAAAGCTGCATCATTTTGAGCAGAACACCCTCCAGTTGGGTAGAAATTCCTGGTTCTGTGTTAGGTTTTTGCCACTTAAGGAATCCCTGCCAGTTGTAGGGATTCTGCCCAAGTGAAACCATGACTTCAGGGGAAGGTCTGCAGGCAAGAATGGAGACAAGAGATGCTGTGGGATCTACACTCAAGATCAGGTCTTGGGGAATGACTGATGATTGGGTAAGTGGCCAGGATTGGGTGGGGTGGTGGAAATCATGTCCTCCATCGTGGACTTTGGCCAACCTGGGGATTGTGGGCCAGGAATGAGATCAGTGGGTGGGGGGTGAAGATGGTCATTTCACTGTTGAGGGTGGAGAGAGGACAAAGGATAAAACATAAGCATGTGATCTTCGTGCAGTTCCAGTGTGGTACTTTTGTTGTGAAAAGCTAATTGTCCCGGAGAGATCAACAATGTCATTCCCAGAACTACTTGGTCTAATTTTCCCAACAATGCTTCAGAAGGATTTGTGCTTCATCAAATTTCCATTGTGGTGTGAGTTCACATGGAGATAACTGTGGTCATGTTCCATGCTAGGAAAAAAATTGATTTTGGATACCCATAACAAAACAAGGCACAGCATTCAATTTCCCCTGATGCTCAAGAACCATTCATTTTATGAATTCTTTAAGTTTTGTGGAATTTCTCCTCTGTCATTTCAAGAAGGCCACTGAAATGTGCTACCAAACATTCAAAGCACCTTTAACAGACAGTAGCATTTCAAACCATTTCAATGACAGTTTAAAAAAAAGTTATTTACTTTCACTGATGTTAGTTGGTGTCTATATCAACCAGCTAACTAATGAGTAGATAGGTAGGTTGTCAGAGACAAATGTAGATTTATTTCTCCCATTTAATTTGGAAAAGAAATCCCAATGGTTTCAGGAAGTCACAAGCTAATTTAGTCTGTGTTCCCAAAGAAGTGTCATGTGAAGAACTGTTGTGATATTGCAGTATTTTTCAGGTTTAAATCAAAGTGTTTGGTTGCTATTATTTTATCAATAGTTAAAAGTAGAACCTGGTAATGCAATAAATTGCATTAAAATGGTGAAGATATATAATACAGGGAATTATTTTCATTGGTCCATATAAATACATTGCTCACATACATTTTTTAAAAGCTTTTCCTTCCCAATTTTGAGTCATGCCTGGCCATTTAATTAAATGAAGATTGATATCCCCAAGTTAAGGATGTAACCAACATAAGGTAGATGCTTCTTGGTATGAATGTGCATTAAAATCATGTTATTTAAACCTTGCTATCATGGCTGCTGAATTTTTGGGATTTCAAAATTAAAACGGCAAGTTGATGATTTTTATTTAGATTTTTAAAAAATATTGTGAGATTTCCATTTCGGAGGGTTTCAATGGAAATAAGTGATTGAGATGTACAACAGTTTGCCAGTGAGTTAAATTGCTTTGTCATGCACTTATAGTTTTGAAAACTATTTTCAATATATTCTGTTGCTGCAGTGGTGCCTTTGTGCATTGCAGTAAACAGAGGGCACCGTGACATCGAGACATTCTGACAAAGATCATTGAGCACTCATGTCCAAAGGAAAAGTGAGGACAATTATAAAACAAAACAACACAATAGATTGTTCACATTCGATATGAGGGGGATAGATTTGTTCACATCAGAGCAAAACTTCACCTTCCTGTATATCTTGACAAACCATACAATGAAGATATTTTAAAAGCAATGGAAACTATATTTACCTAATGGAAGAAAATTAAACTGTTGGACAAGTGTCAAAATGTCAAGCAAAAGACAAACTGCTGGAGGAACTCAACTGGTCAAACGGTATCTGTGGGGGGGAATTCGACAGGCAACGTTTCAGGTTGAGACCCAGATGAAGGGTTCAAGAAAGACACTGAAAGGGTTCATCTGGAAGAGTCTCAACCCACAACATTGACTGTCCATTTCCTCCCACAGATGTTGCCTGGCCCATTGAGTTCCTCCAACAGTTTGTTCTTCGCTCCAGATTCCAGCATCTGCTGTCTCTTGTTTCTCCAGTCAAAAGGTCAAGATTGAAGTGTTAATTAAAATAGCAGAAAGTTGTTACATTACATATTAGTCAATTAGTAGTAAATGTCCTATCAAACTTTGAAAATTAAAAGAATCTGCAGATGTTGAAAATCTGAACTAAAAACAGAAAGTGCTGGAAAAACTCCACAGGTATCTGCGGAAAGAGGTACAGGTAATGTTTCGGATGAAAGACATTTCATCAGAACTGAGAAAGAGAGAATGCAAGTTTGTCGAGGTAGCAGAGAAGTTAGGGGAGGGCATTAGATGGAATAAAGTGAATGTCTCTGATTGGGTGAAATGATGCAGCAGTTAAGCTCCTTTGTCTGTGTAATGTGTTGCTAGACACCATGATGCTGGAGGAACTCAGCAGGCCAGGCAGCATCCATGGAGAAAAGCAGGCAGTCAGCATTTCGAGTCAGGACCCTTCTTCGGGACTGAAGATAGGAAAAGGGGAAGCCCAATATACAAGAGGGAAAAGCAGAGCAGTGATAGGTGGACAAAAGAGGGAGGTGGGGTGCCTCCTGCATCATAGTGTTTTTCATCTAGATTCCAGTCTCTGCAGTCCTTTGTTTCTCTAATGTATTGCTAATGTTGTGATGTCAGGGTGATGTTACATAGTCCCGGCAGTCCAGAATATACAAGTGAAAGAACAAAAGGAAGAGGGAAATGGTTTTTAGTAAATGTAACAGCAAAAATTTGCCCAGAAATTATTACCTGCAAAGTCAGTCACTTTACAATAGGCCAATGGTTGTTTGTTATGGTGCTAGGGAAATTCAGTAGAACACAAGGGTCAAAGCATTATGCACAACAGAATAGGCCTTACACAATCAAAGAGAGTGTGGAACATGTCTGATCTCCTTCGCATGTTGGCATACCAGAACCACAGAGAAAATAGTGAACTCGGTACAAATCACAGAATGTCATCAATTTGCTGTTACTTTTTGTTTTAATATGGTAATACTCAAAAACTTGGAAGTAGACTTTCCATTTTCCAAGGACCTGGTTATATTATGAGTAAGAGAGCTGTAGCTGGCTAGAATTGCTGGAAAATACATCGAACGACAACATCAAACCCTTTGACCAGTGGTTATAGCTGTAAGTTCCGGCATTTCTGTTTCCAGCTGGAAGGTGGTAGGACAAGTAAAGTCCCTCAATGCTCACTGAGCAGGCAAACCTCCAACTGCCTGCTTGCCAGTCTCTCACCACACTGGAGGTAAGCAATCTCCCAGCCTTTGCATCAGCAGGCAACTTCCACTGGCAATGATCCTAGCTCCACCGAGGTTTTTCATTGCAGCTGGACCACTGTGTGGCCAGAGACCTTTGGCTGAGTGAGATCCCAGGAAGAACCAAGGTTCTACTTCCATCTGGAACTCTAGGATGGAGTGGGAGGTCTCAGTGACTGTGGAGGAACTATCTTTATTTTTAATATTTTACAATGATTCCTTTTATATTTATTCATTGGTTAAAGGCAGAAAATACAAATGATGCAAATGACTGGCACACAGCCTTGCTGACCAGCTGTGTTTATTAGAAAAAATTTAATGCACTACCCATAAATTTGCATTAATAGTTTTTATATGTGTTGCCCATGGGCAAGATTTCTTGCTTTTGGTACAAATGTCCTTTGATCATTTGGGTTTAAAAAATGCAAATAATAAAATTTACAGTTCCTTTCAAAAACAGTTAAATAGTTCCTGCCAACAATACTAAACCAAGAGATGATCTTTATTTCCCACTGTAATGTCTAAATTCAACCAATTCAATGAAGTACATGAGTAGTGTTCTGGGCTACCTGATACCACACCAAATGTGTACTTCCATATGTAGCCAAGAAAAGAAGGTCAATGAAATAAAGTTAAAATGATTTGTTCATCCTCCATCTCAAAAATTAACAGCAGCAGTAGTTCTGATGCAGGGTTTTGAAACAAAATGTTGACAGTTCCCTCCCGATCCCCCCCCCCCCCCCCCGCCACAGATGCTGCTCAACCAGGTGAGTTCCTCCAGTAGAGTTTTTGTTGCTTTAGAACAGCAGTAAGTTGTTCCTTCTGAACCATGAGTAGTAGAAACCAGTAACATTTTTTAGAAGTACGGTAGCCTTGACTAATTATCCAATGGGATTATATGGACCAGTTATTAGACAAGAATAGTATGTAAAACATAAAAAAATTACTATGACCAAGTCTTAAACTTTTCCTGCCCGTACACGGTTGGAATGGTATGATGTTTTCTCTATGAGTGAAGCTTCAATGAATTGAAAATCCTTTTCTTAGTGCGAGAGTAGGTCAAAGTGGAGTGGTGGGGGCAGGGGATTCGGGAGGGGTTTGCCTTCCAGAATGAAATCGTCAGCAGTTTGAGGGCCAATCAAGTGATTCACCATTGGGACAGCCTGTCAAACTCATTAGGGAAGCTAGGTTCACTGAGACTCGATTACTGGCAGACACTGGAGTTACCACTCCAAGGTATGAACCAGGCAAGTGGTGGATCAGAGGATCTGGCTCATTGAGTCAAATGTTATAAATCAGTTTAGTCTACCAGAAGTGGGCATAGTTGCTAGACAGAAAATAAATTTCATGCTTTGACATTGCTTCACTAATTTATAAATTCACCACGGCTGAGTTTTTGTTTTGTACTTTACACTTACTTCTACAACCAAAACTTCTAATAAAAATACATTTTCATTGTAACTCCTTGACTAGTCTAATAAAGCCATTTGCAAGTTTGAAAACTTTTCCAGAGCTGTAGGATAACACAGAAAGCTTGCAGGGTTATAGATGGACTTTATGGCCAACACATTGTCAGAGTGGCTATGGTATTAACTTGGTTGAATCTCTCCTGGTGATTCATCAGTCTGTTTGGGGCAGAACAAGCAGATGGTGTGATCTTTTAAAGTCCCTTAGAGAAATCAGCTTAAGGATTGGCAATCGACAACTACAGGAGCAGATGGCAACACTCACTTTGCATGTACCTTGCACCGGCATCAGGCCACCATTTAAAAATAATGGCCATTTTCCTCAGGTTAAACTATACATTGTCCAAAAAAAGTTATCCCAAAAGAGAGGATAATAATCCATTGATTCCAAAAAGCTTTAAATTTATAACATAGATCCTCCATTCGTTGTTGCAAAGATCTGACTTCTATCCATCCAAATTAACATAATAAGCTCTTCATAACTGCATAATGTTAACTGGGCATAAATAAACCTTTCCATGAGACTTGGTGAAATAAATAATCCCATATTTTCCAAATCTAACCAACTACACAAATTGTACTTTGTGAGTGTGTCAATGCACACCACAGTTACAAATTGGGTGCAATATCTCAGGATCTTATGCAATGTTCTTTTTTCCTAATTAAGCTAGTGGAGCACATCAGTGTGGAGCTATTAACTCCAGTCAAATTCAAAACTGCAGCTCTCATCAACTACAGGAGACTAAAACTAGTAATTTCCAGTCCTCAGAAATTGTATCAATTTCTGAGAACATTCAAGAATGGAATTTGAACACAAATGAAAGAACAACAACATAAATGTCTGTTGATTATCATTCAGCTATTCCCCAGAGCTGGACTTGCAGAGTGTTTCAGAAATGTCGCACAACCCATGCGTAATGGTCAGAGTTACTTTAATAGGAATCTAGGAAGAATCAGTGTAGCAATTTAACTTGATTGAAGTTAGTTTTATTTTCAGATTAATGTCAAAAAAAGCAAATTAGTGCATGGCGTGTCACTTTCTAGGGAGATGCAGATTGTTATAAGCTTGCACATTTTTAGCTATGGTTTTGTGTCTGTAATGAATGAGTGAATCCAATGTTACAAAGGCAAAACAGGCGATGAAGGTATTTTAAGCAAAGAATGACCCTTATGACATTGAAAATAATTATACATTGCAGTAGAAATCTCTCAACTAGGACACTTCCCTGCAAGTTAAATAGTTCCCCACATTACGACAGCGACTATACTTCATAAGTAATTGACTGTGAAGTATTCTGGGACCTCATGAAGGCATGAAGGATTCTCTATAAGTGCAAGTTCTTTCCATCCTGAATGATTGCCCTTCCAAGCACACAGGCCTTGATTGGTAGTCAACCTTTCCAATATCTAAAATAAATGACCTTGGCAGCAGAATATCTGTCAGTTCTCATTTTTCCAGCATAAATTAGTCTCTTTACTTACTGGCACTTTGATTTTAAACAACACCATATGTTCCTGTTTAGTTTCTCCCAGATTGTCTAAAAGAATAGGTTGTTCTTTTCAGACATAATGGACACAAGCAACCAATGCCAAGTTCAACAGTATTACATTGTGAAGTTGTAAGCAAAGGTCTTTCTGAACAATTTTTAAAGGTTTTGGCTATTCATACTGTAATAGTTTTTGGTAAATATTTAAAGTGTATAAAATATTAAACTCAGTCAATCTGATCAATCATTAAATTGATTATAATTTTAAAATCAGCTGCCTTCCGGCACCACAGAATCAATTCTTCTGAAAACTTGGTACTGGTTCATCTAAAGTATAATTTTTTTCATTGAAATCCATCAGAAAGTATTCTTTATGCTGATTCATTCTTTTAGAGGTCTGGACCACTGGTAAGGTAAGGTTTTTTGCCCGTCCCTGATTGCCTTTCATAAGGTAGTTGTGACGCCAGTGCCTTGCACCATTATAGCTGTTCTGGCTAAAGTCCTTGCATCATGCTGCTGGAACGGGGTACCAGGATTGAACCAGCAAAAATAAGGGACCAGTAATATATTTACAAATCAATACAATGAAGAGGGCTTGCAGGTGGTAGTGTTTCCATTGCAGCTGAAACCTTCGTCTTTCTAAGTGTAGAGGTCATCGGTTTGGGGAGGTGATATGAGAGTCATCTGGGTAAGTTACTGCATTTCATTTTGTAGGTGCAACTTCCCCAACTGTGAAACAGCAGTGGAGACAATGAATGTTTAGCATTATGAATGGGGTACCAGTCAAGGGGGTTATTTTGCCCTAGATGGTGCTGAGCTTCTTTGAGTGTTGTTGGAGATGCATTCACTCAGGCAGGTAGAGAGTGCCCCATCACGCTCTTACCTTGAGCCCTACAGACTGTGTAAAGACTTTGGAAGTCAGGAGATATGTCACTCACTGCTAGTTAACCAGCTCCTAACCTACCACTGGAGCCACCTTTCCAGTCCTGATGAAGGGTCTCGACCTGAAACGTCGACCGTTTATTTCTCTCCATAGATGCTGAGTTCCTCCAGCAGTTTGTTTGTGTTGCTCCAGATTCCAGCATATGCAGAATCTCTTGTGTCACTGGAGCCACAGTACTTGTTGGACGGTCCAGTTGAATTTTTAGTCAATGGTGACCCCCAGGATTTTGGTGGTGATGAACTTGGTGATTGTGTTATTTATTGGAGGTGGTCATTACCTGACACTTGTGTGTTGCAAAGTGCTGATCTTGCTGCTTATCAGCCCATCTCTGAATGTTGTCTACTTCATGCTGCATGTAGGCATGGGCTGATTCACTTGCTGAGGAGTTGGGATTAGAATTGAACATTGTGCGATCCTCAGCAAACAATTGCCATTTATGACATTATGATGGAAGGAGCTGAAGATTGTTGGGCCCTGACAAGTTCCTGGGCTGGGCTGATTGACCTCCAACTCTATAATTCTCTTTTGTACAATAACTCCAACTAATGGTGTACTTTAGAGTGTGGGTAGTGTACCAGTTAGCATAACACTTTACAGCGCCAGCGACCCGGGTTCAATTCTGACCACTGTCTGTAAGGAGTTTGTACATTCTCCCCGTGTGTCTGCATGGTTTTCCTCCAGGTGCTCCGGTTTCCTCCCACATTCCAAAGACGTACAGGTCAGGAAGTTGTGGGCATGCTATGTTGGCTGCCCCCAGAACACTCTACGCAAAAGATGCATTTCACTGTGTGTTTTAATGTACATGTGAGTAGTAAAGATATCTTATATGTCACAATGGTGCTATTATTTCTCATTACTGAGAATTATTAACTAGCTTATTTCTACATCTAGATAAAATGTAATGTAATATACATTGTAAAACACTGATAGTTGACTTTTAAAACTAAGAAACAGGCAATCAGAAATAGTTCAGGATGGAATATGGGGTACTGCAGAGAATTATGATCAATTATATACTCTATATGCCAGTTAATGTCATTACTCAGCCTTTATCTCTACCACCTTCTGACAACAATCATCAGGCAAAAATGTTGAAAGCATCTCTGGAGGTTGACCTTTATCTGAAACGATTGATTGAGTCCTGCAAACAGTCATGAATATTATCTGTAACCAGATAAGGTTTCCGGACCGATCAGGCAAGAAGAAAAAACTGCACTCCTTCCGTATTATAATTGAAGATAATCTGTGCATAATGGTTGCTGCTTGCCTTGTTATTATATCACAGAAAGATTGTTAAAACAACTTTAGAAAAAAAAGTGTATTAACGCCCAAAGTGCATAGTTACCAAGTGAAAAAAATCAGCAGATAATGCAGGGTTAAGAATAAGATATTAATCCAGAAAAGAGACATGAATATAGATGGATAAACAGGTACAAACAAATGTGTTATTTTGCTATGAAAATGTTTGTTTGCAAAGCTGCTTTCAAGTTGCTTTGGCAACAGATTGGATTTGTTGAACTCTACATCGGCCTGTACATAATTGGGTCTGGTTAATGTATTTGGTTGAAGAAGTATTCCAGTTGCATCAATAAGGCAGTCACACATATGGCTCAAAAGCATTTTCACCATATGCTCATACAAACTGCGCTAGACATTAAATATAGTGTCACAAAGTCAATGTTCTACAGGCAGTGCAGGAGACAGGTTCTTCAGATTCACACCAGTTGTAACACCTATTATGAAGATGATGGGGCCTGCTATTTCAGATGATTTTAAACAGGACAGATTATGTTTGGGGATATAGGAAATGGATTGGATGACTGGAACCTCAAACACATTCTATCATTCATTGAAATTGTGATCCTTCGCCATATATCCCTTACTACCACTTTGTGGTAATCAATGTTTTTGGAATGTGGGAGGAAACCTGTATGGTCACAGGAAGAATGTGCAAACTTCACACAGACAGAACAGGAGGTCAGCATTGAACCTGGGTTGTAGGAGCTGTGAGGCAGCAGCTCTTCTAGCTGCACCGCTGTGAGCGCAAAATAATTCCTTAAACTAAACATAAAACATGAGATGAAAAACAAAATTTATCTGTGAGAAACAAAGGACTGCAGATGCTGGAAACCTGTGTTTCTGGTAATTGCACTGAGGTTGGGCAGGAATTGCTTGACAGAAAAATAGATTGCTTAATGTCAATCATTTAACTTTCCCAATGCACCAAAGTTCTTACCCAAGTCTCTGGAAACACACCAGTTCCTAATTCCCAGGTTCCACTCAGAATGCCAGCTGCAAGGCTTATAGTTTGTAAATGAAAAATATGTGATATGCAGACACACTGCCTCGTAAATATTAGGAGAGTTGTCACTTTAGCTCTGTGTAGATGATAGGGCCTGTTGAAATTTTAAATTTAAATTTCACGAGGCTGTTCTGCTCCTGAAATAATACTGAGTAGTCAGAGTACTTACAAAGAACCATTGATGTCAATCAGTGGTTGAAGTGCGTTGCAAGGTGCTGTGACGTCAATGCTGGGTTGTGAAAACTGAACAGCAGGAACTTTTGATCAAAATACCTATGTTTTTGATGTAGAATACTTGAGGAATATAACATACAAAGGATGCAAAGATACATTCTTGTAATAGCTGACACTAATTCAATCATAATTGCCATTGAGTAAGCAAGGATCTATGTGTGTGGGTGTGTGGGGTGTGGGTGGCGGAGAGGTGCTTAGCTGGAGGACATCCTGTCTCTGAAAAACAAAAAAACTGTAGATGCTGGAAATCAGTTCTGATGAAGGGTCTTTGACCTGAAATGTTAACTATTTGTCTTCCACAGATATCGCCTGATCTCCTGATCTGAGTTTTTTCCAACATTTTCTGTTTTTAATTCAAATATATTCTCTAACTTACTTCCAATTAAAAAAATGCATTTGATTGGATTTGAACGATGTAAATAGGACTTCATTTTAGTTTTCCATGATAGACAGAATTTCATTATTAGATGCAAGGTGCTTACAGCTGAATGTAGACAGGAAGATAGTGCTTTGTTACAAGAGACAACGTTATCTTGCAAACAAGTGAAAACCCTTCCCCTCTAGTTTCCCACATGCATATCAGTAGCTTAGGTCTGGAAGTGTATTGTTTATTAAATCCTTGAAAAATTGCCAAGGATAGGAAAATAAGAATAAGTAATGCTCCACAAAAATTATGTATTGGTTTTATGTCACGTTTGCAATTAGTGGAAGGATTTCAATGATCCTCCAAATCTCCTACCGTTTGATGTTTCAAATACCTTGAGATTAATGTTAATACATGTTTTAGCAAAATATGCCATCTATAAATTTGTGTGCAGTATCCAGCATGAGGAATGAAACAACACTAAGTAAAAGCTATCATTTGTTCAATGTAATAGGCTTAATTTGTTTTACTAAGCAATAACTGAAATTGAGGAAATATGATCTGCTAATTTTCAGCTTCATATAATAAGCCATCAGTTGACATTACACCAAATGGTTCGCATTCAACTCATGTGACATTTCCAAAAGTTAAAACAAAAATACATGTACAAAAGTAAATCATGTTATAGCTGAAAAGTATGGTATCATTGAAGTTCACATCTGCTGTTCTACAAAGGAGAGCCTCTCTACTGCCAAGGCCAAAGTGAGCAAAAAAACACAATGTATCTGGCTGCCAGAGAGTAAAAATCAAAAGAGTAATGAGCCAAGTGTTTTGTTATGTACAACTCGTGGAAAACCACAGCATCATACAACATCCCACAAGAACATGGACAAATCCCACAAAAGTACCATTCTGTCCATTGTATCTGCGCTAGTTCTTTGAAAGAACTATCCAGTTAGTTCAATTCTCCTCCTCTTTTCCACAGACATGCAACATTTTATATTTTAAGAATATGTTCCATTCCATTTTGAAAGTTTCATCGATTGTGCTTCCTCCACTCATTCATATGATGCATCCTAAATTATAACAACATTTTGCATTAAGCAAAATTCTTACTTTTATACTGATTCTTTTGTAAATCATCTTAAATCTCTGCCCTTAGTTCTTTGCATCTGACACTTCACCATAGCACAGTGCTATATCAGTGCTTTACTGCTGGACTCAGTAGTAAATCCTGTGGCAAAAGGGTAGGCAGAAGGTCATGGACACCGTACTACCATGGTTCTCTGCAGAGCTGCTGGCTGAAGTTAAGAATCCAGGCCAATATCTCAATAACTCAATAATCTCAATAACTGGTTCTACGTTGGTTCTCGAAACATTGTTAAAAAAAGAGAATTAAATTAAACTTTCATGAATTTTATTTATGGCCTATGAAGTATGACAGTTTCTCAATTGCATTAAATATACATTAAAATTGTCACAGTAGGTCAGAATCCACAGGGTATGGTAACAAGTATGTTTGTATTTAAATAAATGCATAATTCTCAAGCCATTCTAATTTTGTGTGGAGTGTCTGTGGTGATCTAAATATAACTTGCAAGCACTTCAAGCCTTTTATGTTCTTGTTACTCAGCATTTGTATTATAAATACACTTCCAGTGTTTTGGGAGGCAGGTCATGATTTCAAAGATTACTATAATTGCTTCTCTTGTCAAATGTTTATTTCTAGCTAAAATTGCAAACATGTTGTGAAGGTCTCCATCACAATATTCAGCACGTAACCAATCAGTAATATCCAATTAACTGCTAGAAGAAACACTTGT
Organism: Pristis pectinata; assembly: GCF_009764475.1. Classification (NCBI taxonomy): domain Eukaryota; kingdom Metazoa; phylum Chordata; class Chondrichthyes; order Rhinopristiformes; family Pristidae; genus Pristis; species Pristis pectinata. Next base: position 15,211,795 of record NC_067429.1, read on the forward strand.
TGATGATTAATTGATTGTTAACAATTTCTAATTGTGGGGTTGAACATTCTGGGACAAATTCCTCCCTGAACAGCTAAGACCTGGATATATAACCAATGGTTGGAGGGCAACATCAGCCCACTGCCTTCCTGACAGGACACATTCTCCTGCATAACCGTCTGCAACTTTGGTACTTTGTTGCAAAGTCCTACAATTGCAGTCAGCTCTTATGTTAATTTTGCTGAATGCACTGTGATGCTGGACTCCTCATGCAATCTAGTGTGGGAGCTCAGCGTTGCCGCAATACCAAAAGTAACATTTATGGTATTCAGGCTGATGGTATTTATGTGGCTGTAGGTCCCACCAATGCATAGAGCTTTGTGAGCTAAATGGTGCCCTTTCTTACAAAGTTCCTGCAAAGGAACAATAAAAGTGGAGAAATTTCCACAAGTGCCCAGTAAGAGGAGGCAGCTTGCACTGACTGCTTCTTCTGGGCTTAATCTTAAGTGCTTAAGCTTGCTATCTGATAATGATTTTTGGATTGTTTTTCAATCCAATTCAAAAATAAATTTTCAGTCCACGTTCCTGTTTTTTCTTACCTTTGCAATTACAGTATCAACTAAGAAATCATATTGAACTTTTGACAGTTTTCATCCAGTTTGAAGATATATCAATAACTGGTCTGTCTACATGGTAAATATGGGCAAAATGAATATGGGACTTGCTGGAAGTATTGCTGCCTATCCTCACTGATTGCGGTCTGTTGGTCAGAAAGTCAAGGATCCAGTTACAGAGGGAGGTGTTGAGTCCTAGGTCTTGGAGTTTGGTGATCAGTTTGCTTGGGATTATAGTATTGAAGGCAGAGCTGTAGTCAATAAACAACACTCTGTACTAACTCAATGTAACTGCACTGTGTATTGAATTGACCTGTACGATCGGTGTGCAAGACAAGTTTTTCACTGTACCTTGGTACAAGTGACAATAATAAACCAATTCCAATTTAATACATGGCCTCCTTCTGGAATTCAAACCATCAGGCAGTCTAGGCCTTCTGCCTTCACACTCTTCCAATTAAATTTTGTCTAGAGAAATTACTAACCATAAACTTTCCTCCTTCTTCTTAGAGGAAAGTTGGGTTGAAGAAGTATAGAAGAAGCGTATGGTATCTGCTCCAAGAGAAAATAATTGACTTTAACAACCCACACAATTCTATCTATACCAATCTGGAGATGCATTTCCTCTGATCTATGTATTCACCCACTCCTTACGTCTATTACTCCAGTTTATTTATAACACACAGCCGAACTTCCCACATGCCTTCCAGGTATTGCAAATCTGTCTCACATGCCTCCTTAAGGAAACGTGAATAAAATTCCCATCTCAAAATGTCTAATAAGGAGAAGCAAAGAATTCAAAGTGAATTCACTTTCAACCTTAAACAAATAGAGTGAAGTATTCTCCTGATGGAAAAAGCTAGAAGCATCAACAATTCAAAGGCCTGGAGACCCACGTACATAGATCGCTAAAAGCTCATGGGCACATTCAGAATGGAGTCAAAGAGATCAATGGATTACCAGTCATGGGTGCAGGGAGATAAATGTTACGCTATAACTATATATTTGGGTTCCATTACAAATTGATGCTGACATCCATAAGTCTGGTCATTGATCCAAGGACATGAGATTGAATCCCACCATGGAAGAATTTAAATTCAAGGGTTAAATAATTTCGGTGTTAAAAAGCTTGTATCGGTAACGCTAACCTAAAAACTGCCAGATTGTGGTAAAATCCAGCTGATTCACTAATGTGGAAATAAATCTACCATCCTTACCTGGTCTGGCCTATGTGTCAATCCGGACCCACCAAGGTGGTTGACTCTTCCTGCCTCCGTAGTTCAGGATGGGCTATAAATGCTGGTCTTGCTTGTACATCTTGTGAACGAATAAATAAGAAAAATACAAAGGCTTGGTTAGACCACACCTGGAGAATTGTGAGAAATTCTGGATACACCTTGGGAAGGATATCCCACACTTGGATACAATGCAGAACTTCCAAGATGATACCTGGTCTTCAATGTTGATGTTACGATGATGAACCATGCAAACTAAGGTACAATCCCTGGAACTGAGAAAGTTGTAATTTGCTTAATGTTTTCAAGAAATTGAGAACAAGTAATGTTAAAAGAAACTATTTTTGCTGCTTGGGGACAACTGAAGGGTCAGCTCTACAGATTGCTATCGACCGTTTCAGAAATTAGGAAACACTGACGGTGCAAGGTAGAACACTCTTGCAAATAGCAAAGCGTGCCTCCCAATTTCAATGATTCTGGTTCGATCCTGACCTTCGGTGTTGTCTGCGGTGAGTTTGCACATTCTCCCTGTAATTGTGTGGGTTTCTCAAAGGTCCTCTAGTTTTCTTCCCAAATCCCAAAGACATGCTAATTGCTAGTTAACTGGCAATTGTAACTTGACCCTAGTATAGGTGGGTGGTAGGGGAATCATGGGGGAAATTGATGGGCATGTGAGAAAGAAGAGATACAGGGAAGTAAATGGGGGAACGGGATTGTTGGGATTGTTCTGAGAGACGGCCAGACTTGATGGGCCAAAGGACTTCTGATTTCAGAAGTAACATAAAAGAAATATGAATGTGAGTTTATTTAAGTATTAAATTAATAGACTTCTGTTAATCAAAGGCACTCTGGGCTTGCGAGGAAAAGTAGGTGTTGTATGAGACACAGACCAGCTAACATTGAAAGATTGAGAGGTTCAAGGAGCTAAATGTCCTCACCCTTTCCCAAAAAGCTGAGCACTAATCCTGAAGCCAGAAGTGAAGAAAGATTTCATTCCCCTGGCATACCTAGCACAGGAAAACATTCTAAAAAGTTATATGAAAGTGTACACTCTTAAAAATATATTTTACAATAAATATGTATAAATCATTAAAATTTTAACATAGCTGCTGGCAATGAAACAATAATATTCCTTGTGGAGAATAAAAACTATGAGAAAATGTTCATTCTTCTTTGATAATTTATTTTCCCATGTATTCTTACGTAACGCATCCCTCTATATGTGGAGAGGATACTGCTCTGTGGAATAACTGGCAGCACAGGGGCACTGAAATGTAGTAACAAGATGGTTTGCAATTCGCTGTAAAATGAGTACCGTCCCCAGCATGAAAAGTTGCCAAGGTCACTCAGTATCCCAATATCCCAAAATATTAAAATCAAATAATTATCTTTCTAGATAATTTCTTAATAATTTCTTCTCCATTCTCTATGTTTATCATGCAGAGGTGGGAAAACTGAATTCTGATATTTATGAGAAGCCTTTCAGCTGAGCATAAAATCTAACAATATTCTCGCTCATCAGACTGAAAGAAAATAAGCAGGAGTAGGCCACTCAGCTCCTCAAGCCTGCCCTGCCATTCAATATGATTTTGGTTGATCCACCCCAGCCCTTATCTCCTCTTTGCAATTCCCCAACCCCTCATTTCCTTGATCTTCAAAAAATGCATTTAATTTCTTTAAATACCCTGAATAATCTAACTTCTACAACCCTCTGGGGCAGAGAATTCCAGAGATTCACCACCCTCTACAAGAAATTCCTATACACCTCAGTTTTAAGTGACTATCCCTAATCTTGTAATGATGTCCCCTCATTCAAGATGTTCCCACTATTGCATGTAAGAATGCATGTAAGAATGGAACGGCAGTTGTCATGGGGGACTTTAACTTCCACATAGATTGGGTGAATCAAGTTGGTCAAGGCAGTCTTGAGGAGGACTTCAGAGAATACATCTGTGATAGCTTTCTTGAACAGCATGGTAGGTTAGTGAACCTACCATGGAAAATGTTATCTTAGATCTGGTCCTGTGCAATGAGACCAGTAAAATTAATGACCTTGTAGTTCGGGATCCTCTTGGAAAGAGTGACCATAGTATGATTGAATTTCTCATACAAATGGAGGGTGCAATAGTTTGATCTAAAACCAGTGTATTATGCCTAAACAAGGGAGACTACAACAGGATGAGGGAGGAGTTGGCTAGCATAGACTGGGAACACAGGCTATATGGTAGGACAGTTGAGGAACAGCGGAAGACTTTCAAAGAGATTTTTCATGGTGCTCAATAGAAGTATATTCCAGTCAAAAGCAAGAACAGTAAGGGTGGGGAGAGCCAGCTTTGTGCAACTAAGGAAATAAAGAAGGTATCAAGCTAAAAGCTCATGCATACAATGTCACTAAGAGCAGTGGGAAACTGGAAGATTGGAAAAACTTTAAAAAGCAACAAAGAACCACTAAGAAAACAATAAGGAAAGGGAAGATTGATTATGAAAGTAAATTAACACAAAATATAAAAACAGTAAAAGTTTTTATAATTATATAAAGCGGAAAAGGGTGATTAAGTGAATGTAGATCCCTTGGAAGATGAGAAGGGGGAATTAATATTGGGTAATGTGGAAATGGCCGAAGCCTTGAACGACTAGTTTGTGTCAGTCTTCTTCATGTTGGAGGACATGTCTAACATGCCAGATAGAGATGCTATGGATGTGATGGGAGGTGAGGACCTTGATACGATCGCTGTCACTAAAGAGGTAGTGATGAGCAAACTAGTGGGCCTAAAGGTAGACAAGTCCCCTGGTCCTAATGGGAGGCATCCCAGGGTACTGAAAGATATGGCAGAGGTTATAGTAGACGCACTTGCGCCTGGGACTATACTCATTGGAATTCAGAAGAATGAGAGGGGATATTATCGAAATATATAAAATTATGAAAGGGATGAATAAGATAGAGGCAGGAAGGTTGTTTCCACTGGTAGGTGAGACTAGAACTAAGGGACATAGCCTCAAGATTCGGGGGAATAGATTTAGGACGGAGATGAGGAGAAACTGCTTTTCCCAGAGAGTAGTAAATCTGTGGAATTCTGTGCCCAGGGAATCATGGTGGCTACCTCATTAAATATATTTAAGACATAGATTTTTGCACAGTAGGGGAATCAAGGGTTATGGGGAAATGGCATTATTATTGAATGGTGGAGCAGGCTTGATGGGCCAGATAACCTACTCCTGCTCCTATTTCTTATGCTCTTATGTTCGTACTGGAAACACCTCAGCCATCATGCCCCATAAGGAACTTGTATGTTTAATAAAGTCACCCTCATTCTTCTGAACTCAAAAAAAAGTATAGACCTAATTTCTTTAGCTGCTTTTGGTAGCTCAATTTTAATCATAGTACAAGTTCAATATTTCTATTTCACCTCAAGAGTTTGTAAAATATTATTATTGAATTGATTTAATCATGAGAACATTGATAGTACCATGAGATTTCCTGATGAGGTTTCATTTGATAAAAAGAAGATATCAGCCTTATTGACTGGGGAAAACATTTCTGCCAATTGTCCCATGAGATATTTTACACAAGACAGAATAGATGGGACATTGGATAAACATCTCCTTTGAATCTTGCAGTTAGTTAGTCTCACGGTGAATTATCAATCTGAATCACAGAGCTCATAATACATTTGAATATTACCTCAAGTGTTTCAGGCCTGTTAAAAGAGCAATGGACTTCTGGATTTAATTATAAGAGTCTACATTATAAAACTGGGCTGTTTTATTGGGGTTTAGCAGTGATCTGAGAGATGGATTTAAAGTTGTGAGGGACTGAATATATAGAACAAGTACCATTTTTTGTGCTCTGCAATCTAATTTCTATGAATAATAAAGCATGAAGGAAAATTGGTGCCTTGCAGTATTGATCCCAAAGTTTGTGATTTCATTCTGGGGTCCTCTGTGCATCCAATGCATAATGTTCAGAGGACCTTGACGTTCAGTTTAATTTAGTATAGGCTTCTCCTGTAGAGGCAAATATCCATCATGGTCTGTTTCTGTGTAACTTAAAAGAGACCTTCTTGAACTTGTACCAGGCCAGCTCTAGGTTTGATTTATGTGGTTCTTTTTAAATTATTTTATATACTGGCTCTCTTTCATGTTCCCCCACCCAATCCAGCTCAACAGTACCAAGTGCACTCTCAACACATACAAACCCTTGCCTGACCATATCACTTCACCCAACATCAGGGCCCCTCCACCCACTGACCTCCCCACTCACACACCAACTGGTGATTGCAGGTTCCTCCACCACCACTGCCACCCACCATGAATCATTGGCAGACACTGGTCCCAAATCCACCCTGTTAGATCACTATCCCCAGCCCCAAGGGCTCCCTTGCTCCTCAACTCGCCCCAATCCCTTGGACCTAGCTCCAGCCCAGGTTTTACCTGCTGGTCTTTGCCTAACCTGCAATGTGTATGTGTATCTATGTGTGAGTGTGTGTGTGTGTGGCACAGGAGCGGGAGGGAGAGGCTCATCCAATAGCAGTTCACACTCTGTGCCTTGAATGGTATTGAATTTCAAAGCACAGATCCATCAAGCAGGTTTAGAGCACAGCTGCAGGTTCAGATACGTTCCACTCTGAGCAATCAGGCTTCATGTATGACGGCTTAGAATGAAGAGTGGGAAACACTGCAAGAGGTAATGACTGAAGCACAGATTTCAGAATATGCTACATAGGTGGTTCAAGAAAGGGGATTAAACAGCTGTGGAACAAAGGGATGTGAAATTCTGGCTGTTTGCATGGAGCATAAAATCCAAAAAGGATTATTTGGCTTCACTCAGAGGTATATTAAACAGAAGAATAGTAAGTAGCTTAAAAAACCCCTATGTTCCACTCAATTGTATTTTCAAACTCTCATACAAAAAGTGAAACATTGTGAAGTTTAATGGCAGTTTATTCTATTTACTGACTCCAATTACATGCGTGAAATTAACTTTGGTTTAAAGGTATGGATTTACATATTAATCTGAAATGTTTTACCAATATGTCACAAGCCTTAATCTCTTACATTTCCTGCTTCCCAGAAATGGAATAATACGCTTGATTGTTTAAGAGAGCACTAAATTGGAATTTATTGCATTCAGTCCTGGTTGGCCAGTTTTGTATCTGATAAGCCCTGCAGTCAGTGAGGGAGTTTAATGGGCAATTTTATTCCAGATTCTGTGGATATAACATATGAATAGAGAATGTAGATATAATTGCCCAAATTGTCAATTGTGATCAGGCTAAATCAGTACTAGAATTACACTGCTGTGGTAGAACTAAAATAATTACTCAAATCTTCTCTTCTTGGTGGCCCCGTTGCTCCCTGACCTACCAGTCATTGGTTAAATGAATAATTTTGTAGGTGTCTGGTCATTCAGCATTTACATTAGGTGCCAAATATGATAAGGTAAAATAGATATCTTTATCAGTCACATGTACATCGAAACACACAGTGAAATGCATCTTTTTGCATAGAGTGTTCTGGGGGCAGCCTGCAAGTGCCGCCACGTTTCTGGCGCCAACATAGAATGCCCACAACTTCCTAAACCTGTACGTCTTGAATGTGGGATGAAACCGGAGCACCTGGAGGAAACCCACACAGACATGGGGGGAACGTACAAACTCCTTACAGACAGCAGCCCGAATTGAACCTGGGTCACTGGCGCTGTAATAGCATTACACTAACAGCTACACTACTGTGCCTGCTATGAATACCCACATCAGCCCTGATGCTCCCAAATACAGTTGTTGGTCTGTCACTAAGATTGGCACAGAGCATACCAATACATTTGGTATGCATCAAGACATCTCATTCATGTGGGAGACAAATCTTCATATACTGTATATGCTTGTCTTACACTAAACAGAAACTGGCTATTTGGTGCAGTAAGTCTCTTCTTAGCAATACCTCCTGGCAGCCAACTCTGTCCTCTGGACGGGTGATTGTGTCAGGTGAAGTTTGTGAGTGTGTGAGGGGAGGGGAAGGGTGTCAGTACTGTTGACCTAGGGTGGGTGGTGTGGCTGATGTGGGTAATCATCACAGTCAGCAGTGTATTTATCTACTGAGCAACTGGAAGCCATAAAGTTATTCCATTAACCAAGGGACTCATGTAAATAGCATCAAGGGCATCAGAACAAAGGATTTCTGAGAAAAGTCTTGCAGTTTTAAGATCACTTTTGGTACTTTGCATTGTATGATAACCAATTTATATAACATGCTCCTTCATAAGGAAGAAAGATATATGAATTAACTATGTGATTCATATGCTACAGATCACTTCTTGCACTACCATGGACCTGTCTCTGATAGTGTTTTTGCATGAATGTCTTGTTTTGCACAGTCTTTTCCTTCACTGTCTTGTATAATTTATGCTCTGTGTGTTATCTGAATCTACATGCTTGTGATGCTGCTGCAAGCAAGTTTTTCATTGTACCTGTACATGCACATGACAATAAACTTGACTTGACTTGAATTAGAAATTGCGCCAGGCTAAGGGTAGGCAAAGATTTTTAACTGGCAAACTATCATGTTGCGAGGAAGCTTTCTATTTGAACAGATGGGTTTTACCGACTCTTGGTTTCCTCTTCAGTTCCTGCTGCAATAAAAGGATCCAATTCTGTCTATCTCAACAGTATGACTGGTTCCAACAGTCCAAGAACATGATTACAGCATTCCATCAGGATATGAGGAAAGGATGGGAACACTGCATCAGAAAGCAGCACATTAGTGCAACAGAAAGGCCCCAGCACCTGAAAGGAACATTTCAAAGGAAGAAAGAGAAGGAAGGCCTCACACTAGCCACAGTATTGGTGAGGGCGTTGATGTACACAGCTAATTTCCAATGGAAGTAATACAGCACAGGCAGGTCAGGAGGTGAATGCAGATCCAGGTGTTGCCAAATTGCAACTCCACATTCTAATTAACTCTTAACTTCCTTCTGTTGAAGATGCCTTCAACATCAAGAAGGGCATCAGTCCCTCTCCTAACCCTGCCCCTAACATTACATAAAGGGTTTTTGAGCTGCTTGGGGGAAATCATTGCTGATTGATCTCTACTGGCTGTTAAAACAGTTGTTCAAGTATTTGTTGTTTTTCAGGTTTTTTGAAGTCACTAAAGCCTACGGGTAGTGATGTGGCAGGAGCTGCAGGACTTTGCCTCAACATGAGGGCACTGCACAAACCAGGAGCTTTCTGATATGGGTGCTTTAGTTTCAGTTTCTTTAGTTGCAATTGCCCCTGCAACCCAATGAGGGAGGAAAAAGGGCAGGAGGAAGAGAAGGCCATATTCACACAGAGTATTCAAGGTGAAACGCTCCTCATCCAAACCTCAGTAAGTGCCATATTATACAACAAGGAAGATTAAGAAAAGATTTGGACCAGTGACAGTCTTTCTTGACCACAATCTGCAATGGGATTTGGTCTGTGGTGGACTCAGCCATCATGGTTGTGCAGACATGTCCTCATGCAGTCGATGCAGAATAGCAATGAGGATAGCTAAACTTAAGGCAGATTCTCCATAATTCCTCTCAGTTGGTGGAGTTAAAGGCAATTGTGATGTCAATAAAAGCCATATTAATTGTTTAATGCTGATCCACATATTTTTCTTGAGTATTTTTAAAGACTTTATTAGTTTATTTTACAAACCACTAATTTTGGATTGAAGCATAAAACTAGTGGTGTCACATCATCCACCTAATTTGCATCTTATCAGATATTCAGTTCTGTGGATTTCAATAATTCAAATATCTGTTTCTGTGACTAATTTCAATCCTTAAATGTTCTTTAGTCACATTTTCCTCGCTATCATAGCAGCTGTTGTTAAAAGGTATGGAAGTCTAAATCAGCTCTGAAACATTGCACCAGCCTTAATCCCAGGAACATTATGAAGTGCTGTCAACCTGCATGTATATATCACATTTTTATTTATATTTGCTTCCTTTATTAATGTTGATGTACCTTATTCTTCTCTGTGAGTCAGTGGACTTCTTCCTAATGACATCTACAGTTTAGACAACAACATTAACACATTGCCAACGTTATGGTGAACAGGAAAATTGCATGCTCCCTAATTTTTGCAGCTAGTTTAACATTATTGGTTCTTTGCAGCTAGTTTAACATTATTGGTTCATCCACCTTGGAATCTAGGCTTTTAACTACAGAAGTACCAAACTGGAACAACTTTCTTTATGATGTTGCCAGGATTTGAGGGACTGAGTTATAGAGAGAGGTTGAATGGACTAGGACTTATTCAGTGGAGTATAGGCGAATGAGGGGTGATCTTATCGAGGTGTATAAAATCATGTAGGGCATAGGGTGAATGCGCACAGTCTTTTTACCAGGGCTGGGGAATCAAGAACTAGAGGATATAGGTTTAAGGTGAGAGGACAGGAATTTAACAGGAACCTGAGGGGCAACTTTTTCACCCAGAGGGTGGGTCATGTATGGAATAAGCTGCCAGAGGAAGTGGTTGAGGCAGGTACATTAACAACATTTAAAAGACACTTGGACAGGTACACAGATAGGAAATGTTTGAGGGATATGGGCCAAGTGGGCAAGTGGGACTAGCTTAGATGGGTATCTTGGTTGGCATGGACCAGTTAGGCTGAAGGGCCTGTTTTGTGCTATATGACTCTATGAGCCTAAGTCTTAACAGAGGGTACAGATAGTGACTGTGGGTTTTACTTGGTAGGATACCATGGAGACTTGCTTAAGGCTATGTTTCTCTGGAATTGAGAGAGAAGGCAAAAAGAAATAAAGTGATAATCTTAACTTTTGGTCACAGTTAAAATCGATAATGTCAAATTTGATACCTATGTGTCCAAGGTTAGGATCACTCTCATGGAGTTTAGAGGAGGATGAAGTGGGGGTGAAAATACATTGGTGCTCAAAAGTGGAAACAGGTAATAGGAGGGAATGAGCTTGAGCCAGATCTTTGGCCCAATTTTAATAGTTGTTACTTTGGAAATAGAGGTGAAAAAGTCAGTTGGAAGTAATTATAATAAACATATGTTAGGCATTACAAAAATGGAAGTAATAACTAACTTCCAGGAAGTGGGCACTAAACAAGAACTTAAGAGGGCCAAATTTCTTTGCCAGGTAAGGACAGCTTCCAAAAAATATTCAACTGACTGCCTTGTTCCCACTGTGAATCCATCCATCTCCACCTTGTTTGCAGTTGTCAAAAGATGGACGTCTATTTCCCCAACTATTTCAGGAATCTCTTTTATACATAGCGCCCTGTTGCAATGTTGCACTACCAATGGACAGCACATTCAATGTGTCATTTAGCACTGAGCAGGGGATGGTCTCGCCAGTGGCTCTGATAGACAGCTGAGAATAGCTTGAAAAACCAGGCTAGCTTTAAGTGAACATATTTTCCCCTCCTTTAGGCCGTTGACCCTCTAGTTAGTATTTTAATCTCAGAAAAACTAAACTCCAAGGAACAGGAGGAATGAATTAATGTCACAACCTTCAGGCAGCGTGAGGCCTGAACTCTGTTTAATTCCAACTAAATGTGTTGTAATGCAACAATACTTTGTTTTTGGAAGAAGTGAGTACAATGCACTACTGTTGCTACAGGAGCATGTAGCCCTAATGAGTGGAGCTGACTTCCATGATCAATTATAATCCATAATCAATACAGCAAGACCAACAACGCATAGTTTAAACTTGATCAGCTGTGACTCATTCTCTACACTCCCCTTGTTTTGTTATACAGCATTGACCAAACATCAAAGCAATGAGGCATAGATCAATGCAAAGAGCTCTGATCACTAGGATTTGAAGGCTGCTTAAGATCTGGAATTAGCCTGTCATATTGGCTTTTGCTATCACTGAAATTTTAAAGGTGAAGTTTAAAAGTCCCAGCTGATCCAATGAATTAACTCCCACCATCTACATTCAGGCATTCCTTGTGAAAATGCTCACTTTGTGTTTTGGAAGAGCAAAGTCCTTCTTCAGGGGATCCCTCAACCCAGAGTTAAATACTATTCTGTGCCTGTGTTTGCTTGGAATCTGATACAAGCCGATTTAGACTATGATTTTTACTCTTTGCAACAGCATTAAGTAGGAGAGAGCATTCCACGCCCCATTTTATATCTCTCCCGATTTTTAACAGAAATACAAACATCAATAGAAATGAAAATTAAGAATGATGTAAAACAAGCTGCTATCATCTATTATGAAATGATCACACAAAGTCAACATCCATTGCCATGTTTTCTGTATTAGGTGTCTGCTTTCCCTTTCAACATACTCACCAAGTCGAGGCACTGTGCATTCTGCAAAAAAAAGCCCTTGGTTTAAAAAAGTCAGTGTGGTAGAAATTCTTCCTCAGTCACTTCTAGTGTAGACATAAAATAATAGCACTGTACTCAGCTTTATTCCTCCCACAAGGGCCATTTCAAAACATTCGCTGGTAGATGGGAATCCAGTGTATAGTTTTCACCCTGTTCCAACATACTCCTTGTATTACAGTGAGGTTATGCACAAATAGACATGAACATAGGAGAGTTATTGTACTAAGTAGAAAAGAAAGGTATGTAGTTATGATTAGCAAGTGAAAATTAAAGATCTAAGATGATTTATAAAATATTGAAGGTTGAAAAGTGGCAGATGGAGTTTAATTCAAGCACTTGTGAGATGATGCATTTTGGAAGGTCAAATGTAAGAAGAAAGTACATAGTAAGTGACAAGACCCTTATGAGCATTGATGTACAGAGGGATCTTGGGGTGCAAGTTCATAGCTCCCTGAAAGTAGCAACACAAGTGGATAGGGTGGTAAAGAAAGCATATGGCATACTTGCCTTTGTTGGCACTGAGTATAAAAGCTGGCAACTTGCAGCTGTGTAAAACTTTTGTTAGGCACCAGCTGGAGAATTGTGTGCAGTTCTGGTCACCATACTAAGATGTGGAGGCTGTGGAGAGGCTGCAGAAGAGGTTCAGCAGGATGTTGCCTGGTTTGGAGTGTATTAGCTATAAGGAGAAGTTAAACAAACTTGGATTGTTTTCTCCAGAGTGTCAGAAGGTGAGAGGAAACCTGATAGAAGTATATAAAATTATGAGAGGCATAGATAGGGTAGACAGAGTCTTTTTCCTAGAGTGGAAATGTCAAATTCTAGAGGGCACAGGTTTAAGGTGAGAGGAGGGAATGCTTAAAGGAAACGTGAGGTAGGTATTTTGCACAGAGAATAAGTTCCTGAAACTCGCCGCCATGGGAGGTGCTAGGAGCAGACAAGATAGCAGTGTCTAAGAGGCATTCAGACAGGCACATGAACAGGCTGGAAATATAGAGATACAGACCACGTGCATGTAGATGGGATCAGTTTAGATTGGCATCATGGTTGGTACAGACATGGTGGGCTGAAGGGACTGTTCCTATGCCATACTGTTCTGTTCTGAAGTTGAGATTGCTGTCATGGGACAGCAGAATATTCTCAAGGGGGAGGGTGAGCAGTCAGAAGTCAGGGTGCACATTGGCACCAATGACATAGGTGGAAAAGGGGAGGAGGTCCTGCGCAGTGAGTATAAGAGCAGGACCTCCAGGATAGTAATCTCTGGATTACTCCCGGTGCCACGTGCTAGTCAGGGCAGGAATAGGATGATAGAACATACGAATGAGTGGCTGAGGAACTGGTGCTGGGGGCAATGTTTCAGGTTCTTGGATCATTGGAACCTCTTCTGGGGCAGGGGTGACCTGTACAAGAAGGACAGGTTGCACCTCAACTGGAGGGGAACCAATATCCTGGCCGGGAGGTTCGCTAGTGCTACATGGGAGAGTTTAAACTAGTTTGGGAGGGGGATGGGAACCAGAGCACCGGGTCAGAAAGTGGAGGGATTTGAGAGGAAGGTAGATGTCAGGGCCAGTAAAACAGGCATGTAATAGACACGATGGGACGGACAGTTTGAAGTGTGTGTATTTGAATGCCTAGAGTATTAAGGGTAAGAGTGCTGAACTTAGAGCATGGATCAGCACATGGAACTATGATGTTGTGGCCATAACAGAGGCTTGGTTGAGAGAGGGACAGGAATGGGTGTTTAATGTTCCAGGGTTTTGATGTTGTAGAAAAGATAAAGAGGGAGGTAAAAGGTGTGCTGGGGTGTGGGAAGTTGCACTACTAATCAGGGACAATATCACAGCTGCACTCAGAGGGGACATAATGGAGGGCTCGTCCACTCAGTCTATATGAGTAGATCTCAAAAATAAAAAAAGGTGCAATCACTCTGATGGGATTATACTACAGACCCCCGATAGCCACCGGGACGTTGAGCAACAGATATACAGGCAGATTAGGAAAAGGTGTAAAACTAACAGGGTTGTTGTCATGGAGGACTTCAACTTCCCTAATATAAACTGGGGCCTCCTTAGTGTAAGAGGTTTAGACAGGGCAGAATTTGGTAGGTGCATCCAGGAGGGTTTCTTAAATCAGTATGTCAATAGTTCAACGAGAAGAATACTGGACCTGGCATTGGGTAATGAGCCCGGCCACGTGACCGACCTTTCAGCAGAAAAACAGTTAGGGAACAGTTATCACAACTCCTTAAGTTTTAAGATAGCTATAGATAAGGATAAATATGGACCTTGCGGGAGGGTACTAAATTGGAGCAGGGCAAATCACGGGAACATTAGGCAGGAACAAGGGAGAATTAATTGGGAACAGCTGTTTTTTGGGCAAGTCCACATCTGTCATGTGGAGGGTATTTGAAGACCAACTACACAGAGTACATGACAGGTATGTTCCAGTGAGAAGGAAGGACCAAGAATGGCAACTTAAGAGAACCTTGGATATCGAGAGACGTGGTGAATTTAGTCAAGAAGAAAAAGGAAAACTATGTAAAGCTACGAAGCTACAATCAAACAGAGCACTTGAAGTCATAATGAGGCCATAAAGGAACTCAAGAAGGGAATTAGGAAAGCCAGGAGGGGCAATGAAAAGTTCTTGGCAAGTAGGAATAAAGGGAATCCCAAGGCATTCTATACATATGTCGAGAGCAAGAGGATAACTAGGGAGAGGGTAGGACCACTCAAGGATCAAGGAGGGAACATGCGCTTGGAAGCGGATGAGGTGGGTGAGGTCCTTAATGAATACTTTGCATTAGTATTTACCTAGGAGAAGGATGTGGAAGATAGTGAGATCAGTATGGAGAATGCTAATATGCTAGGGCATTTCAAGATAAAGGAGGAGCTAGTGTCAGGTCTCTTAAAAGAACATTAAGGTGGAAAAGTCCCCAGGGCCTGATGGAATATACCCCAGGTTATTGAGAGAGGCAAGAGATGAGATTGCTGGGGCTTTGACCAATATCTTCATGTCCTCTCTAGACACAGGCAAGGTCCCGGAGGACTGGTGAGTAGCTAATGTTGTTCCATTATTCAAGAAGGGAAACAGGGATAATCCTGGTGCAGGGCAAGTTATGCCTTACTAACTTGATTGAGTTTTTTGACGAGGTGACAAGGATAATTAATGGAGGTAGAGCTGTGGATGTCTACATGGATTTTAGTAAGGCATTTGACAAGATCCCTCATGGGAGGCTCATCCAGAAGATTAAGATGCATGGGATCCAAGGTGAATTGGCCATTTGGATTCAGAACTGGCTTGCCAGTAGAAGACATAGAGGGCAGTGGTCGATGGGACATATTCTAGCTGGAGGTCTGTGACTAGTGGCGTTCATTAGGGATCCGTACTGGGACCTCTACTGTTTGTGATATATATAAATGACTTGGATGAAAATGTACATGGGTGGGTTCATAAATTTGCAGATGATATGAAGATTGGTGGTGTTGTGGATAGTGTAGAAGACTGGCAAAGGATACAACGGGATGTAGATCAGATGCAGATATGGGTGGAGAAATGGCAGATGGAGTTCAACCCGGCCAAAAGTGAAGTGTTACCTTGGGAGATCAAATGTAAAGAGACAGTACACTGTTAATGGCAAGACCCTTAACAGTGTTGATGAGCAGAGGGATCTTGGGGTCCAAGTTCACAGCTCCCTGAAAGTGGCTACACAGGTTGATAGGGTGGTAAAGAAGGCATGTGGCATGCTTGCCTTCATTAGTCGAGACATTGAGTTCAAGAGTCAGGAAGTTATGCTGCAGCTTTATAAAACTCCAGTTAGGCTGCATTTGGAGTATTGCATTCAGTTCTGGTCGCCCCATCAAAGGAAGGCTTTGGAGACGGTGCAGAAGAGGTTTACCAAGATGCTGCCTGGATTAGAGGGCATGTGTTCTGAGGATAGGTTGGACAAACTTGGGTTGTTTACTCTGGAGCGGCAGAGGCTGAGGGGAGATCTGATAGAGGTTTATAAGATTATGAAAGGCATAGATAGAATAGACAGCCAGTATCTTTTCTCCAGGGTCAAAATGTTTAACACCAAAGGGAATGCATTTAAGGTGATAGGGGGTAAGTTCAAAGGAAATGTGCGGGGCAAGTCTCTTACACAGAGAGTGGTGGGTGCCTAGAATGTGCTGCCTGGGGTGGTGATGGAGGCAAATATGATAGGGCTGTTCAAGAAGCTCTTAGATAAGCACATGAATGTGAGGGAAATGGTGGGATATGGACATTGTGCAGGCAGAAGGGATTAGTTTAGTTGGGCATTTTATTACTAATGTAATTGGTACGGCACAACATCATGGGCCAAAGGGCCTGTTCCTGTGCTGTACTGTTCTATGTTCTATATTCCAAACCAAACATATGTTTGGCCCATCAGTGAAACACATTGACGTAGAATGCTATGAATAACATGACATGTGCTATTGTTAATTCTTCACATCGCTGAGGTCAAATGGGTTGGGACTCATTTCACTCTACATTAAAATTCAATCTAACCATAAATAAACATCGATGATCAAATTATTGCAGTATTACTTGAATTGCTCAATCCATAATAAGAACACAAAATTTTATTTATTCATGGGAATGTATTTGTTAGTAGTGAGGCAAGCATTTATTACCCATTACTGTCCTTAGAAGGATGGTTGTGACCATCTTGCTCTTGAACCACTACAATCCATGTGGTTTCAGAGTTTTCCAAATGGCATTAGGTTTGAAGCTCCAGGCTTTAGAGCCAGCAACAACAAAGACACTGATGCTTGTCCAAGCTGGAATGATCTGTCATTCAGAGGAGGTTGTGGTGCTCCTGTGCACCTCCTGCCTCTGTTGTTCTAGGTGATGGAGATTAGTGGTTCAGAGTTGTTGTTGAGGAAATTTTGTGGATAATAATTTGTATTGTGCTAGTGGTGGAGGAGCAGAAATCTTAAGATAGTGGATGCTGAAATTAGTACAGGATTGATTAACAGATTGAATGGACTTTTAGACAAGGAATTAAAGATAAAAAATGAAAAACTATTTCACAAATAGGTGCAATACTTTGACATTATTTCTGTATAGATCAGTTGGACTGAATGAGATTCCTTATCCTACCCATCCACAAACCTCCATTCATTAATTTTTGTAAAGAAGTTAACTGTGTTTAAAATGCAGGAAGCTTCTGATAATGACACTACTTATGCTTCGGGAATACTGTTATGAATGTCAAAATTGAATTGAGAAAAACTGCAGTGTGACATAAATAGTTATCAAATCCATTAAAGTGCATAACAGGTTGAATCAGAAACTACAATACCAAAACTGTAAAGTTCATTTCTGCTTCATGTGAGGTAGAAATTATGACGTAAATACAGAAAATGCTTGAAATACTCAGCAGAGCAGCAAACATCCATGGAGAGAGAAACAGAGTCAACAGTTCAGGTCAAGGACCCTTCATAAGATGTGGAAAAGTGAGAAAACAGTGTGTTTTAAATTGCACTGAGGGAGGTGCAAGGAGAGGGAATATCTCTGAGGGGATGGAGACCAAGGGTGAAAATCAAATAACAGCAGCTACTGGATATGTTAAACCTTGGTTGTCCATCAGTGCTGTCAATGCCAGCAGAGAGAAAAGAAACCAAAAAAAAGCATGTTTCAACTGCAAAGTGCAGAAAGCAGCGACTAGAAATCTAAAACAAAAAGAGAACGCTGAAAATATCTAATGGATCTGGCCTCATCTGTGGAGAGTGAAAAATTAAGGATGTTACTGGTGGATGTATCAAAACTGACATATGCAGAAAAGGCTGTTTACCTGAAACCATTGAATTCAGTATCGAGTCCTGAGGGCTGTAACATGCCCAGATGGAAGATGAGGTATTGTTCCTTAAAATTGCATTAGGCTTTGTTGAAACAGTATAGAGGACCTAAGACAAGAGGACAAAGTGGGAGTAGAATGGAGAATTAACATGGCAGGTGATTGGAGGCTCCAGGTCACCTTTGCATACTGAACAAAGGTTAGTAATCTGCATTTGGTTTCTCCAACACAGAGGAGACCATATCATGAGCACCAAGTGACCTGAAATTGTGGAATTCAATATTGGTTTCCTACAGCAGCCTCCTTCACTGTTCCAGCAATGCCCAATGTAAGCCCAAGGAACAGCACCTCATCTTCCAACATAACAGTGAAGTTCGCAATTTCAGGTAAACAGCCTTTCCTGTCTGCATCAGAACTAGCAGCCCTATTGTAAGGTTGTTCATCTGTCATATTAACACAGATTTTCTCCCTCCACAGATGCTGTCTGACCTGCTGAGTTTGTTTGCCATTTTCTGTTTTGGTTCAAATTTCCAGCATTTGCAATTATTTGCTGGGAAGTTATGATTGCAATCTCTTCCATATGATAATCAATACACCTTGATACATATTGGCTAGTTGAAACCTTTAACATCAGTGTAGAACAATATTACATCAGACTGATGCACTGCCAGTTTGTTAGAATTGCTTCAAGGTCATGTTGATAGGAGCAATTTATACTCATTCTGTTCAATGACTTTTGACTTGCAAGGAAGGGCACTACCAGCATTAAAATGATCCATTGGTGGAGCATAGCACTGTTCCTGGTGTGACTTTGAGTGCTGCTCAGTCAGCAGTAAAATCCTGATTTTTCTAGACATGCATCATATTTCTTGCAGGCCTTTTCATTGTGTGTTGGGTAAATAAATTCTATAGTTATCAAAATAAAAATAATAGCAGTAATTCAACAGTAACCTTCGTACTTAACTTGTGTGATTTTAAAACATGTCTTAACCTGATTAGAAGAGTTCTCATTGCTATTATATGGGATCAAATACTGGGGACCAAGTCATTCTCATTTGTCAGGGTTTATCTTATTATGGTCTGAACTTGAAATTGTAATGGGGCATCAAGTGAAAGCAAGGACCCAAATGAATCATTCAGGAAATTATAGACGTGTGCTTTTTATGTACTTCTAGAAAATTATTTGACTATGTTTATACTGTATTTATCAGAACATAAATCTTGATTTATCTTTTACCTAAAGTGTAAAACCCATAACTGTTAATCATTACAGGCCACCACCTGACATCCGATGAAAGTCTCCAGAATACCTGATTAGATAACTATCCTAGCATATGGACATCAGCAGGGCCTCACTGCATTCTCTTAATGATCCCCAAATCACAGAATAGCATCATTAATGTAGATTTTAATGGGAAATATTTTACTGATGATACCAGAGTAAAGCAAAACTCTTCAAGAAAGTAAGCCTATCCAAGACTAGACCAGTCTCAACAAGTATTTGGAATACAGCACTTCTTGGCAGATCTTTAGCATTCTGCTTATGCTAGGGTTCAGCAAGGACCATATTATGGGATTGAATATTGGATTAAATATTTCTAGTTGTAACTTGGTTGCATATAACATAAAATCTGACAACTTTCAGATCTCATCTGCTAAAAGAATTGATTGTAAAATAAGTTCTGCTTTGGTTGTATGGAACTCAAGCTTAATTCTTCACATTCTTTGAGTTCACTTTGGCTGGATTTTCTTCCAGTGTAAGTCAGGCAGACAAATCAGGAAATTTGAGGGAGAGTACTTCTCAATCTGAAGTCATACAGTGGAAATTTTCTTCCCACTTGTAACTAGTGCCTGTAACTGAAAGGGTAGGATAAGGTAATTGCCCCACTTACCTAGAGAATATTACTGATTCCACTCCAGGATGGATCAGGTGCTGGGACATGCCTCAAACAGATATAAGAGAACACCAGACAGGCCAAAGGTGATTTTAGACAATTCCCTTGTCCTAAAGCCAACAGGAGCAATATTGGCTCATGTGGAGCTATTTCCACAAATGTGAGTCTGCCCTCTTCCACTGTTAGTCCTCCCCCTTTTGGAATTACAATGTGATTAGATTTTCATTCTGTGATAAAGGTAAGGTTCCCTCTGCAGACAAAACACAGCAGGACCAAAATCAAACCCCCTGTGTTAAGGTGCATCTTATTATCCCTTCATTCAGTTCCCATTCCATCAAAATCCTGGGAGTCACCATTGACCAGAAGCTTAACTGGACCCGAGACATAAATATTACGGCTGCAAGAGCAATTCAGAGGCTGGGAATTCTGTGGCAAGTGACTTACCCTCTGACTATCCAACGTTTTTCCACCATTTCTAATGGATAAATCAAGGGCCTGATTGTGGTAATAAATATAATCTATGTAATAATAAATACGCATGTGTATAGTTGACAGTTGCTCTCCTTCATGTCAGCGGGAGCCATGGTGACTTGTGGAGGGGCGGGGTGGGGGGTGCTTACCTTGTGATTCTGTTTTGATCTTTGGCAGATGCCACCTTAGTTGACACATTTGCAGAAGTTTGCTTTCCACAAGTTTGAAGGAAATAAATAGACTCCATAAAGTACAAAACTCAGCCTCCGATATTTTTGTATGTTAAGATATTACAGTGATGGAATAAACTCCACTTGCTTGGAAAAGGGCCTTGTTTCAAAAACACTGAGCCGACCGTCATCCAAGACATTTTGATTCATACCCCATCTATCACCTGGAACTGTGGTTTTTGTTTTGGCCAGTTGTGGTCAGGTAAAATAGATGCTCCCTTTAAAATGGCAATGGAGTTTATGTCGGTTCATCTCTGACATCCTTGTATGATACTGGCAATGTTCCAGGGATATACGTGAACCGTCAACTAGCATCATTACACACCAGCACTTACTCCAGTGTCGTGTTGTGAGGAAAATCAGTGCAGTTACCCGCAGCTTTCCATATTTTACATTGAGGTTGGCATACTTGTTCACCTCAATGAATATATTCAAAGGTTAATTATCAAAAGGATATTTAACAAACATCCCTTTATAGTTTAATAAGCACCCTTAAATTAAGCATCTGCACAAAATAAAATCAGTTGAGGTAAACAGTATCTTTACCAAATACATGTAAAATGCATCTTCGTATCAAGCTCAGAAACCTGCTTCATGCAGGAGATAAAAACTTAGCCCATTTCCATTTAGTATCTTTCCCCAAAGTTACACCATTTACAGATCTGATATTAAATGTAGGTATTTGAAGGAGAAGCAGATCAGCAGATTGTGGAATAAAGGACAATTATTAATATTCATGTCAACCCTATTTTGTGATTGAAATAAGAAAGTAATGCAATTCAGTTTGTCTGCGCACTGCAGGGTAGTGCATTACAGTCCAGCAAGACAGCAGGTTTTGGGGATTTGCATTTAGAAAAGGCTTTGGAAAGGACAGTTTCTACATTATCGTAAGGCTTCATTTTATTTCTATTTTAATTTTTTTTTAAATTTTGTATATCCTCTCTCAGTATTCAAACCCATAAAATTATCCCACTGTGGGGAAAAAAATTGTCTGCATCCATTAGCTCTAGTGTAATGTCTCACTCCTGTGTAAGTGAATATATTGAGAATTTTGTTTGTGATTTATAATAACTTTCTGTGCAAGATGCATAACCTACTTCCTCTGATGAGCAGTGATATCTTGCTTAAAATTCTCCATGCACTTTCATGCAATGATGTAATTTGCAATTGATGGATAAACACGGTATCAGAAACAGCTGAAACTTTTTAGTTGGCAATAGAAATAACCTCAGATGTAACTGATTTATGCCTACATTATCTTACCCAGTATTGACATGAGAACTGCATTCATTGCAAAGAGTATAATTTAATGTATTTAACGTTGAGATATGTTTTCATTTTATGCCTTCTGTTCAATTTTCATAATACTAATAAATAAAAGTAGCTAGCTCTACCATTAGGCAGAAAAGAGACATCAAGTGCTCAGGTTTAAAATATTGGGCTGGATGAAGTTCTGATGTGGACCGTGGCTGTGTGAGGAACTGCCACTCGACCATCATCTAATGTTCAGTGTGTGTTTGACTTCCATGTACGTGCACTACAGTGTGGAGATCAGAGGTGAGCTGGAAGTCAGTTCCACTCCACCTTGCATGTAGCACTTGAGGTCCAACCCCTCATCTTTACACTACAGTACAAGTTCATTGAGAAAATGTTAGTTAAGTTTTGTGTCCAAAATACTTTATTTCACTTTGTAAATTTAATTTTTTAATAAATTTACTGTGGTTTTAATGTATTTTAAGCTAATTGCCTTTTTATTTTAATTACTTGAAAGTCACAAGACAAGGGAGCAGAA
Organism: Pristis pectinata; assembly: GCF_009764475.1. Classification (NCBI taxonomy): domain Eukaryota; kingdom Metazoa; phylum Chordata; class Chondrichthyes; order Rhinopristiformes; family Pristidae; genus Pristis; species Pristis pectinata. The sequence goes on from NC_067429.1 coordinate 15,234,156, forward strand.
GTAGGCCATTCGGCCCATCGAGTCTGCTCCAGAGAAAAGAAAAGGAAGTGAGAAATGGGGGAATTGTCTTTTCACAACTGTTTAGTTGTCACTGAAGATCAGAAACCTTTTAAACCAGTGAAACATGATTTTGACAACAGCAAGCTGTCAAAAGTCATCAAGGAAAAGCTAGGGTGGGATTAGTCCTGACTGATCCACCTCAAGGCTGTGGCATGGAGGCCTCCTGTACATTGGACCTGTGGGCTCTTGTTAGTGTGACTGTAGGAATCGCACAGGAGCAGACTAAACATGCATTCATCATCAAAATGCTGTTCATTACTCCACAGTTTACCCTACACACTGCCTGCACTGAACATTGACCCCTTCTTGCATCTTCAAAGGCCTTATTTGCAACCAAAACCACTTCCAGTGCCCTAGGGGATATGATAGTGCAGTAGTTTAAACAGCCAGATTTCTGGATCATTAATCAAGAGATATAAGTTTGAATCCCACAATGGCAACTGGGGAATTTCAATTCAAGTAATTAAATAAATCTAGAATTGAAAAAAATTTAGCCTCCATTACCATGGAGCTGTTGGATCATGTGGTGAACTAATATCCTTCAGGGAAAGAAATCCAATGTTTAAGAAATCCAAGTTTAACGTGAGAGAGAAAACATTTAAAGGAGATCTGAGTAAGATTTTCACACAGAGGATGGTAGTTATCTGGAACCGGTTGCCAGGGAAAGCAATAGAGATAGATACAGTTACAACGTTAGAAAGGTACTTGGACAGGTACTTAGATTAGAAGGCAGAGAGAGAGAGAACGGTCTAAGGCAGATAAATGGGATTAGCGTAATTAGACATCATGGTCAGCATGAACAAGCCCATTTCTTTACTGCACGATTCAATGATTCAACAGGAACTCTGGATGGAATAGGCTTGGACAGGCTGAAAATTTCTTAAAAGTCCTAGCACGGAGAAAGGACCTTCAGCCCACTGAGTCCAGGCTGACCATCAATCACCCATTTACATTCATGTATTTTATTCTCCCCAAGTTCCCATTAACTCTTCCCAAACTCTAATAGTCCATACACACTACAGTCAAGTTACAGTTGCCACGTGACCTGCCACCCAGCATGTCTTTGGATTGTGGGAGGAAACCAGAACACCCAGAGGAATCTCACACAGTCACAGGGAGGATACACAAACTCCACATGCCGATTCATTATATGTGCTTAACTAGAAAGTAATGAGACACAGGAAAACTCTTTTTGAGCTCTCAGAGATTTTCTAGTCAAACTTGAACTGTTAATTTTGTTTTGGTTTGCATATCAGCTGTGTTGTTATGGTTTTTAGACATTTTTAGTCAGTTAATAGGATTTGGGTTTGTTGCTTCATAGTTTAATGAGTTTAAACATTGTTTCAATCAGCAATCATCTCAGCAGCTCCAAACAGAAAATAGTCTGCTCCCTGGCCATTAATCATTTGCTCATTTATAGCCGATACAAATCTGTAAAAATATTAAAATGAAGCTGAGCTTAATATGAGCTATATGAAATAATTTAGTTCATGTGGCTAGCATGGATATAAAGATAGAAGTAAATGTTTTAACCATGTAAGATTGTGGCATAGCTGGTGGAGCTGTTGTCTCAGAGCTCCAGGGACCCAGGTTCAATCCTGATTTCTGGTGCTGTCTATGTGGAATTTGCACATTCTCCCTGTGAGCATGTGGGTTTCTTCTGGGTGCTCTGGTTTCCTCCCACATCCCAAAGATGTGTGGGTTGTTGGGCTAATATGGCCATTGTAAATTACCTCTAATATGTGAGTGGTAGAATCTGGGGGCAGTTGACAGGAATGTGATTGATTAGTGCAAAATGGGTGCTTTATGGTTGGTGCAGACTCAATGTACTAAAATGCCTATTTTTATACTGTTTGACTCCATGAAGTATATGCATTGATGATTTCCTTGGGTATAAAGTTAAAGCCGAACCTGAATCCAATCCGAGCTTGAGGTCTTATAACATCTGATCCAACCCAATCAAACACATATCATTGGGTCTGTTATGGTAGGGACAAGGAAACAGGTTCTGAATAAAGTCCTGAGATCTAGTACATTCATTAACAAAGAACTGGTCCTGGTAAACACAACCCATCAACTTGTACTTTTTAAGACAGCGAAATCTGACCTATGTAGTTGAGACCTATTGGCACAAATCAGGTAGCCAGTCTCTAATGTGTGTACTTGAATGGGTAGATTGAATGATGCTCTAGTCTACAGCATGAACAATTCTGCATGCAGCTATGTCACTGGGCATTCATCTTCCGTCACCGTGTTCCAGAAGTACAGTTTCCACTGCACTTCAAGATGTCTGCTCTCCCTGAAGCTTTAGTCCAGATGAAGGGTCTCGACCCAAAACATCAACTGTCCATTTCCCAGCATAGATGGTGCCTGACTCGTTGAGTTCCTCCAGCATCTTCTGCCCAGCTAGCGCCATCTTCTGCCCAGCTAGCACCATCTTCTGCCCAGCTAGCGCTATCTGAATCTGCTCGTGCTGCTCCACTGGTCTCCTCATGAAATCTGATGAGGCCATCTTCTGCAGGCCTTCCAGCTCTCAGGCTATGCCATGTTAAAGCTACCACAAGGTGGAAGCTCCTGTTCAAATGAATGGGAGAAACCAGCAGCTGGGAGAAAGGTAACTGATCACATTGTTATTATTCATTCAAGTTGACTTTAATGACTAAAGTTTATTTTTACTTTTTAAATGAAAAAACAAATTATTTTAATTATATTTTTATTTTTAACATACCTCAGGTATTACTGAATGTTTTCAACCTGTTAAAAACTCTCACAAACATTCAGTGGCCCAGACCACACTGGGAGTTTTGATGGCCCTTGAGTCTGGGAGGTGGGTGGGGAGGAGTGAGGGGTAGAAGTTGGGAGGGAGTGTTGTGCTCTGATGAATTTTCGAACAGCAGGTACAGGACAAAGTGTCACTGGCCACAATGTAATGGGTGTTTACTCCATTGCTGTAGCCACTGATAAATCTAAGCTCAGAATCCAGGTCTGATTCACATATAATTGGCTTAATTTTACATGAATGCGAATTGATTATCAGTTGTTAGCTCATGGGGAAAAGACAGTAATAGTGGAATAGTCTCAAAATAATCCTCTTTAAATCTTTCCATTGTCTGCCATCAAGTATGCTTTAGACATTAAAACATCAGTCAGTTTATCAGAGTCAGTTGTTAATCACTACCTACATATGAGATGTCCCAACAAGCACAGGGCACCATCCAGTCAGTGGCTATTGGCTGCTATTTTGAGGCTTTGCTACTCCAGAGGACTAAAGACCACTCTCCTCAGACATACTTCCACAACAATTCTAAAGATCATTATTTTAATGATAATAAAAATTATTTTAATAAAAATTCATTATCTTAATGGTTGGAGATAATTAGCTTCCCATCATTCCGATGGTGGGGCATGGCCACAAATGTTCTGCTGATGCACCCACGATTTTCAGATTTCTCTTTGCATTCGCAAACACATACGTCAGATTGATATTTATCTGCAAACTCATCCCAACAAATGAATCTTGTCACTTAAAACTGAAACATGAAAGTAATTGGGCATGCAATGTATCATAGTTATTGTATTTAATGAAGGATCAGTGCTGGGTTACAGTGACAGTGTTATCAAACACCAACCGTTGAATGTACATTCTGCTCTATTGTACAAAGGCCTAAAGGTCGGTATGAAGCGTTTGCGTTTAATGTATTTATGCAAGTTGTAAATGAATCTACTTAGGCTATCAGTGAAGGACTGCAAATCTTGACTGAAGTGAAAATTGATCACTCTCTCCCTTTTCCTGCTAAACGTCAAATCTAGATCCTAAATAGAATTGAAACATGGTTTATTAAGAATCCACTAGCCTGATCATTTGAAATTCTGACTGGAACTTTATAGACCCGTGCTCATAAAAGAATAATGCTACTATTTTTACCTTAATGTACAGTGGAAATGTTAATGCATTGCTTTGCACTGTTTTTAAAGGGACACCTAAAAAGTTGGAAAAACTGCAAGGTGGAGTGATGGACGGTTAATGCAGAATCTGTGGAAGTCTAACAGTCACAGCTGTCTTGGGACTGGTTTGGCTTTAAGTTATCTAGTGGGTCCTACTTGAATATAGTTTGTGCTTTGTATTTACCAAGAGGTTTATATCAACCTTTTCCACTACCTGTGACAATAGTCAGTGATAAAGTCTACATCCAAATTTTACTGATGAAATTTCCAGTGAATCACCACAGTCTAAGTACAGTAAACTCTTGTATATCCAGTATTTATGCATCCAGAATTCTCAAGCAACCACCAAAAACTAGAGATTGTTTTGTTTTTAATGAAAATGAGATCAAACTGTGAGTTTTATTTCATGTGTGTATAAGTGTGAAAAAACATTTTTCATTTATTTACATTTATATATAAGAACAATGCAGATGTAGGCTGATTAGCAGGAACATCCTCTTCAAACTTCACGTAATGGTGAGTACAGTCATTCATTTGATTTATTTTTGCTGCATTTTAGCCTTAAATATAGAATTGCAGCATAAAACTGTTATTTAAAGTGGTAAGGAGATGACATAAAGTTCAGCAATTTATTTAAAGGTTTATTCATTGAACACTAGTGTAGAATATACAGTAAAGTAATTTTCTGAGCAATTCTCATGCAACTGGTATATTCTCCATGGAGGCTGGACATATGAGAGTGTATGGTACCGGGCACAAGAAAGGAGTCTATTTTCAGACTTGGCACTGTAGTGAATTGAAGTTTTCTGCTTCTCCTTCAGTGGCAATGGGACTTTCAGTCTCAGTGGTGCTGTTAAATGTGTAAGCTAAGAAAAGGTATCATCAAAAGGGTGCAGTGGATTTGACTGCATTGGAATGGAGTTCAGATTAAATTTAGCAGAGTCCCAGATCGTGATGTTATCTAGGCACTCCAACCAGAAATTACCAGGTTCTACATGGTAAGTAAAGACTGTAAATATTTGATTGGCTTAATTGTCCTCACTAGTCACCTGATTTATCCAGACTGTCTGCCTGCAAAAGACACAGTAGGACTGCTCAAATGCAAAGAATGATATTCTCCCATGAATCAGAGCTTTTACTAATTGTGTTAAAAAATATATGGACTCTGGTCTCCAGCATTTTGAAGTTGAGGTGGAGATTTTGTTTCTATTTCAAGTGTAATTTCATTGAGTACATGTCTTTACCTCCTGTCAAAACATTGAGAAAAGTAGCTTCTTAAATGAGTACCTTTCTGCTATCAGCTTCCAACAGCCATTAAAAAACAATTGGTTAGACTACCTGTGGACCTTTTCCCAAACATTGCCACCACCAGTCTGTCACCACTCAAGGCAGCTTTATTTTACAAAGAGAGTCTGAAACAGGCTTTACATCTACAGTTTGCATTTGCAATAATATAATAATGGATTGGATACTTTGATACCTGCTTTGTGCTTGGAATAATATAATAATGGATTGGATACTTTGATACCTGCTTTGTGCTTGGATAACAAGTAAGGCATCATCTAATTTGTATCGCAGAATGCTCACACTAAGAAATATGTCTGTTAGTTCTGGAAGTCCTTCAAATCCAGCTTAAAGTTCCAACTTCAAGGCAAAAGTGAAACACAAGTCTAAGGTTTCTGCAGGATAGACAGCTGTTATGCGGCATATTATAAATTATTTCTGATCTAATGTTTTCAGATAATGTTATTAACATTGCTTTTGGGCTGAAGGTTTAGCTACCAAAGGAATCAAGACAGTAGGCAGAACTTCTTTGGAAAAATAAGTTATTCAGTATAATTTCAGAATTATCTGTATTTTTGTGTGAGATCTTTCCTTGTCCATGTCTCACTGTGGCTTACTCCTTGATTCTAACCAATTCAGAAAGCTTTACACTTTTGGGTAAATTTCAAAAATTTTGTGCCTAAGCATAATGGATCACCTGGGTAGAATGGAGAGGAAACTGAGACAAGGAACAATGTCAGGTTGTAACATAACCAACCTCCCATCTAAATTGAATTTAGCTTAACTGGAAGAAAATTTGCTTTGTTCCTTATTGGGCATTGTAGTCTCATCATAAAATCTTCCTCTAGGTACCCTCACGTGGTCAAGAGCACAGGTGGAAGATAAACTACCCTTGATCTTATTTCATGTTGCACTGTACCCAAAACTTCAACACATCCCTATATATAAATGTATGTACAGGAGACAGAGAGAGCATACTTACATGTGCACATTTGTACAATGTTCATCTACTACCACCTAGTGGCAGTTATTCTCTTCAGGAACCAGACCAAATTTAAGTACAGCTGTATAATTAAGAAGTAAGTTGATGGACAAACCAGATTTAATTATGACTTTTGATATGTTTCATTTACAATGTTTTTTTTGTACTGGTTAGGATCTATGTCTCTCTCCAAAGTGGTTGCCTGGCCTACTGATCATTTACTTTTTCATATTTCAGAGCTGGTTCAGAGTACCCTTAGCACATGCGTGCTTTATTATCTCAGTGTCTGAAAAGAAAGCATTCCCGTACCAACATAAATCTATTCTTAATAACAAATCACATTAAAAATATATCAGTAGAAACAACCATGATTGCACAAGACAGATTTTATTTGTGTAGTTTTAAAATTTATTCACAGTGAAAAATGAAGTTTCCAAATATTCAATTACATTGAACCAACAGTGTATGATGGTAATAACAGAAGCATTAAATTGATTGTTGGGAGCTAGCAATCTGACTAAGGCAGCAAGTCTGCCTCGAAGCAAATTGGAGCCTGAATCATAATAATTGTACATGTGGAATGAGTGATGATGTTGATGGGGGTCAATCAGCAGATTTACATAATTTCATGAAAATGCTGTGGTACATTACCGATATATTCTGAATATAACAGAGAATAGTTTTTGTAGGTGGATTACGTGTGTACCATTTTAATGTAATTTTGAATATTTCCTGGTTCTTTGGTGAAAGGTTCAAAAAACTGCTGGAAAATGATTGGATCAGTCTGTGTGTGAGGTGATGGATATTTATAAAACCAAGTTTGTGACACAGTTTTGTTTTGCTGTAACTGTTTTGTCATTTATGTCTGGGAAGTCTCAATGTATCAGATGAACATTCTTTCCCTGATAACGTTGTAAAGGCAGTAATTCCTTTTGTAGGACATGTGAACCAACATCTAAAACTAGGGATCATGTTGTGTTAAAAGAGCATGTATTAAGAGTGGGTTGGATAGGAAATGGAAAATGTTGGTATCTGTGCAAAACTGCTCATTAGCCACAAAATGATCCCTGGTTTGGAAGGATCTCGGCCCGAAACATTGACTGTCCATTTCCCTCCATAGATGCTGCCTGACCCCCTGAGCTCCTCCAGCGCCATTGTATGTTGTTCCAGATTTCCAGCATCTGCAGTCTCTCTTGTGTCCCCTGGTCTTGGATGTTGGTTTACAGCTTCTGCAGTAGGAATTACAGCCTTTGCGAATTTTATTGGAGAAAGAATATTCATCTGATACATTGAGACTTCCAAGATGTAAACAGAAAATAGGTGTGCTGTTTGTGTCACAGATTTGATTGTGTAATATCTATCACCTCACATGTAGACTGACTCAATCATTTTCCATCAATTTTCTGAACCTCCCACCAGGAAACTTGAAAATAGCCAAAACTGCATTGACACAATAGTAATCCATCCACAAAAATTATTTTTTATTACATTCAGAAAACGTTGTTATTGTATCACAGTATTTTCACAAACTGGTTGCCCCCCATCAATGCTCCAACTCACTCCTTGTGTACAATTATTCTCATTCAGTTTCTGATTCACTTCAGGCGGACTTGCTGCCTTGGTCAAGTTAACAGCTCTCAATGATCAATGTAATGTTTCTGTTATTAACATAATATACTGTTGGTTGTATGTCATTGATTATTTGGAAGTTTCATTTTTATAGTGCATAAATTGTGAAAGCTATGTAAACAAAATCTGGATCAAGCAGTCATGGCCATTTCTCCTGATATATTTTTAATGTGATATGTTATTAAGAAAATATTCATTTTAATGGATTATGAATCTGAAGGCAAAATAGGAAGCCCATGACGGATACTGAGAGCTGAACACTACCTAGGGTCTAGAAAATGTAGGACTGAAATTAAAATGGAAATTAACAAGAGAAAGTGAGTACATGGGAATATACTGATATGTAAAACCAAGCAAAACCCCAAGATATTTCATAATTACATAAAGTGAAGGACGATCATAACAGAAAGAGGATAGACTGTTGGAGGCCAAAAAGATGTCCATAGTCTGGAGGGAGAACATAGAACATAGAACATTACAGCACAGTACCGGACCTTCGGCCCACGATGTTGTGCTAACATTTTATCCTGCTCTAAGATCTATCTAACCCTTCCCTCCTACATAGCCCTCCATTTTTCTATCATTCATGTGTCTATCTAAGAGTGTCTTAAATGTCCCTAATGTATCTGCCTCCACCACCTCTGCCAGCAGTGCGTTCCACGCACCCACCGCTCTCTGTGTAAAATACTTACCTCTGACATCCTCCCTATACCAATCACCATAAAATTATGCCCCCTCGTGTCAGCCATTTTCACCCTGGGAAAAAGTCTCTGACTGTCCACTCGATCTATGCCTCTTATCACCTTGTACAGCTCTATCAAGTCACCTCTCATCCTCCTTTTCTCCAAGGAGAAAAGCCTTAGCTCGCTCAACCTATCCTCAAAAGACATGCTCTTCAATCCAGGCAGCATCCCGGTAAATCTCCTCTGCACCCTCCCTAAAGCTTCCAAATCCTTCCAATAATGAGTCAACCAGAACTGAACACAATACTCCAAGTGTGGTCTAACCAGAGTTTTATAGAGCTGCAACATTACCTTGCGGCTCTTGAACTCAATCCCCCGACTGATGAAGGCCAACACACCATACGCCTTCTTAACAACCCTATCGACCTGAGAAGATATGGGTTATTTATCAATGAATACTTCACAATTTTGTCTGCAAAAGAAGGAGATGATAAAGACATAGAAAATAAAGAGGAAAATGTGAAACATTAGATAAGATTAAAAAATGAGGAGAAATATCTATATCTGAAATATCTATATCTGAATAATTTGCTAGATCCAGTTAAAGTGTAACCCAGGTACTCAAGAGAAGCAAGGGAGGAAATAGCAGAGACACTGATCATCATTCTCTAATCCTCTATGGCAACAGGCTTGATGCTAGAGGACTGGAAAAATACATTGTGATATTGTTTTGTTTGCGAGGGTGAGAGGGATAGATCATATAATTATAAGCTGTCAACTTACCATGAATGGTGGACAAATTATTGGAAAAGAATTTGAAGATCAGTAAAAATTATTGCATAGAAAGGTTGATGATGGTAGCATATTTGATGTTGTCCGTGAATTAGTAATTTTGGTAATTGGTAATTGGTTTATTATTGTCGCATATACCAAGATACACTGAAAAGCTTTTGTTTGCATGCCATTCAGACAGATCATTCCACACATAAGTACAATGAGTTAGTACAAAAGGAAAACAATAACAGAATGCAGAATATAGTATTACAGTTACAGAGAAAGTGCAGTGTAAGTAATCAGATAAGGTGCAAGGGCAATGACAAGCTAGATTGAGAGATCATCTTTATCATATATGAGGGCTATTCAGGAGCCTTATAGCAAGGAGTTAGGAGCTGTCCTTGAGCCTGGTGGCTTGAGTTCTCAAGCTTTTGTATCTTCTGCCCAATAGAAGGGGAGAGAAGAGAGAATGACAAGATATTTGACCAAGTATCACATGACAGAATTATCTGAAACAAAAGCCCATGAGATTATGAGTGGCACAGTGGTGCGACCAGTTGAGCCCCTATCTCACAGCACCAGAGATCCAGGTTCAATCCTGACCTCAACTGCTGTCTGTGTGAAGTTTGTATGTTCTCCCTGTGACCGTTTGGGTTTCCTCTGGGAATTCTGGTTTCCTTCCACATCACATGTCTTTATGTAAGGTGGTTGATTAATTGGCCACTGTAAATTGTCCCTAGCATGTAGGTGAGTGTTAGAACTGCCCCCATTATTATGGACCTACAACTGAACATTGAACAGAACAAATGAACATGAACATTGAACAGTGAAATTTGACTTGAGTGTGGACACAAAATGGGTGGTGCCACATTTGCCAGTTATCACAAATGCCAACAGATATTGGGCAGGGTCTTCTTGGACCTGGTCCACTGCCAGTGGTGCCCACCTGCCTGAACTCATGTCATACACACACACTTGCATACAAATTAGGAGCGTGAGTAGACCCCTTAGGCCTGCTCCTTCAGTTAATAAGATCACAAGTGATCTGATTGTAAATTCATCCCCACATTGGCATCTACCCACCTTTCTCCTACTTTCTTTTCAAGTATCTATTTTCTGCCTTAGAAATATTAAAAAATTCTGCTGCACTGTCCTTCTGAGAGAAAAAAGAATCACCTTATGTCTTAAATGGATGATTCCTTACTTTTAGACAGTGACCCCTATTTCTAGATTTTCCCACAAGAGCAAACAATCTCTTCACATCCATCCTGTGAAGACCTTTCAGGATCTTGGATGTTTCAATCAAGTTGACTCCTAAACTTCAGTCAATACAGACCCAGGACCTCCAACCTTTCCTCATAATGTAACACACCCATTCAGGTGTTAATCTAGTTAACCTGCTCTGCTTCCATTGTATTAACATCGTATTTTAATCAAAGAGGCTAACACTGCACATTGTACTCCAGATGTGGTCTCAACAAAGCCATATATACTTGTAGCATAACTTGCCTACCTTGAATTCAATTCTAATAGCAATAAACAATAACATTCTGTTATAAAAACAGAAAATGCTGGAAACACTCAGAAGGTCAGGCCGCATCTGTGGGAAGAGAAACAGAGCTAACATTTCAGATCAAAAACCCTTCATTCTGTTAGCTTTCCAAATTACTTGCTGTACCCGCACATTTATCTTTTGTGTATCAGGCATTTGGACAGCCAGATCCCTCTGCAACTTTAAGCTCTGTAATCTCTCACCATTTAGTTAATATGCTTTTTCTTAAATTTTCTTATCAAAATGGACAATTCCACTCTCCCTCCATATGTGTGCCAGATCTTTGCCCACATTTAACCTGTCTCTATTCATTTGAAGTCTCTTTATGTCCTCTTCCCAACCCAGCTGCACCTACCTTTTTCCACAGGATTGACAATCCCATTCAAATGAATTGGGTCCAGCTTCCTTCGCCAGCTCTCCCTCATGTAAAGCTAAGTATGGATGTGAAATACCTCCAGCCACTCCATTTAGTATGTTGGCACTCCATTGTCTAACCATTGATGAACAGAAGACCAAATGCATTGGCTCCTGACTTCCAGCGTGTCTTGGACTCCTGTGTTTCAATGCACATTTGCAAAAATCCAGGAAATTCTTGATGTAAAGCAGCTACAAGCTGGGTGCTCTGTTGGCTAAATGGAACTGAATATCAAGCAGGAGGTAAAACTGATGGAAAAGATGAAACTAATCGTAGAATCAAAAATATATCAGATAGAAGTTCCCTCAGTGCTCACTGCAGAATAGAGCAGCAGCTGTGTATTCTGCTTCACTTTCAAAATATGGCTCTATTGCCTTTAAGGGAACTGAATTTCGTTCATATAAAACTGAGCTGCCTCTAGTTTGGTGCCAGAGAGTGAGAAAGAATTTCTTTTATTTTCCTGTTCTCTACGAAATTACCATCACAGATCACTTACTTCTTCTATCATTGCTTCCAACTATTCAGAATTCATTATATTGTCATCCAGTGTAGTCCTTATTTTCATTTAATTCCCCCAGAAATTCAACATTCCCTGTGTAATTGTGCTTGAGGACTCGCTGCTTAGGGAAGCAATCTTGCTGGTTTTACCAAATATATAGGCTATATGAAACTTGATATGCAACATTGGAGCCATTCAGGGTATTCATCTGATATAATCACTTGCCACAGGCCAATCTATGGAACAAAATGGCTTGCAAAATGGAGTGGAAAGTGGAGGCTGAAGTAATTTACAGTGATGATTAGGATGAGTCCATGGAAGCTACATTTAATAATTGGCACCCTTGAGGATTTGCGGCCAGCTTTTGAAATTATGGGGTTGGAGACAGGGATCATAATGAGATAAATGACCAACGTGGCTGGACTGGAGAAGCAAGGGTACTGAAAATCAGCAAATGCTGGAAACCTTTCATACGTCAGGCAGCATCTGTGAAAAGAGAAACAGAATTAATGTTTCAGGTTGAAAACCCTTCCTCAGCACTGGGAAAAAGAGAAAACAAGTTGCTAACTAACAAGTTATAACTAAATTACTTTCTCTCTTTTGTGACCATACAAATCCAGAGTGGAAAAATAACTCTTGGTGGAAGTATATAGGGGTAATTTTCATCTTCATTGTCCAAAATGTAATCCCAGTGCCAGCTTGTTTCTCATTAGATCATTAAGTTTTCATCTATTCATTTTACTTTGATATCTACAGAGCTCAAGTCAAGTTCTGTGATTGTGAGCAAACTGTGGACAAATTCAAATCTCATTCTATGTAGCCTTTATGATTGGTTTAATAAATACATTCACAATACAGAGGATCTCCTTGCCATTTCAAGAATTAAGCTATTTAGTCATTCTGTTGTGATAAAATGGGCTGTACCTCAGGGTCTGGCCTAAGATTAAAGAGCAGGTACTGGTATATGTTCACACAATTCTTCTCTATTGGGCAAAATACAAGCACATTTTGCTGCATGATTCTGGCTTTGTGTGCCTATGTTATTAACATCAAACTGCTTGTTTGGGTTAAACAATATTAATCTATTTTCTCACCAATCATATCCTTTTGTGTTTCACTTTCCTTAACATGAGGCCAACATCTTACCCTGTTATAACCTTGACTTAATTGAATAGGAAAATTAATTTGGTCTTCTCCTTTCTCCTCATCCTAATCATTGTACTGCATTTTATATCAGGCACCAGTTACAGCTGATTTTCTAGAACATATGAATTGAATAGAGGAAGCATAACCTTATTATCTCTCATAGTCAATTTAATATAATAGAAAATTATATTGCAGGCAATAGGTTTTGACAGTATGGTAGCAGAGGAATTTATTGGACTAGTAATCCAGAGATCTGACCTATCTGTAAGTCCAAAGTTCAAATCCCATCATAGGAGCTGGGGAAGTCAAGTTCAAGTAATTAAATAAATATGAAATGAATACCAAGTATCAGTATTAGTAGTGGTGGATGTGAAACTACCAGATTGTTGTGAAATCCCATCTGGCTTCCAAATTGTCTGAGGAAAGGAAATTTGCTTTCTTTCCCCTGTCAGGCCATAATGATCCCCCAAAAAATTGTTAACTTTTAAGTGTTCTCCAAAATGGCCGGGGAAGTCATTGAGTTCATAGGCAATTATTGGACGAACAATAAACATCAGTCTTGTGAGCAATGTCTGCTTCCCACAAGTAAGTAAAAAACATCGTATCACACAATAGATAGATCTACAATTTACATCCATGTGTGAAACTACCATTGAGAAGTGACTGCCTATTTCCTAAAGGAAAATAAAATTTACCCATTTCTCTATTGATCAATCCCCCAATACCAGCTTTTTGTTTTCTTGGCAAGTTGGAAGTCTACCCTAAAACATGCTCCGCATAATGACTCTCAGGCAACTGGCTTAAACTGAATAAGACTGTTTGCAAGTTTGCTACCATATTTTATCCCAGGATGAGATTGGGATCATATTTCTCCACTGATTTCCATCTTTGCAACATCCTTCAGTTCTGTCTCTTCATCAGCTCATCTGCTGCTGAAGGCTTCATCCTTGCCACCTAGCTTGAGGCTTGACTATTCTATTGCACTGCTGACTGACCTCCATCATCTCTTCCCTAAACCTGAGGTCAATCAAAATTCTGTTGCCCATTTCATAGCTCATACCAAGTTTTGTTCATCCATCAGCCCTGTGCTTGAACAACAATGGCTTCCCGTTCAACAGCATCTTGCTTTTAGAATCTTCATCTTTGTTTAAGTCTCTCCAAACCCTCACTGTAACTCTCCTCCATTCCTAGAACCTTCTAAGATATCTTTGTTCTTCCACATCTAGCCTCTGGATCATCACTGAATGTAATGATTCTACCGTAGTGGCTGTGCCTTTGCACGTCGAGGCCCTGAGCACTAGCGTCCTCTCCCCAAAATTCTTCACCCCTCTCCCTTTCTCCTCATTTAAGCTGCACCTTAAAACTTTTCTTCAGCTAAATATCTCCTTCTGTGGCTTGACGTAATTTTTTTTTGAGAGCTCATCTGCAAAGAACTAAGGCCATATTACCAACTTAAAGGTGCCATATAAATACATCATTGTTGTTGCTTTGTGCGGCTGCAATAGTGTGGTTGCTGGCACAATGACATACTATAAAATTAAACACTGAGAAAGCTCTAAGTAGATCTCTTTGCCCTTACATTAACTGCTCTACTTGGAGGAAGCTCCCAAATAATTCAACTAAGTTGAAAGGATAAACCATATCCATTCCACTCTAAATGAGTTAGAGTTACTCTTATCTAATCTACTCTGGATGATCTGAACTCAAATAGACTTGTTCTGTGGAAGAATAAGCTATCTCACTTCACCAATCAAATAATTTAGAGCCACCCATCGCTTAATGTGCTAAAAGAAAATAAATCTATCTGCTCTGGTGAAACTTGTACAAAAATATCCTCACCTCTGACTGAACAGAAAAAATCATGGTGTCATACAATGTGGCAAGAGAAGTGTTCTTAAACATCATTAAGCATTATTCTTTGGAGGCAATCTTGCTTCAAATAACAATGAAAACATAACCCATTCCATTTGAAACCATCTCATTTCTAGATGTTGTTTTATCTTTTAAATTTTTGTAAACCAGGAACTTTTTTTTAAAATGAGAGATATTTCCTTGGTACTTTTAGCTTGCGAGCCTGCAGGGACAATATTTCTGTACTTTGATCTGGAAGGATAAGGGGTGAAATTCAATTTTGGCTGAAAGACAAAAGTCGATGGAAAAGAAAATTGGACAGAAGTTAAATCTGGTTGTTGATTCAGTATCAGATTGCCTTACTGCAAAGGTTGAATTTCAACCCCATTATGTTTAATAGCAATGTTCTCTCAAGCTTGTATAATATTGAGTTTACTGATATAAACTTTCCCAAATGTGAAATTTCAAATTTGATGTAATAACTAATTGATCAGGCAACCAAAGAGATTTTGCCCACTCCCTATCTGTGATCAAATTAGTGAATTTGTTTCTATAACTTTGTTGCTTTTAAGAAACAAATCATGTGTCTTTAGCATTCAGAAAGTGGCGTGAAGATAGTGGTTGGGTATCCATCTCTGACAGATTACTTCACAGTGAAGACAAAAATACATCCTCCCACGTCTTCAATTTCATATCATAAAGGAGATAAAGCCTCTCAAGATTGATCTATAGACATTATTCACTGAGCATTTTATGACATACATTATACAATTATAGGTCAAAGTACAGAAACTAGATCATCAGAATGATAATTATTTAATGACAATCACAATACGTGAACTGAATCAATATCCAGAAACAAACCACTAGTAATAAATTTATATACATAGCCATGAGCAGATTTTCTCTCTTCCTGAAGAGAAGTTACATGAATAAGTTGAGTGTCCCAGAGGAGGAACTCACCTTCTTATGAACATTGGAACCACTTTGATTTAGTTATCTGGGTTTTGCTCCATTTTATTGAATCCATGGTCTAATATATACTTGCATTTGGCATTATTGTATCGTTCCAACACCATTTATCTTTAATTTGTTTTATTATCTCCATAACCATCGTTCCAGTCCAAAATCAAAACAGCTGACTGTAGCCTTGAATCGACTCTTCTTATGTCATAAAATTACACTTCTTGGTCATTAAAAAAACAATAAAATGCTCAAGTCAAAGAATGTCTCCAGCTCCTGCCTGCTGCTTTAACATTATTTACCAAAGGATATATTTATTATTTCATATCATCCTGCAAAATGGAAGTTATCCCCTCATTATTTTATACGAACATGCCTTATGGTCTATTGATTTATTTCGACATTTACATTCTGGACTTGTCCAGTGAGCTAAGTCTTGACAACAAAGGCTCAGTACAGAAATTATATTACAGCAGAGAAACATAAAATGATATGACAGTTTATATGATTCTAAAAGTTTAGTCCTGAAATTAAAACATCCATTTGGAGTTTGGAATTCACATAGAAAACCAAAGGAAGAGCTAGTTCGCACATGGATGGGGGAGCAAATCCCATGGAAAAGCATTAGGTGTCTATTATCCCACATGGTTGTTATTCTATTGATGTTAGTGGAGCAGAATGTCAGGCATGCAAATAACAGATGTGGTAGAGCCTGTTTTCAATCCATTCTAACATCACCCCCCCCCCCCAAAAAATTCCAAGACCTGACAGCAATGCCTTGTACTCCTAACAATGCAGAGAGTCCTGTAAATGATTTGCTGCAAGAGTGACCTGATGATCTATATGAGTTTTTATTGTTTACATCCTTCTTTTATTTTTATCATGATCGCTGGAT
This sequence comes from Pristis pectinata, assembly GCF_009764475.1. Taxonomy (NCBI): domain Eukaryota; kingdom Metazoa; phylum Chordata; class Chondrichthyes; order Rhinopristiformes; family Pristidae; genus Pristis; species Pristis pectinata. The sequence continues at coordinate 15,250,834 of NC_067429.1, forward strand.
TCACTCACCAGTTTAAGTTGTCTTCAATGGAGATACAAGAGACTGCTGATGCTGGAATCTGGAGCAACAAACAATCTGCTGGAGGAACTCAGCAGCGTCTGTGGGAGGAAAGGAATTGTTGACGTTTTGGGGTCAAAACCTTGCAACAGGACTGAGAGTGGAGAGGCGAGATGGCCAGTATAAAGAGGGGAAGGGGAGTGGTGAGACAGAAGCCTGAGGTGATTGGTGGACTGAGGAGGAGTGTAAGATGGCAGGCAGGTTGTGCCAGGTAGGGGAGGGGAGCAGGGGTGGAGTTGGGAGACACTAGCATAGATGGAGGCAGAGAAAGAGAGAAAAAAATATTGAGAGGCAGATGGAGCAAGGTGGGGGAAAAGGATTGTGAAGGTTGGAGACAGCTGCTGGAGGGAGATAAGCAGGAACTCAAAGGGCTACCAGAGCTGGACTCTGATCAGTAAAGGGGGTGAGAATGGGAACCATTAGGCGAGAGGTGAGTGGCAGTTGGAACCAGAACCACATGGGGGCAGGGTTGGGGGAAACCTGTGGGTGAAATGTGTCTGTAGTAAGTCGATGGAACCAGGAGGGGGAGGGGGATGAAGATGGGTGATGGGTGGCTGGGAGGGATTGAGGGAAAGGGGACAGAAATGGGAGGCTGGAGGAGGATCGGGAGAGAGAGAGAGGTGGGGGAGGGAAAAGTGGGGATAAACCACCAGAGGGAAGGGCTCCCTGAAAATGGAAAGCTCAATATTCATGCCATTGGATCGTAGACTATCCAGGCGGAATGTGAGGTGGTGTTCCTCTGGTTTGCTTTGGGCCTCACGCTGGAAGAGAAGACAGAGGATGGACAGATCTGTGTGGGAATGGGAAGGGGAATTGAAATGGCATGGAACCGGGAGCTCCGGATGGCCATTGCAAAGTTGTCTTCAATGTTTATTTTCCAAGAACACTTATGCCTTTGCGCTTTTGTTGAAAAAAAGAAAAACTGTTGGCCTCAAAATTGTAGTGTGTCACAAAAGATGTGCTATCTGCTCATTGTGCAATGAGTCTTTGATTGTTTGGGCCCTAGGGCTGCTGCTACAAACTGTTATACAGTTCAATGCCTAAGCCTCAGCTATCACTGAACAACTGTTATCTGTTTTCCTTGATGCACTGCGGAAAATGCAAAAGTAAATGTAGGTGGCTCTGAGGCCAGGATTGGAGGATTATGGAGGGAAACCCGCTGCTTGTTGAGATTGGCATCTTGTGGAGGTGTGGTAGCTGGAATTTCAGAATGTAAGCAATCAGTGGTCAGGGAGTTCGATGATTGGGAAGAAAGGTTAGGGCCAGGAGTAATCAGGGGCTCAGGGATGGACGAGGGGGTGCATTGGTATTGTGGAAGAGATGCAGTATTAAGGATGGAAAATACAACCAATATTCTGATTCACCCTTAACTAAAGGACTACCTTAGTGGGGTTCCAGTTCAGTATTGCACAATAAAAGCATTGTTGTTCTGGAAGTGGTGCATAGCTGTCACTCCTTGGGACAAAAGGGTCATTGCACACGGATATTCCATCACTTGAGTGACTTATGCCTAAAGGTGTCTGTTCAAATTTCCAAATTGATGCATGATGAACCAAAATGGTGATGATTGTATATCATTCTAAGAAATGTCCACTTTCACTCTGGTAGCACTGAAATAAATAATGCCATTCTCTTTTTCCAGACTATTCTCTTTTTGTCAAGTATTCCTACATCTGGTATCACACATCTCTCAGGCAATGCAAGGTTTCTACTGTCCAGTTGTTTTCTCCTGGTGTGTGTGCAGCAACTGCCTGACATTAGGTGAAGTGATGGGAGATGGGAGAAAGGCAGGAGGGGGACAAACAGGAGAGCTAAGGTGGCCTTGATTCTGATGTAATCATCTTTCACACCAGTTATGAGTTTTGCAATTGAGATTGTTCCATTGTTGCCTGATTTTGCATTGTAAGACACAGAATTTATTGCCAACTGTAGCTGAGCACAAAAAATGAACTGTCCTAAATGATTCCATTATTCCATTCTAAGTTTGCCTTATTAATAAATTCATATACAATAATTTATTAGATAAATAGATTGCATTGCATCCAGGGAACTGAAGTAGATACATTTTATTAAGATGAATTCATTATTTATCCTTGTCAGACCAGTGAGATAATAAATTGATGAATAAATGTAGTTCATAGAGCAGTCAATGATACTCAGATCCATAGTGAAGACCACGAATGACTTATTTTCTTCCTGGCAGATTAGGTCCTACAAAGCTCATTTTTATATGTTTATTTATTAAAGTCATGTTTAAGGTATCTCCATTCATGAAGTCATAGTCATCGAGTTGTACAGCACAGAAACGGGCAATCTATGCTGACATTTCTGCCCATCTGTGCTCATCCCATTGCATGCACTAGATTTCCTTTGCCTACTTAAGTGCCTGTCTAAATGTCTTTTAAACATAGTGATTGTATCTGACTCCAGCACCTCCTCTGGAAGCAAGTTCCAGATATCAACCACTCTCTGTTCAGAAAAACTTTCCCCCCAAATTCCCTTTAAAACTCTTTTTCTTTCACCTTAAACCTCTGTTTCCTTGTTTTTGATACCTCTACTACAGGAAAAAGATCCTGACTATCAACCTACCTATTGCCTCTTTTAATTTTATGAACCTTGATCAGGCCACCCCCTCAGCTTCCTTTGCTCCAGAGAAAAATAACCAATCCCTTCCCATAACTCAAACCTCCAATCTAGGTAACATCCCAATGAATCTCCTCTGTGTTCTCTCCAGCACAACCACATCCTTTCTGTAGTGTGACAACTAGAACTGCACACAGTACTCCAAGTGTGGTCTAACCAGTGTTTTGTATTCTATGCTCCAACCTCTGAAGGCAAAAGTGACATGTGCCTTCTTCACCAGTCTATCTCCCTGTGTTGCCACTTTAAGGAAACTATGGACTTAAACCCCAAGATTGCCCTGTTCATCAACATTCCTTCATGCCCTAGCATTTGCTGTATATGTCCTACCCCTATTTGACTTCCCAAAATACATCACCTCACACTTGTAAGATTAAATTCCATCTGCAATGCTCCGCTAACATTCCATCTGCTGTAACTTCTGACAATCATCCTCACTATTAACAACACCACCAACTTGCACGTCATGAACATACTTTGTTATCATACCTCCAACATTCACATCTAAGTCATTAATATCACAAAACAACAAGGATCCCAGTTCCAATCCCTATGATTCACCACTGGTCACAGACTTCCAATAAGAAAAGTATCCTTCCACCATTACCCTCTGCCTCTTCTCACCAAGCCAGTTTTGGATCTAATTAGCCAGTTTGCCTTGGATCCCAGGTGCCTTAGCCTCTTGGACCAACCTATCATGCAGGACCTTGTCAAATGCATACTAAAATTAATATTGACAATGTCTACTGTTGTGACTGACTAAATTGAACCACACAGAAGCTGTAACTGGGAGATATAACAGGCTCTATTCAAAACAGCAAATCTTTTGGAGAGAATCTAGTTCTCTCCTCACACAATGTTTTATATTTCTTAAACACAAAGACAACAATAAACAATTAACTACAGTTTGAAAGGCTATAATCACCTATTTAACCTTAACATTTTGAATGTAAACAGATAACTTTGCAGAATTATTTATTTACAATGGTAGCCCATCCCAACTAGCAGAACCGCTTTGAATATTCAAATACTGGTGGCTAGTCCGAAAGCTTCTGACACCGAAAATAACCTCTTTTGTTACAGTGTAGAAGGATGGCTCACTGAATATACAACTAGCCAGAATATTAAGTGACAAAACAGACCTGTCATGAATTGCACATTGGTGGCATGGATATGCCTTTAACAATGCGTTAATACAGGGAAAGGCCAATTAATGCCTTCCCTGATCTCATTCTGAAGTTTTCAATGAGCACCAATTAACATGAACATTCATCTATTGTCTTCCCCTGCGTAGTTTCAATGGTGCAGAGTCAGAATGTCCCACACCCAGTTATTGGTTTCAATAGTCTTAATGTATCAGTTGAGGTTAAATTGTGAACAGGTTTTATTTCCTCGAGACTGGTTCTTCTCATTTTAATCAATATCTGCTATCCATAATTTCATAACTCCAGAATAATCCCCAACATCTACCACCTTGTCTTCTTCAGTCTTCTCAGTTACCTCTTCAAAAACTTAAGCAAAATAATGAGGAAGGATTCTCTGCACAAAGTCATGTCGACGACCCCTGATCAGCCCCTGCCTTTCCAAATGTACATAAATCATACCCCTTTGGATTTTCTCCAGTAATTTTCCTAGCACTGATGTAAGTCTCACCAGCCTGTAGTTACCTGATTTATCCCTGCTGGCCTTCTTAAATAAAGGAACAACATTAGCTATCCTCCAGTCTTCTGGCACCTCATCTGTGGCTAATGAAGATGCTAAAGCCTCTGTAAGGGCTGCAGCTATCTCCTCCCCTGTTTCCCATAGCAAGCTGGGATAGATTTCATCCAGCCCTGAGGATTTATCTACAAATTTGCATCCCATGACATCTAATATCTCCTCCTTCTTAATACTGACCTGCTCCAGATTGTCCACATACCCCTTGCTGAACTCATTATCTTTCATGTCCTTCTCCTTGGTGAACACATTGGAGAAGTACTCTTTTGGCCTTGCCCACATCCCCTGGATCCACACAAAGATCCACACAACCACTTCCCTGGCTACCCTCTTGCTCCTATATAATGTATAGAATATCTTGGCATTCTCCTTAATCTTATATGTCAAAGATATTTCATGACCCCTCTTTACCCTTCTAACTTCTTTCTCTCCTGTGTACTCTATACTCCTCAAGAGACTCCCTCAGTCCCAGTTATCTATACCTCTCATATGTTTCCTCTATTTTCATGAACAAACCTTCAATACCTTTTGTCATCCAAGGCTCCCTAACCTTGCCACCTTTGCCTTTCACCCTTACTCAAACATGCTGGCCCAGAACTCTTATAAACTCTCTTTTGAAAGACCTTCACTGTCATTTTACCTGCAAGTATTTGCTCCCAATCTAGTTTTAGCCAGGTTCTCCCTTACACAATTGAAATTAGCCTTCCCCCTATTCAAGAACTTAACCTGAGGAACAAACTTATCCCTTTCCATAACTAATATCCCATTCATATTATGAACGAGCAGAGTTTCAGTCACAAGGAAAAGATTTGTCTTAAAAATGATATAAACTACATCTTTGCAACAGTTTCACACCCCTCTTCGGGATTCCAGTCTTAAGACAGTTACTTCTTCAATGATCCCAACAATTTTTCAAACACTGCTCTGTCCACATGTCTGAGAGCTGCTGACTTTGCAAGTAGTGCACTCACCATGTGGGAGAAACTTGCTGCCCAGATTGTCTGATTACGTAAAACTTTGGCCCTGACGTTGGGGGAGAATAGTTAACAGAAAATTTTGAGAACAAAGGGAGACTTTCATGATGTCAGCTGATGTTCCCAGCTGATATTGTAACCCTAAGTTTGGAAAGACATAGCAATATGCATACTGTGTACATTAACAGGTGTTTTTATACCTTTTAGAAACTCCACAGAAAACCAATTTATCCACTGAATTATGCATTACACTTCCTGGATTAGTATTTGACATGATGTTTCTCACATTTTCTTTGGAGTACTGTGTACAGTTCTGGTCGCCACACAGTAGGAAGGACATGATTAGACTGGAGAAGGTGCAGAGGAGATTCAGTAGGATGTTGGCTGGATTGGAGGACTTCAGTTATGGAGAGAGATTGGATAGTCAGGGCTTGTTCTCCTTGGAGCAGTGGCTGGGTGGGGGAGGATGGGTCTAATAGAAGTATACAGAATTATAAGGGGCATAGATAGGGTAGATAGTTGGAAACTTTTCCCCGGGGCATAGGTTTAGGGTAAACGATAAGAAGTTTAGAAGATTTTTGAGGTAGAATCTTTTCAACCAGATGGTGGTTGGAATCTGGAATTCACTGCTTGAGTGGATGGTGGTGGGAGATACTCTCAGAGCATTAGAAAGTACCTGGTTGAGCACTTGAATCACCAAGACACAAAAGACTACTGACCAAGTGCTGATAAATGGGATTAGTACTGATGGAGGTTTGATGTGGATCAAAGGCCCCATTTCTGTGCTCAATGATTCTATGACTCTAGTCATGGGGAATTCCATACACGATGGGGGGTGGTCACCACAAATATTAGTCTTGTATGGTGCCTTACCTTCATGGTGCAAGATAGAAGACATCAGAGAGGAAGGAATGGGAGGAGCCAGAAATCATGGTTTACATTGGAATCACAACACTGGGAGGAAAATGGTTAAAGTCTTACAGGCAGAGTTTCAGCTGTGCAGGCACAAGTTTAAAAAGTAGATCACAAATATGTAGTGGAAATGTTTCAGATTCTTGAGGTATTGGAACCAGTTCTGATGCAGGAGGGACCTACTCAAGATGAATGAAGGGCCCTTTATCAATATTGGAATCAATGTCCTCGCAAGGAGGTTCCCAAGTATGCTTGGGGAGGATTTAAATTAAATTGGCAGAGGAATGAACACCAGCATATATTAACAGAAAAGAAGAATAAGATTTACAATGGAGTGGGGGTGTTGGATGGGAGTAAAGTAGTTGAGATTAAATGGGAGCAGACTAAAAGGGACTATAAAGTGTACAAAGACAGATTTAGAATGCCATGTGTGTAAACTTTCAGGCAATACTAAGTCAAGCACAAATGCTATTGACTATTGATAGATTACTCTCCCATGCATGTCTCTCAATGAGAATACTTCAGTCCAGTTCACTGAAGAACATTTCAATTTCTTGTTTTGCTCCCACTTCCCCTGGAAAAAATGCTGCCTGAAAAAGATCACTGAATAACTCTAGCCAACACTTAAAAGTTTGACCAAAAGTTTGACAACATGTTAAATGGTAATTGAGGTTCCTTTGCTGCTGACTACAAAATCTGGTCCATTATGTTAGATGGATTTCCATTGACTTGAGCTCAGTGAGGTGATGAGTCATGCAGCAGCTTTGTCTGAGTGTGTAGATCTAATGCCATCTAAATCCAGTTTTCAGTCTAGTGTGCAGATTGATTCAAAAGCCCAGTACGGGTCATTGTCAGATATCATTGTGCTTTCACCTGACAAGAAACATTGAATCTCCTCTGAGATGTGGTGCTTTATTCTTCTCAAAGATAGGATGTTTAATTTCAAGTTTTCAAATTTATTTTGCATTAAAAACACGTTAACGGCAATCCTGCTCTCCCTGAAGGAGAGGCAAATGATAAACGAAAGCACTGAAAAGCAAATTATTTTCTGAAGCTGTTTTAGTGTAAGCAATGAACTGCTGAGCTTTTGTTCTAAGTGTCCATTACTTGAAATAAAGGAGGTTCAATTGATCCATTAGAGAAGCAATTTTCCATGCAGACAAACAGTCTTGAAGGTCATCAGTGGGCAGAAGTAATTTCAGTCAGTCTCTGTATCTTTAGTATTATACACTGATCTGACTGTTAAATCTGTTTGGTAGATGAAATGACTCTTTATAAACTTTTACCTCACCAGTGCATTCAGTAATGTTGATAGTACACTGAAGATGAGTTATTCTGAACTCTTCATATAGGTCACTGACTAAAAGATAGCAAATTGCTGTAATGATGTTATTTTTCATAAATCATACTATATAAAATTTTATAATTGAAAATGTTAAAAATATTCAAATTACTTGAATATCTAAATATATAATGGTGTCAGCTTTTCTGATCATCTTTATGAATAATCAGCTATTCAGCATTTTACAGAATTAACAACATCTAAGAAAATAGGAATGGAAGTAGGCTGTTCAGCTCTACAAGTCTGTCTGCCATTCCATTAGATTATAACTGGTCTGCATCGTAATTATTTACATAGCTAGAGTTTTATTGCTTTTAACAGCCTTGCCACAACAAAGGTATATGACACTAATGACATCAACCAGGTCAAAAAAATTTGCTTAATTAATGTTGCTTAAATGAGCTGTTCCTTCAATGAACTACCTTTACTATATTAAAACATTGCATTTTCTGAGGAGACGTGACATGACAGATGCTGAGAGGACTCCTCCTCTCATGGGGAAATTTAGAACAAGGGTGCATTGTCATACCACACCACATTGCCATACCACATTGTCATACTACACCAGTTTTCACTGAGGGGTCAGCAGTGGAAAGGGTGAGCAGCTTCAAGTTCCTGGGTGTCAACATCTCAGAGGATCTATCTTGAGCCCAACACATTGATGCAACCACGAAGAAGGCACATCAGTGGCTCTACTTCATTAGGAGTTTGAGGAGATTTGGTATGTCACCAAAGACTCTTGCAAATTTCTACAAATGTACGATAGAGAACATTCTGACTGGTTGCATCACTGCCTGGTATGGAGGCTCCAATGTGCAGGATCAAAAGAGACTGCAGAGGGTTGTAGACTCAGCCAGCTCCATCACAGCCACGACCCTCCCCGCCATCGAGGACATCTTCAGGAGGCAGTGCCTCCAGAAAGCAACATCCATCAGGAAGGACCCTCACCACCCAGGACATGTCCTCTTCATGTGACTACCATCAGGGAGTAGGTACAGGAGCCTGAAGACCCACACTCAGGAACAGCTTCTTCCCCTCCGCCATCAGATTTCTGAACGGTCCATGAACCCATGAACATGACTTCATTATTCCTCTTTTGCACTATTTATTTATTTCTGTAATTTATAGTAATTTTTATGTCTTTATGTCTTGCACTGTATTGCTGCCGTGAAACAACAAATTTCACAACATATGTCAGTGATAATAAACCTGATTCTGTTCTGATTCTGATTCATTGTTTCAGGATAAGGGGCTGCCCAACTAGGATGGAAATGAGAAGAAATTTCTTGAGGAATATCTTCAAGTAAAAGATGGTAAGTCTTTGAAATTGTGTTTTAAAAAGAAGCCGAGACGTTGACTATATTTGAGGACGAGATAGATAAATTTTCAGACTATATAAGAATCAATGGTCATGGGATCAGGCAGGAAAGTAGAGCTGAGGCCAAGTTCAGATCAGCCATGATTTTATTGATGCTTAAAGGGCTACAAGGTGAACCCCTGCCCATATTTCTTTTGTTATTTTCAATAGCACATATGTCCACCACCAAAGAGTGGGAATGTCATGAGAACGCCATTAATTCCGAATTGCTAATTGTCCTTGCTGGGGTCAGAATTCTGTAATTGCTCTCCTGATACCAAAGTTTGGGAAAAGATCCACCATTTCCACCATTCACAGCAGAAAGGACAGTAAGTGCTACTTTGCAAACATTATCCAGATTTTAAGAGCAATGAAACAGAAATTTAATTCTGAAGGAGGAATCATTGCTCAGCCATGTAACTGTCTCCTAGAAGAGTTATCAAAGCTTTTCTAAATGTTGCCACTTTGCTTTCTGCATACTGTTATGTGAGCAGTATGTTGATTGATTAAGTAATCAATTATCATTCATTGACATTCAACCAGAAGTGCAATGAGATGAAAAGACCGATTGTGAGTGAAATCGATGTATTGGAACACATGTGTATGTGATGTGAAAATAGCAAATCTCTCAGAAACAATAGAGGACCTTCTGCTACTATGCTTTAGTTTTATCAGTGCAATCGACTGCAATTGGCCAAACCCAACACAAAAATTTGTGGTATTTTAAATGCAGATTACTTTGAGTGTAAATTGAGTTTAATCTGGTTTTAAAAAAAAGTTGAAAAAATAAGATGCTGAAGGAACTTCAGGCAGTATCTGTGAAGAAAAACAGTCAACGTTTCGGGTCGGGACCCTTCTTCATGACTCAAGATAGGAAAAGGGGAAGCCCAATATATAGGGGGAAAAAAACAGCAGTGATAGGTGGACACAAGAGGGGAGGCAGGTTGGGCACGAGGTGGTGATAGGTAGATGCAGGTAAGAGATTCTGATAGGCAGATGCAGGGGAGGAGGGGAGAGCAGATCCACCAGGGGATGGGTCAAAGGTATGGGGGGAGGGAAGGAGAGGAAAAGGAAAGAGAAAAAAATGGCGAGGAGAAAAAAGAGAGAGAGGCTTGGAAAGGGAAGAAAAGAAAAAAGAGGCAAGGTGGGCGTGGAGGGTTGGTTTACAAAGTGGGAGAATTCGATGTCCATGCTATTAGGTTGTAAGGTCCCAAGAGGGAAAATGAGGTGCTGTTCCTCCAGTTTACATTTGGACTTCTCCTGGCAGTGGAGGAGGCCGAGGACTGACATATCAGTGATAGTGTGGGAGGGGGAGTTGGTGACTGACAATGGGGAGATGCAGATCACAGTTACAGACGGAGCTTAGGTGTTCTACGAAATGGTCACCTAGTCTGCGTTTGGTCTCACCAATGCAGAGGAGGCCACACTTGGAGGACTGAATGCAGTAGATGATATTAGGGGAGGTGCAGGTAAATCTCGGCCTCACCTGAAAGGATTGTTTGGGTCTCTGGGTGGAGGTGATGGAAGTAGTGTAGGGGCAGTTGTTACACCAATGGCGGGGGCAGAGGAAAGTCCCGGAGTGGGAGTGGCATGGGCGGGGAGGGAGGAGTGAACTAGGGAGTCGCGGAGAGAGCAGTCCCTGTGAAAGGCAGAAAGGGATGGGGAAGTGGAAGATGTGCTTGGTGGTGGGGTCCCATTGGTAGATGGCGGAAGTGGTGGAGAATGATGCGTTGGATATGTAGGCTGGTGGGATGAAATGTGAGGACAGGGGGACCCTATCCCTGTTGGGTCTGGGAGGGGTGGGGGTGAGTGTAGAAGTGCGGGAAATGGCGGAGATGCGGGTGCGAGCTCTCTCGACCACAGTAGGGGGGAAGCCACGGTTAGTAAAGAAGTTGGACATCTCGGATGGCCTGGAGTGGAAAGCCTCATCATGGGAGCAGTTGCGGCAGAGGCGGAGAAATTGAGAGAAAGGGACAACATCCTTGCAAGAGACAGGGTGAGAGGAGCTGTAATCAGCTCCTCTCCCCCTCAAAAAATTGCACTGTGCCCACAAATCTAACCCTGCTTCCAGATCATAATACTGAGTGTGGCAGCTTTCCATTGATTACACCTGTTTGCAGCCATTTGGAGAGATTGTTCAAATTGAGCTTTTTTCTGCACTCATAGAAAATTTTAAAATAATTTTTAAAAGATTGATGTGTGTAGAATCTAAGCAACGTACAACAATAAATGGTAAATGGTTCAGTTTATTATATATATTATTACAGTCCTTTTCAGTGATTTAAAATCAATTAACCTGGAAATGGAGTAGGAATTATTACTAAAAATGCTTATTTTTGTGATGAACCTATTTTCATCTAGATTGATGGGCCTGAACAAACTCCCGGCCACAAATGCCTGTTCTTGCCACAGGCATACGATGTTGGTGCAAACTAATCTACTCCAGATCTCCCAGTATCAACTTGCTATCCAAAATGGCGAGGTCTTCCAAGGCCATAGGGCCTTGTACAATATAATGTGGCCTTTTGGGTGGGAACGAATCAACTGAAAAATCCTTTGACAGCCAGCTGAGCCAAGCCTAAAGCTTAGCCAGCTGTCAAACTAGCTCTGAAAATTGAATGCCCTGACATTCAAGAATATTACAAGAAACCTTTAAAAATCAATCGATTAAAGAACTAAGAATCCTAATTCTTAAAAAAAAATGCTTTTAAAACACTGTTCCTGCTTCAAGTCTAATCTAGTGCAGGTTCAGCAGGCAATTTTTCCCAGTGTGGAGCTCAAGGTCAGAGGACAGTGGGAGAAGCACCTGACCAGCAACTTTATTCCTTCTGCATTTGTGGAAAAGTCCCAGACTTCCTGACACTTGATGCTGACATTCTGTGAATGAACTGCCAGACCTCCCTGGCAAATTCTGATACAATAAAACTGTATCAATTTCTCATTGTTTAATACGTTTGCAAATATTCCTTAATATAAAGAAAATATACAACAGAAAATGATATTCTGCTGCATAACCAAATGTTTTGGGTTAAATAAAGTGACATTTGTGATTATCTAATTGAGTGGGAAGGCACAGTAGCGTAGCGATTAGCAAAACGCTTTACAGTGCCTACGACCCGGGTTAAATTCCTGCCGCTGTCTGTAAGGAGTTTGTACATTCTCCCCGTGTCTGTGTGGGTTTCCTCCAGGTGCTCCGGTTTCCTCCTACATTTCAAAGACGTACGGGTTAGGAAGTTGTGGGCATGCTATGTTGGTGCCGGAAGCGTGGTGACACTTGCGGGCTGCCCCCCCAGAACACTCTACGCAAAAGATGAATTTCATTGTGTGTTTCGATGTACATGTGACTAATAAATATATTGTATCTTATCTTTAGTTAAAAGACAACCATAACAATATAACTTCAAATGCAATTTCTGTCCATTTTACCAATTGTGTCCAAATGTTAAACTCTGCTCCTTCACATTTAGTAAGAAAATAGATTTTAGCTTGACGTGTTCTGGCTGTGAGCAAGGGTGGATATGGGGATGAGATCAGGAGCAGGTTTGCAGCTGTGACTAGGGACAGGTGTGAGGTGTGACACGGTTGGGGAGAAGGGACGTGGAGACACTATGAACAGGAGCAGCAGGAGTGGGGCCAGAACTGGGATGTGTGTGCACCTGGGAGTGCTGTGGTGTGCCAGGCCAGTAGGTAAATCACCCATCAGCCTAAGACAACCACCACCAGCAGGCTGGGAGGGAGAACAACACTGAAGGGGAAGGGATCCAGAGATAGAGAGGGTCAAAGGTGAGAGATATCAAAGGGAGGGTGATGGGGGAAGTAAGGAGGGAGTGGACAGGTGCTTCTGTTTCAGAGTCCACCCATGTTTGTGTGAGTAAATACATGGTGACAGGTGTCCATGTGCGTGTCCACTAATGTGTGTGTTGTTAATGTCCATGCAATAGAACCTGGTCTCCAGTCATTTTGGATCTCCTTACATTGAATCAAGACTTTACTCTCTCAAGTCCACGTGATAGCTTTATGTGCAATCACCACCCCACATTGAAAATTCACAGACAGGCAACTTCTACTCCTCAATATGAAGTTCAGGACCTGAATCCTCAAGAACAGCCCCAAAACGACACAGCAGAATACTGCTCCACCATTGTAACCCAGAAACTCATTCATTATGACATTGACGTCTCTGTCCTGTGTGGGACACAATGGGCAGGAAATGACCAGCTCAAAGAGCAATCAATGAGTACACATTCTTCTGGAAGGACAAACCAGAAGAACAGGATTTGTTTGATACAAATTAAATGAAAACACAATGCATTCTTGGATTGGAAATTCCACCATGCTTCAAGGGTGAAACAGTAGCTCTATAAACACACGGAGACCAACGAAAATCCCCTGACCTAAAGAACAGGAGGTGTATGAGATCCAGCAATTCATTGATAGCAATGACATGCATGGACTCTTCAGCACTATAAAAGCTATCTATGGCCCAACACCCCATGGGCACTCTTCACTGACAGCTTACCTGGTCGTAACCTCTTGTACATTCTTGACTACACCCACTAACCTTTCACCCCCATGCTTACCAGAATCTATTTAACTCCACTTTAAAAATTTTCAAAGATAGGAACTTACAAATTATCTCTAACTATAATGAAAGCCCAGAGTAATTATTTTTGATAAGCTTGTTTCTCTACCTTTGAATAATTAATATGACAAGGTGAGACTTTTCAGTGAAGTGATTTGTACCTTGAAATATCTTTCTTGATTCTTTTACACCTCCCTATGTCCTCTACAACCCTCCATTGAGTTGTGCCAACATAATTGACGTTGTAAAGGTTGGACGCAGAAATTGAAATTGAGCTGCCAGTTGTCATGTGCTCATTTTGGATTATCACCAAAGACTTATATCAGTCCCATGGAGACACAAGAGATTCAGCAACAGATTAAATAGTTCACTGTAAATTAACCAGATGCACTGGGGCTGATGTCTGTTTTACATCAGTGGAATCTGCTTTGCCTGTGGAAGACAACTGCTTGGCTGTGAGGTATCTTCTTTTCCCCCGACATTAGTGCAGCTTATGAATGGGTACCACAGAATCCAAATTAGTTAGTTTGTCACACTTTCTGCCATTCATTACAACTTCAAAATTATATTCTTTTAAATGAGCAAGTTGGCCAGTGTTCTGCTGAAGTCCAGCACTGGGTCTGATACATAATGGTCTAACAATTGGTAGTGAGTGGCCAGAGTTGAGCGCCAGTGTGGTTATGTGTGGAGCCAGAGTCAGGGACCAGTGTAGTTATGTGTGTGGCCAGAGTGAAGATTGGTGTGGTTGGGTGTGGGTCAAACTAGAGTCAGGAAACCAGGTACCAGGCGTGCAGCTGAAGCCAGGGACTGTTAACAGGACCGGTGTGAGGCCGAACTCTGGAACTGGCAATTGGAACTAGATGGGAGTGTATGCAAGTAGGGAGAAGCCAGAAAGGAGGCAGTGGGAAAAGATTCTTGTGCCTGAGTCCGCAGATGCGTGCACGTGCGAATGAGTGTGCGCACGCTGGGCGGCACCTACATGAGTGCCCACTAATCCATGAGCATTAATACCTATGCATCAGAGCCTAGTCTCTGGACACCTTGGCCCTTCCACTGGGTCAAGTGAAGCCCATTTGGTGGTTGGTGTGTAATAGCTGGGCAATGCATCCCTGCTGAAATCCTAAAACTTGGCAGTGAACAGCTTCAGTCACAAATCCACACCACTTCTCCCACATCTATGAAGAGGAGGATATACCAGGGGAACTCAGAGATGCTGTAATCATGACCATTTTAGGAAAGGAGATGTCTGACTTCACTAAGTACAGAAGAGGCTCCCTGCTGTCTGCACGGGGAAATTCATCACCAAGGTTTCTCCTCAATAACCTCGCCCAGCAGCCAAAGAGACGCTCCCCTGATCACAGTGTGGATGCTGTCCATACTGAGGAACAGTAGACATGATCTTCACTGTACAAAAAATACAGTAGACAACAAGACATACATGGCCTTTCTTGATCTCACCAATTGGAAGGGATTATGGAGCACACTTTTCAAATTTGTCTGCCCACAGAAAATCGTCTCCATCTAATGCTTGCTCAACAATGGCAAGCATGCCACTATATTAACCAAAGGGCCTAAAATGGAACAATTCTCACTGAAGACTGCTGTCAAGCAAGGCTGCACCATTGTCCAACACTTTTCTCAATCCTTCTTGCCACAATGTTCCAAGTCACTTCCATCAAACTTGCCTCCTGTGTGGAACTAATCTTTAGAACTAATGAGGAGCTGTTCATCCTTTGGCAACTTCACTCCAAGAATCAATGTTATGCAAACCTATGTAGTTGGGGTGCAGTCTGCAGTTGACACTTGCACTGTTGTTCCTTTCACTGAATCTTACACGAGGATGAGCCTTGCACTCAACATCTGCAAGTTAAAAGTCCTCCACCAATCTTCCGCTGCTACAGTTGAACATGAAAGGTTCATGACATAATTCTGGGGAAAAGTTGATCACTTCCCATATCTTGGGAGCCACCTCTCTATGAAGACAGACATCACTGATGAAATTCACCACTGCATCCAATGCGCAAATGCATCCTTTTGTCAACTGAGGCAAAGGATATTTAAATATGAATGCCTCACTGGGCAGCAGTGAACCCTGAGACAGCAGAGACCCTGAGACTACCTACAGCAGCCGTCTCAAATACTGAAAAAATACCATCAATGCTGTTTCATAAAATCCACCAGATTCACTGGAATGAGAAGCAAAGCCACATCAGTATCCTCTCCCAGATCAACATCCCCAGCATTGAGGCCCTGGTTTTACTCATTCAGCCACATTCAGCCCATGTTGTTCACATGTCCAACACCTGAAGAGATTACCAGGTGGATTGGGGAAAAGATTCAAGGATGTGCTCAAAGCCTGCTTGAAGTGACCCATGACCCCTCAAATTGGAGAAGGATCATTCTGAATGGTTTTGAGAAACCTCAAGGCACATGCACTGAGAACACACCAGAAACCCAGCGTAAACAAGAGGAGCACACGACCTCACAAACTACCCACCCAATGGCCTGTTGGCCACCTACCTGCCCCACCTATGGAAGAGTCTGCAGTTCCCACATTGACCTCACTCATCACCTCAGAACCCACTAATCCAGACTGGAAGTAAGTCATCTTCAATCTCCGGAGACTATCTGAGAAGATGAAGACAGAAATATCTTTATCAAGTCACTGCAGGCTATGTAAGTCATTCATTAAAAAATCACAGTTTATTGAAATAGAGTTTACTCTTGGGTAAGCTTCATTTAGCACTTCAACATCTTTGTCATTTGCAACCAGTAACGTTTCATTCCAGAACTAATCCAACACACACTCTGCTGCAAAAAAACCATCAGCTCACAAAACAGCTATTAAGGCCTTTGAGTCCTCAGGCAAGATTATGAGCACCGGTGCACAGGATTCAGAATATCAACATCATTTTGCACAGTGTGCTCCAATTACAAATCTAGTTCAAAGTAAGTTTGTGTCTGTTTAATGAAAGTCCGTTGTTTAATCCCTGATTAATGAAAAGATGTACTCACCTTTCTTTGAAAAGGGATTTACATATCCCTGGCAATGGTAGTCCAAATCAATTCAAAGAAGCAATACAATTTGCTTTCAGTTGTATGCTCAGAGGGTCTAATTTTATAAATACTTACAAGGAGTTACTGTTAACTTTAACTTTTCATTGCCTGTTTCCATGACAGCATTAATTGGAATACTGGACTAAAAACATTCCACAAAATATTGATGGACCACTATTTGACGTGCTGTTATGAGTATCCTTTGTCCAGTATTTTAAGACCGGTATTGACCAATTTATTTAAATGAAATCATGAAAATAGAGGCTCACCCATTTAGTGTTTGTCTGCCAATGTCACTAACAATACTTTAATTAGTGAGTGTCAACAGATGTGTACAGGAAACTGACAATAATAAATTAGTAAGTCCCATTAAAGAGATTTTCTCTTATTGCCAGATGTGATATTAATATTGTAATCAGAGTGGAGAGTTTTCCTTTGGTTGCCATTTCGATTGAAGTTGTTAGCCTTTTCTGTGAACATAACACATGCTGGGCAAACACCAATTTCAGAAAATGATGAATTGGATCTTGGGAGACTTAATTGACTGATTTTGGGACCCGTCATTTTTTGAGAGGCCCTGATGCTGTTGGATTTTTGCGTGAGGGGAATAGAATAGCTCTGGCCCTGCTCCATTCAGGATTCTTCAGTGGCTCCAGCAGTTCTGTGCAAAGATCCTTTTCTTTTGTTATCAAAATCTTTAATCTACATATAGACTATGCAAATGAAATTAGTACCGAATGAAATTAGTAGGTTGCACCTGGAATACTGCATGCAATTCTGGTCTCCTTACTTGAGGAAAGATGTACTGGTTTTGGAGGCAGTGCAGAGGAAGTTCACCAGGTTGATTCCGGAGATGAGGGGGTTAGCCTATGAGGAGAGATTGAGTCGCCTGGGACTATACTTGCTGGAATTCAGAAGAATGAGAGGGAGTCTTACTTAAACATATAAAATTATGAAAGGGATAGATAAGATAGAGGCAGGAAGGTTGTTTCCACTGGTAGGTGAGACTAGAACTAGGGGACATAGCCTCAAGATTTGGGGGAATAGATTTAGGATGGGGATGAGGAGGAACTGCTTTTCCCAGAGAGTAGTGAATCAATGGAATTCTCTGCCCAGGGAAGCAGTAGAGGCTACCTCATTAAATATGTTTAAGATACAGTTAGATAGATTTTTGCATAGTAAGGGAATTAAGGGTTATGGGGAAAGGGCAGGTAGGTGAATCTGAATCCACGGCCAGATCTTATTGGATGGTGGGGCAGGCTCAATGGGCCAGATGGCCTACTCCTGCTCCTATTTCTTATGTTCTTATGTTCTTATGTACTGATAATGCAGAGGATCAGTATGTTAAGGAACCTTCTAAGGATCAGGCCATTTTAGATCCAGTACTGTGCAATAACAAAGGGTTAATTAATAACTGTTGTAAGGAGACATTTATGAAAGAGTGACTGTAATATGATAGAATTTTACATTAAGTCCAAAAGTGATGCAATTCAATCTGAAACCAGGATATTCAATCTAAAGAAAGGAAACTATAAGGGTACAAGGGGCATGAAGACAGTGGGAGATTGGGAAACTACAATAAAGGGTTTAATAGTTCGCATGCAATGGCTAGCATTTAAGGAAATATTGCATGATTTGTTCCAAATCCATTACTAAGCCTGATGTATGATGACCTACTTAATGGTACAGAAATTTACTAATTGTTCAGTTGTTGCAGGCTATTTTAGTCAATCATTGAAAATTTATCACTATTTATTATAATAGAAGATTTTATTCAAGGCTTCACTGTGCGAAACAGGAAAAGGTTAATTGATATTGTAAAAGGGCCCCTGGGAAAGAATGACCATAACATGATAGAACTGATGAAAACAGAACGCTGGTAGAACTCAACAGAGCAAGCAGCATCTGTGGAGGCAGAAGGTACAAGCTGACATTTGGAGTCAAGACCCTGCATAAGTTCATGGAGGGATATTTTCTCTCCCCCTCCTCTTCCCCCTCTCTCCCTCTCTCCCTCTCCCTCTCTCTAAGTCTCTCTCTCTCTACCTCTATCTCTCTCTAACTCTCACCCTAACTCTCACTCTAACTCTCACTCTCACTCTTACTCTCATTCTCTCACTCTCTAATTCTCACTCTCTCTCTCTCTCTCTAACTCTCTCCCAGTTTGCTGATGACACAAAGCTAAATAGGTATAGGTTTAAAGCAAGAGTTAGGAGATTTAGAGGGGATCTGAAGAATTCTTTTTCAGCCAAGGAATGGTTGGAATCTGGAACTCATTGCCTGAGGGGGTGGTGGAGGCAGAGGCTCTCACAATATTTAATAAGTATTTAGATGGGCACCTGAATCACCAAGGCATAGAAGACTATGGAGCATGTGCTGGTAAATGGGATTAGTATAGATGTGTATGGACATGGTGTTTTTGTGCTGTATGATTCTGTGACCAGGGCCGCACAGTGGTGCAGCTATAGTGCTGCCGTCTCACAGCTCCAGCCACACAGGTTCTCCTCGTTTGTCGAAGTGGAGTTTGCACATTCTCCCTGAAAGTGTGTGAGTTTTCCTCAGGTGCTGCAGTTTTCTCCCAGATCCTAAAGATGTCCAGCTAAGTAGTGGAATCTGAGGGGAGTTAATGGGAATGTAGAGAGAATGAAAATGAGACTGGTGTAAATGGGTGCTTAACAGTCAGTGTGGACTTGTTGAGCTGAAGTATCAGTTGCCCTGCTGTTTGACTCCATTTTCCTTATTCGTATAAAATGAAACACTAAATATTGGTTGTACTGCCTCCTGATCCTAGGCCCAACATTTTAAGCTGCTTCATATTGACATTCTTTCCATCACTAGGTCAGTGGTGAGGATGTTTGCTGATGATTGCACAATGTTCATTTCCATTCATAGATTCATGGAGTTATACAGCCTGGAAACTTCAGCCCAACTCATTCATGCTAACCAAGATGCCTATTCCCAAGTCCTCAGCAAATGAACCAGTCTATAGACATATGTGGCAAGTAACATTTGTGCTGCAAAAATGCCAGATAATGACTGTCTCCAACAAGAGAGTCCTACCACCTGACCTTGGTATTCAATGACATTATCATTACCAAGTCCCTACCATCGGCATCCTGGGCACCACTATTGATGAGAAACTTGGCTGAACCAACCCCATCAATACTGTAGCTAAAAGAAGAGGTTAGACGTTGGGTAGCCTGTAGTAAGGAACTCACCTTCTCACACCAAAGCCTTTCCACCATCTGCAAGGCACGTCAAAAAATTGATATGACACTCTCCACCTGCCTGGATGAGTGCAGCTCCAAGACTCTCAAGGAGCTTCACACCATCCAGGACAAAGCAGCCCATCAATCACTTTAAGTATTCATTGCATTCACTCCCAGCTCTCAGAGCTGCAGTGAGTACCATCTTCCGCAAAGCACTGCACTTACTTGTCTAGACTACTCTGAAAGTAGCTTGCAAACAGATGACCTCCACCACCAAGAAAAACAACTCCCTCCACAACACACAATGGAAATACCTTCATCACAAGTTCAGCAGTCCACCCCCTTCTCAAGTGTGATCAGGAATAGGCAATAAATTCTTATCAATAATACCCAGATCCTGAAAAGTAAATAAATAGAAAAAATACAATCTGTATGTTGGAGGAAATTTTCAAAAGTCATGATACATTCAGCTTCACAATTAATTATGCTGTGTTATACTCAATTGGTGGGTTCCACTCAGGCAATTAGATCGTCATTACCATGTGAGAAAATTATGTTTTATGCATTTACTGACATTTTAAATAATTCTTTAAAAATGATATATTAATTATGACTCTAGTTTGAAGAGAATAATGAGGAAGGAAAAACTGGAAACCTCATTAGATGCACTAATCTTTCAAACAGGGCTAATTTTAAATTTGATATGTGGACTCTGATTAAAATAAAGCTTTTATTCCTTTTAAAGATGAAGCATTAAAAAACAATTAGTGCAATGGTGCCTTGTTTTGATGGAAGCTTCATCTTTGAACAATGAGCATCTAACCCTCCATGACAAGCAGTATTAAGTGTAAGTAATTACTAAGGAAAAGAAGCTACCTTCCTACAAGCTGTGCCGCAAAATTCAATTAAGTTGAAATTGAAAATTTGAGAGAATGTAATGTTCAGTGTAGACTCGTGTAGGTTCAGATGTAGAAGTATGTTCCAACATTACATGGGTCCATCTGCTCTCTTTAGAGGACACCCTATGGCACTAGAAAATAGTCTGAGGAGACAAGGGAACTAGTCCTGACTGCCCATCACTGTCTGCAGGAGATTTCTGTCTTCAAGTGGTCTGTCACATTTCTAAAATTACAACTGTGACCATGTTTCAAAAGTACTTTATTCACTGTCCCCAGAATCATGAAAACTTTATTATTAATGCAGATGTTTCATTTTACAAATTTAGCATCCTTGCAAAACAGTTTCAGCTTTAAAACTTGGAAGACTATATTGAATATGAATTCCAAACTGATTCCAAGTTGAAGAGCCGTGAGATTCTCTCTTCCAGGGAATCTCATTCCATTTTGATCAAATAACAGTTGTAGCATCAATTCATCCTCACACATGAAGACAAAGTCAAAGTAGTGCAGAGACAGGTACAAAGAGAATATGATAAAAATACACAGAGGGTCATACAGCATCTGTTTCCTCACACAATTTGACCAAATTCCATTAGAAGTTTCACAGAATGGTTGATTAATTTTACATAGTAATTACTTATATTCATTACTGTCTGTCCTGGGGGGTTAGTTTTTCATTGTTTGAGTATAAAGCCTCCATCAAAACAGGACAACACAGCATTAATTGGATTTTAATGGCTCATTTTTAAAATGACTAAAAGCTTTACTTTAATTCATACCCATAAATCAAAAAATAAAGTCAGCAATGTTTGAAACATGAGATCTCCAGTTATTAGCCTCTTATTATCACAAGATCACAAGACAAGGGAGCAGAAGTAGGCCATTCGGCCCATCGAGTCTGCTCCAAGAAAAAGGGGAAAAAGAAATGAGAAATCGGGGGGGGGGGGGGGAGGAAAAAAAAACACCACTATTCTAATCCCAATTTCCGGCCTTATCCCCATATCTCTTGATACCCCGACTATTTAGATATCTATCTATCTCTTCCTTAAACGCCCCCAATGATCTGACCTCCACTGCTGTACCTGGCAAGGAATTCCACAAATTAACCACCCTCTGTCTAAAGAAATTTCTCCTCATCTCTGTTTTGAAACTGTACCCTCTAATTCTAAGATTGTGCCCTCTGGTCCTGGACTCACCCACCAAGGGAAACAGCCTAGCCACATCTACTCTGTCCAGTCCTTTCAACATTTTAAATGTCTCTATGAGGTCCCCTCTCATTCTTCTGTACTCCAGTGAGTACAGTCCAAGAGCCGACAAACGCTCATCATACGTAAGCCCTTTCAATCCGGGAATCATCCTCGTAAATCTCCTCTGAACCCTCTCCAACATCAGCACATCACATGCTAATTCACTGCTAATTGGAGACATAACTAATACACTGTATTTGAAGAAGTATTTAAAATGTTAGTAAATGCACAAAATATAATCTGGTCATATGACAATGAAGTTCACTGCTCTAATCACCCAAAGTGTTGTTATTTTCCGTTAATATATCTATCAAATGTAACATTACAAACTGAGTTAATGGACAATTTTAGCAGTCAAGATTGGTAAGTAGAATGGTGATCATTGTACATGGTCAATGATGATGACAACCTTGTGAGATATTCCCACAACTGCAAGATGAATCTTTCCATACTGGCCAGGAAGTTGCATGCAAGGACCCATCCAGCCCATCCACCAAACACTGCAAGATTGCAAGCAACTAACACTGAGCAGCACCAGAGAGTGGATGAAGATTCTACCTCGGCTTTCCAGGAGAAGTCATTCAGTAGTCACAGTGCAACTAGGACCACATAGCACTACTTTGCTTTTTTCCATTAGTTACAGGGAGCACATGAGTACAGGTGGCATTTGGCTACACACGGGCCCACAAGGCTCCCCTAAATAATCTAGACCTTTTCCTGGATAGAGTGAGAGAACATGTGCAGGAGCTTATGGATCACCAAAGGATTTTCCCGATGGTTAATTCCATGTTTCCAGGAAGCAGACATGATGATACCATTCAGGAAGTCCAAATTGCCAAATGTTGTCCGTGGCCAGCGAGGTCAATGGGGATGAGTCCCAAGGGGCAAAGGATACCCTTTCCTTCCCTGGCTCCTGACACAAGAATCTACTCCAACCAAAGCAGATAGGCACCCGTTACAATGAGAGCCACTCAAACAATAGAATCACTGTGGAAAACCTAGTTGTCTTCTGAAAATGAGGATCCGGTTCCTGCGTCAGTCGGTGGCGTGGGGAATGGATGAGGATAACGTGTGTGGAGGTGGCTACAGTATAAACTCAGCAGGTCCAGAAACTTCAGTATCGTGTGCTGCACAATTTCTTCTTCTTGGCCAGAACCTTGGGATCAAGGATGGCTTGCTTTCAGTCTGGTTTTGTGGCTTCTGTGAAGATGGAGCATGGGCAGGTTGAGGTGGTGTGCTCCTTCTACTGTTTATGCGGGGCCTATGTGTGCTCCTACTGCATGAACTCAAGGTTCTCGATAACACATGAAGTTCTCTTCCTTCACTTGAGGCAGTCATAGGCCAGAGATTCCCAAGAGACAGTGGGGGTGTTGCATCATTTCAAGGAGGATTTGACCACATCAGTGAATCTTTCTGTCTGTTGACCTGGTAATCTGTTCCCATGACAGAGCTCAAAATAGAGCATCTGATTTAGGAGTCTGGTGGCAGGCAAACAAATAGAACATAGAACATGGAACACTACAGCATAGTACAGATCCTTTGGCCCACAATGTTGTGCCAACATTTTATCCTGCTCTAAGATCTATCTAACTCTTCCCTCCCACGTAGCGCCCCCATTTCTCTATCATTCATGTGTCTGTCTAAGAGTCTCTTAAATGTCCCTAATGTATCTGCCTGTCCAATGGATCTGACTGGGTGTAATGAGGGCCTCATTGCTGGGGATGTCAGCCTAGGAAAGATCATTGATGTTGGCTTGCTTATCCTTCTAGTGAATATGGAAGATTTCTATTAGTAGGAGAGTTTCTATATGTAAACCACTCTAACATCTTGTCAAGTATCTTTTGGCCAATTTCTCAATTTTTATGCAGGGAAACTGAATTGGCATTAGTGCACAAAAACAGTGTAAGACCCAATTTCTAGCTGATAATACACAAGCCAACAATAGTATTACAGTTTATAAATTAAGCTCTAATTAATGGTCCTCAACATGTATGTAGCCCATTGTTACACAGCTTCCTGAAAAGAATTAATTTATCACAACTTACTGGTTGTGTTGAACTCATTCCCCACACAGAGAATTTAATAAATCAATTTCTCAGTTGATGAGCAGTGGAAGAGTTAGAAAATCACCCAGTGCCTCAGAAACGAGGCTCAACCTTGCTGCCAACTTCCGCTCAGTAGATACTGTATGCTTTTGAGAGTCAGCAAGTACAATCAGCCAAACCTCTCTACTACTTCTCCCAGACAGACTGGTTACTCACTAGGTTGCAGTCCTGTTCATGAGCAACAATTGGTATGACACCTACACCTGATTTCAGATTCATTCTTATTTTTGATTCCATTCACTGTTCAGCCTGTCATCTTTGCAACATTTCCTGCTCTAAAAAGCACATTTTAAATAATTCTTTACAAAGCTATTAAGTAGTCCCTTGCTTATGCCAAGGATATGGTTGCAGATCTCCACCCTCTGGTGACCACTGGAGATTTTACAGATATTCTGTTGTAACAAGGAAAATATTAATGCATGGTGTTATCAGATAAACTCGAATGAAATCTGTAGAGGATAAAAGGTTCCAGAGCACTTGTTATTTGCTGCCTGATCTAACTGATCCCAATAGAAATTAGTGGAGCAGCAAAGTATAAAATAAAAGTCTTTTATCTTTAATAACATTTTTTTTACAATAACTGGGCTGTGAAATATCATCATATTGCCTCAATGATCTTAATTCAAATATCTCAATAAGAATAGTTAAGAGACAGCAGCTACTGTTTTGTTTTCTGATTAAGGTTAAGGAAATTAATGGTGTGAGATATGGAACTGGATTTTCAGGCCATTTTCCAACCAGATCTCCATTCCACAGAGACAGCCTACTGTTGGTGGTGTGGCACCAAAAAGAAGCTGAAGCTTCAGTTAAACAGGGCACTCTTGACAATGGGTGAAATATCGAGGCAGCTGCGTGTTATTCATGTTTCCCTTATTGAAGGCCAATGCACAATCAGTACAACACTGTACATTACAGCATGCAACTAAAGACAAAATTAAACCCAACGCTTTTGATGCTTTTTGCCAAGGAATGTTGGCATGGACTATTTTTCCTTTTGAGTTAATTCTGTTGTTTCATTCCAGCACCAAGAACATCTGTTGTCAATGCAACTGAAGAGATTGCCAACTATTCCCCTAACATAGGTGGAGAGTAGAAGAATCAGAGGGGAGTGAGAAATGGGATTGATGGGGTTGCTCTGAGGGCCAGTATAGACTCAATGGTCCAAATGATCTCCTATTTTGTAAGGCAATATGTGAAATCGTCCTTCCTTATCTCTGTGGAACAGGTGAGGAATGCCATTTGGGTAAGTTTGCACTTGATGTGATCCATGTCCAGATCAACATCCATCTTTACATCAACATTCTTAAAAAAGTTATAATCTGCAGAGGTTTCTACCCCAAGGTATTGACAGCAATGGAATAAACATAAAAAGAACCAACCAACCATAGTGTTCAACAGTTCTTCGTGAGCAACCTAATGAAAGAAGATCAGTAAAATGGAATCAGCTTAGCACACTCTTTAAAAATCACCAGTGTGTGATCTTCCGATCCGATCGCTAAACTACCTTGGTGCATCTGTAACATATTTCTTATGTCACTGGGCCCATCACTGAATGTCTCCACTTCTAGTCAGGTATCACTTCCTAATTTTGTAACAAACATTTTTAATTCACACAGTACATTCAGGTGTGAAATTAAACTAATGAAATGATACTACCACAGTGTAAAGAAAAGACAATCAGAGAGGTGAATTTATTCAAAACTAAGTACAAGTCTGGTCTTGCTTTGGAATAACGATAATCCAATTCCAATGACCTGAACGTTTAGAACTGATAAAAATTCAAATGATGTTTTAGTTTGACAAGTTGAAAGATTGTCTTCAGCAAGGTTTTGTTCTTTTGGGCAGAAAGTTTGGTTCCTTAAGCAGTAAGTGCACGTGTGGTGCTAATTTCATCAGATATAGGATGTTGACAAGCAGGCAGTTCACACAGGTCAGACCTAAGTATAGTGTATGACATCATTCCATGTGCAATGCTGAATTAACACCATTGGTGACATTGTGTGTTCCATACTCTGGTCATGCTTTCAGCAACAGGAAGGTGTCCTACCCACACTTTTAAAAGGATCATAAACTGCCTTCAAGTTCCTGCCCTAGTGAGAGCTCTTGAAGACTGCTCCATCAAGTTATGTGAGGCTGGATAGGCTAGGACTTCTTTCCCAAGAGCATAGGAGGCTGAGGCTATGACCTTAAGGACATATATAAAATTATGAGGGAGATGTTTTTCCCAAAACTAAAGGACATAGATTTAAGGTGAGAAGGGAAATATTTAAAAGGGACCTGAAGGGAAACTTTTCACACAGAGGATGGTGGATACATGAAATGAGCTGCCAGGAGAAGTTATAGAGGCCAGTACATGGGTAGAAAAGGGTTAGAGGGATATGGGCCAAATGCATGTAAATGAGACTAGCTTGGCTAGACATCTTAGTCGGAATGAATGAGTTGGGACGAAGGGCCTGTTTCTGTGCTGTATAACTCTGTGACTCTAATCGGTCAAATTTATGTCAGCTTTTACTTGAGATGATGTATCAGAGACGGGAGAAATAAATTAAAATAAACATAACAACACTAGTGCAAGTTGAGAGAAAAAAGAAATATTGTTGGAGGTAGGGTTAGGGTTGATGAGATGTCTTTATTAGTCACATGTACATCGAAACACCGAGTGAAATACATCTTTTTTGCGTAGAGTGTTCTGGGGGCAGCCCGCAAGTGTTGCCACACTTCCGGCGCCAACATAGCATGCCCACAACTTCCTAACCTGTACATCTTTGAAATGTGGGAGGAAACCCGAGCACCCGGAAGAAACCAACGCAGACATGGGGAGAACGTACAAACTCCTTACAGACAGTGGCTGGAATTGAACCCAGGTCGCTGGCGCTGTAAAGCGTTACGCTAACCGCTACACTACCGTACCTGCCCTAACCTGCCTGAAAAAACAGGTTTTTCAGGTTGGTTTAAGAACCTGATGGCAGTGAGGTTTTGTCAAATATTTTCCTAGTGGCAATGAAGGCAGGGACTTTTGTGGCTCCCCCATATGACCTGACTATGTTGTTTGAGGCCCTGGCACTGCACATGACCTCGTCAATTCAGCAAGGGTATTCTTGGCCAGCATTTGTGTAGATTCACAGATCCAAACTGGCTAACCATCAAAATCCCAGCCATTGCTTCTACTTCTCTTTCCACCCAAAAAAAACTGCCTCATCTGAGTATTTCCGGGTTTCAATTTCAATTTTCCAGCATCTGGGAATAGCTCTGATTTCATATGAGCAATGTAGAATACTAAGTTCTGTCCATTATGATTCCCTGGTGCACAAAATGCCTAAAATTCATTGCTGACCTAGCCACCGTGTGTCAACAATGCAATTTCAAAAGATTTGCTATATCACAGGAACTTGGTTGGCCAGTGTTGCACAATGGGGGGGTTGTATATCAGAGGTAATTGAACTGCCCATTATAAACATTTCAATTTCAGACTCTGTATGAGACAGGAGATGAACTGAATTTTTTTAAATGCATTTCTTTGATTTCTCTATTTACCCCCACAGGTATAAATCACAGTAACATTCCCTGAGCTACAGAAATCTTCAGTGGTTCTGAAAATAGACAATTGGAAATTAAACTTTGAGAGAAGCTAATTAAAAAAAAGTCTACTTCAATCCTTTGGCTTCCCAGATGAACACCTTAGCCCAATAGTAGGTCAGCTATCATTAATCAAGGATTATAGGGTGTAAAACAAGCTCAATAATGTCAGAAATTTGCATTTCAAGCATTGTCAAATTCCAAGGAGTAGGAATTGATAATGCATCACATTCATTTTACACAGATAAAATGGTCACAAGGCATATTAGCTTAATGAGGATAATCAAGCTTAAATATGAAGATACTTGCCTTCAGGATAATCTTGTGAAGTTAATTATTTAGGCATCCCAGCCATGTGTCTAAAATAGTAATAAGCAAGCTAGACCACCACGTCTGTTGAAGGACCGCTCTGGACAAGTACTTGTTGGGCTTGGCCTACTCAGGCTAATTCAGTAGGTTCAAAAGCCCCCAACAAAGCATATTGTAAGATTATTTTTTATTTGTAAAAATTCTTTCTGTGGAGGCTGGAAGACACGGAGCCCTTCCTTTGCTGAGTCTGTAAAAGGCAATAATTGTTCGTCCCAAAGAAGTAGTTAAGGCTGCATTTTGGGATGGTTTACGGTAATTATATTGGGCTTAGAGTAATTTCTACATCTGATCTTTGTGTAATAGGAATATACTTGATCTAAATTGTCACTCAACCCAATGTACAAATATCCTACTCACCTCACTAAAACTTATTGATGTTGAACTACTCTTAATTTACTTCATTGTTTATTGGGGATTTTCTGACTCAGTATTGCAAAATATGGTTCAATTTTGCCCTGAACCTTGGAAAGATATCATGCTGATATCATGAAGTCTTATTACAGTTTGGTATTGTTTCATTAAATATTACAGACAGAATCTGAGCAGGGTTCCTATCAGTGCTGACCTGCTTTGTGTATCCTGCTCTGTAGAAAGAAACAAGGATTCTAAGGGTGAGTCTTAAACATAACAAGGAAAGTCTGGGCTTGATCCAGATAATTCCCCACCCTCTGACAAGCCCCACCCTGACACACGGCATATCTCAATAGATGTCACCAGGGACCCCCATCACCACTTGCCAGGTGCCTATTTTCAGCATTGCACATTCAGCTGATTCTGCATTGGCAGCAGTGTCACCCACAGAACGTTGTGGGTCCAAGTCCATCTTGAGAAACTTGTTCACAGAAACCTAGGTGGATGCCTCAGCTCAGTGCTAAAAGGCAACCCTACCATCAGAGGTGCTGGCTGTTGTATAAGATGTTAAAACCAGCCCCTGCCCCCACTCTGAATGTAAAAGACCTTTTTACAGTGGCTGGATTGTCCAATTAAATGTCAGCTTGTGACTCACCAATAGTTTGCTGCCACTTTATGTTTACTGCAGATCTGCCTTACTCCACACTGAGTTTGAGAGGCTGGGTTTCTGGTAACATCTGCACCATTCTTCAATCATCAGTACGTGGAGGAGGGCAATGTGACCACCCCTTGCATACATTGGTGACTGGTGATACTCAATCCTCATGGGTGATTGACAGGGAAACCCTTGGAGACATCTCCTGGCTGTATCCTATTTTGGGGTGAGGATCCCCATCTCAGCTGAGAAGTATCATCAAGTATTTCCATGATAATCCCTTCAGAGGAAGGGTACATTTAAAAAAAACACGAAACAATTAACTTTGCAGCCCACTTTACACTTTCTTAAGATGCATCAAGGCTGCCATACCTCCCTCCCAAGCTGCGAGTCCAAAGCTCAACACTCCATTCCTTCCTTGACACCTCTCCAGAATAGCTCCCACCTCCGTCGCCTATCTGGGCCTCTGCCACACAACAGCCAGACTCCCATGCTTCAAGTCCCAACCTGAGCCAGATATCCTGTTCTTTTCCAGGATGTCTCTCAGTCAGAGGCATCTCATCTTTCATCAATCTAGAAGCACTGAGAAACCTTGGCAGAGCTAGCATTGCCAAGAAGGGAGGCCACCTGTTGACGCACAGGTTGGAAGATGAAGGTCCCAGACATGAATCAACAAGGGAACTGACTTGCCAGTTTGTAGAAGGTTGAAAGGTCAGCATTTTGATGATAGATGAAGGTCTCCTCCAACAGGCCACCTTCCAACCAGAAATGAAAGTAAGTAGCAGCACTTACTCCAGTATCTGGCAGTCTGCAGATCAGACAAGTCCAGCTACTTGTCAAAGAAGAGCAGGGAGTTCACTCCAATGTCCTGCAATGGCCAATCTTTGTCCCTCAATCAACATTCTTAAAAGTAAGTTTCCTCCCATACAACAGTGACTGTTCTCCATTAATTATTTTATTGGATGAAAAGCATAGTATGGTTTTGTGAGAATTGCTTTGTAACTGCCAGTTTTTCAAGAACAGGAGAACATAAGAAATAGGTGAAGTAGGCCATTCAGCCTATTAAGCTTGCTCCACCCGTCATTAAGATCATAGCTGATCTTCTCCTTCAGTGCCATTTTCCAACACTATCCCCATTTCCCTCCATTCCCTTGATGGCCAGAAACCTATTGATCTGTGTTTGAATGAACACAATTACAGAGCCTTCTCAGCCCTCTGAAATAGAGAATTCCAAAGGTCATATAGTAGTTGCTTGATTCCTTTGCTGTTTACTATATGTCCATTATAAATTCAACAGATTCTGTCCGTAGGGGCCCACACTTGCCCTTGCTGGTCTTTTCCTTTTTACATGCCTACAAAAGCTTTTACCACCTGTGTTTATGTATCTCACCCGTCCACTTTCATTTTCCATCTCCCTTCCACTTTATCAATTTCTTGGTCTTTTTCTGCCGAGTTCTAAACTACTCCCAAGCCTCAAACCTACTGCCATTCCTGGCAACTTTATAAGACTCTTGCTCTGAAATTAACACAATCATTAATTTCTCTTGCTGGCCATGGATGAATAACTCTTCCTGTTTTTTATGCCTTAAAGGAATCTTGTTTTTTGCATTATTTCTTTAAATGCTAACTATTGCCTGTCCACCCTTTCAATGAATTCTCCCAATCAGCCACATCCAGTTCTCCTCTCATGTCTCCATAGTTTCCTTCTTATATAGTTAAGATTCAGCTGGCAAGGGTAATCAGATCTGGGCATAAAGTAGCTAAGTTCCAGACTAATTACATTGAGATGGGAAGGGTTACCTACTGCATCACCTACCAAAAAACAATTCCCAATTAAAATACTATTTCCCTGTATTTGGAAAATACACCCCAGAGCGAAGAAATGTCCAGCACTTTATATCTATAGTATAACTGGTGTCACATTGACTGTTATCAGGCTCCCACTCGGACTTTGATGAAATGTGGAAAATTTTCTCAGAGCATCACATGGTAAAGAACTTTGGTACCAAGAAGTAGCAGATTCACCATTACTTCTGAGCTGTCTTTAATTCTTTCGGAGGTCATTACTTCAAGGGAGAGCTCCTTTCCTCTTTTTTTGAAACTTAGGTCATTGCTTCATGACAAGCAGAGTGAAGCTTAGCTTGAGATGTGCTTCAATTTACATAGCTGTTACACTAAACCCAGCTCCCTGAAGGTTGGTATTTCAAGAGGGATGGAAATGGACCATTTGAAATGCAGTGATACACAAATTAATCTCACCCAAGAAAGAACTGAGCTTTGCTCTGTTCAAGCCCTTTAGAAAAAAGTTAAATTAATAGAGAAGGCTGAGAGAAACCACACAGATAATGCAAATCTCCAGCAAATCTAATTATTGCTATGCAATTATAAGGGCTTGTAAATCCTCGATTCAGTTGCTGAGTCTAGTCCAGAGACCAGTACTGATCTAAATATTATATACTGTTCCCAAATCTTGGCTGTTGGTGAAAACCAGCCTCATCCTCGGGAAGAGTCTCATGTTAATATAAATTTGGATGCACACCAGTGTGGTTGGAGCAGTGGATTTAACTCGTTAATTTTAACTGCCAGTTGACAGGTTGCCAGCTCAAAGCCTATGCCCCACCTTTCCCCATTCACTCAAGCAATAGTGCTGACAAGTCGTTTGGTCATTTTGAAAGGAAGTCTAATGACCAGACCATGCTGAATGCCTCATAATTTAACCCTTTGAGACCTATATGGAGTATACTCTGTTGTGCCTCTCCAAAGCCAAGGTAGCTTTCCTGTGTTTGATTTCCAAAACTGAATACTTTGCTATAGCTGGGGTCTAACCAAGGTTCCAAACAACTGAAGGATAACACCTCCACTTTTGAATTTCAATCCAGTTGAAATAAAGGCCAACATTCTATAAATCATGTTTATTTTGTGCCTTTGCTTCAGCCTTTAGTGATCTGTATACATGCACACTTCTTTTATTCGTTGATGAAATGACATTCTCAGGCAAAGACATCATGTATTTATTGTGAATTCCTTATTCCCTCTGAGTTATTGGTATTGAGCCATATTCTTGAACCTTTGTAGTCCTTCTGATGAAGGTATCCCTTCACTACTGTTGGCTAGGAAGCTCCAGGATTTAGATCCACTAGAATAAAGGAAAGATAAAACGTGAGTGGTCAATGTGGTGATGCTTGCTTGGAAAACCTAGAGGTAGTGACATTCCCATGAACCTGCTACCCTTTTCCATCTAGGTGGTAAAGGTCACAGGTTAGGAGGTGCCTTGGAGAGTTACCACAATGCATTTTATAGATTTTACAAATTGCAGCTTTAGAAGGATTGAAGATTTAGTTGGAGGATTGGGTGCCAATGAAGGAAGCTACTTTGTCATGGATGCTTAAGCTTCTTTAATGTTGTTGGCCCTGGACCTTTCCACACAAACTGTGAATATTTCTTGACTCTCTTGATGTGCCTTGTCAATGGTGGAAAATCTTTGGATGTCAAGAGAGATCAGAAGATACTCAGCTTTTGAGTTGTTCATGTAGAAATAGTATAAATGTAACGAGTCCACATATGTGGCCTGTTGATTTAAGTTTCTGTTCCATGGTGACCTCATTGATTATTGATGATTAATGGAGGACTTGAAATGATCAGAAATTAGTCAGAGACTGGGTATCCTACAGTGAGTGACTCACCTGCTTATTCATCAAAATCTTTCCACAGACAACATTCAAACCTGAGTTGATCTCCAATAAGTAACATGTGCCAGGCAATCGACATCCATGAGCAGTTTGATGAATGATAATTGATGGTCACTTGTGCAATGAGTGTATTGCTGCTGCACCGTGCATTATTTACAAGATTCATTGCAACAACTCCCAAAGACCTCTTTGACAGCACCTTCCAAACCCAAAACTTCCACTACCTGCACCTTGAAGGACACAGGCATCAAGCACATAGACAACCACTACCTACAAGTTCCATCCAAATCACCCTGACTTGCTGTTTCTTCATATTGTTAAAGTCCTAGAATTTTCCACCCAACAGCATTGTGAGGCTAATTTCATAACATAGTTCAAGAAAACAATACACCACCACCTCCTCAAGGGTAGTTGGAGACGGATAAGAAATGCTGGTTTTGCCAGCAATGTCCTGTCAGTTCTCATGAACCAATAAAAAAAGTCAGCGGCTTACTTCTGATGTGCAGTCACTGTTGTAGGATGGTCCAATTACACCTTGACACTGAAGTCAGATAGATTGAAAGTCCAACCCCTTGCCTGATCACAACCATTAGTTTTTCCATTCTATAAATTTCTCCCTGATTACTACCCAGTGATTTTAATTGGTAAGTAAATGCTAAGCTTTATAAGTGCCCTGGAATAATGGTGATACATTGAACATTGACTGTTTTAATCACTGCCCCAAAGTACCAAAATTCCAGGCCTTAGTTGCAAGTTACCTAGAGTTGCATTTTTATGTGCGCAATAATGTGCCACCCTTCACTCTTCTCCATAGTCTGGACTCAAGAGTTTAGTCACAAGCCCAATTTATGGCCAGTTAATGGTGTTGGTGAGCGGTGGGGAAATCAGAGATTAGCATATTGGTGGGTTGACTTTAATTTATGTTTTTCTTGTGAATGCTGCTTATATGATGCTATCTGCCTGTGATGCTACTGCAAGTAAGTTTTTCATTGTATCTGTGTATACATGTACTTGTGCTTATGACAATAAACTCAACTTTGACTTTGACTGACTTTGACTTTGTAGCTTTTGGCCAGCTGCACCGAGGACAGGGAATTGCCACTTAAAAGTTAATGTTTCACACTAACTTGTGAACCTGATTCACATATCACTATCCTTTTATTTGTCCTTCATGTTCAGAGAACATTATTTAAGCTGAAGTATTTAACATCTCATTGAGCATCAGGGGCTGTGAATTACTCTCAGCCACATTTGGAAATCTTGGCATTTGTTTTTGAATTCTCCGGTGTCCCTGCAATCCTTGTTCTTTTCTTTCAGGAAGACTCTATTGTCATTTTCTTCATATTATAACTTGTTCTCTGTTCTGATTCTTCCTATCATCTTCTCTATTATCTTTAATGGAGGACTCTTAACATGAACACATACAGAAAATTTTCCCTTAGAATAGAGAATAGACACAGCACAAGTCATAAATTTTTTGTGTTGTGTGAGGTAACATTAACAATATATCATCAACACACACTTAAAGACTTAATTGTCAGATGTGAATTTATCACCATCACCCATGTATCAGAGATACAGTTCCCCAGATATCAGATAATAAGTGAGTGGAAAGTACAATAACAACAAACTATGAAAGAGACAGCACTCAGTTACAGGAATCTTGCTTCCCACACAGCCCAGGGGTTTGCTTTTCATACTCACCCACATCCAAACTTCTGTCTCTGAAATGTTCTTGCCAATATTTCCTTGCCCCCCACCCCCGCTCCCTCCACCACCACACCCCCACACCACATTTTTTTTTACTCATTGATTTCTGCTATGGTACAGTTCTTCAGGCATTTGTATTCTTGGGAAAACCAGCCAATTACCCATTCTGCACAGGGGTACCCAGTCAGCAAGAGTTAACAGGATACTTAATCATGTTGCTCATTGCAGACTTTGGGATTTGCCAGCCTTTGACATCCACATGAATAATTACTTCCCAACGGATGTTGTTTGCTTTTATTATTAGTAATACGTCTTGTGATTTTCACTTCCCTAGCCTAAGGCCCTTACAGTCCATTGGAGCAACCCTTTCTCAAATTTGTCTCAGTGTTAAAGAGCAGCAGCACAGTCAAAGGACACTGTACTTCATGTACAGAGTCCTGACATCCGGCACAAACCCACTTCCTAAATCATGCTGGAGAAAAATGGAGTGCATCATTCAACATGGTTGGCAGTCTTGGTGGCACAGATCCCAGAATCCATGAGACAAGTGAAAGGAAATGTTATATCTGCCCATTTCAGTCCTCTTTAGCCTGCTGCCTAGTGATAATGTAACAGAGAGAAAATGGCATATGATCATGCTTAGTATTTGGTATTGGTATTGGTTTATTATTGTCACTTGTACCAGGTTTGTACAGGGTAAAAACAATAACAGAATATAGAGTAAAGTGTCACAGCTACTGAGAAGTGCATTGCAGGTAGACAATAAGGTGCAAGGTCATAACAAGGTAGATTGTGAGGTCAAGAGTCCATCTCATCGTATAAGGGAACCGTTCAATAGTCAACACAGTGGGATAGAAGCTGTCT
The DNA here is from genome assembly GCF_009764475.1 of Pristis pectinata. Classification (NCBI taxonomy): domain Eukaryota; kingdom Metazoa; phylum Chordata; class Chondrichthyes; order Rhinopristiformes; family Pristidae; genus Pristis; species Pristis pectinata. The sequence continues at coordinate 15,286,142 of NC_067429.1, forward strand.
TTGAGCCTGGTATTATGTGCCCTCAGGCTCCTATATCTTCTGCTTGATGGGAGAGGAGAGAAGAGAGAATGACCCAGGTGGATGGGGTCTTTGATTATGCTGGCTGCTTCACCAAGGCAGCGAGAGGTATAGACAGAGCCCATGGAGGGGAGGCTGGTTTCCGTGATGTACTGGGCTGTGTCCACAACTCTCTACAGTTTCTTGCCATCCCAGGCAGAGCAGTTTCCATCATCCAGATAGGATGCTTTCTATGGTGAATTGATAAAAGTAGGTGAGTGTCAAAGGGGACATGACAAATTTCTTTTAGCCTCCTGAGGAAGTAAAGGCACTGGTGAGCTTTCTTGGCCATGGCATCTACGTGGTTGGACCAGGACAGGCTACTGGTGATGTTCACTCCAAAGAACTTGAAGCTCTCAACCCCCTCAACCTCAGCACCACTGCTGTAGAATGGTGCATGTACACTGCCCCCTCTTCTGAAGTCAATGAGCAGCTTTTGTCTTGCTGACATTGAGGGAAAGGCTGTTGTCATGATGCCATGTCACTAAGTTCTCTATTTCCTTCCTGTACTTCAGCTCATCATTATTTGAGATACGGCCTGCTATGGTGGTATCATCTGCAAACTTGTAGATGGAGTTAGAGCAGAATCTGGCCACGCAGTTCATAAGTGTTCATATTAATAGATACTCATTTGCTGCATCAAATATCAATAGATACTATCCTGCTAAGCAAGATAAAAGTCTGTGGTGTTAAAAGCAAGGTACTAGCATGAATAGAAGATTGGCTGACTGACAGAAGTCAGAGAGTGGGGATAAAAGGGTGCTTTTCAGGATGGTTGTCGCTGACTAGTGGACTAGTGGAGTTCCACAGGGGTCAGTGTTGGGACAGCAACTTTTCACTTTATACATTAATGATCTGGATGAAGGAAGTGATAGCATTGTGGCCAAGTTTGCAGATGATACCAAGATGAGAGGAGGGACAGGTAGTGTGGCAGAGGCAGGGAGTCTGCATAAAGACTTGGACAGGTGGGGAGAATGGGCAAAGAAGTGGCAGATGGAATAGAGTGTAGGGAAGTATGGGGTTATGCAGTTTGGTAGGAAGGATAAAGGTGTAGACTATTTTCTAAATGGGGAGAGAAATCAGAAATGGGAGGTGCAAAGGGATTTTGGAGTACTAGTTCAGCATTCCCTTGAGGTTAACTTGCAGGTTGAGTCAGTAGTAAGGAAGGCAAATAGAATGTTAGCATTCATCTTGAGAGGACTAGAACATAAAAGCAAGGATGTACCACTGAGGCTCTACAGTATAAGACTGTATAAATCAGTATAAGACTCTACAAATCAGACCACATTTGGTGTATTGTGAACAATTTTGGGCTCCGTAGTGAAGGAAAGTTGTGCTGGCCCTGGAGAAGGTTCAGAGGAGGCTCACAAGATTGATCCCAGGAATGAAAGGCTTAACCTGTGAGGAGCATTTGATTTCACTAGGCCTGTACTTGATGGAATTCAGAAGGATGAGAGGGGATATCATTGAAACCTACTGGATACTGAAAGGCCTGGATAGAGTGAATGTGGAGAGGATGTTTCCATTAGTAGAAGAGTTTAGGATCGGAGGCACAGCCTCAGAATAAAGCGACGTCCCTTTAAAACTGAGATAAGGAGGAATTTCTTCAGCCAGATGGTAGTGAATCTGTGGAATTTGTTGCCACAGAGGGCTGTGGAGGCCAAATCATTGGGTGTATTTAAGGCAGAGATTGATAGCTTTCTAATCGGTAAAGGAGTTAAGGGTTATGTGGAGAAGGCAGGAGAATGGGGTTGAAAAAATATCAGCCGTGATTATCCAGGACAATTGACTGAACCGATTTAATGTGACTTTTGTTTTTAAGTCAAGTTTTAGTTGTTATTCTATTATTTGTCGATGTGTTTTGTATTTAGTTGGTAGACTGGTACGTGCTTCCTCAAAGCAACCACAGAAAGCATTAGAGAGCAATGACGATTTGATTTATATCAGGGAAGGTCAGAGCCCATCCACTGATTGAACTATAAACAACAAAGTTAGATGGGTGACACAGTGGTGCAGTTATTTCTGTGCCACATAGCTCCAGCAACCTGGGTTCCATTCTGACCTAGGGTACTGTCTGTGTGGAGTTTGCACCTTTTCCCTGTGACTGCATGGGTTCTGCTGGATGCTCTAGTTTCCTTTCACATCTCCAAGGTTTGTTGCTAGGTTACTAGGCTACTGTAAGTTGCTCTGGTATGTAGCAGGAGTTGATGGGCATGTAAGAAAGACTAGGTTTCGGGGTAATAAGTGGGAATGTGGGACAGTTGGGATTGCTCTGAGACCCACCATAAGCTGAATGCCCTGAATGGCCTCCTTCTACATCATGAGAAAATATGAGATCAAAGTTAGTGGAAGGCTGGAGGTGGGAATAAGTCCTCCTTTGGAAAACACTGCACTTCAATCACGGGTTAACTTCTAAACAATTACTTACCAGATCCTTAAAAGTATGTATTTGCCTAGTTTCAGAATTGATTGTAAATCTTGAGCTCTATCTTTAAAAAAAAATCCCAGATGGAACCAATTTAGACTCTGTTATAAATCTGCTGTGCCTCAGTTGCTAAATCAATGTGAAAGAGTGATGTACAGTGATCACAAGGGGATGTGTCCACCTTGAAGGCAATACTTGAATTTAACTGCACACTGCTCATTACCCAATTTGCCACTCACTAGCTCCTTCCTTTCTGATGTAGCATTGTGGAGCATCAGCACAATTGTTCTCATGCTGCTGTTTTTGACAGTTAAACCCTGTAAATTGTCCACTTGCCTGTCACTCATTCCACATCTACAGCATATGCAGTGGAATTATCTTACATGTCATACTTGGAGAACAATATCCTACTTGTGCTCTGGTAGCTGGTTTGAGAATGCATTGTCAGTTGTTGCTAGTAGTCTGAAAGCTATACACCAGACTAGTCATGCCATTCACCAAAATCATTTGATTTGCCCAGTGTGGTCATCACCCATGTAGATGTTCGTTTTATGAAATAATTTCAACAATTCCAAAAACACAAACAGATATAAAGGAAAGATTTCTTATAAATAACAATGATTAGGCCAGCATTTTTTGCATGATTATTTTGGTTCTGTTTTAAAGAAATACTTCCTTACATTGTTGCCCCTACCATTCTTGGTAGGCTTATTGGGGCTGTCTATCAGATGGAGGTCAATTCTCAGCATACTGCAAAGCATCCTGACGTCATTGCATGCAACATCTTACTCTATTTTGTCACCACTATTCGATACAAGTTACTTCAGATGGTGCAAGTCCTGGACAAACCAATGACAAATTCAAAGAAAAAAGAACAAAAAATCTGGAAATACTCAACAGGTCAGGCAGCAGATTTTCAGCATCAATGATATTTTGCTTTTTTTGAAGAAAATCTTCATTTTATATCATCCATTACGTTGCATTGTTTATTTTACAAGTTACTTTCAGATCAAGCAGAAAGAAACGACTCAACGAGGCAGAAGAAAGGGCACAAAATCCAATAGAATAGCTGAATTTAGATCTATAAAAATCTTCATTGGACCCTTATATTAGTGCAGGAATGGCAAACATTTGAGATCTCCAAATGTTTTCCATTAGCAGTACTCTGGCCAAGTTAAAAAACACAACATGAAAACAGAAATCTCCAAATTGCTTGCAAGTCCAATGATTTAATAGTGTCACATGACATCACCTGAAGAAACAGATAAGAAGGTCCCAGGTTTAATTCAACTCTCTGTCAAGCTAGTCTTTCACAACAAAGAGATGGCATCAAGCCTCATCCTTAGGTACTACAGTCACCCCATTGCAACTTCCATTATTGTGGTAAGCTACAGTATTGCTGGTCTGCAGTCTGAATGGCAGATGTAATTACAATTCTGTCCTATTATGTAATGGATGATTTTCAGGACCTTGATTCAAGTGTTGTGAGTACAAATCTCAGCAGACCTCAATAATTTGATACAAATAGAACTGGTATACAGATTCAGCAAGTAGTTAGGAAGGTGAATGGAATGTTGGTCTTATTGCAGGGGGTATGGAGTATAAAATTGGTGAAATTTTTTTGTAGCTTTAGAGGAAGTTGCTGAGTCCTGAAGTACTGCATACAGACTTGGTCTCCACATTTAAGGAAAGACATTCTTGCATTCAGGGTGATGCAATGAAGGTTCACAAGGTTGTTTCCTGGGATGAAGGAGTTAATATATGAAGATTAAGCAGATTGAGTTGATACCCTCTAGACATTAAAGAATCAGAGGTGATCTTATTGAAACATTTAAGATTCTAAAGGGGATTGACAGAGTGGATGCTGAGGGAATGTTTTCCCTAGTGGTGGCATCTAGAACTAGGGGATATAGTTTCAGAATAAGAGATTGTTCATTTAAATTGGAATTGAGGAGGAACCTCTTCTCTTGGAGGGTTGTGAGTCCTTGGAATTCCAGGGGACATGTGTGGAAGCACGTCATTGAATATATTCAAGGAAAGAATCGACAGATATTTGAACTACAATGGGTAAGGAGAGATAACCGGAGAGTAAAGATTGAATCAACCATAATCTTATAGACTAGTGGAGAATGATTCAGGGGGTGGGAGTGGCAGGTGGCGATGGGCAACTGGCCTTGTACTGCTCCTGTTCCTTATGTTCGAATGTAATTTCAAACAAAATTGTTGGAACTGTAGCTGTTGACCGTATTGGCCAACACACAGGCCCAAACAGGCTTCTTCCTGCCAACTTCCTGTCCACTCTTAGAAAGGAATAACAGGTGGCATATTTTTGTTCCTGGGCTTCAGGGACCAAATAAAGTTGTCAGTGAAGAGCAGTGTCCTGCTCCATGCTCACCTAATATACGCTGATGGTGCACTAGAATTTTTAGGCAATTGTTTCTAACCTAAATGACTTAACACCTGGAAGTCTTCTGATGTAAATTATTAAATGGAGGACCCTAGTTATTTCTAATGTCCTAATTGCTTTTCAGTCCCAGAGCTTTTGGTTGCTTTCCACTTTAATTCACCATCCCATTCCCACTCCGATCGTTCTGTCTGTGGTCTCCTGCACTGTTACAACAAGATCCAATGCGAGCTTCAAAAGCAACACCTCACTTTCTGTCTGGGTACACTGTAGCCTTCAGGACTCAATATCAAATTCTCCAACTTTAGGTAACACACTCTTTCTTTCTTTCTATCTGTCACAGAAATGACCAATTCTGAGACAGATACAACACACTGTATAGTCAGGTCATGTTCCACAGCCTTTCCATTAGTAAGACATTACACAAACCAAAAAGCTTAATCTGATCTCAATTGTAACTATGCTGCCACATTGACAGCTGGTCTCACCCTGTCAGAGATATTTCCTTTGTTTTACCTATCTATCCTCCACTTTGTCTGCTATCTAAAACTAACTTGTTTTCTTTCTTTTGCAGTTCTGATGAAGGGTCCCAGACCTGAAATGTTAACTGTTTCTCTCTCCACAGATGTTGCCTGATGTGTGGAGTGTTTCTTTTTGTTTCGGACTTCCAGCATCTGCATTTTTCTTAATTTTTGACCCTAATTTAGTTACGTCTCTTTAAGGTAGCTTTAATCTCAGTGCAATTTCACTGATAATAAGCTTTAATATTTCACCTATGTTGAGTGTGCCAGGAGTACAAAGCTCCAAGACCATATCTCGGAGAACTATAACTTTAAGAGCAGTCACCGAAGTGTAGATCTTTCAGATTCTGCCAGTCTACCAGCACATCACATTGAAGTATCTGTCTGCCCAATCTCAACTGCGTGATTTCCAGGGTGGCATCAGGTAGTCAGTTTAGACAAACATCAGTGACAGGTCAGCTTACTTTTCTCACAGCAGAGCCTAAAGAGATTGCAGGTGGTGCATGAAACAAGTAAAAGAAATTGCAGAGAAATTGTCTGGTTTTAAGACAGTATGAGCTGACCAGCACAGAATTAAGTATTATGAGACCTCCACAGTGCAGCCAGGCAAAGTTCCACCAGAGCTTACAGTGACAGATGGACTGAATTATAATGAAAATAAGGTTGAGTGTTATAATGTAGCTGAGCTAATTATCTCTGCTCTTGAGATTTAAATTTTAACCAAACTAAGGGGAAAGCTACAGAACAGTTGCCAAGGAAATCCAATGCATTCAATTGGATGTGCTGGAATTCGCTACCCCAAAGGGTTGTGGAGGCTGGCTCACTTGAAATATTTAAAGTGGAGGTAGAGAAACTTTAGATTGAAGGCTATGGGAGGAGTTGAGGGCTGGGCTAGATCGGTCATGATCATATTGAATGGGAGGACAGGCTCAAGGGATCAGCTGGCCTATTCCCACTCATATTATTTTATTGTTCTTGTGTACTCATGTCAGTCTTTTCTCAGAGAGTCACTGTCCAGCATTGTACAAAAGAAATCCATTTTATAGCCAGGCCAAGCTCCAACAGAGATCACAATGTCAGATGGAGCAGAGCTGTAATGAAAACAAGGAAAGGTCAATGTGGCTCAGGCAATCAACTCTACTCTTCAACTCCTGAAAATTAAATTTTAACCAAATTAAGGAGAAGTCAACAAATAGTTGCCTAGAAATTCATAGTGGAATGATGCATTGTTTTGCTGCACCTAAATTTCTAAATTTAGTGCAACCAAGGTCCAAAGCCTTTATCGTAAACCAGCATTTCCAGATGTGCTGCTCCAGAGTTGGGCTTGGGAGTTCAGCCACAGAGTGGATAGGGTTTGAAGGCTTGCAAACATAATTTACTCTGGGTTCAATCAATTTTCAACCATGCATCACTGAAAAGGAAACAGAGCTATCTGATCCAATCTCCAGGCAAGCATTTTTCTGTGGCAACTAAACCACCTAGAGATTTATTTTTATTAATTATTTTACAATGCATTGTACAAAACCAGCCTGAATTTATCAGTTTGACATGGTCAATTTTGAGCAATGCTTAGAACCAATCAGCAACCAGAGAAAGGCATTGATAAAGAAGTATCCGATACCCACAGAAGCAAACATTGCATTACATTAAGCTGATTCAGAGACAATGCCGTGGAACATGCCAAGTGCTGGATTTTCATATGAGCCTTCGAAGCTCTATACTGCTTCTGGTAGTTAGATTAGTAATCCCCATTGACACAATTTTCCGTGCTTGGTGGCTATCTCTATGAGATATTGACTGAAGCTAAGTTTTAGATGGTGTTTACCATTCAATGTTTACCATTGAAAAGGCTTACACCATCCTTTCACAGATATATGCTCTGTTCTTACATAATATAGAGTTAACTTCCATGATTTCAGGACCTAATTTGCAAGTGAGAAATGCAATTGTGTTTCCTTTTTACCATGTAAGAGTATTGGCATTTCTGTGTCTAGGTTCAACAATTCCCAACAAGGCTGAGATGATAGTACAAGTTTTTCATTGTATCTGTACCTCATTGTACTTGTGCATATGGCAATAAACTCAGCTTGACACTTGTATCTACAGGGAAGTGGGTGTTCATTTAAAAAAAAACTTTATTAACAGCAACTGGACTTCTGAAGCATTATTCTCTTCAAACAGAGTTTGTAGGGATATCAAGAAGGACCACTTGGCAACTCAAACAATCCCGTTCATAAATTCAAAAGTTCCCATCAGAAGAGTTACCAGATTTAATTTCATTTGCACTAATTCTTCTGTCATGTTTCATTTGGATAAGTACATGGATAGGAGGGGTTTCGAGGGATATGGGCCAAACACGGACAAATGGGACTAGCTTGGTGGGCACTATGGTCGGCATGGGTGAGTTGGGCCGAAGGGCCTGTTTCCATGCTGTATTACCCAGTGACTCCAGGAGATCAAAGGAGTTGCAAATTGAAAAAAAACACAAATACAATAACAGGATTTATGGACCATTAATTGAACAGCAAGACATCTGGTATAAATGCAACTCCAAAGCCTATCTACCAGCTCTTCTAAAAACTTGTGCTTCTGGCAAGCACCTTTATACCCATTCATTTATTCCCATTTATACTTTATACCCATAACATTAATGGTGTTGTAACACAAAAATCATTCATCCTGAAATCAGATAAACTCAGAAATCCCTCTGTAATTACCTGACTTACCCATACTGCCCTTCTTGATTGAAGGTACCACACCTGCTCTCCTCTAGTCATCTGACACCTCACCTGCAGCTGGCCAAGATTTAAAAGTATCTGTCAGGACCTCCTCCCTTGCTTCTCATTGCAGCCTAGAATACATTGCAGAAGGCCCTGGGGATTTGTCCACCTTTAAGTCCACTCAGGCATCTAATGTGCCCAGTTTATTTGCAAATCTGTGGCCTCTTTCCCGAATCATGCAGAAGCCACACAGTAGCGCAGAAGTCACATGAGAAGTGTAATTTTTTCTCTCCATTTTTCCGCTGTGTAAAGGGTTTTCAGTGCGAACCTGCATTTCCAGTGCATTTTCCAGTGCGAACCTGCAACCTAGGCAGTGGTGAGGCACCTACTGCAGTCCATCCAGTGAAGGTACTCTGACTGTGTATCAGGATTTGGACTCAAAATTTTAAAAAAATCTAATATATTTCATGGTCAGGATAGATTCATCAGAATTTGTTTTCCACAGAGAAAATTGGTATTTATAAGTTCTGTGAAGAAGCTTTATAGGATTACAGCATCTTAACAAAGTAGGCTCAATAAATAAAAGATGACTACTTGCATCCTAAGTGCATTATCGTCCATTTTTTCCTTTGAGGAGCACACTAATTTCTTGGGGAATTTTATCGTGCTAAACAGAATGCTTTGTAAAAATATGCCTTACCTGTAATCAAAAATATATGTCTTTTCATGTAGAATTCTATCCCTGATATTCTGAGATATTTTTGATCTTATGATACCGGATATACAGCATCTTAATGCATTAGTTGACATTCAAAATGCCTTTTTCCTCTCATCACTCCCACAAAGGGCTTCATGTCAAGCAAAAACTGTGCACTGAATCATTGCACAGGTTTTAACCCACCGGGGACTGCTGTAACTTTAAACAAAAATCATGTCCATATTCAATTTACTTCTGTGTTTTATAGAAGACGTTGCTTAGAGACCCATAAAACAATGTTTGTGTTTGTACCCGTGAGGTCTCTGTTACTTAATAATTCAAGTAAACGAAGCATTGACTAAGCATCAGTGAGTGGAAATAAAAGTGATATTACACAAATCAAAAAGAAAAATTCCGCAGATGGCGGAGATCTGAAATAAAAAAGAGAAAACGCTGGAAATGCTTAGAAGGTCAGGCAGCAGCTATGGAGAGGGAAACAGAAAAACAGAGTTAATGCTCCAGGTCACTGACTTTTCTGACATTTCTGATGAAAGCTCATTGACCTGAAATGTGAACTCTGTTTTTCTCTTTCCGCAAATGCTGCCTGACCTGACTATTTCTGGCATTTTTTGGTATGGCCTAAATCTCCGTACTTATTTACAACATGACCGTCTTTTGAGATTATGTACTTTAATACTTCATCTATTAGGTGCATTTTGTGATACGATTAACATGTTTTTTAACTACATTTTATTAATTGTTTTAGCATATCCCACAGTGTCTTTAATGCACAGCTGGGATTTGCTAACATATGTGAGTAACACAAACATGGCTTGATTGCAAAATCCCTTTTGTGAATTAAAGAAGATATTCGTCAAAAGATACACTGAATGAAATTCTGTCAGTCATACTCAGAAATGTTAAACTGACCACATGGAGTGGAAGTGAAGCCAAGATTCCACTTTCATTAAAAACTGAGGCACATCCAGAGAGCAGCATCCTCATAAATGTAATATTGCCATTGTGGATGCTGAAAGTTAGAGACTGTCTTATTTTAAAAATTCTGTGATTTTTTTCTGTGTTTGTTTCTTCTGTACCATATGCAGAGCCCTGCCATGGATAAAATGGATAACATTTCTGTAATTTACACTTCTTAATGTCTATAGAAAAGAGACATACATTAAAGATAACCTTTGGCTCAGAAGCATAGCTAATACACAGATCTCTCTTGATTCAGACACAATTTAATAAGAACTATCTACACTAGATAGTTCGCTCTTTTGACATTGCTGCCTTTTAATTGTGGCAGAATAGTATTTATGCGAGTAACCTTTTTTTAATCTTGAAGATTCTGAGAAGCAGATTAACTTTAACATAATAGCCTGAACTACTGAATTGATTGAAAGAACGCAACTGTACAACAAGCAGACAAACAAGACTAAATTTCTATGGGAGTCCTCTTGACTCATTTCTCAATGCTTTCTACAGAGCTCCTTACAATGGAGATGTGCAGAAGCCCTTTCAAAGTTCAGTTCTGTAAATTCTAACAGTATCAGGAATAATAAGCAAACCAATTATCATCGGCCAGGATAACAATGCTCATCAAATAAAATATTGTGCATGCTTAATAGTTTAACTGCTTTGCTTTTGAGGTTTCTTTAGCATTGAAGATTGATATAATAAAGGTCATTAGAACTGTGTGTCCTTGATGAAAACAGCTAAAATATCTGCGGTTATTATCTATGAATCAAAGACTCTTTCAAAAACTATTCAAAAGAACTGTAAGGATATTGAACACTTTATAATTTTAGAGCTAGTTATGTTTCATGCACACCAGACTTTATATGACTAACAACTTTCTTCTGCTTTGCTGTGATGATTAGAACAGTGTGACAGAATGGAAGGTAGAATATGGCAAGCATCCCACCAGGTCTCCAGTGTATTCTACTGCAAAGTAATGGGCAAGTTTTAGAGCTGAGCATCATTTCCTATCTGTGGTATGGTGATTACATCTTTCAGTTTACAGGAGACTGTTGTACTTGTGGATTCTGTCTGAACATTAGTTTAAATTACTGGCAGAGGGCCAAAATCTTGGCATTTGCTGTAAACCAATTTCATAATAAATGAATCTACTCATGACTGCATATTAAAGTTCTCCAGCCAGCATTTAATTCAGCAAGGACTGTATTTCATTATGATTAACCAGAAGCACTTTATTTTGCATTGAAAGTATAGACAATCAACTGATCAGCTTAAGCTGCAGTGGGATATCCACAGATAGTTGCCCAGAAATTTTCATTCATTAGTTGGGTGCATTAAGTCATAGAATCCTAGAGGGATACAGCACCATCACAGGCCCTTCAGCCCATCAAGTCCGCACCAACCATCAACCAGCATTTTACACTAATCCTACATTAATCCCATTTTTTTATTCTCCCCAAATTTTCATCTGCTCCCCTCCCCTCCAGACTCTAATACTCACCTACTCTCGAGGGGCAATTTACAATCGCCATTTAATCTACTAACCTGTATGTCTTTGGGTTGTGAGAGGAAACCAGAGCACCTGGAAGAAAACCACACAGTCATAGTCACAGAACTTGCAATCTCTACACAGGCGGCACCCGAGGACTGGATTGAACCCGGGTCTCCTGAGCTGTGAGGTAGTGTCTCCACCAGCTGCACCACTGTGCCACCATTAGTCTGGTGTTGCAATAGGGCATCCACATTCACCTTTGTTGACGGGCCCCTCACCACAAATATCAATGGGTTGTTCAAGACTAAGGCAAGATTTTTGGGGGTATGAGGGAAGGATGGGACAACAGCTGTCGGCCCGATCAGGACTTTTGCCATGATTGGATGGCAATGGTTGAGGTTTGTGTTGGGAATGGGGGGAGATTCTTAAAAAGTGGGTGCAGTGGTTCAGGAAGGAGTCCAGTGCAATACATAAAATGTGCTGGAGGAACTCAGCAGGTCAGGCAGCGTGCATGGAGGGAGATAAACAGTTGATGTTTCAGACCGAGACCCTTCATCAGGACCTGAAAGGAAGAGGACAGAAGCCAGAATTGCTTGAATTGCTTGATGCTGAAAAGAATAGCACTGTGCGATTGAAATTCTGGACAAGCAAATTTTAACAACATCACTCAGGCCAATTTCAGGCCAGATTGTAAAGCACGTCACATGAATTGGCCAAGACAATTTTTAATGCTCTCCTGTGGTTGGAGTGTGATGATTTATTGGTGGAATATGGGGGAGGGTTGGGGGCGCAGAAGGTTGAAAGGTAAACATAGCAAATCACAACCCACCCCTCCTCATTTGCCAGGAGGTTTCAGGAAACTGAAAACAAGTGAACCAGGTAGCTGGCCATTGATTTTTGCATCAGCTAAACTTCAGCCTTTCTGGAGTGATGAATTAATAATTTCCAATGTCATTATCGGCTGTGCATCAACCACGGGCAATCCTATTTCAGAGTTCCAATACAACAGATGTTTCATCTGTTCAGCATAAAGTTCAATATATCATCTAAAATCATAGCAATGAATCAATTGTAATGCAGATGTTGATCTTTTGAACTTTGATCATGAGCAAATTTCAACCATGTACAATTAGAAAGTCACAACAAGTTGTTTTAACAAGTTGGAAATCCATGTACAGTTATCAAAGAAAAAAATTACAAGAATTTCCTGGCTTAATTTGCCTCCACAGAAGTGAGTGTGAACCTTATGGAAACACATCCCTTTATCAATTCCCTTAAATGATGACATAGAAGGGGCAAAATGGTCTTGTCAATGCAACCACAACCAATTATGTCCAAGGTAAAGATGGCATCCACTATAGCCCCTGGAGACTGAATTATTTTTTGAATTAAATAACCCTTATACCTTTCATTAATTAACTTGTTTCATCTCCAAAATTAAATGGTCCTTTTAACCGTGGAAACCATCATCATATGTCAAACTATTAAATAATATATTGAGCAATGGGTTCTGGATGGTCAGGAGAATTTGACAATAAATTAATATCAATTGCACAAAATGAGTGCTATTTCAGAAATGATCAAGGCAGATATTCGGACACTTTCCTTCATAATATCTTCTAGGGTGGTAAAGAAGGCATACAGCATGCTTGCCTTCATTGGTGGAGGCACTGAGTATCAATGCTGGGAAGTCATGTTCAGCTGTAAAAAACTTTAGTCAGGCCACATTTTGGAGTATTGTGTGCAGTTGTGGTCACCACATTATATGAAGGACATGGAGGCTTTGGAGAGGGTGCGTTAGAGGTTCACCAGGATGTTGCCTGGATTGGAGTGTATTAGCTATAAGGAGAGTTTGGACAAACTTGGATTTTTTTCTCTGGAGTGTCGGAGCCTGAGGGGTGACTTGATAGAAGTATATAAAATTATAATTTACATAGATAGGGTAGATAGAGTAATTTTCCAAGGATAGGAATGTCAAATACTAGAGTGCATAAGTTCGAGGTGAGATGGAGAAAGTTTAAAGGAGATTTGTGAGGGAAGTTTTTTTACATGAAGAGTGGTACATGCCTGGAGTGCACTGCCAGAGGAGGCAGTAGAAGCAAATATGATAGCAAAGTTCAAGAGGCATTTGGACAGACACGTGAACAAGCAGGGAAGAAAGGGGTACAGACCATATGCAGGCAGATGGGATTAGATAGATTGGCATTATGTTCAGCACAGATATGGTGGGCAAAGGGCCTGCTTCTGTGCTGTACTGTTCTGTGATTTGTTCTATATACCATGTAGGATATACTTATGCAAATATCAAATAGAATAGGCATTAGCTCAATTATAGCAATAATGTTTCTGAAATATTGCAGAAGTAGATTGGTTGCCATGTTCACCTGAATAACAAATGTTCTTACAAAAGTAATTCACTGAGGCCATGCTCTTGAGATGTTTCAATGAATTAGAGGTATATAAGGAAAGAACCTTGCGTATATCTCACTTGCAATATACAACATTAGCAGGATTCTACTCAACCATTCTCACCACTGCCCTGTAGTCATTCTAAACAAATAGTTTACATTCACTCCTGAATTAGAAATCCAGTTAATTACTTGTTGAAGTCAATAGTTTCTGCTTGCCTTTAGTTCTTGACAATTTATTACATCAATTCACAACCGAGTGTGAGAGGAATTTGTTTCTAAAGTTCAAAATGTCTTTGTTTAGTTTGTATTGAATCAAGTTCATCTGTTTCTGCCAAATTAGCAAATAAATCTGTTCTTGTAACTCAAGATTTCTTATCAGAATACCAGATTCAGCAAAGGCATATTCTTATAATTATTTAAAAAGAGTAAGTATCAATGATTCAAATATTATAAATATGTTTTTAATCTTCATTTTAGATGGTCAATTTCCCCAATCAAATGTTCCATTTCTCCTCAGCTTTTGCACTTGACAGTGAGACTGGTAATAGTTACAGCCGCAATAATACAATCAGAACTGGAGATAAAAGTTTAGCCAGGACACAAGCCCAGTCGAACAGATGTTAAACTACAGTGTAAGTACTGGTGTGGGTCTAAAGAAAATATATTGGAAAGGAGAAAGTTCTTTTAGATGATGTTAATTTATCAATAAATATCATCTCTAAGTGACTATGAACTTGAGCCATCCAAAATTAAAATATCACTTTAGCCTGGAGATTCTCAAGGACAGCATTCAGATTACATATAGATATAAATCAGTCCTTTCCAAATATACATAAAGAAATATAATATGTATTTCATTAGAATCTGTGAAGGAACTTATCAATTTTATATGTTTTCCACGCAGAATGGGCCCTCATAAGTGAAACATGTCCCCTCATATAACCTTATGTGTTGAATGTTTGCCAGACAGTGGCATATCCTGAGATCATGTTACAGGATCAAACTGCCTGGTTAGTCCCAGAAGCCAATATTTATGTTGTTGCTTGTTGAAGAAGATGCAACAATGCCACCTACTGTTTGCAAACTGATTTGGCTTCTCCCAAATTGCTTAAAATGGTGGATTCAGAGCATGGATTTGACACTATAACACTACAGTCAGATTTAAGCGTGCTAATAATAAAATTCTTCAACATTTTTGCACTGAAACCATATTTTACGATCATTCCCTTTCTCATGCTTATCCTAGATAATGCTCATTCTTTAGTAAGGCTGGAAGACACTGGAATAAATCCACAAACGTCACACTTTCATTGGTCAATAATAAACTGTAATATGCCTCTATCATTGCAATATGCTACCAATCTCTATCTACTTTTCTGCTCACTTCTTCATCATGAATGTCATCCAAAATTCCATACTCAGGAGGGAAGATTTCATCTACTTCAGCTCACAGGACCAGACAGAGCAGACATTTGGCAAGCTTCCCTAAAATGTGGGGCATTCAAACACGCCCCTAGCAACATCCTGTTAGAAGCACCTGGCTGCAGCTCTGGAGGGTATGTGAATTGCACAAGCATAAAGAATATGTTCTTTATCACCCTGTCCAGATCCCTCTGACCCCTGGAGGCACCTTCCCACCTCCCTCCCACCATTACAGCATTCATTCATTCAATTGCAACACTACCTTGCAGCAGGAAGTATGTTGCTTGTATTACGGTGTGTCCCTTTATAAACTGGTTGTAAAGATCATGCCTGCTGTGTCACATGCACAGAACTGTAGGAATCTACAACGCATCAATAGGGTTATGCCACACTGAAACCAGTTTCAGCATTACATTACGCAGGGAAACCCAACAATGCTTTTTTTCTGAGATTCACAAATGAAGTTCTTTCTCCTTACACAACTTTTGAAAGCAATGTTAGGGTGACCCACAACACTGCTTTAATGCCAAAAAATAGCACAGCAATTTCTAGACCAGACTGTGCACTGAAAGCACTGTCATGGGTTGGTGGAAGGATTCCACAGAGCTCACCAAACTGCATATGCTTGAGTAATCAAAGTCAAATTACTCAGGAAGCAGAGTCCATTTAATCAGTGGAGATACAATCACTTCTATTGTGCTTGTCGGCTGTCTGGATGCTATCACTGATTTGGTGAGCAAGGTTAGGAATGTGCATGGTATTTGCCATCAGGAATTACAACTGCAAACACTTTCTAAAATGAGCAAATTTTATGATTATAAACCTTCTAAAAGATGCTCCTCCTGACAGACAAATCTCTCCAGTATTGCCTCTGAAGGCTTGTTTCCATTCTCCTTCAGGTTGAACTGGCAACCGATGGCCTCCAGAGGGCATCATCCAGGCCATGAAAAGAACAGGTTGGAATTGCATCTCAAAGTGGTGGAATCAGAGAGGGAAGATCGCTTCCTGATTTTAAGAATTAACATTTTTCTGGAGGTTTAGATTGACCGCTTTGATCAGCTTTTTAAGCTTCCTCACTTTTAGCTGTCAGTGTACTACATTGGGGCAGCACAATGGCGCAGTTAGTCGAGCTGCTGCTTCACACTTTCATTGAGCCAAGTTCATTCCTAACCTCTGAATGTTGCATGTTCTCGTTGTAACCAGTGGTCATCCTTTGGATAGTCCTGATTATTCTCACATGCCAAAGGTACATGGGGTGATAGGTTACTCATAATTGCCTCCCTAGTTTATAGGTGGGTAGTAAGAATCTCTGTGGAGTTGACAGGAGTGTAAGGAGAATAAAATGGGATTAGTGTTGGATTTGCATTAATGGGTGTTTGATGGTAGGCACACATTCAATTGGTCAAAGAGCCTGTTTCAGCACTGTATGAGCCCATGACCTCAAAACAAAAGTAAGCAAAGAGGATTTTTAGTTCAAATTACTGTCATATATAAAGCTTAAAACTAAATTTAGAATTAACTTACAATAAAATTTTAATCAGCCTTAGCTTAGGCAGGAATGTAAGCAGGCATTTAAACCTGACTGCTGTTGGAGAGGCACATTAGAAGGGCATATCTTAATACCAGTGCAAGATTAAGTATGCATTCTTAATAACTATCCCCTTCCCCACAACCCATGCATTTCCCCAAGATCATTTATTCCAAAACATTATGCAGCTATTTATAAATATATTCAATTGCAGTTAGAGATAATATTCCACATTGCAAATGTCTATTAAAAACAAAGTGAATAATATAGATTTTTTAAACAATAAGGATAAATTTACAGATCAATAACTATTGAAATAATAGTCTAGTTTTGCAGATAGTTTGACTAGAAATGTAATGGAGTAAAGGTTCATTAGGGTGCTTTCTATATGAGGATTGTTCCTGACCTTGGCCACATTATGATTTATCCCTACAGTGTCATGGGTAAGATATCACATTTCTAGAAAATCCTGATAAGGTATCTCATCCTGTTAGGTTTTTCTGCTAGCAAAGCAGTAATACTGAATGAGGGAATCATGATGTAGCACATTTTGCCATAAGCTGATTAAGGTTTAATAAACTTGCTGTTCATTAAGGAAATAATCACAAGGTCAGTGCTTTAACCAAGTATGATTTATATATTATTCAGCAGAGAACCCGAGTAAGCCAAATATTTTTGCAAGATTAACCTCAAAACATTAAGCTTGAGTTGAAGATTCCAAGGAAAGAAGATCTCAGACATAATTTGCTGTCAGCAGCCATTTTCCCCTGAAAGAAAATTTCAGCAAGTAATCACATCAGAGGTGTGAACATCTGCCAATTTTAATACTTGTTGTATTGCTAGAAATACAAACTGTTGATTAACATTGCCCTGTCATTCCCACAAATTGTCTGTTTTTATTGACCTTTCAGGTTTCCATTTTCTGAGATCAGCTCAAAAACAAAAGTATAATGTCAATATTTGGTTTCAAGTTACTCACAAAATGTGTTTACTACTCTTTCTAATCTCTTAATGGAATGTACAATAACAAATTTGTATTTTAGTCCAATTCGGTTTTGCCACAAAATCGTTTGACTCAAGAACAGTGGGTCTAAGTACACCTAACCAATCTCTTGACGAATCACTGCCAATATTCAAGAATCAGATCCATATAATGATAATGTTTCTTCATTCCCCAGCATCACAATCCCCTCTCTCCCCACATACACCTGCTCAAACATTCACAAACCATCATATCATAGCTAATTTAATCTGTTTTGATTCACATGTGCATACTTGGTTTTCTTTAGTTTTCATTCCTTTTGTCAGGGTTAAACTAATTTGACAGAAGACTAAAGTGCTTTGGATAGATAGCACTGCAACCTAATGCATTTTGTAATAGAGTAGTGCTGTTAGTGTGCAGTCCTAATGTACATTACGTCATACTTCCAGTCACAAGAGTACACAATCTTCTTGTTAACATACTTTGTCCTTGACTCTAGTTTTACTTATCTTGGGTTTCACAGCATGAGGTTGTTGAAGGCACATTCCTGTGCCATTACACAAAATTCTTGGCTGTAAATTACAGATTATTATTATAGCGTATGTGTTCAATTTAAATTGATCAATTTGCCCATTAGATATTAATGAATGGACAGTTGTATGAACTGTCTGAACCTGACATATAAATCTACATTAAATTTAATCAGTGAAAATCGCACTGTTAGGTTATTCCTCCAGTGTAAATATTGACAATAGAATTCGGAAAGGCCACCTTAAAATTATCTAAATGCTTTTAATGAGCTCTTTTCCCTGTCCTCCCTCATGTGCCTGGTGCCAGTTACAAGAGGTTAATGGATTTCACTGTCTAGAAACTTAAGCCTATTTATTCATTTCTCAACCTCAACTCCCCTGCTTCCTGACTACATCCAGCTCATTGTCCACACAAAACACAAGCTATTGTTTCTCTTTTTTCACTCAAGTATTCATGGGTCTCATCTCCCAAGTTAGATTTTCTATATAATTCAGCAGCTGACCACTTAATTCAAATAGTCTGCATCCACTTCTTGTACACTTCTATCTCTTTCCAGAGTTACCTGAATCAGAATCAGATTTATTGTCACTGACTTATATGATGTGAAATTTGTTGTTTCAGCCACTTTTTTAAAAGCGAATCTTTAATCTTCCCTCTGCTACAACTTCTATTCCATCTCTAATTTCCAAGTTTCACTTCCCATTCAACTTCTGGAGATGTTAATTTCTTGTCCACTAGATCCTGTTTGAATCTGGTTTTTATCTGGACCACAGAACTGGCACACTCCTGATGAAAGCTGACCACAATATTTTGTAGGACTGGCACAGTGCACTACCCATTTCTGCAACCACATCCTGCTTTTCCCCTGTCCATTTTGCTGGCACTATCCCAACCCAACTACATTCCTACCTGGCCAAAATGTCATGCTCATTCTTGCAAAGATTCCTTCTCCTGCATTCATACAATCATCCACAATGTGCCTCGGGATTCCTTCATAGGATGAAACTCTGCCTAAGTTTTAATTCCTTCCTCTTTCTGGATTTTAATTCAAATTCAACTCTTTGATTGGCTCAAAATTTGAATTGGACTTCAAACACTACAATCATACACCACCAAGATCTGCCACTTCCTCCTTTAAAACATGGCTTTCCACCATACCTGCCTCATTCCCATGCTACTAAAATCTTTTGGCAGATCCATACTTAATGTTTGCAATATTTTATTTTCTAGTCACCTAACCTTCCACCACTAGAAGCTTCAATCTGTTCAGAAGTCAACTAACCTACCCAAATTTCCATTAATTTATCAGCCCATCCTAATTAACTTGACAGCATAATTGCTCATCTTGCAAACTTCTTCCAGACATTATTCCTCTTGGCTGTGAGCCACAGTTCCTTCAATTTTAATCTACTGTGTGTTCCCCATTCCCTCCTCTGCCATCCTAGGCAGATTCTTCAGGGGTTTGGTTTTGTCAATAGCTTCAGCCCAGATTCAAATACCTTTTAATATCTTCCACCTGCCTTTACAAACTTTCATCAAATACATCTCTTCAACCACATGTATAGTTGTCTTCCACAAATTTCTTCCTTTTTTTCCCTACGTCTGACAACCACAAAACTGCAAACCTCCACTCCCTCATAAATTATAAATTAGTTCCGGAACACCTATTAAGTTACTGGCACTATACAAATATAGGTAGCTTTATTCCATAATGAAATTATATTTTTTCTATTAGTTACAAGTGTACAATTTGTAATCTGAATGATTAAAGCAAACACTTCTGTTTTCAAATAGTTTATTCTGTTGAAAGTCTTCAAAATTTTGATTTAATTGGCACAAATTTATTTCCATTCTCAATACAATTCACTACATAATCCTAGCAATATGTTAATTTGAAAACGTGATATATACTGAAATGTTGAAGTCTCTTTCCATATAATTGCAGGGTGAAGATTGTAATGATATGTTTTTGTGGTTGTTCAATTGCTCATACGATGCTAACACTTCAGTGCAAAACTGAGGAAGCACTGAACTGTCAATTGAGATATTAAGCCTCAGCTCATATTTGACCCCAAGATGAGCCTTAGATCACATGTACATACCATCACTGAGAATGCCGAGTCACACTTACTTAACATCATCTGATTGCATCCTTGCTGTGGATAACATCTCCATCTGCTATTATCCAATCTTTTGCTATTTCTAGATTTAGCTTTAGGGCTACAAGGCTGATTGGGTAAATGGTCTACAAAAAATTCCTAATGTGGTTTAAAATATATTTTCCAGAAATTGTTCATTTCTTTTTAGCTAACTTCCTACCTTCCACCTTTCTATAACCATCCAAAACTATGTTTCCCATCACCCCACTCACAGCAAGTCCTGTACACTCTTCATCCCTGTGCACACTGATTTATGGTGACTATCTGATAAGTAATCTCTCAATTTAAAAAAAATGCTGCTTGTTTTCAAATCCTTCAGTCTCTTTCTATGGAGTAAGGAAATATTTGAAATATCCCTGTAAACTTCTTTATTCTTCCACTGCTGTGACATTTCTGTGCTCATCTAGTTTTGGACATCCCTGGTCTTAATTGCCCTGCCATTAGTAGCAATATCTTCAACTGCTGAGGCTCACAGCTCTGGAATTCCTTCCCAAACCTACCCTCCTGGACTTTTCATTCCTCCTTCAAGGAATTCCTTAAAACCTACATTTTTGTTACTGTTTCAGGAAAATGACCTTTCATCAGAAATGATGATTATTGACCTGAAACTTCAACAGTGTTTCTCTCTCCACAGATGCTGCCTGATCTGCTATTTCCAGCGCTTTCTGGATTATATTTCAGATTTCCAGCATCTGAAGTTTTTTTTTTATGTTCAACCTTTGCCCAAGCCTTGGTCTGCTGTACCATTATCAGATTATCAGAGATCTATATTGTCCTGGGCCATTTTACAATGTTAACGCTGCTATATAAGAACAAGATATTTGTTTATTCAAATAACTGCAAAGATCCCAAGGAACTTTTTTCGAAAAAGTGAAGGATCTTCCTTTGCCTTGGCCAAAATTCTCTTGACGGCAGTTCTTTCAAAACTTGTTAGTCATCCACTTTATTATTCGTAAGACTTGGCAGTGAGCACTTGGTTATCACATGCATCCACAAGACAATGGTGACTATTACTTCGCATAACCTAAGCACCAATAACAAATAAACATGAACCGTACAGAGCTGATGAAGTAACAATTGGATACTATATTAGGAACACTTAATCTTTCTCTTTTGAAGATCACACCTTCCTTGATTGCATTGTTCAGGAAAATGTGCATTAAACAAAATGCACCAATATGTGACTTGGTTTCTTTTTGTTCTGATTCTGTTCTTTTTTGTAAAAATTGTAGATATTTTATGTTTAATTTATGTTTTACTTGTGAATGTTTAATTTGTGGTTTTCTTATTTACCTGATGCTATGTGCCTGTGATGCTGCTGCAAGTAAGATTTTCATTGCACCTGTCCTTACATGTACTTGTGCAAATGACAACTTTGACTTTGATATGGGAATTTTGGAAGTTTTTGTTCGAAAGAAATAAAAATGCCTTGATCTCCTATGTGTCATCATGATCAAGAGCCTCAACCTGAAACGTCGACTTTCCGTTTCCCTACATAGGTGCTGCCTGACCCTCAGAGTTCCTCCAGCATCTTGTGTGTTGCTGATGATCAGCATGTTCAGTGGTACACCAGAGCAACAAACAATCTGCTGGAAGAACTCAGCGGCTTGAGCAACATCTGATCATAGAACAGTACAGCACAGGAACAGGCCCTTCGGCCCACGATGTTGTGCCGAACTAAACTAGTAATTAAAAGCCTAACTAAACTAATCACTTCTGCTACACGTCCATATCCTTCCATTCTCTGCATATTCATCTGCCTATCCAAGAGCCTCTTAAATGCCTCTATTGTACTTGCCTCCACTACAACCCCTGGCAGCACATTCCAAGCACCCACCACTCTCTGTGTAAAGAAAACTTGCCCCACACATCTCCTTTGAACTTTTCCCCTCTCACCTTAAACGCATGCCCTCAGTATTAGACATTTCAATCCTGGGGAAAAGATACCAGCTGTCCACTTGATCTATGCCCCTCATAATCTTGTAAACTTCCATCAGGCACACACCAAGACAGACATCAAATGCTGCTGGAGGGTCATCAACTAGGTGAAAGACGCCTTTTGGTCTGCCCGAAACTTGTCGGTCTTCCAGCACAGTGAGATGTCCATAAGGGAATGCTACCGACTGGCACAGTCCAAGCTGCAGGAGTACGCGCTGAGGGACGCACTGAAGCTCGTTGCAGCCAATGCAAAGGCTCTGTGGGGAAGGACCACAGTTTAGCCTCCTTCCACTACCGCACATGGAGGGTGGGCAAGCCCTTCAAACAATGAAAGGGTGTATCACCCCAGGGTACCACATAAGTGGCAATGGTGCTATGATTTTAAAAAATAAGTTAACACTACTGAATGCAATGACCATGAACGTAAAAGTTTTGCATTGTTT
Source organism: Pristis pectinata (assembly GCF_009764475.1). Lineage (NCBI taxonomy): Eukaryota > Metazoa > Chordata > Chondrichthyes > Rhinopristiformes > Pristidae > Pristis > Pristis pectinata. Next base: position 15,308,853 of record NC_067429.1, read on the forward strand.
CTTCTCTTATTATGAATAAAATTTGAAATAAAAAAATTCTATCAGCCTCTTTTATATCCTATCAGACAGAACAGGCATCAGATGCTGCTTGACCTGCTGAGTTCCTCCAGCAGATTATTTGCTGCTGCAGGTCCCGGCATCTGCGTCTCCGCTGCTGCAGCGCATTGAGTTACAGAAGAACTCTGCGCATGCGTAGTTCGCGGGGTAAGGGCGGGAGTTCGGCAAAGCTCGGCTCCGCTCGGCTCTTCTCGTGGTTGTCCCCATCCGAGCTCCCGTATTACCCGGCGTGCAGCTTGAGGCAAGATGGAGGAGCCGAGCGGCTGAGGGATGTTGACAAACTAGAGACCGAATCGGGCCTTAAATCGGGGGGAGCGGCGATGCGAGGTAGGCGGAGGGGGTGGCAGGGCAGCTTCCCTCCGCCGGGCGGCCGGCGATGGCGGCGCGGGGGACCCGAGCGCGGGGCCCGAGAGTCGGCCGGCAGCGGCGGCGGACAAAGCGGCCTGGAGCTCGGCGGAGAGTCCCCGGTCCTCCCCGGGAGCCACGCCGGGTGCCGCGCACACCAGCCCGGGAGGGAACCCGGCCCCGCGGCCGCCTCTTTCCCGCCCCCCCCCCAATCGGCTTAACTTCAACCGACCCACCCTGGAAGTTTTAAAAAAACGGGCCCGTGCCTCTTTAAGAAAATTCCGTTTTCATTTCCAGCTCATATTTTCGGATAAATATTTAAAGTAACAAGTGTAACCATTAAAATGAAGTGCAAAAAAATTAATTTTTTGCCCTGATTAAGATTTTTTTAACAGGTAATTTTCCCTGTCAATCTGCTATGGGTAAATTAAAAGCACGCCAGTTACCATTCAAATCCTGCACACCTGAAGGGAAGTTGGTTTTTATTCAAAATGCTCCTTTTTTAAAATAATGCACCTATCAGGGATATTGCTGTTGGAATGGTGTGTCCAAGGAGAGCCTATGGACAGTTGGTGTAACTATCACAGAGAATACTCTCCCAGCAGCTCCATAGAAAACAATGGGAATCAGATTAGTGAGTGCTGATCTTGGGATGTTCCATCAGCTGGAATTATTCGGTCTGGCTATAGTTGAGCTAGTTGTGTTCTGTGTAGTTGTTACAGGACATAGGAATGCTCGCTGTTGATTATGTCAGTAAAATGACCTCACAAGATGCTGCTTTGGAGTATCTCTGTTGGTGAAAAAAGCAATGTGATATATTCTTTTTGTAAAATGAAGCAAATTTCTAATTACTTTCTTTAAATAGATTATCTATATTGCATTCCAAAAATATTCTTAGTCTTCTTTCTGTTTGATAAACCCTGTTCTTGTCAATTTTAGTCTCTTAACCTTACTGCTTGAGGTCCAAAATGAATGCAAGATTAATAACTGCAGTTCTGAATCAGAAGAGCCTGAAATCTAACTATCAAAAGTACAATATTGCAGGTTTCATTGTTGGATCTTTCTCAATTCATACTTCAGATTGTACTTGGTTGAGAACAAATTGATACATTGTATAAAATGCCAAATGTTAAACTTTTTGATGGTATTGGACTACATATGTCATGAATCATAATCAGTACAGCAAAAGACACTTGTAATGCTTAGTTTTGCCTTGTTCCTTTGTTTTAAATGTAAAACTAAATCTAGGAACTGCATAATTCTAGAAAACTGAGGTAAAGATTGGAAAACTCATGTTCCCGATTAGAAAAACAGTTTCCTGATTTTTGTCCTGCTCCAGCCTGGCTTTTGGGTTATTTTAGAGCACACATTATTACTTAACGTGGGACTTTTCTGGGGTATTTACTGAAATTGATGTCACGAGACAGCTTTGAAGAAGAGAACATTCCCATTCTATTTTCTTTTATGGGAGAAGTATTTTGTACTGAAAATGCTTTCTCATCCCCACATTCTTTTCTGTATCTAATCACTGACAAAGGACATTGTGTATAAAACGTGATTGGATACCTTCACTGAACAGTATTTTGAAAGTGCAGAACCAGGGGAGGACCTCTGTTACTGCAGGAGATGTGCCTTCCCTGTAGCTCTTTACTACTTCCTTTAGTTCTTTTGGTGATCATGAGAGCTGATCTATTTCAACAGATTTTATTTCTCAGGGAAAGCACGGTATACCTCAGACCATAGCATATAATAACACAAAAGGTTTAACATTTAAAATGTAATGGTGGGAAATAAAATCAAAACTTGAAATCATTGTGCCTTTAATGGAGCAAAATAATCCATGAATAGCATATAAACTTTTGCTTAAATTTCATTAATTGGGAATAAATAATTAATTTATTGTTAGTGTCATAGAATTATACAGCACAGAAAAAGCCCATCATGCCGACCTTGTTAGGAAGTTTACTTTGGAGATTTAATGAGACCAAAATTTCGATGTGTATTAGAATATCCTTAACTATCTAGCTGATGCACCTCTATTGATCCCATTTACATGGAACACACCTAAATCTGACTGTACAATCACATTACCCATGTCAGTAGACTAGATTTTGTGAGTAGTGACAGACAAAATGCACAGGTCTTTCATTACAGAAATTTGTCCACATACCATGGACTTTTGCACTGGAACATATGGTGTTTTAGAAATCCAAAACTCCACTGGATCTACAGGTGGTGTCCTCCACTGGAAATTTGAGACTTGTGTGCACAGGCAAGCGACTGTTTATATCCTTAAGCAATTGGATTGAAGGATCTTATTGAAGCAGGAAGTGTAAATTAGAATATTTATTTAATATCTAGACATGGCCAGAAAGCAAAATGTAGAAAGGGGAAAGAAAAGTTTAAAATAAATGTTTTTAAGTCTTCAATGCTTAAAATTGGTAAGAATGAGGCTCCAAACTTGTTAAAGTTTTCAGTACCAAAGAGGTTTTGCAGTGATGAGACTTGCTTGTTAACTACTTGTTTTGTTCTTGAATAGAAAAGTCCTAGCTGTGTCCATAGTGTTATGGAAATCAGTCACTAAAGTAGTCCATACATCATGTGCATTTGTATATTTGACTGCCAAATTTCTTGGCAGTATCCCATTAGAACTAATGGTATCTTGATCAACTTCCTCACTTGTGTTAATTTGCCTGTGTGATTTGTTCCTTAATAATTCTGAGCAGTGATTGTTTATTTTACCCACAGAATCTGGACATTTTATTTTACAAGCAAAAGTATACAATTATAGAAGTGTTTATCCACTTCCTAGTACTGCAATTCAGGTTCCACGTTGATTTGTAGCAACAGCTCACACTTATTTTTTTTGCAGATTCAACTTAATCTTGTAAATGTTCAGTAACTAGTACGAGCTCTTATATAAACTGCAGGTCTTTAATATAATAAAAGATATAGCAAAACTGTGACCAAGTCCTGGAATTTTCATCATGAAACTTGATCAAATACTCAACTTTAGTGTGAATAGTCAGGTACGGAGTTAGTCCAACAGTGGGCCACTTCCTGTAAATTGACATAAGAGCAATGTTCATGCCAGATGAGCTAGCCTGAGGATGGAAAATAGTTGACTGCAGCAATTGAAATGATGCCATAAAATAAAATTTGAGATGAATGCTATTGAGCAGATTTAGAGACAAAAGAGCTGCGTGTAGAAAGTCATAATCTTCAAATAAGCACTACATTTAAAATATCATTATGAATTTCTAAGGAAAAGAATGTGCTTATTTAGAGGAGTGCTCCCTTTATCATGCCCAACACTATGCCTTAGCTTCAACTCATTCTTCAGCAGATTAGCCCATATTACATCTGTAAAAAAAAAGTTTTTTTTTCCCATTCCCCATCCTTCAATTTTGTTTAAAGTAAATTCCCAATTTGTGTTAAATCAGGGACAGTTTTATTTTGTATGCTCATACATACTGAACTCTAAATTGAGAATGGTCAAGATTGGTTTATATGGCATACTTAATATGAATTCTGCATTCCATTGGCATAATTTATATTATCAAACATTAAGCCTGCAATACATTAATGGCTTCAAGTGAAAAATGTGTGGGAATTATTGAAATGTTGTGCTGAGGGTAAAAAGAGAAAACCATCAGGACTTCCATCATGTCACACTTCAAACTGACTTATTTCCTTATTGAGTAATATTAATCAAGTCCACAGGGATGTTTGAAACTGCTTACACTATGTCTTATCAACAAAAGTTAATGCAATGTATTGGGGGAAGTTGCATGAGGTATAAGAAATAACATAAAGATAGAAATTAGACCTATTTTGAGGAGATTCTCCATTACATAAATCAATAAAGGTATTGTAGTATTCGATAAACAGTTGTAGCTTCTATTAGTGATTTTTATTTTGTAGGAAGCTGTCAGTAATGCAATCCCTGAATTAATTTTGAAGTACATTTTCTCTTGTTTGTAATTTTTCCTTAGAGGTTCAATATCTATTGTTTCATCTTTCAGGAGCCTTAATAAGAGCATATTAATCTTTTGAACATACCCTTTTAGTTATGAGAGAGAGAGAGAGAGAGAAGGCTAACATGAGAAGTGGCAGTGGCATGTGCTGAAATTGTGGGGGGAAAAAGCTGATTTTCTTAGAATAAAAGTTAGGTAACCATTGCTTGTAAAGTAATCCCTACTTTGTCTGACAGTCACGATCTTCTGCTGAAATGCTGTGTTTTTCATTATTTGGTAAATAATTTGACCAAGTGAAAGTTCAGTTCCAAAAGCTAAGTATGAACGTTGAGCCCTACCAACTTTCTTGTACTTCATTAAAACAATGAATAAGAATCTGTTACTAGGTAACTGTAAACTGCATGATTATGATGTCATAGGCATCAAGAGCAAAGTTTTGAGTGGCTTATGAAAGGAACTTGCTCCCGCAGCTATACCTCTCCATCTAGGATGGCATTTTAATTTAATTTTATGGATAAAAGGTTCCAAGCTTCTGTTACTGTCCTCAATATTGACATCCTCCTGTGCCATTGTATTAGGATATCAGTTATCCATGCAATATAAATGATAGCAGTGGTTGCTTTGGCTATCAAACTGCATTTAAAATTTGTCTGTAATCCTTTCAGTAACAGGCGTATAACGTTGTAGACTTTGCTGTTTCATATGTCTAATATTTTTGTCTTCTCATTACTTTAGGAGTGTGCTGTCAATCTGGCTTTGAATAATTTTAGACCTACATCATGAGCATTGTTCACGACAAATTAGGTAACGAATTCCTCAGGAACGGTGGGATGGAACCAAACTTTTCTTCTGGCATGATCATGTTCAGTCACCTCCCACCAATCACAAATTTTTCCAGCCTCGCTGCTCATTCTGTCACACCATCTGTACCTCAGGATTTGATCCTCAAAAAAGATCCTGATGCTCCAGCAGAAAAGTACCCATCAGAATATGTGCAGCCCATCTCGGATGTTAAAGAGAAAAAGTTCTCCGCGCATGATGGATTTTTATTTTTTAAGAATAAGCTTCTTGAGGAAGAGGAGATGGGCAGGGGACAGAACATCTTGACCCACAACCTAACTCATACTGGTGTAGTAAGTATGTTTTTCATTCAAAGTCTTGCATAGCTTGATAGTTGCACGTCGTTATGGAATTTAATCAGTTAATTTACTACTTGCGCAATGTAGCAATAATGAAAGTCCATCGTTGGCCTAGACAGAACTTTCTAAGCAGTAATACTTTGAACAGACCATTTAAATTTACTTTCCTCAGTTTTATCCCTTTATTACTTGAAGTCAATACCTCCATCATTATATGATTCCACATGCTGATAACTCTTGAGCCCATTCACACTAGCAGTAGTGCTCTTTTAGTGGATTGCACAGGTTGGGATCATAGTTGCCATTCAGTGGTATGCTATATGATGCATTCATCTGTAGAATCATTGGAATGTCCCTTAACTCGTTAATTTAGGTTTGTTTTTGATCTTTTTTCTCCCTTAATGTGGTGGTAAGAGGTGAAACACATTTTCTATTTTGACATTCCATTTTGCTATCAAACATGCACAGGTCAAATAGTTATCGATACTTTGACTCAATAATATACTGTAACTTCACTCTCTGAAGAACAGTCCTACCAGGCTGTATCAACATTGACATTTTGTGCAAGATGTCCCTCGAGGAGATGGGCTGTGTCATGGCCGTGTGAAATTGATTACTTTTGCAAATTCAATATTTTCCATATATTGGATATGGTAGTATAATGATTATGGTTCTGGACTAACAATGAAGAACTTTGAGTTCAAATGCAACAGTAACAAATCATGTATTAATCTCAGTAAAGAAAGAGACTCTGCTACCCTTACAATGTATAAATGAGTGATAATCTACATCTCCCCCGTTCAATTTTTTTTATTCATTTGTTCCTGGCATGAAGGAATCATGAGGAGTGTATCAGTTATTATCTATTCCTGGTATCCCTGAAGGCAGTCTAATGTGAGACTGGATTCCTTTGTTTCGTAGTATTTGACTAGTGCACTAAACAATTAGGGATGGGTGATATGTGCTGCTATGTTAAGCATCTGCATCTCAGGGACAAACGTAGTTCAATAAAGCATTCTTTAGCACTGCAGCATAAGCTTAATAAGTTCAAGGCAAAATCTTATGATGTGAACACAGCTCCTGCTCTCGCATTATATAAAATCATAACTGAAGTTCTTTGCCCGTTGTCTCTGAACATTTGGAACAGCTTGACCAAATACCCTACTGGACTGACAGCACATCAAGCGTTCAGTAAGCTTTCTGATTTGACAGGTTTTTTGGAATCATATAACATGGAAAGGTCATAGAGAAATACAACACAAAGTCGGGCCTTTTGGCCCACCAAGCATATGCCAACATTCAACCACTCATTTATGCTCATGCTACATTAATGCCATTTTTATTTTCCTCATATTCCCATCAACTCCCTCCTACACACAATATGGGCAATTTACAGTGGCCAGTCAATTTACCACCCACACTACTTTGAGATTTGGGAGGAAACCGGAGCAGCGGGAGGAAATCTGTGGGATCATAGTGAGAATATGCAAATTCCATAGAGACAGCACCTTGGGTCAGGCAGCGGCCCCACTGGCTGCACCACTGTGCTGCCCACGAGAGAGGCTACTTGTGCCTATCCTTTAAAATATCTAGCTTGCCATGCTTTATCTTTTCCTGCACCCTTACAAATATTCCCTTTCAAGTCAGCACCGAATATGATTTTAAAGGTTGACACCACGCTTTTAGGAAGTGCACTTCAGATTATCACATCTTGTTGTACAAAATATATTTTTACTATATTTCTTCCATTTGTTCTGATTCCCTGAGCTCAGTCTACATATATGAAAAGTGCGAGTTTTTTTTTAACCAAACATTTATTATGAGCATTACACCATTATCTTGCAGGTGGACTCACTCTTTACAATTGGCCGACCAGCTACTTTATCCAGACTCTGTCCTGATATTTGAAAGGTGTCCTTATTCGATCATAGTCTTCCATTCCCAACAACAGCTTTTTCCATGAGTAAATTCAAAATGGAAATTTTCTTGTGATGATTGCAGGCATGGGGGAATGGTGTTCTTTTAAATAAGTTGTTTGTAATTTCATGATGTTCTGTATATAATAATGTTTTTCTTGTATACAATAAGAAAGAACTTGTATTTATAAAGCACATGTCACAGTCCTTGGTGTAAAACGCTTGGGAGATGTTTTAACTTAGAACATTGCAATAACCAGTTTGTTCACCTCGAGGTCCCAGAAACGGTGTTTAGGTACATGATCAGGTCATATGTTTATTTGACGTTGGGTTGATGTGGCTCTACTTAGTTCCTGGTGTTATTTCAGTTTTCCAAATTTATATGAAGTGATGATCAGTAATCTTGTATTGTCTTCATTCTTTGAAATATTGTCCCACTGGAACTAGAAACATTTTCCCTTGATCAGAGGTCAATGAATTCTTTGATTCTCTCCACAAATTCAGTCTGACCTACTGAGAACTTCCTGAGTTTTGTTTTTATATTTTAACATTTATTGTAGTTTTCCCGTTTCTCTCCCCTCCCTGCTCTCAAGGCCCTGGTCCATGTTGAATTACAATTACATTGCACCAGGCATCTCTTCATACACTGCTGTGACTTGCAGGTATTGAAAGTATCACTGCCAAGCTGTTGTGTCACTCCAACTGTCACTGTACTAGGCTGTCCAGCAGTGGTGACTGAATAACAGTCAGGGCTTGGAGCTCCAGTAAGTTTGGTTTTGCCAATAGAAAGTGGGGAAAAATTATTTTGGTTTATGCCATTCTTCAGATCTTATTCCAAATGAATAGTTATTGACCCCTGACTTATATATGAGGATTATTACTCAAACTGTTCTCAAGACTGGGATTCAAAATCTGCTGTAGTCCTACACTTGCCAACTGTGCTACTTGAAAGTTAATTTGATAAATATCCAGTCTAAATTTTCAATTGCTGTGCTATTTCTGAATTGGTAATTTAGTGCATTTTAACAGTGGAGGTCACAAAGGAAAAGAGTACTTCAACCCACGAAAAGACTTGCTAAATCTATTCATTCTTTGCTGCCTTTTAGTCTATTTCAGGACCAAAATGACCTGATCAGGAAGTTACTGTGCATGTCGTACATTGTGTTTTATTTAAATTGAAATTTCCATTAATTTACATTTTAAGTGAATTGTTATTCAGATGCAAGCCAGTGACAGTATAGGTGATATTCTTTTGGGTTTTTGTCTAACTAAGTATGTTTTGACAAAATTTTGTTAAAATAACCAAAATAACAAATTACACCCTAAATATCTGAAAACCAAATGACTATAGTATGTCATTGTAATGCAATTATTCCAGTTCATATCCCCAGTTTTTCCCCTGCAGTAAATTCCAGGTTTGATTATGGCTGTTTAAAGAAGGAATTCACAGTATGCTAACTACGTTTTCTTTAATGAGATAAATAGGACCAATGACTCCTTACTACTTGCGACCCCTGCATTACCAGGGGGGATTGCATTCCGAGAAAACAGGCCATATCGTGATTTTCCATAATGAAAAGCTGTGTCATCTGCACATGCCTCAAGGAAAGCAAGTTGGAAAAAAATTGTGTTTATTTACCTTTTTCACACAAATTCCGTGAGAGTGAAGTTTATTCAGTATTTCAAGTTTTTTAGTAGTGATTTGTGAATTCGGTAAGGGCGAATTTCTGTGACCCAAACAGCTGTAATGCGGGGATTGCTTCTACTTGTACAGTTCTGTTCTGGGGTTCTGTGGCATGGAGGCATGTCAAAGGAAGGGAGAAAAGAAATGCCTTTAACTAGAAAATGATTAAAAACAAACTTTGCAACTGCTGTTTCTCAGTGCAGGAATAAATTGGTATCTAACTGATGTAATTGTTGAATTGTTCTGTATTTTCAATATTTTCTTTGAAAAATTGTATTCTTGGGCTTGGCCTGGAGAACAGAAATTAACAATTTCTTATTTTAAATTCTTCTAGTCACAAGTCAGATATGAAAAAGATTACCTCACTGTTCCAAAACAAGGGACTGTTAAGAGGGCAAAGAAACAAAATTCCCAATCTCAGGATACGAAACCCAAGCGGAAACGAAGTGAAACGTCCAAGGTAGGTTTTCTGTCAGTGCATTGATTACCCAAAGGTGGCTCAGAAATTGTAGTCAGTTATATTCTCAAAATCACTTGAAATGCCATTATCGCCTTTTCAATTATGAGCTAACTACCTACTGATTTCAACAGGTTTTATTAATGATTTTGGAACTTAACTGGGTAGCTATTAAATTTAAGGTACTTGGGAACCCCTAGTTGAACATTATACCACGATGATTAATCAGAGTTCCTGCACACAAAATTTACCCAATAAGATAAGTAAGCTTGTAGTTGAAAAGGTGGTAACGGAATTTCAGATTACAATTTCAAAGCAATTTTAGCATTTTGTTTCACTGTTGATTGCTGGCAAAATAAAGTTTGTCTGGAGGAGTTGAGTTCAGCCATGACCTGAGCCCATGAACACATGCACGTCTGTTGATGCTTTTTTGCTGGCAACCCCTGAAATGTAAAACTTGTGAAGGTTGTGGCAAAACAAAATGCTCAAAGTCTTGAAATGATTCCAAATCTGTTGAATTTAATTTGTGAATTTTTTTGTAATAGTGACTGTTATGTGCTCGATTTTGCATATAGGAACAGCAGCACCTCATTTCCCCTCTAAACACACACCCATCCCAATTCAGAAATATTTTGCTTATTCGTTATCGCTAGGACAGCAATGTCTCGTAAAACACCACTCTGGAAATGCTGTGGTTCACAAAGCCAACTTGCTGCTACCTTCTCAGCAGCAAGTGGGGTGGGGCAAGTACATCTTCGTCACAAGATGAATTAAAGAATCAATTAGTGGGTTTAAGATGCAACAATCTGGATCCCACACCACTGCCACAGTTTAGTTGTTAATTGTTGAAGTATTTGAGTAACACTGAGTATGAGAGTGGGACACAAAATAGGTGTTTAAGTGGTGTTTACGTGACTCATTTGTGATCAATGGCACTTGTCTAATCTTAAAAAAATTAGTACTAGTCTTACAATGTACCAGTTCTCAAACTGTTGCCAGCACTTGTCATTGTAGCTGTAACACCATTTTACCAGGAAGGTAATTTTGTACTGCCCACAAACCATTTTCAAAATATTTTCTTAATATTCTCTCTTGTTCATCTTGACAGACCCTGTCTCTTTGTAGGTTGCTCTTCATTGATATTTATAATTCTAGATGAAGTATAATGTCAGCAAGTGTATATAAAGACAGGCATGTGAACATATGCTCTTTAACACAATCATGATCAGCCTGTTAAAAGGGGATTTTCTTTTATATTAAACATTGCAGACATATAATCCGAAAGTATCTGTAATTTCCATGACTGGCTTGAATCAAACAAGATTTCTTGACAACTATTTTAAATCTACAGTCTGCAAACAAAAATGTTCCTGAACAATCTTCATTTGAGTTAATCGTAATAGTGCTTGTATACAAGATAAGAAATTTATTTATTAGTCACATGTACATTGAAACACACAGTGAAATGCATCTTTTTGCATTACTGAGAATGTGCTGGGGGCAGCCCACAAGTGTCACCACTCTTCTGGCGCTAACATAGCATGCCTACAGCTCCTAACCTGTACGTCTTTGGAATGTGGGAGGAAACCAGAGCACCCGGAGGAAACCCATGCAGACACACGGGGAGAACGTACAAACTCCTTACAGACAGTGGCAGAAATTGAACTCAGGTTGCTGGCGCTGTAATAGTGTTACCCTAACCGCTGCACTACCGTGCCACCCCCTGCACTACTGTGTAGTGTATCTTTGTATTTTCACTGCTAAAATCTGGCTAACATATTCTATTAAAAAAACTATCGAATGCTTATTTCACGAAAAAAAATGAAAATTTGATTGGGAAATGAAGCAAAGTGAGCATTCACAACTTTTAGGAGAATTTTGCCTTGTTTTGGATGCATTATGTTTTAGAGATTTACTTGAAAATTATCACATTTGGAATCAACATTGGGTGATACCTTTGTATCCATTAACCATGCACTTGTTAACCATACTTATGTATATATGTATTTAGTTTTGCTGCTCTGTTCACTTCCCATTATACACTTTATATTCACCCCATCGGTGGCTATTATTACAACATGACAAATTTAGATGGTCAATTTTCATGATACATATGTAGACCTAGGAATTTAAAATAAAAAGCAGAAATGGGGACAATGCATGATTTCACAATCTCAAAATGAATTATGTCTGTACATACTGGTTCAATTATTCCTTTCATCAAAAGGTTGCACATTATTTAGGCTTGTTGCATTGCAACATTTTCTGCATTTCAAAAGTTCTGAGTTGGATATAAAACCTTTTGAGATGCTCTGAAAGTATGGAAGTCACATGCAGATCTTTTTGAGTCTTTCTCATGTGCAATGACTTAGCAAGTTGACCGGTAATCTACCTTCTATTGGAGAAAGACTAGTGTTTTAAAATTACTGAAAATAAAATTGGCATTGTCACTTGATGTTAAATTGCCATCAGTGCATCTAAATAGACTTTTAATCTCACTGTGATATTCAGCTTTACTTGTAAATTCTTTTCCTTTGTAGTCTTCAGCAGGTGGAGATGGTACCAATCTTTTACATGGTCCGAAGGTTCACATATGTGAGCATTGCTGTGCCTCCTTTCGTAGTTCTTACCACCTTCGTCGCCACGTCCTCATTCACACTGGTAAGGAATAAAAAAGATAGTACTGAAAATGAGCTATAAATTTTCCCACTTTGTTCAGTGTTGTTTCTTATGTTCTTCAGAGTTGAGGCTTTGGTACTATGCTTAGTATTATTTATTGTTTTTTCTCTAATTGAGCTTCTGAATCATTTCAAGTAGTTTGACCCATTAGCTTGTGTTTGAGAAATAATTTTATACTTGTAGGTGAACGGCCTTTCCAATGTAGCCAGTGTAATATGTGCTTCATTCAGAAGTATCTCCTTCAGAGGCATGAGAAGATCCACAGTGGTATGTACACAGATTACATTGGCATCTTTTTTAACCTATTTCAGTGCTTTTTATTTTTCTTGGTATTTGTTTGAAAAAAAACTTGCTGTCCTAATGCAATACACTAAATGCAATATGCACTTGCTAATTATCCTTTTGAAGTAAAGCTAATGTATATGTTCCTTGAAGGAGAGAAGCCGTTCTGTTGTGATCAGTGTAATATGAGATTCATCCAGAAATATCACATGGAAAGACATAAACGGACACACAGTGGAGAAAAGCCTTATCAGTGCCACACTTGCCAACAGGTATAGCTGTCAACTTTAGAAAGCACTTCTTGTGTATGGAAAAGATGTAGAATGCAAATGGAAAATTACACATGTCAAATTAAAAAAAAGTTTTGCTGGGATGGGGGAGGAGTGGGTGTGGAGCTGTATACTGTCTGAGCCCGCTCTATAGCAAGAAGAAAAAGCAGTATTTCAACATGTTATTAATTTTGAGAAAAGGGGTGATTGTTGAAAGTCAGGAAATATACATTTTGTATTTGACTTATCAGTAAATGATCTCTTTTCTCAGATCAATGCTGTCCATGCATTCTGACCTAAATAGGAAAGAATATAGAGAGAGCCAATTATGGTAGACCCTCTGAACCCTAAACATAGCCCAAAGATGTTTAATTCTTTTCATGCCCAATCTTACCAGCCATTACTGGAAATGCATTGTCAAACATAAAGCACTTGCTCACTCAATGCAGCACAGAAGAGACCCCAATCCAAATTTTAAAACTTAATTGCCATGCAAAAGCTTTCTTTTGCTTCTCTCTCCTCATCTCTTAAAATCATTGGCAATATATCCCAGAGATTTCCTGAGACTAACTCACATTTCCACAGATTTGATTTCAGCAGCATCTTTTTTTCCTGCGCCTGGCTGGATGCACTGGTGACGAGCAATCCTTCACCCTGAGAGAAATTGCTTCAATCCACCTACACACTGGCAGGGTGCTCGGCACCAAACCTGAGAGACTCTTCTTATATCTGTTCTAATCAGCTCATGTTGGGTTGTGTCGCTCTGGACCAAATCTGACATGAAGCTTCCTATTCTGCTTTAGTAACTCATCAGAATAAACTAATTGACCTGTTTACAACTTAATCATAAGCTGTTTTGTCAAATGACGGGCAGATTCTATTGCTGTTTACCTCCCTTGAGGTCTCTCAGTTTGAGGCTTAGTAGCAGAACTGGAGTCCTGCGTGATGACACATTTGAGAAAGTAAAACTTGAATTAATATTACCCTAATGACAAAATAATCTGTTTCTGTCATGTTGTAGGGTATTTACTGTTGAGACATTGGGGATGATTCCCCTGCTTTTCTTTTGAAAGAGCCCTGGAGTTTATATCCACTTGAGAGGGAAACAGGACTGTGGTTCAATGCCTCTTTTGAAAGAGAGCAGCAGCAAAAGTGCAGCATGCCTTCAGCACTACATTGAAATATCAGCTCAATTCTGTAGAACAGTGTTTGAACCCACAACCTGTTGACTCAGATGTGCTGACAATGGAACCACAATGAGACCACATTTTGTAAAACCAACTAAAATTAAAATGTTAGCAACTATTTTCTCTAAACTGTAAGTAGTCTCTTTTCCCCTTCGTTTTTCATTTCCCTGTCCTCCTCCCATGTGCTTTATAGTTTTGTAGAATTTATATTGAACTAAGTTACTCTTTCTCAGAGCAAGTAATAATTACCCCTTGACCATTAATTTATAATGAAATATTTGAGAGAGCACAGGTGATTGTGTGAAACAGAAACTCCTGTTTTTGTTCAAGTCAATTCGTTATTGGTGCTTATCCATGTATGTGCACATAAGATACGATTTTTTTTGTCTTCAGTATTTTTCCAGAACAGATAGGTTATTAAAGCACAGACGTACATGTGGTGAAGTCCTTGGAAAAAGTGAAAATGGAATGGAACCTGGACCATCTGGTCAAATTGGAAATGGTTGTTTCACTTCATCTCAGGGAACGACAGGAGCACGCAAAAAAGCAAAATCTAAAGCTACATCTCAGGAGACCAAGGACAAGGCAGTCCGTAAAAAGAATAAATCTAACATGTCTGAACTGCAAAGTAGCTTAACCAGCTGCAAAGATAAATTGTCTGTGTATAACATGCATGAATATGCTGTTGAAATGCCAATGGGGTCCTCCAGCATAAAGTTGGGAAGTACAAGTGAAGAGGATTTACAAACAAGAGCACCTAAATTGGTAATTAAAAAAGTAAATCGGAAGAGCCCTCAAAGGACAGGTCTGAACAATGCAGCACATCTTGTTATACCTGCCACGGAGCTGATGAGGCAAAAGTTGATGGCTAATAAACAAGGGACTGTGGAATTGAACAGCAACACCAGCATGGATAATATCGTCTTGCTGCAGAATACAGGCAATAAAACAGAACAGGCTAGTAACTGCAACTATGATGATGCTATGCAGTTTTTTAAGAAAAAAAGATATTTGCAAGCTGCCTCCAGTAACAATGACTATGCAGTGAGTATAGGACAAATGGCATCTCAGCAGTCTGTAATCCAGGCAGCAGTTGCCAGTGTGATGGATAACGAAACCTCACTTACACTGCTGGATTCTTCTCCAATGAATGTGGATGTGAAAGTTTGTCATGAGAAGTCTGGAATTCCAGATGAAGTCCTTCAGAGCCTTTTAGACCAATATTCCCACAAACACGAGGGCCAGCACGATGTTCCTTTTGATATTGCTGACCAACATATGCCAATCCATTCTTCGGGAGAAAATCCAGAGATGCATGAGGAAGCCGTTTGCTCTGAACCACATACGTCTCGTAGTGACAAAACAGGAATGCTCCAAGAATATTCTAAGTACCTCCAGCAAGCTTTAGAAAGAACGAGTCAAGGCGATGGGTTTTCATTAACCCCAGGGATGCAGTTTTGTCCCAGTAGTCTTCCATCAAGTCTCCCCAGCCATAACTTATTCCCTGATAAACAGGCTTACACAACACCTGCACTTGAGTGTGGTTTCAGTCCATCTATTACCTCAGTGTTGCCAACCACCTCACCAAAACCACATTTTGGTTTGTTGGTTGGAAGTTCCCAACCTGGCATTCACTTTCCCAGTACAGAAACTGCTCATCAAAGGCTGACGCCATCTCAGGAGTTGGTTGGGCAGCTGGAACAACAAAAGAACTTGGAGGGTAGCCTGAATCATCAGGTCTATCAGATTGAGAATTTTGCCCAGGCCTTTGGCTCTCAGTTCAAGTCAGGCGGTAGAGTGCCAATGACCTTCAGCAGTGGCACCAGTGAAGAAGCAGGCCACCGAATAAGGACTACAGTTTCTGAATTCTCAGGGTACACTAATTTGTTGTCTGATGCTAATGAGCCAATTAGTACGGGAGCCAAGACTCCGACCAGCCAAAGTTACAGGTAAGGTCATAAGAATGACCAGGCTGGAGGGCCTTGAGTGCTTGATACCATGTTTTTAACCATGTGTAAGCACATTGCCAGTCCAAATGTTTATATATCAGGTTCTGAGAAAAAAATGAAAAAAATTAATGAAGCCCTTCCAATGCAACATTTTACCATTTTGTTTGGTGCATTCAGTCTGTAATCATGTTAGAACAGTTTGTATTAGGAATAAATTTTAAACACAGTGGATAGGCAGAAATTTAACTAAGTCTTGATTTTTTTTTCTCAGTGGATTGGAAAATGTTTTAGCAAAATAGCATGACTTGGATGGGGTTAAATGTTTTTGTGGGATTTGTTTTTTAATTCAACTGTACCATTAATGGAAGAAGCATAGCTGTTAGAACATCAGGGAAATGTTCAACATACAATATTGAAAAATAGAGACATCATTTCTATTGAGCTATGGCTCTTGTTTATAGTACAACTCAGGAAACATGATGCAGTAAGGGGAGATTTCTGTTGAATCAAATTCCACAAGCACTGACTTGAAAGGGGAACAGAACATTGATGTTAGAAAAATTACAGTGTACATCTGTGCATTCAAGCACTTGGTCCCTGAAAACAGCTTTGAAACCACAAGGCATCAGCCTCATTGACTCAAAAGGAATTAATAATTTGACCAATTTCATTTCAGTATAGTAATTAAAAAAAAAAGCTAAAAATTTTTAAAAATTAGGTAGAGCAACACTTTATTTACCTCATTCTACATTTTAAAAGCCGTGAATAGGCAGGTACCAATGCAAGTATCAGTAGTAAAAGTAGCATGAATCAACATTGCGTAAATGTAATAATTCCTGTTGGACGCTATTGTTAATGTTAGCAATGTTTACAGGGAAAAAGAGAACTTTTGTTTTAGAAAATTGTAAAGTACAGGGTGAAAGGATGAAACCACAGTTCTGTACAGTGAAATCTGCAAAGTATATTGAAAAGTTCAGTATGCTAGATCATACTTAAGTCCTTTATACATTTCATAGTGTTGCAAAAGAATAGTGTTATAATTCAGATTTACCCATCAGTTTGATAGGTAACCTGCTAATATAATAGCCATTAAAAGTGTGTGGTAATTTGCTGCTTTGTTTTGAGTTGTAAGACCTTGGAAAAACAAGAAATGGTCACAAGTATCAAATCTAGTTAAACCGACAAATGCCTGGTTGGCCCAGTTGTATATATTCAAAGTAATTTTACTTTGATCCTATATTCCATCCTAAATGCCTGAGGCCGTAATTGATTACAGTACATAAGCTTCGTTATTTATAATTCATAAATAGTTTGTGTAGTTTCAGGAAATTGTCTTGTAAAGTTGCTAACCATTATATTGTATGTTTGGAGAAAGTTGTATTTGACTTGAATTATTTCAAGGGTCAGTTAGAAAATCTCCCTTATCCAGAAAGAACAAATGGAATCCTAGGTAAACTCTGGTTGTGGTTTGTGTGTCTAGAGTCAAGAATATCTCCTCAGGATCTTCAAAATTTCAGACATCAGATGGTGCATTGATCGTAAATTACCTAAGCAACAATAATCATGATCTGAAGCTTTCCCTATTTAATTATCTTAACGTGATGATCTTTTGCCACAACCTGCTCACTTTGCTAACTCAGCCTAATTCTATGACATTTCACCATTAAGCAAGTTTAATCTTTTAAACGAATGCAAACTAAATGGGATATAGGTTACCACCGTTTTTAATTGAGTCAGCACCCTGCCTGTGTTTTGCTGTCGAGTTGGCCTAACATTTTTGATTTGGTCTTTGAAAGAACACGTCATGAAGGAAAAGCTTTGCCCTATAGCCAGTGTAATGAAACTGTCAAAATTAAAGCATTGTAGGACTTCAAATTTGCACAGACAAATTAGGTTCAGATGAAGGAAGCCCAATTAGATGAAACCTATTGTCTTTCCTTTACAGTGACTTTACAGCGAACACTCTTGTTGGTAGCCCATTGCATTTATCTTAGATTCGTGCATCATAACTCTGAATACTTTTGTCCTGCTACTGTGAATTATCTAAAATTATGGCTTTATGTTTCTGTTCTCTGATTTCTGTATGTTACTTCGGTGATCTCTCTTGAGGCTTAAGAGCTCCACATAATCATCTTATTCCTTAAAACAACATCGTATGGCACTATTTAGTGACAACTGATAATTGTTCTTCACTTTAAAACGTTAACTCTTTTGTTCTGGGAAGGTGACTAGATCCAGATTTTATCTTTTAAAATATCATAGCATATTCATTCTCTACAGAATTCTCTGTTGCTTCCTAGCCTTCAGTAATTGCTGCAGCAACTGAAGCTGGGAGGCAACAAAGAAAAAAAAATGACACAAATCCCTGTGTTTAACTGTGCATTGGTCTACCCGAGCAAAGATTACATATGCTTTAAAGTTTTCTTTATCTTCCATGATACTTTGTCAGAAAAAGCTTTTTTGACTAGAATGTTGAACCTATTTTGACTCTATTTCTGTTGTCATCCATGTCCTTCATTTGAAAACCCCAGCTATGTTCTGAGTAAGTGAAGTAAAGAAGGCATGGAGGGGGTGATGAGTGCCGGGGGGAGGGGGCTGTGGTTTATTCCACAATTTTTAATACATTTTTAAACTAACAAAATTGCATTTTGAAAAAATTTGTTTTATTGACTATAAAAATAAGGAGCTAAAGCTGCTAAGACAATGGTATAAAACTAAACTATTCTAAAAGAGATTTGGCTATTTATTGGAAGGGTAGTCGATTTTGAAGGTGTTTGCAGTACGTTTTGAATATAGCCTGTCAACTAAATTTGTAGTAGTCCAACAATGTTGAATGTCTATTAAAATTGACCGAAATGTTACTTTATTTTCTTGCTGTTCGTCGTGTTCAGCTAAACATCAAACTTGCTTTATGTAGAAATTGTGACTTGCAGTAAAATATATCTATAAAAAGCTCCATAAGTTGTTTTGGATGCTTCCCTTGCATTTCAGTTGAACCCTTATTTTCATGACTGCACTGGTGTGTGATTTAAAGGTGACAACAAAGCTTTGTATTTCAAATATTAATGGGTTAAATGAGAAACTTATTTTTTATATACCAAAAATCAAAAGCAAGTATTTCATTTTGAGCAAGAATTGTCACTTCACAATTTCAAACCTAACTTCTATGCTAGAACAGAATTCCATCTTGTGGTTGGGATATCTTTCCCCTACTGATATGCAGTCACTGCTGAATGAAGCTGTAGTTCTATAGGACTAGGGCACTGCAGTCCTGACTTTGCAATGGCAGTAATGAACAGGCCATACTATGAGAGTAGTTGTACAATGACGTCATCCTAACAGTGAGGAAAAAAAAAATCAATATGGTTTTCCAGCTTTGTATGCCCTACCTTATTGTCTTGACATCTTGACTGAAGAAATTTTCCATGGGGCTATTCTAGGATTGAAACAAACCCATTTAAAAATAAATGTTTTGTTAGAATCTAATGAGATTAAATCACTTAAAGTTGCTGTTTATTCTTTCCCCACCATGATGCAAATAGAGAAAACGAAAGAGACCAGTAATGGTTAATTCCATTTTGTTACACACTTATCTCTAAAAATTAATCTCCAAAATAACCTAAATTGATTCCATCATTTATTCTCTGAAGTGAGTACTTCAAATTTTATACCAAATGAAGGATGTCTACAAATCAGTTTTCTGATTTTAGTTGTTGTCCGAAGTGAGATGGGAGTGTTCTTTGTAGTTTAAGGTATTTGTTTTACTTTGACTTCTACTATTGCCTTCGTGATTGCACAGTTCATTGCTTACTAGTTTTAATCTCCAGTTACTTATGTTATCTGATTGAAATTACACAGGCCTGTTCCTAACCCTTTCGTTGTTTTCCCACCAGTTTTGATTATTACCTATTCAAAAACTTGGTTTTGTAATTTTGCCTTCCTTATTTAAGGACACTGTCAATCATTGAATCCAGTGCATAGACTTCACAATACCATAGAGGATGACAGTTACAAAACATTTTCTGATGATTTGTTTTTAAAGTGACCAGAATATATAATCTTTTGCACTCTATTTAGACTGCTTTTGTCAGAACATTCTAAACTAAATCAGATACTGTATATAACTGCTCGATTTCTGTAAAATATCTGTCAAATCTGACTGGATTATCTGTTCTAACAGTTTGGCTAATTGCAAGCTTCCAATAGATTAGGTGAATTTTCTGATATTTTAATATTCATGACAGAGAATACATTGCATCAGAAGAATCTTTCTTCCCGCACCTTCATTTCATTTTAATACTAATGTTTGACACCATAAAACAACTTGCACACACAAAGGAACATATAACCTAAGAGTGTGTGTATGTGTGAGACTATGAATAATGATCTGTAGTCAGTAATATTTTGCATTGAATTTTTGTAAAATGTTCAACTGATAAAATTGAGTTTGGATTTCAGGAACATTCAGATTGTAGTCACACTTAATATAATTTGGTATTTTTGTGTTGTTATATTTTTACCTTCAATTCAAAAGTGAATTGTTAGGATATTTGATTATCAACATAGGGAGTAGGCCTCCTATGACTTCAAAGCAATAATGAATGTGGCACAGTAAATTCCTGTTTCCAGCCTCCGTTGATTAGGATGGAACAAAGTTGATTGTTCCTGCTCTATTAGTACAACAGACCTCTGCTGTTTTTAAAATCACAGACTTTAGAAAGGGTTTTCTTTAGTTCTCATGCTCTGATAACTCCTCCATTGCTCTATGTATTTTATTTACCAAGACTTTGTCAATTTTGTTTAGTTTAAGGGCATTACAGTGTCATTTGCTGCTAGTAACCCAAATCAGGCCGTAGTGCTATCTTGAGTGGTTAAAACCTAGTTATCAAAACGATCACAAGTAATTGTTGATTGTCAGTCAACTGCCCAGTGTTAGAATTCTTTTAAGTATTACTGAAGTGATAACTGTAGCAATAAGTACATTAGGAAGAACAAATTTATTCAGATATAATATGTAGCTGGAAATGTTTATTTCCTCGTAGCTGGCCTAAAATTTATCCCTTCTAAATTCACTGGACCAATTTGTCAGATGTTTTTTGAGCATAATTGTTAAGGTTCAAGTTATTAGAACCAATGTTGTTACTACAATGAATTATTGTATTTCATTCACACATTTTGGGAATAATATGGATGAATTTGGACTTGTAGTAGTTAGTTAGGAAAATACTGGCATTGCCTTGAAGGAAATCTCCTCCAGAAACTGCTGCTAAATTTAGCAGGCAGGTTTTGCAAGGTGAAATCACCACAGATAAAATTAAATCTGTTATTTCCACAGTATTTGATATTAAGCATTCTTGTAAAATACTGGTTGCCTGGAAATTATCCCAGTATGAGATCACTAATCAATTATATTAATATTCAATACAACTGTTTCAATTTTTAAAAAAAAGCTTTTTCAATTATTGGTTTCATCTGAAAGATTTTGTTTCTAAACAGGGAAGACAGTAATGCAGTGTGACTTAAAATAACTTTGTTTTCTGCAAGGTCACTGAACAAACTACATGAATAGCTTCCTAAGTAGCTGAGTTATGTGGGAAATTAACTTTCTTGTTTAAGGCTTTAAAAAGCTAGTGATTAAAATACCATGGTGAAATCAGACTTTGTTTTTAAACCAGTAATTTCATTCAATGTGTAATACTCTCAGAATATTGTATGCGTCTTTTTTTAATGTGTGATAATTAAAGGGGCACTGTGAAACCTGGCCTCCTAGCTACAAGATTCATAATCCGAGAACTTGCAGACAAATGAACCTCGTGGAAGGGCTGTTAGAGAACGAATATTCAAGTTGAAAATTATTTAACACTGTTTATCAGGATGGTTTGTTCTGGCTATCTGGAGCACGAATTTGAGTAAAAGGCAATAAAGTGTGGGCTGCACTCTTTCCTGTGGTTATGTTCATCACTTAGTTTTTAACCTTCATATGGAGCAGATGAATTTTGTTTTAGAATTTGGGATCTGAGAATTTATTTCAGGGTTTAATTTCAAATGAAAGGACACTAGACTTCAAAAAAAATTTTAAATCTGGATGATATTCCACTTCCTGTGTTATTTTAAATCATATTCTCATATTGAAAGCCTTTAATATGGGGTTGCCTTTGTAGCACTGAATAGTTCAGCAAAGGATTCCATTTTTAAATATTCAGAGCTGTCTGTAGTATTTAACTTTTTTCCTTGTGCATTTATTTTAAGAAGACAAATTTGCAAGATTTTAACATTTTAATTATATAGCGTGGTGGTAATAGAGAATTAAGGTCAGCATTCCCTTTCTCACTCTCACAAGCAGTTGAATAATGTTTTGCAGGTTAAGGGGTTAAAGAACACTAATTCTGAAAGAACTCTGAAATTACTGTTAGATTCCTGTTCACATTTGGACCAACTTCATAATGATTTGAGGAAAACCTTTTTTACATCACATCTGGTTTATAAATGCTAGTTGAATTCCTGGAGGTTTCATGGCATGACTATCTACCTCCAACTCTCCACCCAGTCAATTAATCTTCATTTTGTTAGTTGTAAGAATTTGTGGGGGAATAAAAGTAATTAGCCTGATGATTTATTTTTCTCTTGGGTTAGTGTCTGATAGATTCATCTTTAATTCCCGGAAACTTCAGACTGATCCTGGAGAGTTGATGGTCCTGATTGCTCTTGATACCCTAAGAGTTATTTAGTAGTCGTCCTCAAGTCAGGAAAACCCTTGGCAATATGAAAATAACAGTACAGATATTGTTGATAATTAATCCAGGTGGAGATCTATGCAATATTTTTCATAAATGCACCATATTTCTTTCCTACTAAAGATATTTCTCAGATTACAACTTTTAAGATGGCATTAGCAATACCTTGATCTTTACACAGCTGGGTATGTATGAAAGCATGGATACTATGCTGATCTCTTGTGGAGCCACAGATAAACATTGTTTATCAAAAGCCATTACAGTGTATGCCTTGTAAATATTATACATTAATTATTAATACTTTCACCAGAATTCAGATAATGTGAATGTTCATAGGTAGATTTTTTCAAGTGTTGAAACAGCAATTATCAAATTTATTGACTACTTATCCTGTTGTTCTCATGAGGTGTGAAAAAGCTGGAGTCAGTGATTTGTTACACCGAAACAGGGGTTACTTTTTAAGAGCTGAAACAATTTCACAGTAAAATTGCATGCAAAGCAAGACTTTAGTCCATGTTCTCTTCAAACCAGCAAGACAGTACATATGCAGGACAAGTGATTTTTAAATCTCTTAGCTGAAGCACCAACTCATTTGTGTCTATCGTCATCCAGCCTCAATGAATTACTGCATGACCGTCACACTGGCTTATACTCTTCCAACTGTAGAGCCATCACATTGCACTCAGTATCCCAGCCAGAGAGCCTTGCACCCTCAAGGATCCACCGCACCAGTTATGGCATTCCCTTCTACATTGTAACTCTTTTAATAAAAGTTGATAATTACATCAGGAACTCAGTAACAAAATAATATCATTGCACTCTTGTCTATTAACCCAGAAATGGTTGAGGATGCCTCTTTTGCTTGCCACATCAAATCAGTTCATCACACCTTTTCTAAAAGACTCAATAAATGTGCAAGTTTAGATTTCCAAAAAAGAAATTCACATATTGCAGTTAAAGGGAGTAAAGTTTGTTATTTTTGCACATGACTTGTTCTCAACCTGTGTAGAGGTAAAAATATTATGTCATGGACATGAGTGAAGGGAACTGAAGAGGTGAGGGTTCTACAGTAATGGTGTACTTAGAAAGCATGTCACAAAATGGGGATTTAAAGCCACATTTGCAGTATTAAAGCACCAAAAACATTTGCAAAATTTTTTAACCAGGAAAGTCTGTTGTCTCTATTTAAACCATTAGCCTTATATATTAACATACCACATTTACCTCACAATAGCAGTTTTTGTAGAAAGTGTTTAATTGTGCATTTTTTTTTACAAGTTTGTAAGGAAACTGTTTACTTCCACTCATTATGTGAAATATATTTGTATTATGCAAGGACCCTTCTGTTACCATTGAGCAGTGTATCTTATTTACTTCACACTTGATTGAAATTATGTAATGGATTATGTCTTTTACCTTTTTTTCCTGTTTGTATAGATCATGAGATATTTCATGTGAACTTTCTTAATGGTCAATTTAGTGTGTGTGGTGCACCGTTTATGACATCAATAAAATGTTCCTGCCAACCTATCACTTGATTATATTTTATTTTTGAAGTTCATCCCTCAAGTATAGGACACTGATGTTAACAAGGTAGTTTAGTGTATTATACAGTTGTTAGCAGTGAATAGATAAATTCTCAACCAGTAAATGGAAACCTGCCTCAGTGTTCCACCCATCTCATTCACGCATTTGTAGCCTAGTCCAATTTCTCATTCCCAATTATGCATGAGCACAGGCCAACCGTAAATGCACATGGTGGATGTCTTTAAAAGACGAGTCTGTAGTACTCCTTGGGCACAGTGAGCTTAATGTATAAATTGTGTTAGTGGTTTGGGAAGGGGTTCTGGGTTCTGGACACAAAATACCAAACATCTTTTGCTCACCCATGGGATACTTTTGCAAAGTTTAAATGTTTGATCGTTTATTGTTGATTGCTTTTTATATTTAACAAAAACGTTTCAAAATTAGGGAGTTTTTGTTCATTGATATCTTTACCACTCCAGCAGATGCATTTTCTGTGTGGGATCAAGTTCTGATGTTATTATAGGAAATATATTAAGTATAATCTTTATTAAGCCAACAAATTCCATACGTGGATGAGGTGAGAGATGTTAAATAAAGCATAAGCACAATTTGTGCTGAATGACTCCAGCAACTCAGTCAATGTTTCTAAAAGGAAGTACTGTTTAATATGCTACAAATCTACAATTCTATGTTCATGTGGGATAAATACTCTGTGTAATGGCTTATCATCAACCATATTACTTGGTTTTCCCTCCATTTTGACAGTATTTGTGAGCAAAATATTTAAGAAGTATTATCATTTGGATAGTGCCCCTGTGACACATGAGCACACACACAGCTTGCCACAGTGCTGCAAATTGCCTGAGCTCAGTGACTTTCCTCCTGTGACTACTCAAGGTGCAATCCACAAAAAGTAAGCCAGATCCAATGCAACCAATTCCACCGCATCAGCAAGATGAAGGAATGGTCATTGACAGTGCTATCAAGTGGCTGTTTGCAGTTCTGCCAAGACCACTTGGCACTAGACATCTTTGTTGAAGCACTTGGCCAAACGTGGACCAAAGAGCTTACTTCCAGAAATAGGGGGGGGGGGGGGGGGGGGGGGGGGGGGGGGGGGGGGATACATGTGTGTTTGACCAGCACAGTCAGTGCAATAGCATCAATGAGTCCAAGTGAGATTGAAGTTGATAGAAAGTGTATGGAAAACTGACTGGAATCATTCCTAGGACTAAGGAGATTGTGGGTGTTGGAAACAAATTGTTTCAACTCCAGTAAATTGTGAAGAGTTCCCCAGAATGGTTCTCTTAGCTCAGTTTTATCAAGACCTTCCCCATTTTCTAACCTTATGAAGGATAGATGTTTGCTGATGATTACAGTTCTATTCACAACTCAAAATACCCAACTCCACCAAAACTTGGAGATCACATGACCAGACAGTGTTAAGTTATGTAAAACATTGGTACCATCCAAGTGCCAATCAATCAAAAGAGACTTTAACCACTTTCCTTGGCATTCAACAGTTGTACCATCAATGAACATCTCAGGCTGTCAATGATGGAAAATTACTGTTTAGAAATTTAATTGAACCAGTCAATTTTGTGTTGTGGCACTGCCTTGTTTTGAGGATGGAAAAGCAATACAAGGAATTGTGGTTCTAGCTGTATAAGCTCCCATTTCTTCCTCCAGCCTCAAGATCAAATTTATTTATATGATAATATACTGTGTAGTACATTAAATAACTGATAGTAGAACCAATGAGAATAGTCTGGTCATCAACAAGATTTGTGGTATAACTATACTGTTGATTTCCCAAAGCAATTAAAATAGACAGCATGATTCCTATGTCACCTCCATGTCTAATGTAAGATGCTGTCTAAACTAAGAATATAAGAGGGCTTCTAAAATTTTTATCCTGCTGTCTGAAAAAGGATTTGTCAATCCAGTGCATAGAATCATGTAATGAACAGATGTAGAGGTCTCACATCAATGGTTTCACCATGCTTAACTTGATTTACACTCAGAATAATGATGCAGCATCCTGACTAATTTATAAATCAAAGAGCCTGGCCCCATGACTAATATGTCTCTATCCTGATGTGGATCCAATTTTTTTTTTGCTTCTGGTTCATATATGTGTTGGTCATTCCTATTGGCACAATCAATGTTATTTCCAATAAAATCTTAACTGAAACCAAGAAGAGCTTTGAGCCAAAAGGTGTTAAGGCAGTTTCTACCCAAGTGCTGCACTATTTAAATTCTTCAAACGTCTCTGCTGAAAGGAGTTTATCGTCCCTTGGTGAATTATTTTCAAAAAATGGAGTGCTGACCTTTACAAAACTTCCCCCAAGCCCTTCAGTGCTCCACCTTCCCCACTAATACCCTTCACTACCTTTCATTAATTCTACTGGACTATGAGCCTTAATAACACAGTGAAATGCTTGAAATTCTTTTAATATTTAAGAGATGGTCCTGCCTCACACTGAGGGTGCTATACAGATCAGAGTGACTTCCTATCCCTGTTCAATCAGAACAGGACTGACTTCATGAAGATCTTATCCTGGTCCTGCAGACGATGAGAGTGGGACAAAATCTGACCAGCCACTCATGCCAACAAGCATTTCCCGTTGCTCTCCAGCCTGTGCCACACTGAATTGATGCAGTGAGTGGTTCCTCCTTGCTTCCAATCCCAGCAAACTGAACAATTTCTGCAGACTGCTCTAATCCACTTAGGTGACTCTCTCCAATCCTGCTCAAAGCCAATTAACAACATTGCTGGCCAGAAAGCCCAACACCAATCAGCAGTTCAGCACTTGCAGGAAAATTAAAACTGGAAGAGATGTGGGAGAGACAGCTGGAATCCAGGACCCAGATCTGCAGCTTGGATGCAGTGGAACTGGACATCTGGAGCTCTGAGCTGGAGGTTGGAACTGGGACAGTGGTGCAGCTAATAATGCTGCTTCCTCACAGTGCCCATGTCACAAAGACGTGTGTGGGTTGGTAGATTAATTGGCTCCTGTATATTTCCCCTAATGTGCAGCTGAGTGGTAGAATCTGGAGGGAGCTGACGAGAAAGTGGGGAGGATGAAAAATGGGATTAATGTCGGATTAATGTAAATGGGTAGTTGGTTGTCAGCACGGACTCCGTGTGTTGAAGGATCTGTTTCCATGTTTATCTCTCTATGACTCTATGGGAGTTGGGGAATGGAGGAAATGGAACCAAACACCTGGTGGTGTCACAGGTAGACAGGTTGGTGAAGACGACTTTTGGCATGCTGGCCTTCATCAGTCAGGGTGCTGAGTATAGAATTGGGATGTTGCAATTGTACGAGACATGATGATGCCGCATTTGGAGTATTGTGTTCAGTTTTGGTCACCCTGCTACATGAAAGATGCCATTAAGCTGGAAAAAGTGCAGAGGAGATTTAGATGTTGCCAGGACTCGAGGGCCTGAGTTACAGAGAGAGGTTGAGCAAGCTAGGACTTTATTCATTGGAGGTAGGAGAATGAGGAATGATTTTACAGAGGTGTATGAAATCATGAGGTGCATAGATAGGGTGAAAGCACACAGTCTTTTTCCCCAGGGTTGGGGAATCAACAACTAGGTGGCAAAGATTTAGGGTAAGAAGGGAGAGATTTAATAGGAATCTGAGGAGCAACTTTTTCACCCAGAGGGTGGTCTGTATATGGAATGAGCTGCCAGAGGATGTGGTTGAGGCAGGTACATTAACAACATTTAAAAGGCATTTGGACAGGTACATGGATAGGAAAGGTTAAGAGGGATATGGGACTAGCTTAAATGGGTGTCTTGGTTGGCATAGACTGGTTGGGCCGAAGGGCCTGTTTCTGTGCTGTAAGACTGTAACTCTGTGGCTCTATCTGGAGCAGGGGGCTGGAGACTGTGGGGCTTGGAATTAGGAGCTGGGGGGCCTCTTTTTTCATAACTGACTTGAATCCTGTTTATCATTTTGAAATGCAGTGACCCCAATTTAAATGTCAATGGCAGAGAGTTTTATTGAAGATCTGATTTCAACTTTGTAAAGCATGCTCATAACCTGTCATACACCCTGATCTTCATTGTCTGTAAATATCATCTTCAGCCCTGAAATAGGCATTTGGTTTACTGGTTTTGACTGAGTTTCAAATGATTCATTTTCCTAAGGGGACTCAGCCTGTGGCCCATTGATGATCTTTCAGGAAGAGTTTCACTTTTTTTGATTTATTTCATTATGAATTTACATCCCTGCCTCGATTCTTTACAACTCCAACCACTAGATGCTGCTGTGGAGCTAGAAATGATGAGTCACTGAACACAACACTTAGCTTGAAGACACAAGAGACTATATATGCTCAGGCAGGATATCAACCCAAAACATTGACAATTCCTTTTCCCCCCACAGATGCTGCTCAACCCACTGAATTCCTCCAGTGCTACAGTAGCTCATTTTTTTTTAAGTGGGAGGAAATATCCATAATGTAATCACTTCTTCTACCTTGCACATATGAAAACATTAGTAGTTTGAAGGGAGGTTTATCACATGGTGTAGTCTTGGATCAGTTGAGGGCATTCTTGTGTGACCCATTCTAAGCTTACTGCATAGCACAATACTGTCAGAATGCCACTTTGAATGAGAGGCTCAGCCAAAGTCACATGAGGCATTCTGGTTCTTGTCTAACCTGATATCATCTCAAAGATAAACTCTGCCATTGGGTCAGGAACTCACTCTGTCAGTCCATGTGGTAGCTGATGTCAAATGGCAATTCTAAATTAACAGGAGTCTTGCACAGTAACTTCCTCCCCTCAATTTGAGGATTGGGATTTGAAATATCAGGAACCCCATGGATAGTCTAAACAGTGATAGACAGGTATATCTCATGGTGACAGACTTGTACATCATCCCACTATTATACCCTGGGGAATTAGACCATGTAACATCACTGCCCTTCTGGAAAGGCAAACCAGATGAGGGACTCTCTCTTTATGGGATGGGTTTTGCCATCCAGATGGACTACACTGGAATTTCAGCAACCCCCATCCCTCCTCCCCCTGTGGGAACAGAAATTGCCTCATGATCTCTGACTCACTCTAACAAAGAGACAGTATGCTACAGTCATCAGTACATACTCCCCAATCTAGGAAGCTATAGGTCTGTCCAAGAAGGTCTTCAACTCCGATCTTGGAAAAAAAACATAGTTTGCATTCCAGCAGGAGACAAACTGATCCTCCTCAGTCAGAAGATCAGAAATGATGCAATCTTCTGGCAAGGAAGGAGTAGGGAAATCCAACTTCAGTGGAGTCCACTTCCTGATAAAATGCTAGGAACACGTTCTTGTCTAACTATCACCTTGTATCGCCAGAGAGGCAAGCACAATATGTCATGGTAACACCCTTGATCCAGCCACTGGTACCTATTAGACTAGAACTTACTTTATCAGTACTTACTATATTTCTATTAAACAGTGTAAATATGAATGGACTAAAGCCCTTTATAAAAGCTCCTTGATAATTGTATTTAATTATTCACTGTTTACTCAAAGTACAGTAAGGGCACCTACACAGACCCCAAGTCACAGTAGAATTTCCACAGCACCCTTTGACCTGGATATGCTTCCTTAACTGGATATGCCAGAAGTACTGACTAGAATCTGAATAATACTTTGCTGATAAATTCTTAGCTCTCATTTAGAATGGAAATCCAATTAAAAAACACAAGGACATTTTAAGACTTGCACAAGTTGCAATTAATCTGCAGTTAGTGTGAAACTGAATTGGTGGAAGATGATGTTCATATGAAATCACATCATTGAGCAAACCACATTGGACAAATTCAGTTACACAACATTTGGATATTCTGTCTTGAACCAAGATGACTGTGTGATTGGGGTTGGTCTGAAGAACTAGTTACACTGGTAAGAAACAGCCCTGCTGATCTATTTTGTTTTTAAAGCAAAACATAGACTCTAAGGAAAAAAAATTCAAACCCAGGTTAAAAACCAAAGAAGTTACAGTTCGATGCTGCTGAATCCTAAATTCAATATTTTGAGTAAGAGACGTTGTGAGTAAAGCAAATTTAACTTTGCGGGCCTCCAGTGAGAGGTCAATTTGAAATTGAGATCCCTTATCAGTTTGAAGCAAATTGGTGATTATAAAGAGCACCTGTGTCTTTTTGTTTTTCACTAATCCCTGGCAGGACAAAGTGAACTAAAGTTAAAGATTACCAAGCGAGGATGAAAATAGCAAACTGAATTAGAATTAGAGCCACAAACATCTTTCTATTTCAGTTTATTCCCTCTGTTTAAAGTTACTTGGATAAAACTGACTCCAGACTACACTGAGTAACCTCTCTGTGTTTCTGGTAAATGTTCCAACAAATGTGTCGTTTTTCATTCTGTAAGAGTGATCTACATAATCTGTGAAGAGAGATTGGCACATTGTTTGGATGTGATCCGTGTTTTTTTGAATAAATGAATTATTGTTTTGCTTGTTCTACTTTAGTCAAGCATTTCCCTAAATTTCTTTTTATCTCTTGGGTTGGACTGCATTAATTGCAGTAGTGTTTGATGGAAAAATCCTCCAAGTTGAACATAAGTAACTAGCATTGTACAACACATGGCAAATCAAACAAGTTGCTTTAAATGTAGAAAGGCACCCCTAGTTGTTTTGCAAATGCTTTAAGGAGAGATAAAACTGGCATTGAGTCAAAATAATATTTGTCACTACCCCATTTTAAATGAGGCTCTTCATGAAAATATGAGGGCAGGAGGGCATAGTTTTCAATGGTAGCGAAGGGAGGTTGTGTGGGAGATGATGTGGGTTGGGATACATGGATGAACAGTACTTGTCTGCATTAGGATATAACTAACAGAATTTTAGGTAAACTGACAAAGGCATAGCTGAGGGTTTTAGCAACAGATGGGAGTAGTAGAAGTGTGGTTGGAAGTAGATGGTGTTTGTAGCAGAGGGTCTATGGGATGGAGTAGATGCTGACATCCTGGTTCAGTCTGAGTGCAACTGGGAGGGCAACCGTACGGAACATTTGGTGATTCAAAGATGATGGCTTTAGTTTTCCAAATGTTGCAGAAAATTTGATACCTTTGAAAAATTTGATGTTAGACAAGCATCGTATCAACAGAGTGGCAATGAAGGGGTTGGGAGAACTGGAGCTTGCTGTCGTCAGGATCCATGTGGAATTTATGCTCATGAATGCATAAGGCCAGAAACACACCAAGAGAGATGACACTTTTGCTGGATAAGATGCAAGCAGCCATGGTCCTTGCCTTTATTTCCGTGATGTCAACACATGGATTGTACAGTATAGGGGCTCAGATGCTGATTCACCACTCTCATGTGAAAAGAACAATTTTAAGGGACTGCCTAATTTTTTTTTCCCCAAGTTAAACGTTTTGAAATATGCACTTATTCTCAACCTCGTTGATGATGATTTATTATGCTATTAATTTCTGAGTCCACAGTCTAGCAGGAAACTGAGTCCATCAACATCAAATCCAGGAGTATGGTGCCTAATGCAGTACATACCTATACCTATTGATTTATCAGTGTGCAGAAGTCCACAGGAATCTGAAAAAAATACTTCCTAATACATATACATGGAAAAATAAAAACCACTATAATGTGATGGAAAAAACTGAAGTGACATAATATTAAGTGCAACTTTAAAACTGCAGTTAAGCCTCTGTTACCTGCACTCCAATTATGTGCTTGATTCTTTGCTAAAGTTTTCTCTGTCCATACAGTTATTTTCTTTTGCCATCTGCTCCTACCAATCTTTTTCTGTATAATGTTATTTGACCTTATAGCCTGGGGCATCTTGACTTCAATTTAAGTTGTGTTGTTCTGCAACAGGTTGCCAGTGGATATGGAAAATATAACTCTTTAAGAAGGGAGTTGACAAGCTCCTGAGAAATAGACAAGGAAGGGAGGGAGTTTGTGAAGTCCACCTGGGTAAACATAATACCATGGAATTTAAAGCTTTCTTTCTTTTGTGTTGGTTTTATTTACCTCCTGAAAGGATAGGTGTTTGCAATTTATCTTAAACGGGCTGGACTGTTTATTCACACTCCTTTTAGATTTATCTGCATGCTTGTGAGTTTTGTTGTACAATTTAAGATTCCGGTTTCAAAACTCTCGTCTCTGCCATATTCCATTATCGTTGGCAAGGGGTAAAATGTTAGGAGTGAACAGGATGGGCGATGTTTCCATTTGGCAGATAAAGTTGCTCCAATAGAATAACAACAAAAACAAAAAAAAAGTGGCAGAACATTCCAAAACATTTCTTAGCAATATAATCAGACAAATGTTGCCATCGAATCAAAGTAAACAAGCCCAAAGCTTGGAAAGAAGCAAGGTTTAAAAAATATGTTAAAGGAGAGAGCGCTGATGATATTCTGGAGCTTGTGTCCCAGATGTCACACAGGAAAATAAGAGCAGGAGTGAGCCACCAGGCCTCTGAAGCCTGCCCCACCATTCAATATGGTCATGGCTCAAGTGTACCAGTTTCCCATAATCATCCATTCCCTAATATTTCAAAAATGTATCTACCTCCTTTTTAAATACCCCCAAAAATCTAGCCTCTATCATATGCTGGGGCAGAAAATTCCAGAGATTCACCACACTCTGTGAGAAGACAATAGTGGTGTGTGCAATATGAGTGGTACAGTGAAATAGCTGGTGGACCTGCTGTCTCACAATTCCAGTGACTTTGATATAATCTACAAACAATCTCCAAACTGGACAATTTCTTAGATCATTAATACTTAGACCATCAATACTTTGGCCATCACTACTGATACAGTCATAGAGTCATTCAGCACAGAAACAGGACCTTCAGCCCATCACGTTCAAGATGACAAACAAGTACCCCTATATACGAATCCCAGTTTCCAGCACTGGAACCATAGCTTCTATGCCTTAGCAATTCACATGCTTGTCTAGATATTATTGTGAGAATCTCTCTGCCTCCGTGCTCTCTCAACCGGGGCTGGTTAAAGCCCCGTTTAGACCACATTCGGAGTCTGTGGCCACTTTGGGCACCACACCTTAGAAATGGTACATGGGGATTAGCAGCAGTAGCAGGACCTTCCAGGTTCCAGCCACACTCTGAATAAAGGCATTCTTCCTTAGACCCCTTGTAAACCTCCTATCCCTTACTGTATAACTATGACCTCTGGTTTCATACACCTCCGTCATGGGGGAAAGTTTCTCACCATCTATCTGCTCATAATTTTGTCTACCTCAATCAGGTCCCGCCTCAGCCTCCTCTGTTCCAAGGAAAACAAACCCAGCCTATCCAGTCTCCCTCATACATTATGTACAGCACATTGATGCTCCTGTGGCATTAGATACATAAATAATAATAAATAAAAGATAGAATCTTCTGGCATTGGGCAATGTTTAAATAATAATTCTGCCCCAGTTACCACAAGTTCTGAATAATTTATATTTCTGTCAATTGAGGAGGGGGGGGGGGGGAGGGTTATTTTGTTTCCAGAAACATTATTGAGCAGATTCTAAACACAGCCTTCCTGGAGCAATTCACAGTAAAGCATATGTTTATTGGAGTCACTGGTCCCTTTGAGTAATGATTCACAGCAAGAACAATGGCTAACTGGCTAGCAATGAGTTACACTGAGTCAAGGTAAGTGGTACGTGATCTGAGTAAGGAATGCATTTGATTGGCTAGGCAGCTCATTTCGTGCTTCTTTGCCGCCTTAACGCCATCAAAGTGAGTCTGGCTTCATAAACCATGGAAAGAAGCTCAAATATTCTGTGAATGTGCTCAGAATCTCATGTCTAAGTTAAAGCAGTAAACTGAATGACAGATATGCGAGTCCTTTATTGAAACATGGATAATAGTTTAACCCCTGCGAACATTTATTTAGTGACGACGTGAGATGTTGCCACAACTCTAAGTTAACACAAATTACTGGCAAAGGAAGTGAAGGTATATAATAGGTTGTTTGTTCCCTGTGACACATCATTGCCAAATTGTATACAGCATACTATTCCTAGTTATAATCTACGTACAATAATATTCTGTATCTAAGACTTGCATAGTAAGTGTTCCTTATTAATATTATATAAACAGTTATTAGAGCATTTCATTTACAGGATAGGAGCATTCCTGATAACCCATTCCCGTATGTCTTTAAGAAGATAAGCCACTCTGAACCATTGGAGTCTTTCTGGTGATGGTGGTTTCATGGTTTTGGGTAGAGATCTGCAGGATTCAGACCCAGTGAAAATGAAGGAACAGTGATATATTTTCAACATGTGCGACTTAGATGGAAACCTGCAGGTGGTGGTGTTTCTATGCACCTGCTGCCCCTGTCTATTTTGTTGGTAGACATTATGGGTTTAGGAAGTGCTGTCAGGGTAATAGGGGCAAGTAAATGCAGTGCATTTTGTAAATAGTACACACTGCAGCCACAGTATGCCGATAGTAGTCAGAGTGAGTGGTTTGGTTGATGGATAAGATGTCAGTCAAACAGGCTGAGTGTTGTTGAGCATCTTGTGTGTTTCTAGAGTTACACTCATCTGAGCAAGTGGAGTGATGGTGAAAGGTCTGTGGAATATTGGGAGGTGAGTCACAGGGTGTCTAACTGCAGATCCCCACCCCAGGGAAGGAGTCCACTGCTGAGATAGCACTTGTTTCTGTCAGCATAAGGTTAGGAGCAGGAAAGCTGAGGCCCATATTTGTCCGAGACCCCTGTTTTAAGCACAATAAGCAGCTACTCACTGCACCATGCACACACCATACTTTAAGCTCCATTTTTCTCAGAAAGGCTCATTCTTAAACAGTCATAGTTTTGAAGTAGACTAACAGTTTCAGAAGTTTGAGCAAATCCACAAACTGCTATATGTGAAACTCTGGACAAGGGCCGGGGCTGTGGAAAATTACAGAGATGCAAGAGGCTGCAGATGCTGGAATCTAGAACAACAAACATCTGCTGGAGGAAATCTGCAGTCCTGATGTAGGGTTTCAAGCAGAAACATTGACAATTCCTTTCCCCCCAAAAGATACTGTGGAAAATTACCTCTGTCAACCTTCTTCTACTAGTTCTTCATCTCCAAATAAATGAATTCCTTTCAACAGTCCCCTGACATTCAACTGGCTGTAGCAGCAATAGAAGGTGTGAGCAGGCAGGAGCTAAGATAAGTGCTGAATAACGGTACTGAAGATCTGGAACCGAGACTGAACAGTGGATCTGTAAGCAGTAACAATTTTCACCCACAGCAATGACAACTGTGTCTATTTACGTCGGGCCTCCTAATGTAAGAAAACATCCCAAAGAACTTCACAATCAATATCAAACAAAATATGTTGCAAAGGGGCAGATAACTTGAAGCTTGGTCAGAGGTACAATCAAGGAGTGTCTTAAATGAGAAAAGATAGAGAGGCAAAGAGGTTTAGGGATGTAATTTTAGGTCTTGGAACCTTGGTGGCTGCAGCAATGATGCAGGAATTGAATTCAGAGGAGATCAAGAGACCAGAATTAGAGGAGAGCAGATATCTTGGTGTGAGGAGCTGGAGGAATACAGTGAGAGCAAGGGGTAGTACTATGGATGCAATGGGCCCCTGTGTATGGATCATTAAAATATCTGGTAGGTACAAAAAGAAATTTGAAAAAAACAAATGGAACACTAGATTTGAAAGTGTGGAATATAAGGTGACATAACTGGTTAAAACCCCAGTTAGACCACATTCAGAGGATTGTGGCCACCTTTGGTCACCACACCTTAGACATGGTACATGGGGATTAGCACCAGTGGCAGAGATTTAACGCGAGGCAAACTGAATCAGCCAGTGAAGTGCAGCCACCAATGTGATGTAAGAATGTCAATTTGTGCACAGCAAGATCCCACAAATAGAATTATGACAATGGCCAAATAATCTGTTTAAGAGAAACGAAGGACAAAGATTAGCCAGGGCTCCATGGAGTTAGTCCCTAACCTTTTTTTCCCGAATTGTACCATGGGTTTCAATTAATATATACCTGAGAGGGCAGGTAGAGCTTTGGCTGAACATGTCAGTTTCATTATATATTTTTCATAATTCATATGGCTTAGAGGAGGCCATTTGGCCTATTAAATCCAATATAGATCTCGGAGGAATCCCATCAATCCCATTCCCCCAGCCCTGTCGAAAGAAGGCACTTCTGAGAGTACAACCCCTCCTCTGGAACGTCTACTAGATTGTCTTTTGTGCTCTGGTCTCTACAACCTTCTAACACAGTTCACCCCCTCAACCATGGACTCAGAAGACAGCCCACAAAGAGGTTCATTTAGACTTTTCCAACAATCCCTTGATATTGGAATACAAGATTATGCAAGATAGCATTAGATCTAAACAAAGCCATAATTTAAATAAGGTTCATCTGCTTTCCTTTCATTTAGAGGTGGTGTTTATCATCTCCATTCCAAACTCTGTTTATTTTAAAAAGCTTTAACATCTTGAAACACTCTGACAAACAACAAAAGCAAAAGCATGGAATGATGCAGCATGAGATTATTCAGCCCATCTCACTGGTCCCACTCCCCCGCTCATTCACTAAACCTACAAATATTTCCCCATCAAGTCTCTATTCAATTTCTTTTGCGAAGGTACAACTGAGTCTGCTTCCTCCCTTGCAAGTAGAAGTGAGAAATCACTGTGTAAAACAACTTCTCTTCATCTTGCCCCTGGTTCTTCAGCTTGTTCCAGTAAATCTGATCTTGAATTTATTGATGTACATGTTAAGCACAACATCACAAGTTGGAATTGGCTCTCCACTGAACACAAGGTACACCAATGATCTGATGAAATATTTCAGGCAAGGTTAATTTCAGAATGTCATGGTAAAATTTACGTTTAACAATGCAAGTCCACAAAGGCCAATGATCAAAGAAAGCTATTTACAACCTGTACATAAAAGTTCCTTTTCCATTTTTGACTGAAATAGGCAAGTAGATTTTGAAATTTATTACTGAGTCCAACCCTATAGTTAAGGAGTTGAAGTTACTTTCCAGATGATTGCACTATTTACTCTAGAATTTGATACCATCATCAAGTTGAAGGTCAGTATTTGAAGTTCGGTATTGTGTCCCAGTGTAAACTTGTGCTATGACTGGGAGAAAGTTTGTACAATGGGAACTGGATGACATAATATAGATCATAGAACATGGAACAGTATAGAACTGGAACAGGCCCTTCGGCCCACAATGTCTGTGCTGAACATGATGCCAAATTAAACTAAATCTCTTCTGCCTGCATGTGATCCACATCCCTCCATTCCCTGCATATTCACGTGTCTATCTAAAAGCTTCTTAAATGCCACCATCATATCTGCTTCCACCACTACCCCTGGCAGCCTGTTCCAAGCACCTACACTCTCTGTGTAAAGAACATCTTCCTTAAGCTTTTCCCCTCTGCATGTTCTCTAGTACTTGACATTTCTAACCATGGAAAAAGATTCTGACTGCATGTCAATGCCTATCACCCTATCTAAATGATATATTAGATTTCTATGATCTAAAAGAAGATGATGAAAAGCCTGGGATTGTAATGTGGGCGGATCTATAATTCTTTCATAGATAGAGAGGCACAGCACAGCAAGAGGCCCTCATCCCACCAGGTCTGCACCGATCATCAACTGATCTTCCCACATTTTCATCAACTGCTTCCAGTTTCTACCTCGCTTCTACACGCCATAGGCAATTTAGAGTGGCCAATTAACCTACCAAAGTTCATGTCTTTGTGATGTGGGAGGAAACCGGAGCACTCAGAGGAAGCCCATGCAGTCACAGGAAGAACGTGCAAGCTCCCTGCGGACAGCACCCAAGGTCAGGATTGAACCTGAATCCCTGACACTGTGAGGCAGCAGCTCTACCAGCTGCGCACTGTGCCAACCCTGATGAGGAATTTAACCCTCTTTTAATCTCTTTTAACCCTGTCTGAATTTGGGCCAAGCTGTCTTTAAATTTGTCAGTCGTAAAACTTCTTTTATTATGCATAATATAAATTTAAGTCTTAATTTTTCCAACTGTTCTTAATGATGCAGATGCAATAACTGAGATCTTTAACGATTTACTAAGAGTTTCTTATCAGCTGTATACATTAGCATTTTGGAGGCACATGTGAACTGATAAATGTTATGGAGCAAATGTGCATGTGCTCAGCCAAAACCTCATGTTAAACAGTTATGTTTAGATGCTTATTGGAAAAAGGCTCTGTTGCTGTTTGCACATTCCTCCCCCACTCCGTCCCTTGCCTTTGTGGGATGATTCAATGATTTAATGATGAGTCTGTGCTGACGCAAGCTCATCAACTAGAACTTATTGTTCAGTCTTAAACTCGAAGAAACGTGCCAAACCTCAGCAATGGGACATTGATTTAAACAAATCTGTTTTGATGGGAATTAGAGAGAGAGAAAGGGAGAGAGCAAAAGAGAGAGACATAGCTTAAAAGCAGGCCCCTTTGTCACTGGGTCCAAAAGCAGACATTTTTACACTAAATCTACCTTAACCCATTTTATTCTCACCACATTCTCATCCATTCCCTCCCACCAATCCTCTCCCCCAACTTTCTTCATAATCTACCACTCACCTACACACTAGGGGCAATTTACATCGGCCAATTATCCTACCAGCATGCATGTCTATGGGATGTGGGAGGAAACTGGAGCACCAGGACGAAACCCACATGGTAACAGAGAGAACACTCAAACTCCACACTGACAGCACTGGAGGTCAGGATTGAACTCGGGTCACTGTAGCTGTGAGGCATCAGCTGTACTAGCTGAACCACTGTACTATCCCCTGATGAGGAATTATTATTTCTTTATTTTGTTTCCCTCAACATTTGGAATTGGTTAGTTGAAAAATGAGTTTCTTCTTTCCATATTGTTGGTTTGGCCAAGAGTTTTTTTAAATCATACACAGGATGTGGCTGTCACTGGCAAAGTCAGCATTTATTGCCCATCCTTAAATGCCTTTGAATTGAGAGGATTGTCAGACTAATTCAAAGGGAATTTCAGTCAACCACATTGTGATGAGTCTGGAGTGACATATAGATAAGTATGGAAGAATTCCAAGCCTAAAGGACATGTGTGACAGATGTGACTTCTCATGTAAAAGCTAGGCAACTAATTCCCTATAACCTTCAATGTCCATCTACCCTTCCTTATATTGTAAAGTAACAAATAACCAGTAGAGGTATATCTTAAACACTGGGAAACATTTTCACCCTTGTCTCTATTTGCGTATGTAATGTTTTGATCCATTCCAATTAAAACTCTGGTGCATTTTATTTAAACATTGCATTGTATGAAGTGGGATCAGGACTGAAGGTCTCATGAGCTGCATATGCTTATGTGAGAGGGTTGGGGGACAGACTTAAAAGCTGGGGTCCAGGCTTCCCCCAATTATCCAATGATCATTTTTTAAAAAATGTTTAACATGAGGACTTTTATAAGTGCCACATGAGTTCACTCTATAACATGCCCTCCATAAACATGTAAACTTAAATGCCTTGCAAACACCTGGTGAGGAAAACTCAGTGAATCATTGAAAATCTTTGAGTATTGTATCTGCATCATTAAGAACAGAAATCAGTGGAAAAGTTAAGACTTCTACAAAGCTGTCTGAAGAATTTGCTGCATTGTAATTAGAGATCTTAATTTTAAACTACATCTTCAACATGAAATATTTGGGGCCTGAAACTGCTGGGAAGCTTTAATGGCAGCAAAGGTTTTTGAGTCCCATGTGAGTAATTCATGATTGTTGTGCTGTAAATTTCTGGAGCGTTGATCGTTTAACAGGAGGACAAAGTCAGTGCAGTTTGGGACTTCATGAACTGGGTACCCTGTTCCTATCTGAGGATGAGACTTATAACACCATAAAAATGTGAGACCCCACAATGTAGGGCAAATGAAGGTGTGACACTGACAAATAAATGAGCTATAACTTCTGAAATTAATCTGTCAACTTTTTAAAAATTAACTACAGCTTTAAATGGGCTGTAAACATTAATCCCTAGTGTTTAGCCATACCCAAAGGCAGCCTTGTTGAGTTTCTGTGCAGAATTCTGTGTGGTTGTTGGATATAATTACAATGGTTAGTGGGTGATCATCCCCTCTGGGTGACAAAAATGAACCAGTTCCCCTAATGGACCCCTCAGAGGCTTCCTATTGTCACACTTTCAATTGCCCTAGGTTGTGGAGTCTCAGATTTTTACAGTGTCATATGTCTGATCCACCTACAACTACCTTGAAACATTTTCTTTTTCGTCCCTCTCAATTTGCACTAACGCCTTCATGTTTATTTTGTTGTGCCTTGACCTCACAATCTACCTTGTCATGGCCTTGCACCTTATTGTCTGCTTGCACTGCACTTTCTCAGTTATTCTCAGTTTCTCGGCATTGAGTTATTGCTTTTCCTTTGTACTACTTTGATGTACTGACGTGATGAAATGATCTGTATGGATGGCATTCAAAACAAAGTTTTTTCACTGTACCTCAGTACATGTGACAATAATAAAGCAATTTACCAATTTATCAGTTTACTCATTTGTATGTATAATGTTTGTTAGTTTAAGTTTATGTTGACTTATGTTTGCCATGTTTGCAATGTACTGTTCTGCAGCTGCAAAAAGCTAATTTTCATGGATGGGCAGGCACAGTTAGCGTAATGCTATTACAGCACCAGCGACCCGGGTTGAATTCCGGTTGCTGTCTGTAAGGAGTTTGTATGCTCTCCCTGTGTCTACGTGGGTTTCCTCTGCGTGCTCTGGTTTCTTTGCGTGCTCTAGCTTCCTCACACATTCCAAAAAGACGTACAGGTTAGGAAGTTGTGGACATGCTACGTTGGCGCTGGAAGCGTGGTGACACTTGCGGGCTGCCCCCAGAACACTCTACACAAAAAGATGCATTTCACTCTGTGTTTCGATGTACATGTGACTAATAAAGATATCGTATCTTAACTTATCTTCTTATACCCTGGGTATGTATGCCAATGCCAATAAACTTGAACATTTAGGAACAGGGTGCCCAGTTCATGAAGTCCACTCAATAACTCCTGCTCCATGTAGAGCTCATGATGCTGACTTCTTGATGCACAAGGAACTTGTCTTTTTCAATAAAGATGGCAACTATCCCCTGTTGAATGAAGGACCTTGCAGCTCCTTCATTGATCTCTGTTGCCTGAGAGGGAGCTGTGGAATTTGCAATCTACTGTCACAGTAATTACCACTGAGAAAATGACATCTATTCCCCCAACACTCTGCTTGGGGCTGTAAGGATATTAATTAAGCTTCAAACCTTAATGCCTCAAATGACTCATCTGCTACCCTGCTCCATAATATTCAGAAACAGACTAGACAATGGAAGGGTCACTGCAATGCATTCACCTGCCATGGCTGTAGACATGGGTGAAAGTAATTGAATTCAGATATTAATATATTCCTTGAGGCTGCCTTATTTGACATGGGAAAACACCTCAGTGTGTTCGCAGTCTTTCTTGCTGCAGTATTACATCCCACCTCCACTGGACTTCCTGCAAGACTGGAGATGGTCTTCAGAGCTAGTGGGAGGCTGCTCAGCCTACAGGGACGACATCCCAGAACTGCTGTTCCCAAATGTCAGTAGTCGAGTTGCAGTGTGCAGATGACGTTTGCACTCGTGCACACTCAGAGGAACAGCTCCAAACCATTGCCAACCTTTCACATCTTTTCCTCCACCCAGAATCTCCTTACTTTTGACCATTTATTCCTCCCTCAAGGAGTCCCTTCTTCTTAAGGCTG
This sequence comes from Pristis pectinata, assembly GCF_009764475.1. Taxonomy (NCBI): domain Eukaryota; kingdom Metazoa; phylum Chordata; class Chondrichthyes; order Rhinopristiformes; family Pristidae; genus Pristis; species Pristis pectinata. The sequence continues at coordinate 15,350,847 of NC_067429.1, forward strand.
TGCTTTGGGATTGAAGATGCTTTCCTTCCACTCTGTGTTTTGCACACTGAGGAGGTTAATGAGGCCAATATGAGAATCACAGTCTCTTACATAAATGGGGCTGACCTTTCATGTGGACCCTACACTTAGTATACACAAGCCAAAGATCCCCTACCAACCTGCTCCCACTGCACCACTCTGCACTACCAAATAAAGGTTCATGGCGAGACCCTGGAAAAAGTGTCTAGGAGCCACCTGTCAACAAAGGCAGCTGTCTCTAATGAAATTCACCATCACTTTGAATGCACCAGTACAGCCTTCAGTTGGTTGAGGAAAAAGGTACTGAAGATCATAACCTGACACAAAACTCATGCGCTTTTGGGCAGCAGTGTTCCCTGCCCTCCTAATTGCTTCCAAAACCTGGACTACCAACAGCAGGCAGCTCAAGGCACTGGAAAGATACTCCCAGGCTGACTCTGCAAAATCCTCCAGATTCACTGGAAGGACAAGCAAATCAACATCAGTGCCCTCTCCCAGTCCAACAGCCCCAACACTGAGGCCCAGGTTACACTCAATCACCTACATTACTCAGGCCATGTCAAACATATGCCCAGCACCGGACTCCTGAAACAGACATTCCACCATGAGAAGAGATTACTAGGAAGAGAGAGGAAAAGATTTAAGAATATGTTCAACGTCTCCATGAAGAAATGCAAAACTACCACTGACTACTCAAAATCTCTGGTCCATGGCTGCTCAAAGTGGAGAAGAAGCTTTTGGTATTGAGAACCTCGGGGCTTTGGGAGCATCCAGAGGCACTGTGTAAGCAGTGGAAGGAGCACACTACTTCACAAACTACCTACCCAGCATCATATCCTAGCGGCATGGTAGTGTAGTGGTTAGCATAACGCTACTATAGCGCCAGCGACCTGGGTTCAATTCCGGCCGCTGTCTGTAAGGAGCTTGTAAGTTCTCCCTGTGTGTCTGCATGGGTTTCCTCCGGGTGCTCCAGTTTCCTCCCACATTCCAAAGACATATAGGTTAGGAGCTGTGGGCGTGCTACGTCGGAGCCTGAGGAGTGGCAACACTTGCGGGCTGCCCCCAGCACATTCTCAGTAATGCAAAAAGATGCACTTCACTGTGTATTTCAATGTACATGTGACTAATAAATAAATATCTTATACCTTATCTTATCTGTGGAAGAGTCATAAACTTATACAACATGGAAACAGGCCCTTTGGTTCAACTCTTCCATGCCGACCAAGTTGCCTACCCAAGCCAGAGTTTGCAGTTCCCACATTGCCCTCATTCACCTCCTCAGAACCCACAGAAACGGAGTGGAAGAAAGTCATTCTTGATCCTAAGGAGCTGCCTAAGAAGAAGGAACTCCTTGAGGCAAAGCAGGAAGGAACAAATTGTCAAAAATAATGAGATTTTAGTGGAGAACAAGAACTATTTATATTTAGGGTGAGGCTTCATAGTTGTAAAAGACCCATTGTTGGTATGCTAGCCTGGGAATTCATGCATTGGACATAAATCACATAGTTACCAGGTCACCCACACTATTATTTCTTGCTATAATTGGCAGCAGAGTAAATCCAATAAAGCTCCAGTAGCTACTGAATAGCGAGAATGGATGTCAATCTGATTTGGCAAGAGTAAGCCAAACGGTGAGGCTATATGTAGAAGCTTGGAACTTTAGTTCTGCAAGTTGCTGGACATTTTGAATTATCAATGAATAACAATATGTATTGCTCATGCCTCATCTTTTATAGTGTTTCTTTGGGCCCATTGATTCAACTTCTAAATAGTAACAATATTTTAAAACACATTACAGATTTTATTATCGAAATCCTATCTAAGCAGCAAATTCCCCTCGTCATTGAATTTTCCTAAAACTTTTATCACCTATTTTCCAAATAATTTGATCTAAGAGGGGGAGCAGGGGGGGATTGTGCCACAGGCAATGGAAACTTCAGAACTTGGCAAAAAAGCCAGAATTTACAGATGTGTAAAACAGTGAATGTTGGTTGTTTGTCTGATTTTGGTTTGTCCTCACCTTGACCTTAGCCACCCAAGTGGATTTTAGCAGTGGAGAACAGAGGATGATCAGAAGTAGAAATTTCTGGCCCATTCCACGTTCATTCCTGTAATCCATTAGTAAAGACCCGACCACTGTCTTGGTTGAAGTTGGTTCACTTGTCACGTTCCTGTGATCAAACCTGGATCCTTTCTGGCTCAGAATGAAGCTGATCACCACCTGTATCCATCAAATCAATGGTGGAACATGAGCCCTTTATCACAATTTGTTTCTGTAAAATCATGAAATTGTAGAAAATATGCTTTGGATGAGTTATTGACTCTTAAGAAATTGAATTAGTATCAGTGGAGATAAAATGGTTGAGCACTTTGGGTTAAGTATTGCATCGTTTAACAGTGCTTATTGATTCCTCTTCACAGTATTGAGCTCAATTACTCACCCTGTCTGAATTGCCATCATCAGCATTCTGAATTCTTAATAAGTTTGCAAAAATCACCAGAATTATGCAGAAAAAACAGTGGAGAGAATTGTAATCTGAATTCCTATCAGTAACTTAATTTGGTTTTCAAAGTGGTTTTGATCATAAAGCTTGCACTTTCATTGTGTTTCTGCATCAACTGAGATTGTCAGTGGGAAACTAGCTGCAGCTAGAGTATTTCCAGCTCAGATAGCCAAATGGACTTCAAGAGCTCTGAAAATGAGCTCTGCAATTCTCTGCAAATGTCAGAAAAGATTGTGTGCATTTCATCCAAGACGTAACCACCTCGTTATGTGTTGCCTCTGTCGGTGGCCAGACAGAATGAACTCTGGGATTAAGTTGGAGCAAAGAGGGGTGAAGAGTGATACAATAAATTACAGTGGTAACTGGGAAGGGAAGTTAAAAAAATAAGTAACTATAAAAATAATTGGGAGCAAAAGAAAGAATGTGAAATTAAATTATAAATATGTGTGTATATGATATAAATGTTATATATTCTATAAATGTGCATGCGCACACACACACAAACGCACGCTTTCAATTTTCTTTGCTGCTGCATAGTGTTGCACAAAGGAGAATGCACATGGAGAAGCACTGGGGAAATACTGGTCAAAAATGATTGCTTTAAAATGACTTTATGCTGTGTTAGTGCCAAACTAGAGATGGATTTTTTTCTCTGCTACACTGAGCAATTTATTAATCTACTCACACAGAATGGTACTTTCAGGACATCAACACCTAATAATTAACTAGATTGCTTTGGCATATTTCAAGAGTTCTCTGCAATAACATAGAATATACCAAAGAAGAAAGCAGTTTCTGACAGTAAAAATTTAGATGTGCATCAACTCCATACTTAAAATCTTGCTGAATAAATTTCTGATTTATATCATAGATTACTTCTGACTTTACAGATTTCCTTTATTATTTTGGCCAGAGAAATTAATAGCATTGATTTGCAGCATAACTCAATTCCAGATAAACAGACATCTGATCTAAGAATAGATTTTCAATGCACCCCAACACTACCAAGTTACCTGCTGTACAGAACTTCTGATTCAATTATAGATTTCCAATACAACTCACTGTGGCCTATTTATCCAATTACAGGGATTCATTAATCGAGATATTATAAACTTCTTATTCAAGTGTACAATTTGTCAGAATTAATCATCCGTTTAAGCTAAGTGCAGTTTACTGCCAAATTTAGCTCATAGCCATTTTAAGATTCCATGTGCACTGGTTGAAGATATACCTTCATTCTCACTTTTAAGTATTGCCCCACCTCTCAGTCAGTCTTACTCCTAGTACAGCTTCTCATAACAATGATAGAAAAAGAAAAAAATCTGTGAATACTATAAATCTGAAATATAAACAGAAAACGCTGGGAATTCTCAGTAGATCAGAATCTGTGAAATTGAAACGCAGCTATTGTTTCAGGTCAATAAACTTTCATCAGGATGGTTACTGAGCTGACTCGAAAATTATTGATTAGAAACATTTAATCTATTTCCCCCTTCATGGAAGCTACCTGGTTCACTCAGAATTTCCAGCATTTTTAACTTTTATCTCACATGGCTCTGTCATGCCCTCCTTTATTAATCCACACTTGTTGGCAGCTCAACACATTCTTAATATATCTCAACTTTTCTGTGGTTCTGATCCATATCACCTGCCCTGTCTCCATCTATCATTCCAGGAGTCATCTTCTTGCACTTTCCCTTAGGATTGAGGAAGAATTATTCCACTCCTGTTCCGTGGGTTGTGAGGTGGCTGTGGGAACAACAGACTCTTCCACGGCTGGGTAGTTTGTGAATGGGAGTGCTCCTTCTGCTGCTCATCCAGGGCCTCTGTGTGCTTCCAATGCATGTCCTTTATGTTTTCAATACCTTCCCTAATGCACTCCATTTTGAGGAGTCAGGAGTCAGTGGGCAAGGGAGATGTTGCAAACGTTCACTGAGGCTTTAAGCATATCTTTGAATCCTTTCCAACCATCCCCCTACCCTGCCACCCTTGGTAATCTCTATCCTAGCTTTGCCTAACAGACAAACGCTAAAAGTTTGTATTCTTTCTATAAGAAGAGAGATCAGTGCTATAATGCTCACCAGAATTCTGGTCAGACTAATAGATTCACCAAACCAAAACCCCGACCTCCAATGCAAACTCGCAAAATTACCTCCAAAATTTCTCAAATAAGATGTAATAAGATTATCTGCATACGTTCATGCCCTCTATGGTCCAGGTGTATGTATCCTAGTAAAATCAATGTTTATAACAAGTTCTGATAATGAAATTATCATATCACATTGGAGTTTCTCTCAATGACTCTTTAAGAGGGTGTCAAATATATATACTAGAATGCTTCCAGGAGAATCTAGGAGGTTAAAAGAGGATTCAAAAGAAGCATTTAAAATTGTGAAGAGCACAGACAAAGTTGAAGCAGAGAAACTGTTCCCATTGGAGGGTGAAGAACCAAAAGACATAGAAAGAAAGTGACAGGCAAACAACCCAAAAAATGACATTAAAAAAAACATCTTTTTTAAAAACAGAAAGTTGCTGGAGTCTGACAGACGGAGTAGTGGAGACAGATTCAGTCATGGCATTCAAAAAGGAACTGGATGTACTTGAAAGGAAAGAAAATCAGGATCTGAGAGCTACTTTTGAGTCAAGAATAATGTTTTTTTCCTAACAAGTACATCCAGTTCCATTTTGAATGCCATGATTGAATCTGTCTCCACTACTCTGCTGTGGGATGACTACAAATTTCTTCCTGTGTTAGGAATGAACTAAATTAGCTGCAGTTCCCACTTTTAAATCACTATCCACCAAGTGACACTGGCAACTTATTAGCGCAGGCAGCAGATTAGGGTTTGACCACAATAACCGATTGCAGTTGAATAGGCTGCAATGTTCATACATAGATGGATTGCTCAGAGAATTAAAGGCCTTTTAATGCTGGAGTCTACCCAACATAATGAGATGACAAAGGAGATGAAAATAGAACACAAAACTTATTGCATCTAGAAACCACTCCAGAATGTGATTCAATTTAAGCTTATTCTAAATTTCCCAGAACAGTGCTGACACCACTAAAAGATGGTTTTATTGTTGGTTAATAGCTGCATTTTAAATGAGATAAACTCCTGAGCTACCACTCAGTTTGCTTTCGCTGGAAGATAGTTGACAATTTGGTTGAATCTGCTGATTTAAGGAGAAAAGGATCTATACAAACTTAGATACAAACAACACAGAAACAGGCCATTACAGCCCACCAGAGCTATGCTGACAGTGATGGCTTTCTACGCTAATCCCATTTGCCCACATTAAGGCCATATGTCTCTGCTCCCTTTCTACCCAAATACCTGTCCAAATGCCTTTAAAACATTGCAATAGTATCTGCCTCCACCACCACCTCTAGCATCTCGTTCCAAATATTCACCACCCTCTGTGTGAAAAAGCTATCCCTCAGATCACCTTTAAACTTCTCCCCTCTCACTTTAAACCTGTGCCCTCCAGTTCCAGACACCCCTGCCCTGGGAAAAAGATGGTAGGCCACAACCAGTAAGCTTACGGGCCCTCTCAATGCTTCCTCTCCTGACTCTGCCTACTCTTGTCACTGGACTTGCCTGTTCTATTTTCTACACGCAAGACAGCCTCTACCTGCTGCACTGTTATTCTGGGTCCCACCACTTGCCTCACTAGTTTAAACCTCCCTGCAAGGATATTGGTCTCCCACCAGTTCAGGTGCAACCCATCCTTTTTGTACCGGTCACCCCTCCCCCAGAAGGGATACCAATGATCTAAAAACCTAAAGCCATTCCTCCTGCACCAGCGATTTAGCCACACATTCATCTGTCCTGTCTTACTATTTCTACACTCACCAGCACCAGGCACAGGGAGTAACCCTGAGGTTACAACCCTGGAGGTCCTGCTTTTCAACTTTCTACCTAACTCCCTAAATCCCCTTTGCAGGACCCCATCTCTCCTCTTACCTATGTCATTATATGAAAATGGCACAAAAATTGATGGAATTGTGAATAGTGAGGAAGGTTGTCAAAGAATTTGGCAGAGAAATGACAGATGGAGTTCTATCCGGGCAAGTGTAAAGTGATGCACCTTGCATGGTCAAGTGCAAGAGGAAAATATAAGGTAAATGGCTGGACCCTGAAGAGCACTGATGTACAGAGGGATCTTGGGGTGCAAGTCCATAGATCCCTGAAAGTAGCAACACAAGGTGGTAAAGAATGGCGTACGAGATGCTTGCCTTCATCAGTTAGGGCATTAAATATAAAGTTGGGACATCATATTGCAGCTCTATAAAACTTTGGTAAAGCCACATTTGGAGTATTGTGTGCAGTTCTGGTTGCCACACTATAGAAAGGATGTGGAGGCTTTGGAGAGGGTGCAGAAGAGCTTCAGCAGGAGTGCCCGGGTCCTGTCACTCCCTGCCCTCCTCCAGGCTGGGGCCTCTTGATGCTGCACAGATGGCTTGCTGATCTTCCCCTGTTGCCGATCATGCCACACTCCCCCACCCACCTCCGATCACATATCCCACCCCAACTCCTCTCCCTCCCCTCTCTCCTCCGAGCCCCCTTCCCCCCAATCCTGAGCCTTCCTCCACCTATTACCTTCTTCTGATCCTGTGCCTGGCCCCAGTTCTAACCCTGCCACATCTTCACCATCTCCTCTGACCTTGCCCTCTCTGACACTGAGTGGTCTGTCCTCAGCAGAGTCCTCACCTTTGTACCCCTGCGCTCGTATCTCAATGAGTTCCAGACCCACCATGCTGTTGAGTTCTTTTCTGTTGCCTACACCTCCGTGCCTTTTTTGTTGGTAAGGAGTCCTCAACCCAAAACATCAATTGTCCATATCCCTCCACAGATACTGCCTGACCCACTGAGTTCCCCCAGCAGCTCATTTTTTTCCACCAGGATGGGATTGGAATGTATTAGCCATAAGGAGAGGTTGGACAAATTTGGATTGTATTCTCTGGATCGTATTCTCTGAGGGGTGAGCTGATAAAAGTATATAAAATGATGAGAGGTGTAGATAGAATGGATAATCAGAGTCATTTTTCCCCGGATGGAAATGTCAAATACTAGAGGGCATAGGTTTAAGATGAAAAAGGGGAAAGTTTAAAGGAGGTTTATGAGGGAAATTCTTCACTCAGAGTGTGATAGGTGCTGTCAGGGGAGATGGTAGAAGCAGATGAGATAGCAACATTTAAGAGGCATTTAGACACATGAACAGGCAGAGATGAGAGCAATACAGACCACTGCAGACATATGGGATTAGTTTAGATGGGTTTCATGGTCAGCATGGTATCCTGAAGGATCTGTTCCTGTGCTGTACTGTTCTATGTCCTATGTTAGTATGAATATGGACTACAACTCTGGCTGCTCACTGTCCCCTTTCAGAATGTTCTGTATCCACTCCAAGACATCCTTGACCTGGCACCAGGGAGGCAATACACCAGCCTGGAATCTCGCAGAAACTCTCTGTCACAGAAATGTCTGCCCGTTCCCCTGACAATAGAGTCCCATGTCACTACTGTTTGTCTGGACTTTGTCCTTCCCTGCTGTACACCAGAGCCAGTCAGAGTGCCACCGATATAGCTGTTGATGCTCTCCTCTGAGAGCCCATCCACCCCCCACGCCCACTCCCATCCAAAAGGCCATTCAGGTTTTTTTCAGGAATGTAGTCAATTACAAGTACATCCAGAAGCCTTTGTTTTTCTCATGCTACAAACTAATGAGTGGTCAGTATAACCAGCTAGATCTCTCACGTTACGCACAGATAATACTGGCACTATACCAACATGACCAATACAACAACATATAATACCCAGGAAACGTATGAATGCCCTCAGGAAAGAAACCATCAAGTCAGTGGGAGGTTGGAGAGTTTGGAGCTGGTACAGAATGTGCAAATTCAATGAGCAATTTAAATATCTTGTTCATTTTTGATATTCAATGTAATCAACTTTATATTCAAACACAATGTTATCATGTTGGCTGCCAAAATGTTCCTTTTTATCTCAACACTCCCATTAAGTAAACAGTATTAGGAGAGCAAGAGCAAATCCTGAGCAAAAAAGTTCACAGGAACTTGAACAAAAAATACAACTCTAATGTCACTGCAGTTAAGACCTGAAAGGATGTTTACTGCACCCACTGATTTTAGGAATGAGTTTGTAACATTAACAAGAGGCCTTACCAGAAATCTTCAGAGTGCATAATCTCTCCAGTAAAAACCTCATAAACTCAAGTCTCCTTGTGAAGGGTCATTCTGCTTGCTGCCTGATGTGCAACTAAAACTCTCTTGAAAAACAACATGCAAAACATATAAAAATTCTTCAGTAGTAATGATTCATTACAAAATTAAATGACCATAGACAAATTACATGGACTGATGCTTATGACTATCCCAGAACAACCAGGACTAGTCATTAACAATGTGGGCCCTTGCTTTTCATTAATAAAACCTGGAAATTCCAGCCAGTTCCTTCAGCAATTTGATTTTTGCTTAACTGTGGGATTTCAGTTTGAATGGTTGATTGCCAAGGATCCACTCAGAACTATCAGCCTTAACTAGCACAATTTGAACCACTATCTTTCAATGGAACAAGCATATTAAGCATATCACAACCTAATTCTAGGCTGATGATTTAAAACATCTGAAGGGATTAATACCAGAAGATGTATCTTCCAAATAAACTCAAGATTACCGGAGCTTTTCTTTTCAACTAATGTTGCATAAGTCAACATGACCTCTCTCCTTTCTCTTTCTCCCCTCCACTCCACTCCTACAGCAAGTGGTAAGGACCATTAGGTACCTTGGCTCCCTTCCATCTCCATTGGTCTCCATTTGTTACCTTCAGGTGCCATTGTCTCAACCTAGTCTATTTACAAATTACCAAGGAATGTAAAGCTGTAATCAGCGATGTTATTTCAATTGATTCATAACCTATGCTAATTGCACCTCTTGATTAAACTCACACATGCAAATATAACCTCAACACTGCTATAAATAAAACAAATTAACCTCCAGCTTTCTTCTCCCTTCAAGGTTTCAAAGCTTGAGCAGTTTGTAACTTTTTTCCACTGGTCAAAACTTCAGATTCCATCATGCTGTCCAACCTGAAGAGAAGATTGAGTACTCGGAATAAAGTGTTGCTCTTCTTTTAATTAGGAACTTGTCAGTGAATAGCAAGAGGGAGGACCTTACACAGACAATGAGAGTTGCTTGTGTATATTGGGAAAGATTAATATGTCATAGAGTCATAGGGAGGTGCAGCAGAGAAACAAGCCTTAGGCCCATAGAGGCCACACTGACTATCAAGAACCCATCTTCTACATTAATCCTACCCCAACCCATTTTATTCTCCCCACAATCCCATCAACTCCCCCTCCCCCATATTCTGCCAATTATTTACACACCAGGGACAATTTAATATGGCCAATTAACTTACCAGCTCAGATGTTTTTGGGACATGGGAGGAAACTGGAGCAGCCGGTGGAAGCCCATGCAGTCACAGGAAGAATGTGCATACTCCACACCGGAGGTCAGTATTGACGCCAGGTTGTTGAAGCTGTAAAACAGCAGTTCTACCAGTTGCTTCACTGTGTCATTAAACAAAAAGCAATGCGTACAAGCTAGCTGCACTGAGATTTCTCAGCTGAAGCCACTGTCAGTGTCTTCTGCAGATCAGAAATACTTCTTAGTCCTGAAGTTGTTTTTCACTCTTTCTGATGGGAATTCAGTGACAAACTTTTTGCATGATCTCTATCCAACTGAAGGCCTCTTAAGAACAGCAATGCCTTTTCTCTATGACCACATCCTTTTAAGTACTATCATCCGGGAGGAAAACTAACACATTAGCAAATAGTATAAAAAATAGGCATTGGCAAAGAGAATTCAGACAGCACTTAAAGGTGATACAGCCCCACCATGTATTGCTCCCTACCCAGTCTTTGTAGTTCACACCTACTTGGTGGCCATAGACAGGAAGATCTCAGGAACCTGTCCTTTTACACTGCTCTCTCAGTGGCAATGAAGATGAGTGTCATGGTCAATTTCTATGATGTGGGCTCTTTTCTTGTAACTGTACCAAACCTGTGCTGTATCAACCAGGCTACACTGCAGTTAAGTGTTCACAAGAGAGCTGGGGTGGTGTGGGGTGGGAAAATGGGGTGGGGGGAAGTTGGTGGTGGGAGAGGTGTTTATCACCTTTTTGCTCTTCAGCTCACCTGCCAATATAATAAAATTCTATAGCTTTGTTACCCCTAAACTCAACTATTCCAGTACACTTCTGGTGAACTATCATCATTCTACTTTCTCTAAAGCTCTGCTGCCCAAAACAAAGCCATGTCCTGTTCATGAATCATCCCAGTCCACGTGACCTACCTTGGTTCCAAGTTAAGCAACGTCCTGATTTTAAAACACTCACTCTTCTTTTCAACTCACTTCATGATGTCATCCTGTGTTATCTCTGTTATCTCCTCCAGACATAGAATCCTCCCAGATAATATGCTTCTCCATTTCTGGGCTCTCACACATCCCTGAGTTTAAATACTCCAACACCGATGACTGTACCTTAAGTTGATAAGGTCATAAACTCTGCAATTCCAATCTTAATCCTCTCCACTTCTCCTAAGGATGTTCCTTAAACCCTAACTCTTTAACTAAGCATTTAGTCATTTGACAGAATCATGTTGAGCAGTAGGGAAGGCTCAAAGGGCTGAATGGTGTAGTCCTGCTCCTATTTTCTATGCTTCTGGAGGTCCAAGGGGCAGTCTCTCACACCCAGGTATTTCAAACAAGATATGTGGTGGAAGAAGTTGATGGTCAAATGAGTGAGACAGGTTTTGCCTCTCTCTGGATATTCTCTATTCTGAAGCTGCATTGTTTAAAAGTACTGCCTTTTAAAAAATTATCCATGGGGTCTTTATTATTCATACCTAATTGTCCTCAAGAAGGTGATTATGTAGGTATTTCCACCGGGCTCAGAGTTTTTCTTTGATGCATTGGTGATACCTTTGTTAGAGAACTGTTAAGAGTCAACCACATTGTTGTGGATCTGGAGCCATAGATCTGTCACATCAGGTAGGAGCAACAGTAAATCTGATGGGTTTTTATGTCCATCAGGTAATGTCATGATTGCCATTTAATGTTTCTCTTTTTGTGAAAAGAATTTAATTTTTTTAAGTAACTGAATGTGATGAAAGATTGTGTACTGACATAGAAATGATGCAACTCAGTATATGGATATTAAAGGCCAATGGTCAAGGGTCTCTTATAACTACAACTGACCTTTAATTTTGATATGCTAAGTTACATCAAACAGTAAAAGATCTTTCATCACTGGAGGTCCAAAGATACATTTACACAGGGGCTGTCTAGGTCAGCTCATCTTCACTGGAGGAGTTACTGGCGTACATTGAGCATCTCCCAAGTTATATTGTTGAAATTCAGAAAGACTAATATCCCACACTCCCTCAACCATTTCTTCAGCAAAATAGAAAACAAAAAAAGTTCTGTATTGATAAAAAAAATGGAAACACTCAGTAGGTCAGGCAGCATCTGTGGAAAGAGAAACAGAGTTAACATTTCCAGTTGAAGGCCCGTTATACAGAGTCTCTGAAAAAAGAGTCTTGGACCTGAAATGTTAAGTTCGTTTCTCTTTCCATAGATGCTGCCTAATTCAAAAACCCATCAAAATTTTTGCATGCCTGGAACAATGCTTGAAAATTCTAAACGATGTTACTGACATTTGAATATGAGCATCCCGTACGCCTCATGCTATGAATCTAAGGACTGGCTCACCTTTCCTCTCTTGCCTCACCCCCATAAATCTGATGAATTGCATTCACACATATGCCTCATAACACATTTGATTGCAAAATGTTTGTGGGAAGAATTATATAAAGAAAACATGATTAAAGGGAGAAGCGAAGCATTTCTATTTTATCACAAGCCAGTTGTGACAATGCAGCCAGCACTTTGTCTTGTTTCTATGGCACCGTGCTCAGTTTTTTTGATTCTTGGGATATGGTTTTCAGTTTAATCAGCTCTTGGGGATGAAAGGATGAGCTAATGTCATTTTAGCTCAAGGACCTCTGTGTTACCAATCCAACAACCTCATGAAAATTGATATCATTGCATGTCTAGCATGGTTCTGGATATTGTCACTAACATTTGTACCTTTTCTGTCCAAAGGCAACATTATCATTTCACACAATTAATTCTAATTCAGGTAGCTAAATCAAAACATACCAAAATTCATCTGACTGACTCAATAGTCATACACAGACATGCATGTCCCTTTCAGGATATCCTGAAAGCCTTTGCAGCCAATGAAGTGCTTTGAAAGTATTCTCACAGTTGTATAGTTGGAATAGCCGGAGCTTAGTTGCCAAAGCAGGCTCCCACAAACAGCAATACAACAGTGGTCCAATAATCTGGTTGACAGAAGGTTAAATACCAGCCACGGCACTGGGGACGTCTCTGTTCCTCTCATATAGATCTGTTGGATCTTTTACATCTGCGTCATGAGCTTTCTTTTATTTCAAAAGTAAACTTTATTCATAATAAAAATATATATACAAAAGAATAAACAGTGCAAGGCTTTTTACATTCTTAGCATCATATGATCAATATATTCAGTAATTTTTTTTAAACCATGGCACCATTGCCGCTCCTGTGGCCCCCTGGGGTGACACAACCTTTCAGTGTTCGAGGGGCTTCCCCACCCAACTCAGCCCCTCCATGTGCAGTAGCACAAGGAGCCTAGACTGTGGTCCTTCCCCACAAAGCCTTAGCATTGGCTGCACCGAGCTTCAGGGCCCTCCTCACCGTATACTCTTGTAGACTGGAATGGGCCAGTCGTAGCATTCCCTGTGGACATCTCGCTGGGGTGGAAGACCATAAGTTTCAGGCAGATCAAAGAGCATCTTCCACTGAGGTGATGATCTTCAGGCAGCACTTGATGTCTGTCTCGGTGTGTGACCCTGGGAACAGCCCATAGATCAGAGACATCCATGTGAGGAGCAGGCTGGCTACTTGGTTAAGGTCTCATCCAAATGACTGCATCTTTAGCAGTACACTGCACATTCAGTATCAACACTGAAATATAAGGCTAAATCTTTGCACTTAAATGTGTGGAGTCGGGTTGGAATCTCTAGAGTGGAAGTGCATTGCTTTTCCTTGTACCCCTCTTGGAAGCTTTGTCTCTAATTGATCCATTGTTGTCTAAGGGAGATGGCTCTGGGCAAATTACCTGCTGTTTCCCTATATTATAGCAATGACTAAAATTCAAAACTCAGTACTTCTTTGACTGTGAAGTGCGCTGGGATATCAAGTGGTTGCAAGGGGAGCCTCATAAATGCAAATCTGTGCTTTCTTTTCCCTGTAGCTTCATCCAAATCTGGGATACAACTGACCTTTCCTGATTGTATGAAGAGGCAGGATAGAAGCAGGACAAGAAAGCACTATTTTAAAAAGAGCAGTGAAAATAAAATCCAATAAAACAGCCAGACACAATCTCTTGTCCACTTTTATGGTTGACTTTTAACAGGCCTTTAACAAAGGTATCACCAAGGCATCAAAGAAATAATTTCAAATGCATTACCTTCTTTGGGATAGAACACCAATATTATAGAGACCTCCGGAACTCTTGGCTTATGTCTATTACTCAACTCCCAATTGGGAAACAAGCATCCAATGGGAATAATAATAGACAATACTGCAAAGGATTAAGAAGTGCAGCTAAGAAGATGTAATTCTGAGGTTCTATGTTTTTATACACTTAAATTTCTAGATTAATTTGTGTCTGATCAATGTTCTCACGTGCAGACTTCTCCTGATCAGCAGGATGTCCATTAATTTGCACCCACTGTACTGGCAACAGTGGTGTTTATTGTAGGGTAGTGATTGGAACCTAAAGATCCCCTTGGTTGTAGTGACTACAATATTATAGGATTCCAGGTGCAGTTTGAGGGTGAACACCACAGGACCAATCTACCTTCTTCAACTTAAATAAGGGCAATTATAATGGTATGAAGGTGGAGTTGACTAAGGTGTAATGGGAAAATAAGCTGAGAGACAGGTCAGTAGATGAACAGTTGCAGAAATTTAAACAGTTGGTCCATTATGTTCATCAGGAATTTATCCCAAATAGAAGGAGGGACTCCATGGGAAAGAAGCACAATCTGTGGTTAACGAAAAGGGTCAAGGATAATGAATTGAAAAGTAGGGCATACAAAGTGGCAAGGGCTGGTGGTGGCCAAGAGCACTGCTAAGTTTTTAGGATCCAGCAACAAAAGACTAAAAAACTCATCAGGAGGGAGAAAATTGATTTTGAGAGGAAATTTGTATGTAATATCGAAACAAGCAGTAAGAGTTTCTATGGATATATAAGTAGAAAGGAGGTAACTAAGGTGGGTGTGGGACCCCTAGAGAACAAGGCTGGGAAACAAAGATATGATAATCAATCTTTGCATCAGTCTTCAATGTTTGAAGACACAGCAAATATGCCCAAATTAACAGATTTAAAGGAAGTGGCTGCAGAGATAGTGGACCCATAGATCCATTAGTTGAATTTTTTCAACACTTGTTAAATTTTGGAAGGATAACAGAAGGAAAATAGCCAATGTTTATAAAAAACGAAGGCAGAAGGTGGGGAACTACAGATCAATTAGTTTAACATCTATTGTTGGCAATAATCAAAGAGATTAAAAATTTAATCATTTCAAAAGCTGAAATTAATCAAATGTCAATGTATTTGACAAATTTACTCAAATTCTTTTGGGATGTGACAAGGAGAGTTGATAGAGGAGGGAGCTATAGATGTAGTGTATTTAGATTTCCAAAAGGCATTTGACAAGGGTGCCACATAAGAGGCTGGTGCACAAATTGGTAGTGTAGCGGTTAGTGCCACTGCCTGTAAGGAGTCTGTACGTTCTCCCGTGTCTGAGTGGGTTTCTTTCGGGTGCTCCGGTTTTCCTCCCACATTCCAAAGACATACAGGTTAGGAAGTTTGTGGGCATGCTATGTTGGTGCCGGAAGCATGGCGACACTTGCAGGCTGCCCCAGAACATTCTGCGTAAAAATGCATTTCACAGTGTGTTTCGATGTACATGTGACTAATAAAGATCTTATCTTATCTTATCTTAAAAAATTAAGAGCCCAAGGTATTGGAGGAAGCATGCTAGCATGGATTGAAAACTGGCTATCACATAGAAGACAGAGAGTTGGAATAAATGGATCCTTTTCAGCCTGGAAGGATATAATCTGTGGAGTACCCCTGGGATCAGTTCTTAGTCCTCAGTTGTTTACTATTTACATTAATGACCTGGAGGAGGGAACAAAATGTAACATTTCCAAGTTTGCTGATGATATGAAAATGGGCAGAAGGGCATGTTGTGCTGATGACATTCTGCAATGGGATGTAGATAGATTTCATTAAAATGCAAATACAGTCTAATGTGGGGAAGTGTGAGGTCAGGCACTTCAGTGAGAGGAATCAAAAGGAAGATTATTATTTAAAAGGAGTGAAGCTGCAAATGAGCTGTAAATGCTGGTGTTCTAGTGCATGAATCACAGCAGGCAGGTCCAACAAGTAGATCAGAAGCAAAATGCCATTCTGGCCTTCATTATGAAGGGTTTGAGTTTAAGAAAGTGAAGTTTTGTTACAGTCGTATAGGGTGTTGTATACATGCAAAATCATGCACAGTTTTGGTTATCTCACCTAAAGAAAAAATACAGTAATAGCTGGCACAGAAAATGAGCTGAGGCCAAAAACGATCAGCCATGATCATATTGAATGGCAGGGAAGGCTTGAAGGGCCTGCTAGTCCACTCCTGCTCCTGTTTTAATGTATTCATGTATTCTCATGAATGTAGAACCCAGTGTTAACTAATAAAGTCCTGTGAGAGAGCATAGTGGATTTACAAGGTAGAAACACTTCATAAAAGTAATGAGGACATAAAATAAATTCACATTTGTTGTGCCAGCAGAACTTGGAAATAAAACAGCTCCTTGGTATTAATGAAATTGGAGTTGTCTTTTATGGCTGTAACAAAGTATCTGAAGAACTGATCGTGGATTGGTAATGTTGATGAATTACAGAGAATGTAGGAACAAGAAGGATAGGAGATTTGGCCTTCAGTTGTACTATAACAAAGCCTTGTCACGTTTGTTCATGCTAAAATTACTTAATTTTCTGATAAAATTGAAATCAACTGACTTACCAATTTTAAGTAAACTTTTCTAACAGAATTAGGACCAGTTTTGCAATGTAGTTAACTCTTAATTATCCCTTCAAGCCAATTAGGGATGGACAATAAATACTGGCATTTTAGCAATGACCTCATCCTGTGAACAAATAAATAAGAAGTACATTTGCCATGCACCCATTTCCCACTCAGCTCTAGCTATTTGACGTCTTTGACAATTTTCACCAATCCCTTACTGGGAATAGATAAGGTCAGCTTCATGGTTTATGATTTCAGTGCTAGTTCTCAACTCAGGTGAATTATCAGCCATTATGACTTTATGGCTTTGTGTCATAAACACTGTTGACACTTATGAAGAATTTTAATTATGAAATATTGTCTCAGTTTTTCTCATTCCATTAGCACAGCCTAACCTGCTGGGCATGTCTCACAGTCCTGCTTTTTAGCAACACATTGTGTTTCTTCATCACCCTCTAAATACCCACATTAACGTATCTGACTAGATGACTTCTGTAACTCATCCCACAACAGTTGTCACCTTACCCTATCACAGATATTCCCTTTGTCCTATCCATCCCTCCCACATCTTCTCTACAAATTAAAACTATAGTTTATGTATCTCCCTTTCCCAGTTCTGGCGTAAGGGCTTTGACCTGAAATGTCAATTCTGTTTCTCTTTCCATAGATGCTGCCTGACCCTTTGAGTGTTTCCATCCAGTATTTTCTGTTTTTGTTTGAGATAGAGGGCCCTTCTTAATACTTCCAGGCCACAGTGATACCAGGTACCATAATTCTCAAACATATTGTGCCCCTAATGCCTGGTACATTCACCCCTTCTCTGTTTACTATTGATGACTATCCTCTGCTATCTAGTACCTTTCACCCATATTTGTAGTGCATTCATCTGTTTCTCCCCTTACCCTTATCTCATCACTGTTTCCAGGCAGGGTGTTTTGAGGTGTGTCTCAAGATTTGGTGTGGATTTCTGTTAATTCATCACATCTCCACTATGTTTCCTGTACCTTCAATCTCTGTCCGATGTTGAACAAATATATCTACATTTTTAAGATTTCTCTTGCTACAACTTCACTATAGGTCTGCAGTTTGTCATACCAGATTGTGTTGCTTCTGGATAGGATGCTTCTATGGCGCATCAATAAAAATTGGTGAGGGTTGATGGTGGCTGAAGCAGGAAAAGACTATTTGGCCCTTCAAGCCTGCTCCACACTTCAATACAACCAAGGCTGAACATTCAAATTCAATATCCTATCCAGTTTACTCCTCATAGTATAGGATCTTGCTAGCTCTTAACAAAATATGCAAAGTCCCAAACTATAACATTTAGATCTACTATTTATAAATCCTCAAGAATGTAAAATATATTGCTTGACTAGAAAGTAATCAATGCAAGAATCAAGTAGAAAGAGAAGAATAAGCAACCAACTCCAGATGTCAATTGAGAGCCAGCTCTTAGGATCCATAAATCAATGAAAAAGAACAGTGAATCTCTTTGGAAAGCATGGACTAATCAAAGTTAACAGGTATGGATTTATTCAAGGCAAATCTTGATTCATTAGTTAGTTTGAGATTTTGTTTTGAAGAGGTAACAAAGGGAATGCAGGAGATGGTGGAGTTTATAGATTTCCACAGATGTTGGAAAAATACAGAAAAATGAGCAGGAAGAAAATATAACATCGGTAGAAAGTTGGTTGACAAATTGAAAGCAAGAATCTGATGTTGCTTAGATTGGGAAAAGGCTATATTCTGGACAATGTTGGATCCATTGCCTGTATGTAGTATGGGAGATGTTGGGGAACTGAGAATAAAGGAAGCAATCCCGAAATTAGTCAATGATGCAAAGCTAAGCAAACAGCAAAAACAATTGAGAAAGGTCAGGCAGACAGACAAGTTAGAACAGTGGATGGTCAGAGAGCAGATCCAATTTAATATGCGTAAGTGTCTGATAACACATTTCTGGCAGACGAAACAAGAAATGAAAAGTCACGAAAGGCTGTAAATAAACAGATAAACAAGTAAATAATCTAGGGTTTCAAATTCATTATAAAAGGGTTAACAGGATCTTGGTTATTACAAGTAGAGGTGCAGAGTGTGAGAGTAATGGATTTTTATTGAATGCCAATGGGATCAGAGTAAACGGAGAAAATTCATTTTCTCAGATGAGGTGTTGGTTGTCATATCAAAACGGCAAATTAAGTAGGAAAGCTGGGAAAAACTACCCCTCATAATACTTTACCACAGTGTGGCTGAGGTAAAATCCAAGCTTTAAATGATTATGAAACTAATTAGTTAAAGCTGAGATGATCACAGAGCATTGGGAATCATGTAGGATGGGGAATAGTATTGGATTGCTCGAAGACAGAACAGAGTTAAAGAACACTTCTGTGCTCTGAACATTTTCGGTTCTTTACTTATCTGGAAGTTTATCTTATTTTCTATTTATTAGCCCCCAACTGTACACAAATTGTCTTTCATGTTTGCTTCTGCAAAAGGTAATTCATCACCTAAGTGTTTTGGGATATCCTCGGGTTAGGAAACATACAACAAAAGAAAAACTAAACTGATATAGAAGACTGAGGTTGATTTTATGCACATAATTTATATCAAATTCTCTTCATTAAAAGTTTCTGGTGAACTTGTGTTGTTTTTATCAGAAGAAGTTGCTGTAGTTTTTATTTCCTCCACTCAGTAATGGACTCAATTTTGAGCAAATTGACTGTTGTACCAAGGACCGCTTGATGTGTGTCATTCTTGCCACCCCAATTGGCTACACACTGTTGTCTGCGGATACTCTATGAGCCCATCTTTAATTGGTTATTCTATGGTATGTCCTCCACAATTGCAGAGCCCAGGGTTTTTCACGTGGTAAAGAGTAGATCATCACATGAGAGTCCTGATTCGGGGATTCAATCCAAAACATCGACAATTCCTTTCCTCTCACAGATGCTACTTGACTTGCTGATTTCCTCCAGCAGGTTGTTTGTTGCTCCAGATCATCTCATGATTTTTTTTAAACCAGAAAACCTCTATATTTCTTTATAATATGTTATTTTTAAGGACATCTAAGAGAATGAAGGTATACACTGATCATAGGAATGCATCCATCTTTGAACCAGTGCTTCAGCAAGAAATGGAGGTTAAAAGAGAAAAATAGGAGCCAGAATAGAATTCAGTAAAACAAAACTTACTAAAAATTAGTAAGTGAAAGAAACAAATATGCAGAGGGAGGAAATTATGAGAGGCTTAGGCTGAATTTGTAGAATCTATTTTCATTACCAGGATGAATAATAACTAGGGGGTTGGGAGGGAATGGGAAGAGAGCACAGCTTTAGTGAAACTGGAGGAAGGATTAGAGGACAGTTGGGGTAAATCTTTTTGACCCAATGTGGTCTGAAGCTCCTGACCTGAAAGTGTGGTAAGGACAGGGACCTTCACTATATCTAAAACATACCCGGAAAAACACCTGAGATATGTAAACTGCATGACTCGAGACCAAAAGTTAGAAAGAATCAGAATCAGAATCATGTTTATTATCACTGACATATGTTGTGAAATTTGTTGTTTTGTGGCAGCAGTGCAAGACATAAAGACATAAAAATTACTATGAGTTACAAAAATAAATAAATAGTGCAGAAGAGGAATAACGAGGTAGAGTTCCTGGGTTCATGGACCATTCAGAAATCTGATGGCAGAGAGGGAAAAAGCTGTTCCTGAAACATTGAGTGGTGGGTCTTCAGGCTCCTGTACCTCCTCCCTGATGGTAGTAAACATGAAGAGGGGATGTCCGGGTGGTGAGGGTCCTTAATGACGGATGCCGCCTTCTTGAGCACCGCCTCCTGAAGATGTCCTCGATGGTGGAGAGGGTTGTGCCCAGGATGGAGCTGCTGACATGGGTACTATGGGAGGAATGGCCTCCATCCATTCCAGAAGCTTCTATGATTTAATACAATGATTCTAATGAAAGTGAGTAATATCTGGACTAATGTGTGTGGAAATTAGAAGTGATAAGGTAATCTTGGTCATAAAACACAATAGCTTAGGAATTATTGTCAGCTGCATTGTTGTATGATGATTTAATATGCTATTCAACAGGGCCATTAATGCCTCAAAGACCACTGAAGTTGTATGATGGACACAAATTTGAATATCAGAAATTAGGCTGCAAGACATCAAGGAGACATCATTTTAAAACCACAGTTATGGATATTTCTACCCCTCAGTACTTCAGGTCAGAGTATATAGATCCCATGCTTCACCAAGATAAGTAAATCGTCATTGTACAAAGCTGACCTTTGATGTAGTGAGGTTGACTTTGCAGAGCCTTGTGATACTTAGGTGGAGTCATTCGACTCCTGGGGTTAAGTAGCATGACGTCTTAGAATGTAATAGAAAGAGTGCACATTACGAAAGCAGCAAAGGACATTCAGTATTTTAAATGATTTAAATACAGATAGAGAACAATCAGAATCACTCTAATCTCAGTGAAAATATCATGTCAAATTAGAAAGAGGGGTGCAATTACTGAAGTTTGCCAAGTTGAAAAAGTTACTGTGAGTAAGCAGTAGTCATGACAAGTAAAGTAAAAGGTCAGGAATAACACTACTGCAGGACTCCAACATCACTGAATACGGTTAAAAATTCCCAGTGATATGTTTGTAAAACAAAAGTAACCTTTGGCCGTGAGATCTGAAGACTCGAGAAAAGCACAAACACAAGATGACTATCACTTAACATAATTAACACCTAAATCATCCAGACCTGTGTGGCAAAAAAGAAATACCTCATGAGATGCAAATGGACATAATTTACAGGATTGTTTCTGACCTGTCCTGATCAAAATTAGGGTAAGCACATTTTTTTCACAACTGCGGGATATTCCAAATTGTTTCCTAGAAAACAAAGCACGGCCATTGTTTTAATGTAAGTAAACACAACAGCTAGTGTTTGCACAACAAGGGTCCACACATTTCAGGAAAATTCCAGAAAAGCAAAGGACTGCAGATGCTGGAATCTAGATGAAAAACATGATGATGCTGGAGGAACTCAGCAGGCCAGGCAGCATCCGGGGAGAAAAGCAGGCGGTCAATGTTTCAGGTCGGGACCCCTCTTCAGGACTGAAGATAGGAAAAGGGGAAGCCCAATATATAGGGGGGAAAAGCAGAGCAGTGATAGGTGGACACAAGAGAGAAGGTGGGGTGGGCACAAGGTGGTAATAGGTAGATGCAGGTAAGAGATAGTGATAGGCAGGTGCGGGGAGGAGGAGAGAGCAGATCCCCTGGGAGATGGGTCAGAGGTAAGGAGAGAGAGGGATAAAAAGAGGCTAGGAAAGGGAAGAAGAGAAGAAACATGGTGGGGGGGAGGGTTATCTAAAGTGGGAGAATTCAATATTCATGCCGTTAGGCTGCAAGGTTCCAAGATGGAAAATGAGGTGCTGTTCCTCCAGTTTGCACTTGGAATTTTCCTGGCAGTGGAGGAGGACGAGGACAGACTTATCAGTGATAGTGTGGGAGGGGGAGTTGAAGGGACATTCAGTAATCGCCTCCCCCACAACCCCACCCCCCCCCGACCATGCTTCTTCTTTCCTTTCTTAGCCTCTTTTTTCTACCTTTTTTCCCTCTTTCTCCATACCTTTGACCCATCCCTCAGGGGATCTGCTCTCCCCTCCTCCCCTGTACCTGCCTCTACCTATCACTACCTTGTTCCCACCCCACCTCCCCTCTTGTGTACACCTATCACTGCTCTGCTTTTCCCTCCTATATATTGGGCTTCCCCTTTTCCTATCTTCAGTCCTGAAGAAGGGTCCTGGCCCGAAACGTTGACCACCTGCTTTTCTCCACAGATGCTGCCTGGGCTGCTAAGTTCCTCCAGCATCACTGTGTTTTTCATAAGGAAAATTCCAATTGTTTCTAATGTCATTTACTTACTTAAAATGTCCATGTTCACATAAAATTGATCTTTAACAAAAAAGTAACCTTAAAAAAACATCCTCTTAAATAGAATTATTTGTTGAATGCTAAACATTTAAACTTCATGGTCTGTTAAAGCAGGAATCCTCCAGACCAGAGTTGATGGTTTGAGAAAGCATGACCTTTTGGTGATCTTCAAGATAATGGATTACTCTTCAGGAGACCGAGCATCAGGTGAAGTATTGCACCAGCAAAGTACGGAGCCCTTTACATTATATTATCAGTGCATTTCAAACTCAACCCCCAACTGTGGAAATGTGACCCGTTAATTGCCAGTATTGTCCATCACTGTGGCCTCTGAATGAGTATTAATTGCTGTGAATTCAAGGGCAATTTTGTGGAGTGGAGAATTGTTCATTACAAACTACAGAGTCTGTGCAAACATAATATATTATGCAGCTATAATAGTTCCTTTCAACAACACTTTAATGGCTCTCTCTGTATTTTATGAAGGTTACAAGCCAATTCAGACCAAAGGACAGCTTCATAAAGCTAGCTTAAGAAAATCCTTTAAATCATCAAAGATGTTGGTCTCTTTTACAGTACTCCTTGTGTAATTCTATCATGTATGTTCAATACACACACAGTAAGAACCATGTTTTGGCTATGGATTTTGGCTACTTTTATTGTCTGAAGATAGGTTTTGCTGCTTGAATGTCTCTTTGCATGTGGATTTTAAAACATGGTTGATTATTTCTGAACATACTCAAGCAGTGTTAACAGAAATGATTAATTCTTATACAAATCTTGCAGTGTGTCATAAATTGGTGCTTTTCTGATTCTTTCTGAGTGGCCATTTTGACATGACCTATAAAAGTTATTTACCATTTTCCTTCCATATGAATCTTACACCTTCACATTGAATAGCAATGACCAACCCAGGGCTTTGTATTATTCCACAGAATTGGGGAAAAAAACCAATATATGTTGGAGGTCTTTCTTGTGATTATTTGAAGATTAGCCATTCATCACTGACAATCTATGCCTACTTTGAAAATACTTTGACTGTATATATTTCTAAATTCTAAACTCATTCAATACTGTCTAGATGACAACTGTAACCAGATTTAAAAGAAATACTTTGAGACATTCAGATGAAATGAAGAATCAGCAGTGATCTTTATGGCACCTGACTAGTCACAGCCTTCCAATCCAAAATGACCCATTTATTCCTCCATATCAATGACTTTTCAGGGAATTAAATGTAATGCATCTATGTTTGCTGATAGTAGTGTGGACTGGGAAAAGGATGTAGAGAGGCTTCAATGAGACATTAACGGATTAAGTGAATGGGCAAGGACATGGATGATGGAATATAATGTGGAAAAATATCTGAGGTCATCTGCTTTAGTGGAAGGATTATAAAGTCAGAATATTTTTTAAATAAAAAAGAGAATGAAAGGTGATGGTGTTCAGAGAGACCTGATTGTCCTTATTCACAAATCCTTAAAAATTTACATGCATGTACAGTAAACAATTAGGAAAGCAGATGGTATGTTGTTAGTCTTTGCAGGAAGACTTCAGTACAACAATTGAGGGTTCTTTCTCCATTTATATAGTGCCCTACTAAGGCTACATTGAAATATGGAAGGATATATTTATGATAGAAGAAGTGAAGAGAAGATTCATCAAGTTGATTGCCGGGATGATAGGCCTGTTGCTTGAAGAGTTAGCAAGCAGATTGTGCCTCTATTCTCTTGAGCTTAGAAGAATGAGAGGTGATCTCATTGAAATATAGAATGTTCTAATGGGGCTTGTCAGGATAGTTGTGGAGTTGATGTTTCCCTTGGCTTGGGTATCTAGAACCAGGACCACAATCGCATTCAGCACAAAGGTGAGAAGAAGTTAGTGAATATTTGGAATTCACTGCCCAAAAAGGGCATAGAGGCTCAGTCACTGAGTGCATTCAGGGCAGATATCAATATTATTTTGGGTATTAAGGGAATCAATAGATGCGGGGTTAGTGCAGGAAAGTGACACTGAGGCAACAGATCATTCATGACTTTATTGAATGGTGGAGCAGGTGTAAGGGCTGTCTGCTTCCATTTCTTACGCTCCATTCGACGTGCTTTCTTTCTCTCTCTATCTTTGTACAATTATATTTGATTTATTTTAAACATACAAAAAGCTTACAAATGAAAGAACAGTGGAGGACTATTTTCATCTCCAACTATGTATTTGATTTTGTAAAGCACTGTATGTTGTGTCCAGTTCATTGCATTCAACTTCCAACATTTGTAAAGATGCTTCAGAATTTGGCACAAATGCCTGAGGCTTATTGTCACCAAATAAGAACATATAAATCATATCACATGACCAGAAATCAATGCTGCCAACTAAAGCAGCAACTCTGAATTTAAATGAAGCTACGTGAGACCTAACCATTTTTCTTTCTTTGACTTTTAAGTAAATGGTCTTAGCGCAAGCAAAGTCATACGAACAAACCTAAGACAACAAAGCATTGCAAGGTAATTAAAATGTCCATTGGCTCATGGAGTTATGTAATTTCATCAAATGCAATTTGAGAAAGCTGTTCTAAATGCCTTTAATCTATAATAAAGGATGTGATACCAAGACACCTAAAGGATAATACAATTGAGTGGAATCAACATGAATTTATGAAGGTGAATTCATAGTTGACCTATCTATTAGAGTTCTTTGAGGATATATCTAGAAGAGTAGATCAGGGGAAACCAGTGGATGTGGTGTATTTGGATTTTCAGAATGTTTTCAATACGTTCCCACACAAGAGGTTGGTCAACAAGTTTCGAGGACAAGGAATTAGGGATAATATACCAGCATAGGCCAAAAGTTGGTTAACAGATAGAAAACAATGAGTAGGGATAAATGGCTCCCACTTCGAAGTCAGAAGGTTTTAAGTTCAAGTCCTGGCTCTGAGACTTGAGCATGAAAATCTATGATGAGGCTAATGGAATGCTGCACTGTTGTAAGTGCCATCATTCGGGTGAGACATTAAACTAACTTCCCCCCAGCCCTCTGAAGTGGGAGAAAAAGATCTCACAGCCCTACTTTGTTGAAACATACTGTATATCCTTGTTATCTTGGCCAATATTTATTCCTAAATGAACGTTGTTTTAATAAAAGTGATTACTATACTGTGGGAATTTGCTGAGAACAAAACTGGTTGTCATGTTTTCTATATTACAATGACTACTCTTCAAAAGAACTTAATTGGCTGCAAAGTGCTATGTGATGTCCTGTAATCATGAAAGACTCTATGTAAATACAAGTTTTTTTTAAGAACATAAGAAATAGAAGCAGCCCCTTGTGCTTGGTCTGTCATTTAATAAGATCTTGGCTGATCTTTTGCCTCTAACCCACCTTCCTGCATAAACTCCACATTCTTTGATTCCCTTAATATCTAAAAACCTATCAATATCTGTCAAATATATCCAGCCTTCAGGGTTATCTTGGATGGTGAATTCCAAATATTCACTGCTGTGTAAATGAAGACATTTCTTTTCATCAGAACTATAGGTGCTTCATACAGATAATCTCTAAATTGCATCTGATGAGTTTATTCTTGTGGTGAACAGATATTTACTCATAAATGATTTGCTCATAAAACAAACTTTTCTAAGGGATTAGATTCAATTGTTCCTGGTGATAAGTCTTTTCCTTGGCCACTGGTTAGTAACTTAACCTATGGCCTTGACAGTTAGCCTGTACACAATATGCATTCAATGCCTTGAACTTCAAAGAAGCTGATATTACAATAAAGCCATACAAGATGGGCTTTTATAAATATTTTTCTGATCTCTAAGTTAATGGAAACTACATAACTAACACCCCAGTTAATTTAGTATTATATTTACCTCATTAAAATCAATGTTAAAATTGGCCAACTGTTTCACCAATTGCATAATGAGGAGCCAGTTGAATGCCCTCCTGCCACAAATAAGAAGATTCAACAGTCCCAGAACTTTCAGGAGGATCAGAGGGTCCTCAAGAGTTTGAGTGGTTTGAAGAAGTGGAGCACCTCAGCAGGTTGTGAGGGGCAAGGGGGGATGGTGTGGTTGTGGAGTGGCAGGAAGAGCCAGGGATGGAGGACTTGCAATGAAAAGTATCGGTCAAATAGCCAGAGTGATGCAAAATGTCCTGGAAATGGTCACTATCATGTTGCTCCAGTGAAAAAAAAACTTTCAATTTTGTTATAAGCATAAGACAATTGTTTAACCTCTTAAATTCTTTACATTATTATCTTCCATTTGTTTCCTTCAGTCTGTCTTACCAACCATTCTTATTTAGGCCCATCCTATTCTAAGCCAACTATTCAGTCAGCTCTCTTTTAGGCTTCTTATTTCACACAACATTTAAATAAACTTGGCCAGGCTTATCAATTTCATCTTTAATTAAAATAATTCTCTGCTACCAGTCTGAAATAAGAAGGCTGGTTCTGTGAGCAGGTGTGGAGTTTGGTAAGTTGTGCACTCAAGAGATAGATTAGATGGTTAGGATTCTGTTCATGGAGAAGGAGGCCTTTTTATTGAACAAGTAATGCTTCAACATGCCCAAGCTGGTCTAATGACTCGACTGCTCAAAGTCAACAACAGATAGATCCCCTTTAATAGTACATACTTACCCCTTGCTGTGGATCTCCCTTAGATCCAACCCCCACCCTGGATGTTGAATCCTGGCCCCATTACAATCTTAATTTATGCTCAAACAGCATACAATCATTCTCCCTTCCCAATGCACCCAAGCAATCCCTTGCCATCCATGACTTACCTGAGCTTGTCTGCTCACTCTGCAATGAGAAGAGAAAAGGCCCTTATGCTAGTTTAATGTGCAAGGCCCCTGTTCTACTTGGATACATGCCTTGGGCTAAAGTACAATATGCATTTGCATTGCCAGTTTAAAACACCCATCCCAGCATGAAAGAATTTCTAGGCCTATAAATCTTCTAAACTAAATCTGGACGGGGCAAGCAAAATAACTTCTGGGATGATTAACTCTGCTTTGTCTCAAGAGCTATACTGTAAACATTCCAAGAGTTGCAGTTTAGTTAATTTTTAGCAGTTAGAAGAATTATCTTTGCAAATATAATTAGCCATTATGGGTTAATGGCAGTCTGTGTCATAATTTAAGTTGCAATTCCCAGCAAGGTATCCAAATGGATGTTATTTCCAAGCTGGTTATATGTCAGCTGATAGGGTGCAGACAAGGTTGTTAGAACTGAATGGACTTGGGCTTGTTGCAACCAGAGAGGCTGGATTTGAAGTGGATCAGGAGAGAGAAAAAAGAAAAATAGGTGAAAAGGGACAGAGGGGCAACATCGAATTCTCTAACTTAGGGGGAGAGGTTACCAGACGTTAGAGAATTCGATGTCCCCCCTCTGTTCCTTTTCCCCAATTTTTCTTCTCTCACCTCCTGATCCAACTGGGCCTCTCTTTCCCCTCTTTCCCCTCTTTCCCCTACCTTTTTCCCCTCTCCCATCCTCTCCCTCTCCATCTGCCCATCACCCACACACTTCTCCTACCGGTTCCCCTCCCCACCTCCCTCCCTTTATTCCGTGCTCCACCGTCCTCTCCTCTCACATTCCATCAGCTTCAGCCCTTTGTCACTTCCACTTATCACCTCCCAGCTTCTGAAATCAGTCCCACCCTCATCTGCCAACCATCTCCAACACCTATCACCTGCAAGCTCTTGCTCCACCCCTTTCCTCCACCTTTTTATTTTGACTATCTCCCCTCTTTCTTTCCAGTCCAGATGAAGGTTCTCATGTTAGATTTAGTTATAATGCAACGAATGATCCAATAGACTATTAAGACATGGATCCAGGCTTGTACTGGACTGTCATTCAGGGACAGAGAAGGGTACCAGTGTTACCTTCACTTCTGTGGAATTATTTTAGCCTCCAGCAGAGGGATCAGAGACCCAGATATCATGGAGAACTTGGCTGAGGATCAAAGTGGAGCAAACAGAATCTGAAAAGGAATAAAGGCAAGGTCAAAAAAGGCCACGGTTTTTCATCAACTTTATTCAAACCATACAAAAGGCAGTGCATTTGTGCCAATATCTTCCTTCAAGCAGGAGAAAACTGAAAGATTTTTGTTTTAAGAGAAATGAAGAACGTTTGACTGAAAGCACATCTAAGTCATATTGCTTCAACTGAACAAAGCTTGTGTCATACCATCACTGGTTAGAGACATTATTCCCATGCCATATATTGGAGAATGTAATTACTTTGACCTGAAATGGACAACTATTAGATAATGGCAGCTGTGGTATAACCCAATTACAACTTAAAATAGAGCCAGTTGACATTACAACAGTTATGAGTCATATCATAAATTGAAGAGAATTTCCAAATTACCAGACCAGCAGCTCTTAAACTTTACAACAGTCACCAGAAAATCCTACTGCATCATTAACCTTTTAGCCAGATGAATTTCCACTGCCAAGAAAGAGGCTGCTTTTTTCTTGCCTCCCAGACTACATTTTTGTGCTACGATGACATCAGTTATGTAGTCTGGAACAAAGATTGTTTGCAGCAATAACGTTTATACCTGGAGAAAACTCTATGAATCATTTATCATCAACAAAGGAGCTTTTATTTTCTAGAGAATCAGGAACAGTAGAGTCATACTTTCCCACTTAATCCTTGTTTGTAATTCTTATTTAATAACAGATTCCAAGATAGAGTTTTTTTGACAGCTACATTCCTGTCAGAAATGTGTTAGAACTTCCAATTCTAATTAATTGGTAATAACCCAGTGCTTGAATGTGGAAACTAACATCCTCCAGGGGCACAAATGCCATTTCAATAAGATTACAAGGGTACTGCATTATCAGCTGTGAAACAAAGATATACAAACTTTAGCTTCCACTGTTGTGCCTAAATAGTGTATCCAGTGTCAGAGCAAACACATGTACTCTAATGTGTTTTTTTTCCCATTTCCTGCACCAGTTATTCTAATCCTCTTTTATCACCAAAATATTGGCAGTTTTATGATGAATGCCTAAATCAAAACTGGAGTTGATTCAGAACCATTTATGCGAAATCAGTGACAGAACTGCTCTCTCATGCTAAGGTGAAGCTGAAATTTTATCCAGATCCTATCCGGATTCATCACAGCTCGGATTTGCAACTGCTGTCCTGCAAGAACCACAAGAAATTGCAGAGCATTGTGAATGCAGCCTAGCCCATCACGAAAACCAGCTTCCCCTCCATTGACTCTGTCTACACTCCTCCCTGCCTCGGGAAAGCAGTCAACGTAATCAAGGACCCCTCCCACCCCAGTCATTCTCTCTTCTTCCCCCTCCCATTAGGCAGAAGATACAAAAGCTTGGGAACATGTACCACCAAGCTCAAGGAAAGCTTCTGTTTCGCCATTATCAGATTCTTGAATAGACCTCTTATACAATAAAGATGAACTCTTGATCTCTCAATTGTCATGGACCTTGCATCTTACTTGTCTACCTGCACTGCACTTTCTCTGTAGCTGTAACACTATATTCTACATTCTGTTTTTTTTTCCTTTCGTACTACCTTGATGTACTTATGTATGGAATGACCTGTTTGGATGACATGCAAACAAAAGCTTTTCACCGTATCTCGGTACATGTGACAGCAATAAACCAGTTTCTCTTAGTGCCTACTGTTAGAACAGCAGTGTCATCATTTACTTGACTTCATTAAGTTGAAAGGGAGCCACCAACCTTAATGTTAGAGCCCAAGGTAGAGTGGGGTGGGGAGTTGCAACAACCCACAGCCTCCCCTCATGCCCACGATTGCCACCCACATCCCCTTGCTGGTTCCACAAAGGACCCATTGCAGGTAATCTCTGGGGTAATCCCAATCTGCTCACTATAATTACCAGACCTTACTGACCACTTCCTGAGTAACTGCATCCTGGGACCTGATTGATAAAGCAATTGTTTTAGAGGGCATACAATGACTTATGTACTGTATGCCCTCCAATGACCTGGTTCAGATAACTTGAGCTTCCTTTTTCTGAGAACTTTTATATACATTCTTCTAAATATATATGTATATAAAATAGCTTTTGCTACATCCAGTGTGTCTGGGAACAGATCCAGGAAACTCCCCCTGGAAGATTTTTATTGTATCTGTCTGGAGTGAATTCGAACTCCAACATTAGAGATGTAAAACACTGTTCGAACTCATTGTGCCACCCAGTCAAGGCTGAAATGACTTCTTACTGAACTGGTGACAGCAAATTGAATCTTTATATCATAACTTATTCTAGACAACAGGCAAAAATTATGATTGCAAACCTGCAGTAAAATGTTCCTCCTTCTAATGAACCAGTGGAAAATTTTAAATCATCAGTGTTGTTTGTAAATGGATTTAAAGTTGAATCCAATTTTTCAGAAGAATGGAATTCTAAATTTAATGGGCTTTTTGAAATTAATATTTCCCCCTAAAATAAAATAGGAAATAGAAAATCTTTCAAAATTGTCAAAATTAAAGCATCTCTGTACCAAGTCCTCTGTTGGAAAACGCAAAAGCTTACTCAAAAAAGAAAGTGCCATCCATTAGCATTATTAGCGGCTTTAGGTTGCTGGGTTATGGAAGTATAGTAAAGGAGTAGGCTAGGAATGGAAGCAGTTGGATAGAATGTATAATTGGCTTTGCTTGGGTAGTTTCTGGTTGATCTGAAGTATTGAGAAGTCTTTGGAGCTTTCCAACACCAGGGGCAGAGGTTCTGTAGTGTGGTGACACTGGAAAGTAGGTGATGAGACCTGAAACCAATGGCAAGGACGCAGTGGTTGCATATGCGCAGAAAGACAACGCATCAGATGTGGCATTTTCCTCATGAATGACAATCCAGACTTCTCCTTCCAAAAAGGTTTGAAGAACCTTCCAGCTTGGTCTCCTGGAAATTTTTGTGGACAAGTGTTAAATGCCCTTGCAGGACACAACAGTGCAGCAGCTTGGAGGAGAGTGTGAAATAAAACCACCAACAGGGATAAGCATCTAGAATCTGACCCAACAATAAAGCCTCCTGTTTTGACCTCTCATTAACAATCCGATTAAGCAATCGACCACCTGGAACACACTGCCCCCTGATAGTGACGTGGCCAAGATAAACTAACTAAGCTGAGTATAGTTGTTGCTCAAAGTCAGAAGATGCATGGCTTGGCTCCAGGGACTGAAGCAATCTTGGCACATTCCCTTTTCAGAGCCTATTCCCAGTATGAAACCAGCTTTCAGCATGGAATGCATTTACACTGCATACCTACTTTGTAAGGCTGATTTTCCTTAATGTGCTGGCTAGGTGCATAATATTAAGCCTTTGGGACAGAGTACCATCTGTTACCCTAGTTTAGTTATTTATCCACTAAAGAGATAACAATGCTTGCAAGAGGCCTTTTCAGACTTCTGTGGCTAAAGATTCAACCACAGGATAAGTCTGCAAATAGGAAGAAATTGCAAACACCACTGAGGTATTTGGAGTTTTAGGGTTCAGGGCCAACGTGTTTGACCAGCCTGTTGTAAATAGTCAGCAAATAAGCCACAAGTAATCACAGACTTCAGCTGACGACAGGGTAATCAGTTGGGAAAATACTGTATAGTGGCATGGGCTATAGGACAACGGTACTAGAGTGGGCCTAACAAAGAAAGAATACATCAAAGCAAGGTGCACCATGTCAAAAAACAGCCTGACCATGACAGGCTGGAGACACTGAAAATCTTTTCAAGATTAGCAATCAATCCATGCTCAGGCCTCTGAAAAATGTTAGGCATTGGTGACTCAAAGTCAATTATTTCTCCACAAGCTCAGCAATTTTATGGCAAAGTATATTTTTTCTATTTTCCTTATTACATTCTACACAAAGGCAGTGAAAATGACAGACTAAAAATTAAATTAAACTAAATATAGGCATGCAAATTATTTAGGCAAAGAAACTTAAACAAGGTTGAAATAAACATGGTAACTGTGATAGAAATGTGTCTTTACAAAGTGGTTATAGCTGAAGCATAACAAGCTCTCTGAAACAGGCAGAGTATCCTCACATTCCTAACATTTTTATGTTAGCACTTATTCTGTGGTATTGTTTGTGCAAAATTGGAAGAGATGGTGCTTCATACAAAATGGATTTTCTATGGCAGTACTTAAAGTGAAAGCACAGGTTTGTTGTCTCCATGAGGGTGCTTGATTTGTGAGGATTCCTGAAACATTCCTGCCCTCCCTGCCTTCACCAGTCTGCCCTTCTCACTTCCCCCCTGTCTCTTCGTCTCTCCCCAACCCTCTCTTAAATTTGGCTCTTTGTTTTTAACAAATATTAATTACACTGCTTATCTTTTCTATCACTAAAATGCATCGATGATATTCTCAGCTTTTCTATT
Organism: Pristis pectinata; assembly: GCF_009764475.1. Taxonomy (NCBI): domain Eukaryota; kingdom Metazoa; phylum Chordata; class Chondrichthyes; order Rhinopristiformes; family Pristidae; genus Pristis; species Pristis pectinata. Next base: position 15,383,902 of record NC_067429.1, read on the forward strand.
TACCTGAAAGTCTTGCAAAGTTAATGGATTTGTGATTAGATAAATGAAATGCTGCTTTTTGAAATGTTTGCACATAGTTCTTCCTTATGTGGTGAGGGGTTTTCAAGCAGCAGGTTTCGGTGTGTTGTCTTACTGATGTAAAATGACAGTTTTGACAATTTCAATGTGAAATTTTACTTGGAGAAAGCTAAGGTTGATTGATCAGCTTTGCAAAGCATCTTAGAAATTCTGTTATACCACAAGAATAGTGGGACTTCCGTGCTGTAAACACTGAAATTGTGAAATGAGGAGACATTTTGTGTGTGTGTGTGTGTGTGTGTGTGTGTGTGTGTGTGTGTGTGTGCGTGTGTGTGTGTTTATACGCTGCGCACAAACGTGTGCTTGTGCAGGCCACATATGCATCCCTGAACATCATGAAAGTAGCATCTAGATACACATTGGATGCCGCTGATTGTGCCTTGGTGGCTTCGTACATTTGCATGTCAGACACATAGACCCAGAAAGTTAATTGCAGACCTTGCTATCCACACAATAAGTCCTAGTTTTGTCGTTGCGTTTTACCTTACGTTCAAATTGAACTGTGTGGCTTAGAAAAGCCTGGCATTATATGAGCTGATTTCTAGGCACTGGCGGTGCAAGATTAGTATCAATAAGCTTCAGGAACAAAAGCATTTTATTTAATTTGAGAAAAAAGTGTGCTGCTCTATGATAAATTCAGAGCTTATTTTAAAAAATTACTCAGTAATATAACCTCACACCATGATATTGAACATGAGCTCATAATCCTCCCTTTAAGTGACCTGTGTAACCGGACTATGGCAATCACTGGAAAGGGTGATTAACTCCTTTCCCAATGAGTTCCACATATAATGGTCCATACTGAGGATTTCTGAGAGGAAAACCACATAATGAAGGAGTGAAAGCCTGTTTCTCTCATTCTCTTCTTCCTGTCAGTTAAACTGTCTGGAAGCTATAAGGAATCATGAAATAAACCTCCAAACTTGAGAGATGTCTTTCAGAGCACGGCTTAGTTCGTGGGCAGGAATTTGTACAGTCTGTGCCAAGCCTAGCAGCAAATGTTGCAGCTTTTTCTGTTCTTCATCCAGCATTGGTTACACTCAAGTGAGTGCACACAACGGTTAAAACTGCAGCTCTTTCCTTTGAAACTGCAGCTCTTTCCTTTTCTAATCCTTTGAAAGGGGTGGGGGGAGGGGGACACCAAAAATCCACTGTGGTTCTGGCCCATTCCAACAGGATGTTCAATGGGAATCTCTGTTAAAGGCAAGATACCCAACGCAGTATTGTGTGTGTGTGCAGCAGGAGGACAACTGGACAACTTCATACTCATGGAGTTTCTACTCTTGGCGTTTCAGATGAACCCCTGGATTGGATTCACTTGGGTCCATCCCACTGGGCTCAGGAATCCTGATACAATCATTTTAAAAATTGGGGATTACAATTTTACTACCGATTAGAGCAGGCACAGATTCATCCACACTCGGCGAAGTCAATCCATTTTGATCTAAGTAGTTTTGTCCTGAAATTCTAGATCTGATGCCTCACTCTGGCACATTTTACGCCCATTCCATGTAAGGTAATTGGCATTAGTGGGGAGAGAGGAGCAGGCAGGGGAGTGGAGGAAAGGCCCAAATTCTTGCTGCACTGTTAGAATCCAGCAATGCATTGGTAGTAAATAGAGCAAGGGGTTCTGAGGATGGGTCCCTGGCCCAAAACATAGACTGGTTTCTCCTTCCACAGATGATGTTTGACTGGCTGAGTTCTTCCAGCATTTTCTGTTTCTGTTGGAGACACACAATCCCTCACAAGGTTATGAATGAGACCCTTCCAGTAGGCTCATTGTCAACTGCTGCACACCCCCTCCCAGAAGAAAAGCACACAGTGGAGTCAGCAACTTGTGAAACCCCAGTTTAACTCTTAGGATCAAGACCCAAATCCCTTAAGGTAATTGTGTACCCAAATGGATGTGCTAGACTGGTGTTGCAGTGGGGTGCTAACCACTCTTTTGGTTCTGGGTATCCAGCTTCAAATTTTAGTTGCACATTTTCAGGAATGAAAATCCTCCACTTATGACAGAGTCTGCTTTCAGGTTGTCATGCAGAGAGATGCAGTGCTTGCGGCCATAGGCCCAGTTAGGGCTTTGGGTCAGGGGTGGACATTGTGTGGACGGATCAGAGCCTTTGTCAAAATTTGGGCCTGTAGCAGGAAGAAATCGTCTGGAGAGATTGGTCCTGTGGTCCTGAGACTGGTGATGTCGGAGTGATGGTATTGATTGGACGGATCTGGATCCTGTAAGTGGGTGTGGAAAGCTAGTGGTTTTAACTGGAAGGGAGGGTGGTGGGGTAGTGGGTGGTGGAACTTTTGAAATCGATATAGTGGTTGCTGCAGTTTCCTGCATTTTTCTTGGAGTTGATGCATAGTAAAGATTCTATCCATTGTGCCTCTAGATGGCCAGAGTCTATAATAGGACCTTCAAGCAGTTGTTAAGCCATTGGGAAGAAAGTGTTGAGGAGGGCCCTGGAAAGGACTTTCCCTGTGGTATACAGTAAGGAAATGTCTCTGTAGTTTCCATAGTTTCTTGAAGATGCTCACAAGTTGCTGGACTTCAGGTGCTCTCTCCACCCACCATCTCTTCTTTAGGTCACCAGTTCTGAAAAAAAAACATTCCCACTGACTCATGGGAATCACTGGTCCATGACTACTTAGAATTGAAAAGGAACATTCGGGATGGCATCGAATGCATTCATCAGGAGCAGATAGATGTCAGTGCAAACAGTAGAAGAAGCACACGTCCTCCCAAGCTACCTCTCTGCCCTGTCAATCACCTCCTGGCTCACCTTTGGCAGAGTCTGCAGCCAGATTAGCTTGTTGGGTTTGGGCTTGGGTTCTGAGTTGAGAGCAACATTGGTGAGTTGCTGAATAGAATTGTTGGTGCAGTGTTCAGAGTGGGCAAGAAGCTAAGGAATCAAAAGTAAGTAAGAAATTTGCATGGTTCATAATGCAGTGCTGTGCTACAAAGTCCCAGTTGTCTCAATGAGGCTCAACAATGGTCAGACCATGGTCACCTAGTCTAAGTTCTCCAGCAATGCTTTAAAAAGAGTGTTGTATGGGGAATGACATGAAAGTGGTGACACAGTTAGACAGGGTGGTGAAGAAGGCATTTGGCACGGTTGCCTTCATCGGTTAGAGCACTGAGGGCAACAGTTGGAACCTCATGTTACAACTGTACAAGATGTTGGTGAGACCACACTTGGAGTATTGTGTGCAGTTCTGGTTACCCAGATATGGGAAGGATGTCATTAAACTGGAAAGGATGCAGAAGAGATTCACAAGGAGGTTACCGGGACTTTAGTTATAAGGAGAGACTGGACGGGCTGGGGCTTTTTTCCTGAAGTGTAGGAGGCTGAGGGATGACCTTACAGAGGCACGTAAAATCAGAAGGGGCATAGATAGGGTGAATGGTCACAGTCTTTTCCCAGGATAGGGAAGTATAAAAACAGAAGGTATAGATTTAAGATGAGAGGGGAAAGATTTAAAGGGAACCTGAGGGGCAACTTTTTCATACAGAGGGTGGTGGATATCTGGAAAGAGCTGCCAGAGAAAGTGGTACAATTACAATGCTTAAAAGATATTTGGACACGTACAAGGATAGGAAAGGTTTAGAGGAATAAGGGCCAAATGCAGGCAAATAGCATTAGCTCAAGTAAGTACTTTGGTCAGCATTGACTAGTTGGGCCAAAGGGCCTGTTTCCATGCTGTACAACACTATGACTCAATTGCAACCAGTGTGGAAATCATGTCAGGTGCATGAGGATGAACCATGCCACAAAGATGGCCACCATCACTTTTATTCTGGAAAAAAACAATGCAGGCACGGTAGTGTAGCGGTTAGTGTAACGCTATTACAGTGCCAGTGACCCGGGTTCAATTCCAGCCGCTGTTTGTAAGGAGTTTGTACGTTCTCCCCGTGTCTGTGTGGGTTTCCTCCCACATTCCAAAAACGTACGGGTTAGGAAGTTGTGGGCATGCTATGTTGGTGCCAGAAGCATGACAACATTTGTGGGCTGCCCCCAGAACACCCTATGCAAAGATGCATTTCACTGTGTGTTTCGATGTACATGTGACTAATAAAGATACCTTATCTTATCTTGTCTTATCAAAGAAAAACAGCCTTTTGTAGTTGATTTTAGAATCCTTCTTTGTATCTAATAAAACACAATGTAAGCATTCAAAACTTGATTATCTCTTTAGATTATCGTGAATTGTAGATTCTACAGGACTGAAACACACGTGCGTCTTATCCTAGAATCAGAAAACAAAAATTTGGACATGTTGATAACGATTTTTACTCTGGGGACAACAGTGTAAAACTGATTAAATTAGTTGCATGCTATAGATTATAATGGAAGTCAGGTGCCGTGTGTAATGGGCAGCCAATTCCAGACTGTCCATATAAACATATCACCCAAAGTTAAAGTGAAACCTCATATTATGCAGCTACTACTCTGAAACATTTGTTCATAAGGGGTTGGCACAACCTTTTTATATTCTTTTACAAGCCATTTTATTGATTTTATGTGTTCTTGTTTTTGTTTAGTTCTCCAATTCAAGTGTAGTTTGTGAGGAAGAAATGGTTCAGATTCCTTCCCAGAGCCAATGGCCACAAGGATAATTGGCAGTATTTGTTGTCAGTGATAGAGCAAAGTGATTCAGTGAGCTATTGTTTATACAAATATTTTATCTAAATTGAGTAACGACAGGATGAATAAAAATGCATCAGTGATATGTAAATCTAACTCCCATTTTTCTCAAAACATTTCTCACTTCTGGAGTTTATTTTCTCATATATTTCAAGTCCAGCTGATTGTGGAGTTTGAAATCTCAGCTCTGCACAAATCCCCCAAGGAGTACTCCATTGTGTACTAATTGCCTGCCAATCCAGTTCGACAAGATAGAAACAATTAGACTTCAAATCAGTGGTAACTTTGATTTTCCAGACACTTGCACCTTGGGTGATGAAGAGAAACAGATAGTGTACCCTGTCATTCATTCATTCATTCATTCATTTATTCCTACACACATACACACTTTCCTGTCCACCCACTCAAGACAGAAATAGTAACACTCTGTTCAGGAAAATGGGGCATTTACATCATGATGCTATTAGCCTAAGCTTACAATGGACTCAACTATGATAAATCAAGGGTTTTGCTTAGAAGCACACATTGTGTTGACAAGTTTCAAAAGATTGTGGGCCTATTTAAAATTCTGAGCATATTTTATTGATGATTCTAAGCAGGCAAGAGTAAAAGTTTACAGATACTGATGGGTTAAAGTTTGAAGGATGTGGTGCATAAACTTTATGAACGATAATGTTAAATTTACTGAGACTAAATTGGCTATACAAAGGATGCTGATTCTCCGAGTTATTAATCTGCTGTGTATCGTTAGTAACTCCAAATATTATAAAAATCCTTGAATATTAATGGTCAGAATTTTTCAGTAAAGTCTGATTGTTTTAGATGTTATTATTTTCACACTAGATCAAGTGTTCTGTAGATTATGGGATCCACCAGAGGAACAAAAGATTTTGAAGTGCTTTTTCGATATGAAATTTAAAAAAAGATTGTTCCATATTTGAGTGTAGATTTTATTCAGACACTAAATATATTTATTCTTGTTCTTGGATGAATGAATGGATTACAAGGAAGAATTTCTCTCCAGATTATCCTATCTGTGCTGAAGATGCCAGGTGTAGCTCTGATGTAGTACCATGGGCACCTGTGGTTCTCTGGTACCTCGTCTGAGTGAACATCCTTCATATATGAACTAGATGGTAACTATTAACAGATTAATTTCCATATTTGATACAACATAGAAGAAGGCCTTTAAGACCATCAAGTCTATGCTGGCTCTCAGAGCAATCCCAGATCCTGGTAACCTAAGCACACACACATGCCCATTAACACCCACATTGAACCTCCCATCAACCACCTATACCAGCGATAAGTTATAGTAATCAAGTAAATTGTCAACCAGCAGGTCTTTGGGATGTGGAAGGAAATCAGAGCACCTGTGGGAAACCCATCTGGTTACTGGGAGGTCAGTATCGAACCTGGGTCTCTGGAGATGTAGGACAGATGCACCACCTGAAGTGCCACTGTGTGACTTTACCTGGTGATGTAACATCTCAGTGGGATCCATGCCTCTGTGGGTAACATTTTTGCCTTTGTAGATTTGATCCCACTCCAGAGATTTGAGTACAAAATTTAGACCAACACCAAGGAAGTGCCGCACTATTGGAGATATCTTCCTTCAGTTCAGATGTTAAAATGAGGCCCTCGGTGTCTTCTCAAGTAAAGGGATGAGAGGCATTGTGGTTAGAATTTATCCTATAACTAACATATTAACTGGTCATCAATATGTTACTGTTTGCGTGAGTTTGCTGTGTCTAGTTTGGCTGCTATATTTGCAACATTGAGCACTTTGGCTGTAAAGTGCTTTGGGGCACCCTGAGGTTGTGTAAGGTGCTACAAAAATGCAAATCTTTATACCTTTCACCCATATGCCTTTTCCACTGGATATTGATTAGCAAGCAGGAATTTGCAATCTGTGTCAACGGCATACCCCTCAAACATTACGTACTCGGAGGGCTAAGACTATTGGAACCTAACCTATCACTTGCCTGGTAACAGCCTTCTCATATACAAATTAAAAATGTTCCTGAAGTATTGTTGCTGGAATTTTTGGATTAATTAAAATCCAGTCCCAAAGCCAGAGGCAACTGAAGATTATTTAAAATGATATCGCTTTCTCAAATATAAAATCCACACTTTGTGATGCAGGAATAATACATGATGTCAGTGGCTTAATTGAGAATTTCTCATATCTTTAGTAATTTACATATTTTCTTATGACATGGAGCATTCCCATCAGTCCCATTCCCCATAACCTACACTGTCACTTGCCATTGAATCTCTCCAAATTCTCCTGCCCCCAATCAACACATGGGGCAATTTCAAGTGGCCAATAAACTTTACCCTGTAGGTGTTGGAGGAACCTGGAGCACTCGGGAGAAACCAGTGCAGGAGAACGTGCAAACACCAGAGAGTCAGCACCTGAGAACATTGTCCCAGTGCAACTATGGCTAATATGAGGGGACATAATTTTAAGGCGATTGGAGGAAGGTGTAAGGGGGATGTCAGGGGTAAGTTTTTTTACACAGAGTGGTGGGTGCATGGAAAGCACTGCCAGCAGAGGTTATGGGGGAAGATTTAATAGACTCTTAGACAAACACATGAATGATAGAAAAATAGGAGGCTATGTGGCAGGGAAGGGTTAGATAGATCTAGAGCAGTATAAAATGTCAGCACAACATTGTGGGCTGAAGGGCCTGTACTGTGCTGTAGTGTTCTGTGTTCTACGTTCACAAGAAGATAGCAGCTGGAGTAGGCCATCAGACCTTTCAAATCTGTGCCACCATTTTACATGATCATGTCTGATCTATGCTGGCCTCAACTCCTGTTCTGCACTATTTGTCCGTACCACTTTTTTCCTCGATCTATATTATCGCCCTCCACTTTAAATACTTCTGATGATCCAACTTCCACCACCTAATATGTTTGAATAAGGTTACCCCTCATTCTTCTACAGCAAGGAATAGAGGCCCAAGCTAGTCTCTCTTGGTAGGACAACCCTCTCATCCCAGGGGTTGGCCTGGTCTACCTCCTTTGTACAGCCTCCAGTGTCACTATATCCTTTTTTTAGCTATGGGGACCATACCTGTGTGCAATATTCCAGGTGAGGCCTCACCAACATCCTGTACAATTACAATAAAACCTGCCTATATTTAAACTCCAACCCCTTTACTGTGAAGGTCAGATTCTGATTCTGACCTGACTGCTAACTTTCTGTGATTCATGCACTAGAACAACTCGATCCCTCTGTACTTCTCTCACTTGCAGTCTCTCCCCATTTGGATAATAATCTGCCTTTTGATTTCTCCTACTGAAGAGCATGACCCCACACTTCCCCAACATTAAGCTCTATTTGCCAGTCTTTTGCCCACACACTCAATCCCATTGCAGAATCACAGTATTCTTATCACAACATGACCTTCCACCTATATTCGTATCATCAGCAAATCTGGAAACCTTCCACATTATTCCTTCCCCCAGGTCATTAATGTAAATCGTGATCCCTGTGGTACTCCACTAGTTACCTCCTCCCAGTCGGAATAGGATTCCAACTCTCTGTTTTCCATGAGACAGCCAGTTTCCAATCCATTCTAACACCCTTCCTCCAATCCCATGGGCTTTTAATTTCTACACCAGCCTCCTGGTGGCACCAGCCTCCTTCTCGAATGCCTTTTGGAAATCTAAATATACTTCATCTACAGGATTCCCTCTACCAGCTCTCTCTATCAATATCCTCAAAGAATTTGAGCAAAGTTGTCAAACATAAGTTACCTTTCATAAAACGATGTTGACTGGGTTTAATTATATTTAGCTTTCCTAAACAATTAGCTATTTCCTCTTTGATAATTATCTCTAGCTTCTTGCCAATAATAGCTGCTCAGTTAATGGGCCTGCAGTTCCCTGCCTTTTGTACTTCTTTTTTGAACAAGTGAGTCACATTGGCTGTCTTCCAATTTTCTGGTACCCTCCCAGAGTTCGGCGAGTTATCAATCCACAGGTAGATTCATGGAGTTATTCAGCATGGAAAAAGGCCCTTCTGCCCAACTTCTCCATGCTGACAAAGATGCTGATCTACTCAAATCCCAGTTGCCTGCATTTGGTCTATATCCCTCTACACCTTTGCTATCCATGTACCTGTACAAATGTTTTTTTTAATGTTGTAATTGTACCTGCCTCTACCTCCTGCTCTGGCAGCTCATTCCATATACCCAGTGCCCTTTGTGTGAGAAACATGTCCATCAGATCTCATTTAAATCAGTCCCTTCTCACCTTAAACCTGTGCCCTCTAGTTTTAAAATCCCCTAACCTGGAAAAAAGACTGTGACTATCTATCTATGCCCGTCTTAACTTTATGAACCTCTATAATGTCACACCTCAGCCTCATTCACTCCAGGGAGAACAGTACCAGACTATCCAATCTCTCCTTATAACTCAAGGCAGCCAATCCAGGAAACATTCCTCTGATTCTTTTCTGGACCCTCCCTAGCTTAACCACATCCTGCCTATAGAATGGCAACTAGAACTGCACACAATTCTCCAAGTGCAGCCTAACCAACGATTTGTACAACTGTAACATGACATCCAAACTCCTATACTCAATGCCTCAGCCACTGAGTGCAAATGTCTTCTTTGTCTCTCTGTCTACTTGTGTTGACACTTTCAGGGAACAATGTACTTGTTCTCAAAGTCTTGTGTTCATTAATAGTCTTTCAACCAATGGATCCACTTTCTCTGCAGCCATTTCCTTTCATCTTTAGTGTGTAGTCCATCAGATCCTAGTGACCTATCTGCCTATAGCTCCCTGAGTTTCTCCAGTACTTTATCCCTTGAAATTGGGATTTTCTAAGCTCTACCATGTTATTTGAAATTAGCCTGAGAGATATCTTAAGGATATTAGCAATGTCTTCTGCCGTAAACACTGATGCAAAAAATTTATACAACACATCCGCCATTTCTGTGTTTGCTGTTACTAATTCATGGGCCTCATTCTCTCGAGGCCCCACATTTAGCTTAGCCACCCTTTTCCTATTTATATATCCATTGAAACTTTTACTGTTTGTTTTTATGCTACACGCAAATTTTCTCTCAAGGTTCATTTTCTCCCTTCTCATGAGCTTTTTAGAATTCAACAAAGAAGACTAAAGTCTTCTTCTGTTGAATTCTAAAAACTTCTCAGTCCTCTGGTCCATCTACTACATTGCAAACCATTAATTTGCATCAGCAGCATCAGGGATAACCTGGGTACAGATAGCACTGTACTTTAAACCATATTTATTTTTTAAATTTTATTTACAGCGTGGTAACAGGCACTTCCGGCCCAACAAGTCCGCGCCGCCCATTTTAAACCCAAATTAACCTACCCGTACGTCTTTTTGTAATGTGGGAGGAAACCAGAGCACCCGGAGGAAACGCACGCAGACACGGGAGAACGTGCAAACTCCTTACAGACAGCGACGGGAATCTTATTCTTCTTCCAGTTGAAGCAGCAGTCAGAAGCTGGTGGTGATGAACCACAGAGTCACATTGAGTTGCCCCTTTATTCTCCACCAATCTAATATTTTGCCAATAGTTTATTATATCTCCTTTATTTTAGGCAATGATTCTGTATCTATATGTACACACATAATGTTTTGTTTAAATATTGAGGAGCAAAATTTAACAAATAATGTTAACCCTTCAGCATGGAGTCATTCGAGTAATACAGCAATACATGGAAACAGGCTCTTCAGCCCAACTCGTCCATGCCAACCAAGATGCCCAGCTAAGCTAGTCCTGTTTGCCTGCATTTGGCCCACATCCCTCTAAACTTTTCCTATCTATATACCTGTCCAAATGTCTTTTAAACGTTGCTAACATGCCTGCTTCAGCCACTTCCTCTGGCAGCTCATTCCATATATGCACCATCCTCTGAATGAAGAAGTTGCCCTTGAGATCCCTTTTAAGTCCTGCGCCTCTCATCCTGAACATTTATATATTTTTCAAAACATTTATATTTTTTAAAGAGTCATAGATAAAACAACCTCTAGCTTTTTGTACCACATTGGCAATTTAGCTGATGTTCAAATTCTAGTAACTTAATTTCAGAAACAGCTTTAATTAGGATTTGTCAACTCCAGGTATTAGGCTAAAACAACATGCATGGGGAGTCATGTCCGCCGAGTGACGGGAGCTGAGATCTTACAGGCGCGGTGCCTTTAAGACCGGCAGGGGGTGGAGTCTGATGCGCTGAAACCGCTACATCTGCTGAAAGTGACCAGAGCCGAGTTTGTTCAGCACCTGTGTACGGGCGTCGGGCGCGAAGCAGATCGCGGTCAGAATAAAATAGCAGTGCCAGCAACAGACGGGGGCGGCTGGATACACAGATAGCCCCGCAATTTAAATTATTTTTAATTCCTCCTCCAGTCTCATTAGAAGCTGGCGATGATGATGCGCGGCGCCACATCGAGTTGCCTCTTCATTCTCATCTGCTACGTTGCAGCGGAAGGCGAGAACAACAGCACGAACACGGGTAGGTCATGTCAAATGTGCCCCGGGGATTAATTCGTGCGAGGGAGAGAAAGCGTTGGGGGAAAGAAAGAGTTATAGTAAACTTTATTTAAGTTTATTTGTTTGTAATGTTTCTGTTGTGTTTTTGTTTGTGCTTCGACCAAGCTATTTTGTTTTTAAGAGCACGGAATCCGCCAGGCGTAAAGTTTCATTAATCTCCTTGCAGTGATTACTGCGGTTCGCATAGCAACTGTGAAGTGACTCAAATCACCCAAGGCGCTCCACAGCCGTACTGTCTTCTTCCAGTCCTTGCATGTCTAGATCCCTGCCAACTCTTGCGTGCCTTGTAGTTTTGTTTCTGTCCCTTTTTAAAAAAAATATATTATCTCAGTAACGTTTGCAATATAGACGGAAAAATCTACGCAATGAAACGGCAGTGACGCCTCGTAAATCACTGGCTTTCAACGAGTTTTTTTTGGCCGCTGCCACAGTGGATTGCCCTCTCGAAACCCCTGGTCCTATTCGATTTTTCTGCATTAATCCGATTTCTCATAAATAACTAGTTCATTAGTAGTCACCCAGCGGCTCACGGCGCCTTGATGTTGGAAATCTAGAGCCAGTAAATGGGTTTGTTGATCAGTTTGTATCAAGCGGGCGCTGTTGAATGTATGAGAATCATTGCCCACTGGACTATTGCTGCCGCTCCGTTTAATCATCGGATGCTCTCTTTCAATATATTTAAGAATAAAGCTTTTAACAGTTAATAATTAACAAACTATGCTCAGCAGTCGGCTGTAGTTAATGAGCCAGCCACGTCTGCCTCCATTGTCTTTCGCTCCTACAACTTGGGGAAGGAAATAATTAAAGTTCAATTTCAGCCGCATAAAGTGTTGTTTTTAACTTGATGTGGCTGCCGGTGTTGTAGATGTAGAATCCATGTTGCAATTAGTCTAATTGGACATGAACTGTACTGCAGTTTTGTTCCATTGGGGTTTTTGAAAACCCTCATTTACACATTTTGTGGCATATTCTAAAACTGATCCCAACTTTTAAACGCTGAAACAATGGGAGGAGTGTGGTGATGCAATGCAATCCTACAGATGGTTGCGATCCTGGTTGGTCACCAGTGGTACGGCGAGCATATCTAAAACCATGGCGATTGCAACATTGCGTACAGATGCCATTGGCTGGCTTGCATTTGAGTCTTTGTGCTGAATCAAAACAATTGGACAATCCTGGTGCGTTGCCCTGCTCTGATCTTGGCCTTGGTTTGCATTCCACTGAAGCATGAAACTACCTGACAGTGTTAGTTGGTATTTGGGTTGCTAGCTGTTGCTGAGGTAGTTTGTGGCAGTCGTTTAAGGAGGCTCTATTCTGTGGGCTGGTGTGTGAAATGATGAAAAGAATGTTTTTTTTTCTTGGGGTGGGGAGGGTTTTGTTCCTCAGTTACTCCAAGTGCCTTGATTCAATGAATTTTACAAATAACAAAGGGGGAACAAGTTAGGATTAGGCGATTGCATTTTGAAGAGTTTTACTTTTTTAAAAAGCTTTCTGAAACTTGATGACTGGTTGCCTGGTGGTTATAACCTTCTAACTTATACAGCACAATTGTTCTGGTTACAAACCCCACTCCGGGAACAGGTGATCATGGATCAGTAGAACAGATCTTAACATCACTTGGGTTGAGTTGAAGGGGAAGGGCTGCTGTTCATTGCTATTCAGCAAAGCCTGGGAGAACAATATACAGTGTGTTGTCTCTGCACTTGCCCTAGCCTTACACACGTAGAATTTTCACTTGGATTGCAGCCCAAAAATAGTTTCAAATAAAGATCTTGATATTTTTAATTGGGAGTTACGAGCTTAAATATAGAGTGTTTTGCAAGTTTTTAAAAATATATATTTTACGAGTATTTATTCCCTATGTACACTTAAACCTAGTTTGATACCACACCGAAGTTAATAGTTCCTTCCATTGAGGCTGGATTCTGGATTTACATTAATGTTTAAATGAAGCAACATAAGACCAAATCACAATCTCAATGTAACCCAAATGTTAGGGCATTTTGTAATTAGTTGCATGATATAATTGCTATATGTGGTCATTGAGTTCTACCTCTGTATACTCATGAGGAAATTATAGCAATTTGCTTCATAGGTCACATCTCATCCTTGGTGTATGAAGTTTCATGATGTGATTGTATAAATTGGGAGGGATAATCTTAACTCCCTTTTAGATGGTGGTACTATTTTGTCATGGAGTTTATTAATGTTGCATTTGACACTTTGACCTGGATTAAATGTAAAGTGCAGTTCCTTCTCCCTTCTATCTTCTGCTGAATTAAAAATTTCAAAGGATTTCATTCAGATGTTAGTTTAGATGGAATTCCAAAGGACCCAATTCAAACAATCACCAGAACTCAGAGGTTCATTCATAGATGTAAGAGGAGTCAAACCCATCATCCATGGCTGGAGGTTTCCTTCAAAGGGCTTATTTTCTTTGCTTAAACACCTCGAAGTTTAGATTTCAATGTTTAAATCCTAGCAGGGCAGCCAAGTCATACATATACACAGTCTTCCAGCTGTAATTCTTTTCTCTAGAAATCGATGGGGCTTATGAGATTTGACGATTGTAAATAGTTTTGTGATCAGCTGCTATTTTTAAAATAAAACCTGATTTCTGAATTTAAGTATAAACGTCCATAAAGTGCAAAACTGTGAAATGGGTGTGCTAACCCTCCTGCTGATGTCAAGAGATCACAAGCCACATGAACACACCAAAATGTGGCCTTCAGAAACTTGCTCATACAGTGAACACTGCCTCATCTGCTTTGACTCAACTGATGACTCGGTTGCACTATTCAGTCTGCCACAAATATTGCCTCCTTTGATTAAGAAATGAGTCATTTGAAAATGACTTCATGTACCCTCTATGAGAAGAATCCCTGGAATTCTCTGTCATGGACGGTTGTGGAGGCCAGTTCATCAGGGGTATTTAAAGAGCAAGTAGATACATTTTTAAAAGATCTGGACATTGAGGGATAGGGAAATGGCACAGAAGAGTGGATGAAACCTGGGGCAGGTGAACCATGATTGTGTTGAATGGTGGGACAGGCTTGGAGACCAAGTGGTCTCATCCTACTCTGATTTTCTTATGGTCTTGTGTTAGTGGTGGTCAGCAGTTTCAAGCATGCATATTTTTCTTTAACCTTCCAATTTTATTTCTGTGTAAAAATGAGGGCAAATTTTGCTCAACAGAACTGCCAACAGGGTTGTATGTTTGCTGATGTAAGGGCAGTCAAAGACCTTCATAAAAGTACTTTTTGCTCATAATATTTGAAGACTGTGCAATGTGATAGAGGAAAGAAAGCTCCCTGTAAGAATAGATGCCATGAACGATAGGTCAGAAGTGTACTAAGATGGTGACAAAAAGTTTGGTTGTTAGGCCCCTCACCTGAGAGCAAGCAACTGATCAGAAGGTTTGGAATTAGTAAAGAGCAATTGCACATTGGAGTTAAATCATCTGGGAGGTAACATTTAATCCCAGATGCGTGTTTAACAGCTTTACTACATCTCTGCTGAAAGTAATTAAGCTCTTAAAGTTTACCTTCAAGTCTTAATTATGCAAATGAATGGATTACTCCCAGTGCCCTTGTGTGTTTACACTCTCTGATTTCTGCTCTGCAGTGCCTCAAGGGCTTGACAAATGAAGTTTTGATTATAGCCAAGTTTGGACAGGTGTATGTTTTAGTATAAACCAATAACAGGGTCTTGCGAAATTCGACAAAGATAAAGGAACAGCTTGCATTTGTACAGCACTTTTCATTACTTCGAATTGGCCCCCAAGTGTTTTACAGCAAAGAATGTACTTTTGGAGTGCAGTTAATTCACACACAGCAAGCTCCCACAAATGGCAATGTGATAGTGAACATATTTTTCCTGAAAGCAATATTGGCCGAGGCATGAGTGAATATTTTGCACTTCCTTGAAGTAGAGAATAGGATCTTTTATGTCACGCTTGAGGACAGACAAGTCTCAATTTAACCACTCAATCACCCCCTCTGATCAGTACAGTGTTTCTTCAATGCACCACAGAAATCTCATCCAAATTTGTGCTTGGATCTCTGGAGTGAGACTTGAACATTATTGGTATTGGTTTATTATTGTCACTTGTACCAAAGTACAGTGAAAAACTTGCTTGCATACTGATCGTACAGGTCAATTCATTACACAGTGCAGATACATTGAGTTAGTACAGGTTGAAAACAACAATTACAGAGAACAGAGTAAAGTGTCACAGCTACAGGGAAGTGTATTGCAGGTAGACAATAAGGTGCAAGGTCACAACAAGGTAGGTTGTGAGGTCAAGAATCCATCTCAACATATGAGGGAACCGTTCAACCATATAACCTTCTGATTAAGAGATGACTGAGAAACTATTCTCTTCCTGCTGTCCACTTCCTTACAAACAGCAGGTATAAATGTGCATCATATGCATCTACAGATTTTTTAATATACCTGTGTGCACATAAAATGTATAGTTACTGCTTGTGTGTTCAACCGTGCTTGGCTGGCAGGTGACTTTTTTTGCCCCACTATAATGCAGCTTTGGTATTTAGGCATCACTGGCATGACAGATTGAGCAAGTGGGTAAAAGCATGGCAGATGTAGTATCAGGTGTATAAATGTGCAGTTACCCACTTTGGTAGGAAGTGCCGCATATTATTGAAATGGTGTTAACTTGCACGTCAGCACTTACCCATGAAACTTTAGTGTTCTCTACGCCCTTCACTGAAAGGAAATATGCAACTAAAGAGACAAATGGTATGTTGGCCTTCATAGCAAGAGGATTTGCCTACAGGAGCAATGATGGTCATGTTACATTTATTCAAGGCTTGGTGAGACCATGACTGGAGTACAATGTGTAATTTTGGTCTCCTTATCTGTGAAAGAATAAACTTGCTATAGACTGAGTGCAGTGAAGGTTGGCCTGGGATAGTGGGACAGCTTTTCAAGGCAAGATTTGTGAACACAAACTAAGTCGACCTAGAGTTTAGAACAATGACGGGGGATTCTCACTGAAGCTTACAAAATCCTGCCAGAGATTGACAGACTGGATATGGGGAGGATGTTTCTCCTGACTGTGGTGCCTGGCAGGAGGGATCAGTGTCTCAGGTTATGAGGCAAGAGGGCTGAGATGAGAAATCTCTTCGCTCAGGATGGTGAACCTGTGCCATTTGTCTAGAAAAAGAGACATTTCTCGACATCAAAGGCATAAGGGAGAAGGGAGTATGGGGAAAGAACAGGGATGTAGTATTGAGTTAGATGATCAGCTGTGATTGTGTGGATGGTGGAGCAGGTTCGAAGGGCTAAATGTCTTGCTCTTATTTTCTGTGTTTCTGAGATGAGTGAAGCTGCCTCTAGGTGTTTCTCTTCCAAAGATGTTGTTAAGAAATAATACCTCATTGACTTGCGTTTTTGAAGTTGAATGTGAACTAGTTATCAGATCACAAGGGATGGGGGATAGGTGAGCAGAAATGCCAAATGCTATTCCTTTATTCTACAGAGCTGTGATCAATAGTTACGGATTTGAAGTACCCCAAACAAACTGCTCTAATATTAGCTGTGGGCTGATTTGCCAGTGACTGTGGACCTCACGAAATGTAACTCTGCTGAAGCCAGTGTCCAGGAGATTTTTAAAAGCTAGACTGGGGTTTCTTGGATTTTGCAGTTTTGAATGTGGCACACTTAGTTTTAGTCTTGCCTGTTGTTCTGCAAGACCTTTTAACACCCCTCTGATCACCAGTAGAAAACCAGATCTGAAGCAGACAAGGTCCATTTTAGTAATTTAGCGCTAAGCTACTGAAAGCAACTAACTAGTCACAAGCTGATGATTGAGGCTGGGAGTTTTTTTCTAAATCTGTCTGGTTTAGCAACTACCTAGTTAAAATAGCTGAGCTGGTGGAATCGTGAGAGAGTTTATTTTTCTTCATTTGTGCATAGACATGCAGAAAGAGGGTGAGATTGATAGAACTGGTTTTGGTCAAAACAAAGGTTAGTGTAATGTATTCAGAGTTGTGTTGGATCAGTGCTGTGCATATGTCAATTCGTGCTCTGGTTTGGATGTTGTTTATTTGACAACTGATTTACACATTTCCAGTACTTTTTAAAAAATATTTGTTCTTGTAATCCAAACAAGAAAATGTTTATTATGGAAGTTTTCCACATCCTACTTAGCAAGCAGATTTATGGTTGTGTTAAATCTGTGCTTGCTATGGTTAGCTGAATTGTATGTACGAAGGGATTATTGCCTGGAAATTCATCCCTGGTTAATAGCCCTTTATAGGAGCATCTGCACATTGTACTCTGTACTCTGCTACTGATACTCAGCCCACTGACTTCCATGGAATGAATTTGAGGCAGAGAACAGTATGCTGACACTATATATTGCAGATCAGTCTAATCAGAAACATTTTTTTAAAAAGAGCAAAGTTACTGCAGCTGCTGGAAATTTGAGATAAAAAGCAAAAATGCTAGAAATTCTAATCGGGGGAGGTGGGGTATTAGCCAAGTGAGAATCGGAGTTAATGTTTTGGGTCAATGGTAATTATGGATAACGGTCTCCCTTCTGCAAATGGCACAAATTGGGAATGAAACATGGAACTTTCCTCATTGATGTGGCCTGGCTCCTACTCTGTGGAAATTTGCCAGGCAGTTGTGTTGGAGGAGATTTTAGTCAGCAATGTGACAATCCATAGAATTCTTCAAAACCAGCTTTTAATGGCTGTTTTTAATTGGGGAAAGCATTGACTTTGTTACCAAACAGGGGGAATTGAACAGTCGAAACAATGAACTATTGGGAACTCAAGGTTTTCTCTGCTAAACTTGCCTGGCCTGCTGAGTGTTTCTAGCATTTTTTGTCTTTGTTCCACATTTCCAGCATCTGCAGATTTTTTTGTTGCCTTTTCCATTCCTGGGTGATTTCTGATGCAACTTAGCTTTCCCCTTGCCACAAAAGTTGGGCTTTCCCAACATTCTCCTATATTTTCTTTCCAGCAACTGTTGTGCTTGCTCTCGCTCAGCAGGGTATCACCCTCTCTGTCCTGTCTATTTGCACTTCCTTTAGCTAGGATAGCTGCAAACAACAGGTTTTCAATCCCTTCCCTGAATCAACACACATCTGTCTCATTCATCATCTCTCGGTCTCCACCCTGCCGCAGATATGTGTTCTCTCGATCTCTTTCCCTTTGCAAGTTAAAACATGCTCATTTTCCAAATTTTCCATTCTGAGGAGAGTCACAGTGTTTTGCTTTTTGTTTAGCACGCAGGTTAGTTACAGGGTTAAACACAGAGGATTGCTCACAAAATTTCTGGTGGGTGTCACATCCTCTTCAGTGAAGTCCTTCAGCTTGAACCACTCCACCGAAATCTCACTTCTAACTTTGCATTGTCATGCACACCTCTGTGCCCTTGGCCCCATTCCTGTCGATGATTTTACTCTGCTGGCTTTAACTCATTCACTGAACAGACAGCCCACAGACAAATTTCCATGTTCTGAAAGCTGCATGTAATTCTCTATAAGCAACATGTAAGTTCTGCTGGGGGGGGGGGGGGGGGGGGGGGTGAGGGGGAAGAAATACATTTTTTTACCCCCCAAATAGGGCTTCAGAGGTGTTATTATATTTATCGGCCCTTATCAGTTAAAATCAAAGAATTCAAGTGGTGGAAATGTAATAATTCCATATTTGTACCCTAGTTGTGGAAGAATACTGACTGCTTGCACCTTGGAAGTGAGATTCATGTTGTACCTTCTAGCTCATGGTACAAGAATAGTCCAGAGTCAAAGAGATTTGGAGCAGGGAAACTGTGTCTTTGGCCCACTGGGTCTGTACTGAACATCAACCACTCATTTACACTAATCCTACATTAATGCCATTATTTTATCTCCCCACGTTCTCAGCAACTCCCCCCCAAATGCCACTGCTCACCTACACACTAGGGACAATTTGCAGAGACCAAGTAACCTGCTCTAGAATCAGTAACTATGCAAACTTCTGCAGTAAATTTGTTTTTATATTAGGGTGGAAAGAAAAGGTTAGTTAATTAAGTGAAAGATCGCCATTTGAAAACCTTGACTGGTGATCTTTAACTGTCATTGTCTTGGTGTTACTGTCCCAGTTGGCTTCTGCTTTAATAGTTTTAGAGCATTGTGTGTAATTACCAAGGTCACAAGAGAAATGGTAACTGCAGCTTCAGAAAGTACCTTTTATTTTGAGCAGAGGGAAACAACCTATCACAATGTTAGGATCATCTCTGTCTCATATTTAATCCATGATGTTGTGAAAACAGTTCACTGACAGCCTTTTGAACTTCATAGAAACAAGGCTGTGGGCAATTTCTCACTCTCTTGTTCGTGTAAGTAGTGTAGACCAAAAATAAACGATCAAAGAATTGGCAATACTGTAAAAATCCAAGATAAAACTGGAAATACTGAAATGAAGATTGACATTTGAAATGTCAGTTTGGATTCTATTACCGATGAGCATATGACCAAGTTATTCAGACACTGTACCTCTGAACAGTAAAGAGAGACTTCCATTTATGTACAGTCTTTCATGTCCCCTTCAGAATGTCCAGAAGCACGATAGAATCAAAAGTAATTACGAAGTGAGGTAATTGATGTAATGTACGAAATGTAACGTGCCACAAGCTAACATAACAAACAATATGATCTGATAATCTGTTTAGAGATGTTGATTTCAGCAATAAATATTAACCAGGACACTGGATCATCTCTTCTACGCCTCTTTGAGGGTGCCTTGGGATACTTTGAGTCTAACTGAGAGAACAAAGGATGCCTGGAATTAATGTCTTATCTGAAAGATGGCATTTCCGAGCAGTACAGCTTTCCCTTAGCACTGTGGATTTGAGTCCAGTGTTTCTCAACTCCAGAGTCAGAAAACTGCTAACTGATTTGAAAAATGCTTTTAAATGTAAAGGTTTTTGCTTTGCTGCTTGTAACTGCTGGTCTTGAGTGAAATTTTTTTGCAATTTTTGAAGCTTAATGGGACAAAGAGTATGAAAGCTGGATATTTTTCTCTTCACTGACTGTATAATATGTTTTGTGTGTTGTTTGTACCTACATACCTGTGATCCTGCTGCAAGCAAGATTTTCATTGTACCTGTACCTCATCGTACTTGTGCACCTGACAATAAACTCAGTTTGACTTGGATTAGTGGGAATGTGTAAGGTTGTTGGAAGGAATATCAGTGTTTTTCACTGGATCAACACAAAATGCTAGAGGAACCCAGCAGGTCAGGCAGCAGCTGATGACCCGAAACATCGACTGTCCGTTTC
The DNA here is from genome assembly GCF_009764475.1 of Pristis pectinata. Classification (NCBI taxonomy): domain Eukaryota; kingdom Metazoa; phylum Chordata; class Chondrichthyes; order Rhinopristiformes; family Pristidae; genus Pristis; species Pristis pectinata. The sequence continues at coordinate 15,404,458 of NC_067429.1, forward strand.
TCTCCATGGGTGCTGCCTGACCCGCTGAGTTCCTCCAGCAGTTTGTGTTTTTTGCTGGATGTTTCAGTAGCTGTCAAATTAAGAAATACAAATGTGTTTCTTTTTCATGTAATATTTGGCTCTCCCTTTGTTAACATCCCTTTTGACTTAGTGAATCATGCTTTCATTGCAAATGGTATAGTGGAAAAATGATGTAATTTTTATTATAAATATGGGTGTTTCTCAGTTGGGCAGGTTTCCAAGCAAGCCAAAACACTGAGGAAGATTGGAACTACAAAGGTAGTGTGATGCCAATAGAACCTACTGAGCCCATGAGGATAATGGATCATCTGTAGTTGAGTGCACGAATGTCTAACCTTCAGCCTTTTCTCCTGGAAGTTCTTGATTTGCTGGTGTAGGATTCTTTGGTCCTGTAGATTGGTGTCAATAACAAAAGGACAAGTAGGATTTTGAACTCTTTCTAGTATTCAATGGAATTGTGGCTGATGCTGTGCCTCATCCACTTTCCCAACCGATCACCACTGTGCCCTAGATCGGGGAAAAGTGACTACCTGGGAGATGGATCCTACAGATTTCTTGGCAGCAGACCAGATGAGATGCAGCTCACTTTAACAAAACCAAAGTTGTGTCGTCTTTGGTGCGTGAGGCCATGGACCTACTATTTTCTTATTATCCCTTCACGAGATGGGCACATCACAGGCAAAGCTAGAATTTAGAGTTCATTACTCATTACTCAGCACCAGCAGCACCCCCACCCCTCCTGAGTTCAATGACTTTCTATTACATTTCAGATGGTGGTAGTCAAAACCTCATGCATGCTTTGTGTTGCCTACTGTAGGTAGTCCAACTCCCAGAAGAAATGGGTAGGCATGTATCCCTGCTGCCCAATAGACCAAGTTTTGTGCTAGATTTGAGGACTTGATCTTCAAACATTCTCTTCAGATGGCCACTGGCTGTGCTGGCCCACTGATGGTGAACTTCATCATTGTCTTTCCTTTGAGGAGTGGCTCCTAGATATGGTTAAGTGAACCATGTGTTCCAGGGGCTTGTCATGGATGTTTATATTGGGGGGGGGGGGGGGGGAGAGAAAAGACTTGTTGGAAGAGGGCCTATGTTTATGACTGTTAAGTGTAAGGTCTGTTCTTTCTTATCCTGCAATGATGGCTTGGAGCTTGGCCTCTGAATGTGCAAGAGGCATGGGAAAAGTGTTGGGGAGATGATGTAGCCATGCTTATCACCAGTCTGTATGGAGATTGGGACTGTTGTGGACCTATTGGTTATTATCAGACCTTGTATGCCATCATATATCAAATGTAAAATGGAGACCAATTCCTGGAGGCATTGAATTATCTCTAGATTGAGAGTCAAAGCCTTTTTTGAGAGATCAAAAAAAGGGCTATGCACATGGATCAGTACTGCTCCTTGAACTGACCTGATCAGAAGTCTATCTTCTGAGCTCATTGATGTATGAAATGTCTTCCTCTGTGGTTTTCAATGGTTTATTGAATCTTACTGGTTTTTGAATAGATAAATGTAGAATTAGAAAAAAGTAGGAACTTGCAGTCTTGAACTTTCATTAATCCTTTTGAAAAGAAGCTTCTGAGATGTTAATCAAATAAATTACTTCTGTTTTGGTACATTGTTTCCCACTTCCTGAAACAACTTTTTCTTTAAAAAAAATGTGAATCTTGCTAAACATGTTCCCGGTATTGTTTGAATTTCAAGTTAACATCAAAGAGTCATAAATGGCACTGTTTGACACAAAGCACTTACTTGCCAAGGTCACTGACAACACCTCTCAGACCCACAGCCTTTAGAGTATAGAAGGATAAGGGCTGTCTGCATGGGAACACAACCAACTACAAGTTGCAGATCATCCTGGCTTATTACTAGGTAGAAATTCTCAAATTTCAACTCAATGAGAGGATGTATCCTCTTGTGGGAGAGTGCAGACCCCGCAGGCGTGGTCTCAGAATAAGAGGGCACCCGTTTAAGACTCCGAGGAATAACTTCTCTGAAACTTGAGATTCTCAGAACTCCTTGCCTGAGCTCTGGAGACAAAGTGCTGGGATATTTAGGGCTGAGATAGATAGATTTCTGCAATGAATCAAGGGTTGTGGTGAAAGGATGGGAAAGTGGATTTGAGGAATGTCATGTCAGCCCTGATCCTATTGAATGGTGGAACAGGTTTCAAGGGCTGTGTGGCCTTCTGTTTGTACTTGTTATGGTCTTGTGAATGAATTTTAAAGAAAAAAAAACCATATCTGTGATGTGCTTTTTGTACTTGGAGCCTTGATGTTTTGATTGCACTCCCTAATGTAATGGAATACTGTGGACCACCTGTTGTACTACCATGGACTTGTCTCTGACTGTCTTTTTTGCACTGATGTCTTGTTTTTGCACAGTCTTTCTTTTCTCTCTCTTCACTGACTTGTATAATGTATTCTGTGTGTTGTATGTACCTGCATGCCTGTGATGCTGCTGCAAACAACTTTTTCATTGTACCTGTACCTTACCGTACTTGCACATATGACAATAAACTCAACTTGACCTAAAATCTACAGCTTCTGTGAGTTGCAATTACTGAAGGTGAAACTCAATATAACTATTTCAAGTTTGCACTGATCAATTTTGGAAGTAATACCTGGGGCTACATTGGTGTCAAAACTCTTGTGACTTTGGCTGATATATGCAGCAGAGTTGAATTTCCAATGCCAGCTTGGCTCAATGGTAGCATTTTTCTTTTGTGACTCAGATTACCTTCCAGACCAGGACTTGAACCCATGATTTAAGTTACTGCTTTAAAACAGTGCTCTGAGTGCTGCATTAACAATGATATTCCTCTTGCCCTTGACTGTGGTGGTATTTATCCCTGTACTCATTTCTATCATTGCTGATTGTTGGATACTACTATGTACAATCTGGCTCCCCTGTTCATCAATGTTATGAAAATTTAAAAAGTAAGCCAATGGCTGTTAAATGCCATTAAATAATCCAAGAATGTGGCTCTACTCATAAGCATAATTTCTTTTCAGACTTTAACTGACATTATATTTGTGAACATTTTGATACTGAATCTCATTTTCCTTTCTCGCAAATAATTTTAAACTTTGAAAAGACAGAAGTGCAGAAATATACCTGCTGTGAGAAATGGTAATAGTTTCCAACTCTGCAAATGCATTCATTTATATATTTAAAAACAAAATCATGAGGCTGGTAATTTTGAACTTTTGGATGCAACCATTTGTATTGTTGAACTTGATTTTGGTGCTCATTAACTAACATGGAACTGTTGGGCTGAATGGCCTTTCCACTTTATCATAAAGTTCTCATTTATGAACTACTGTGAACAAGAAGGAAATTTCCTTTTTCTTAAAAAAATCACTGAATTAGCATAAAACAATTCTGAATCAAGGAGAAAGAGTTGCAATATTTCAAGCAGATAAATGATATTCACAAAACAAATGTAGTATTCACCTGGAGATTACACAGCTATTAAAACAATGCTGGAGAAAATATCCATGAAAATTTTGCAAATGCCTCCTTTTTTTAAAAACACATTAGAAATCATGTCCCTTTTGGGGGGGGTGGGGGGGAGTCAGTTAACCAAAGGCACAACACAGGAGAAGTTCTAGAAAAAGGTCTTACAAACATATGGATTTATTTTGTGAATTAACAAATCCAGTCACAATGCTGACTGAGGCATCTGCATAATCGTGCGTCATGTATTCCCACAGGTGAAATAAAATATTAAATGGATTAATAGATGAGAATGTACCACTTAGCTGTTCCTTGTTGATTATTCTAGAGAAAGTAATGTTTGTGTTCTAAAGTTATTGGTAATGTGATCAAGTTCATTTTTTTTCATCCATATGTCAATAGGCCTGTCTGCTTTAAGGTTTTTGAATAAAACCAAAACTTGCATGTCAATATTTGAGAAAAGTAGGGACATTATTGCTGGTGTTCTGGCCAATGTTTAACCAACACCAAGGTAAAAAGAAACCCAGGTTAACTGGTCACTTTTTTTTTTCATTGCTGCGTATAAACCTGGTAGCTGCATTTCACTTCATTGACAGTGTTTCTGTGCTATCTAGTTGCTTGTAAATTGTCATGATGCTCCTGAAGTCATGGGTAATGTTTATATAAAAGCAAGATATCTTAATGTAATATGGTGTTTCCAAAAAACATACACAGTAACTATGTTAATCAACCCAGTATGGAAAATATATTGTTGTACAGTTCAGTGATATTTCCCGCACAAGAGAGCATTTGCTACCTGAAATACTAAGACAAAGGCAGTGGTTATTGTTTTACTTCTGAGGATGCTTGAAGTAGAAGTTAAAAGAAGGTCCAGTCTCTGGAATTCAGTTAATGTTAACATGTAAACTATGGTTTCTAAAATCTTTGAATGTGGAACTTGTATTTGTTCTTTATCTTTCTTCTCTGGTTGCTCATTTGGGTGGGAACCTTGATGCATAGCCAGCTTGTGCTATTAACTTTAATCAGTTTACATAAACAGTACTTGGCAGTGAAGCATGTTTGTGCTGCAGTGGCCCTACCGGGTAGAATTCCCAGTCCTTGGGAGGGATGTTATGCTGCTTGTTAGAACCTGACTACATGACTGAGGACCTGACTACATGTGTTTGGCACAAGGCCAGATGTTTATTGTTCTCATATTTTCATACAAATAGAACGAGACCATTTAGCCCTTTAAGTCTATGCCAGTTCTTGGGACATTCCCAACAGTCCTATTTCCCCCACTGATTTTCCCTGCAACCTATTTTCTCTCACATTAACTACCCCCTGATCCTCCTGTTACCAGAGGTAACTTACAGTCGCCGATCGACCTACCAACAGTCTTTGGGATGTAGAAGGAAACCAGAGCATCCGTGGGAAACCCACGCTGTCAGAGGGGAGTGTGCAGACTCCACAAGGTCCAGGTTGCTGAAGCTGTGAACTACCTGCTGCACAGATGTATTCTGATAAAATGTTCAGGGTGAGCTTGGGTGAGGCCATACTGAGCTGGCTAGATAAGATAAGATATCTTAGTCACATGTCCATCGAAACACAGTGAAATGCATCTTTTTGCGTGGAGTGTTCTGAAGGCAGCCTGCAAGTGTTGCCACGCTTCTGGCGCCAACATAACATGCCCACAACTTCCTAACCCGTACATCTTTGGAACGTGGGAGGAAACCAGAGCACCCCGAGGGGAAACCCACGCAGACACTGGGAGAATGTACAAACTCCTTACAGACAGCAGCCGGAATTGAACCTGGGTTGCTGGCACTGTGATAGCATTATGCTAACCGCTATACTACTGTGCCTGCCTTCTGCAGATCGGGATTATTTGCTTAATATTGCTGCATGGGTCCTCTGCTCTTGATCAATATTGTATGAAAAGTTGTCCTCAAATTGCTTAAGCCAGGTTTGACATTGTATGTGGTGAGGTCAGGTTGACTACAGATTGGCCCTGGCTGGTTGGGCTTTAATTTGGTGCTTGAGCAGACCTACACTTGTTGAATGGGAAACAAGCTTGTTTGTTAATTTGAGTAAAACCTTCTCAGCACTTTCATTACCACTGACATGGTTCAGTAGTCAACTGTACAGATTTATGTAATACTGGGCCTTGTGGATCATGGTGGTCCTAAATTCAAGCTTTAGCTTCAGTGTGGACAGTCTAAGAAGGGAAACATTGGTTAGGTTGGCTGTTACTGAGTGAGGAAGGACAAGCCAGACTGCAATGTCTTTGAGTAGTTTGCTCCCATCTGTTGCCTTTGCTCTCTTGGTAACAAATGGCCACTGGAGTGATTAGGAGGTCAATAGTGGCAGTGGTCTTTTGAGGAAGAACAACAAAAGACTTTAAAAGGAAGAATAAAATCTCTTCTGGTGCTAAATTTAATTTTCATAGGAAGAAGCTGAAATCTAAATCCTGCAACTCCCACCCCAATGACACTATGGAAGGAGCAATACCAGAAGGACTGCAAGATGGCAGCTTGCCACTACCTTCTCAATGGTGTTAAGGTTTGCCAGTGCACACTGCCCTTGCCAGTCATGTCCACATACCAAAAAAAATTAATAATGTTTTTAAAAAAACTCAAGACACATTTCTATGGATATGCAGTCAAGTTTAATAGCATTTCTGCATTGTAATTGTATGTACAAATGGGCATTTTCAGTTGACTGTATCATGGGCTTTCCAGTCACTAAGCAGAAACTGACTAATGGAAGGGCCTAATTATGTTTACTGAGTCAATGCAATGATACTTATCTTGAGAATAAACAGTCAATTCTGGAATCTGAATCTGCTTAATTGATCTGAAGATCGTTATCATTCAACAGTTTAAAGAATGATGAAATGACAATAACTTCATCATGTTACAAGTTTATTTTTGATCATCCACCATTTTCATTCTCTAATTTCTACTGAAGCTGACCCAATGTAAAATTACAGATCTAGAAGTTCAAAGCAAAGGTGTCTGATGATTTAGTGGATTGGTGAAGGGTTTCAACCGAAATGTCAGTTGTCCATATGTCTCCACAATCTGCTGTCTTACCTACTAAGTTTCTCCAGAAGCTTGTTTTTTTTTTTGCTCCAGGTTCCAGCATCTGTAGTCTCTTGTCTCCATTTATTCATGTGAGCTAACACACAAGAACTAGTCAATCGACATTTTTTCCAATCCTTTTGTGGCACATGCAGGATATCTAGGCACTGTAATGCCCATACACCACCACAGGGACTACTGTCAAGCTGCAGGGAAGGTGGGGAAGGAATGGATAGGACAAAGAGAATATATGGAGAGGGTGAGGCCAGGGTTACTCTGGGTAAGCTGTAAACGAGATCTTCTGGTCAATGGGTTAATGTAGGCACTCCGGAAGAGAGAGCGTACTATGCCCTCTCCATCCATTCCCTACTGCTTGATACTATTATTTTCTCTTTCCCGGTTCTCACAAGGGATCTTTGACCTGAAACCTTAACTTTCCACAGATGCTGCCTGACATGCTGAGTGTTTCCAGCATTTTCTGTTTTAAGATGAGATATCTTTATTAGTCACATGTACATCGAAACACAGTGAAATGTATCTTTTAGCGTAGAGTGTTCGGGGGGGGGGGGGGGGGCTAGCCTGCAAGTGTCGCCACATTTCCGGCGCCAACGTAGCATGCCCACAACTTCCTAACCTGTACGTCTTTGGAATGTGGGAGGGAACTGGAGCACCCGGAGGAAAGCCACGCAGACACAGGGAGAACGTACAAACTCCTTATAGACAGTGGCTGGAATTGAACCCAGATCGCTGGCGCTGTATGCTAACCGCTACCCTACAGTGCCTGCCCTTATTACATTGAAGAGTAATTCATAGGCTATGTAGCAGCTGATATGGCTGTGATAGGTTCTATATAAATGCAAGTCAGCCTTTCTTTTAAATATTGCATGGATCTCATTGTTATTAAAAGAGAAATGAAACACCAACAATTGAAATGTTCCTTTCGTTTAACTTCCTCCATCTGTTTCTAACAAATCACTTAACAGAGGCTAGCAATTTATACTGATGTGGAAGGAGTTTATTATTATCAATCAAAATTCTGCTCAAAATTTCAGTTCCAAAATGCTTAACATCTTCTAAATCAATCTTCCTGTTTTTAAGCCTCAGGCTAAGAATATTTTGTTTGGCAGTAAGATGATACACTTTGAAGGGAAAATTCTATTCACCTTGATCATGACACAATGACAAAGCCTTACCATTATATTTGTGTCATGAACACACACACTCGCTATATTCTACTCTTTGGTGAAAGGGGAAGTCCCATGTTAAATGTCCTGAAGGCTAGTTTGTAACTGTCCACCCAGCAGAAATCAACAGACATTTGGTTAAAATGGCCCATGAGAATTTAGTAACTTTGTTCTCACTGCCATCCCACAGGTTCCTCTGAGCAGCTAGGATGGACACTCGACTGAACCCAGCAGAGTCCTCTGATGAGGCTTCGTGGGGCTTAATTTGTTCTTTGTAGTCTGTACAATGAAGCCATTGTGGTTTCCCTTTAAGCCAACCTGGCAGCAAGTAGTGTTTCCCAAGACCTTCCTCTTGCAACTTAACCTTGTCCATAACTTTGCATTCAGCTACCACATGTCACCAGGTTTGGGCCAGAGACTAATGGGTGACCTTTGAAAATTAGGAGTTAAATTTTCTCAGTTCCACAATTGAGGTTGAGGTGGTCTACTTCCCCCCCCCCCCCCCCCCCCCCCCCCCCATTTGCCCTATCCCCACCTCACTTATTTTACCCCTTTGATTTCATCAGAATTATGTTTGCAAACTGCAAATTCCATCTTCCACTGACTGTAAAGCCTGCTTTCCAGCAAATGCTGTTTCTGCAGAATGCAGTGTTTTCCATTTGTGTCCCCTGAGTCGCCTTGTAATTGGTGTGGCCACCCAGTCAGAGAGCTCTATTAACAGTATGATCAAAGAGCTGCATTGGATGACTGAGATACACGGAGTTTTGGAGCCTGTGTTGGCTGCCTCTATCCAAAAGAACAATGTTGCTTGTAACTTTGCAAAAGTAGGATGTGCAAGGCAAAATAATAAAATCCAGGAAACAATGCAAAGTGTGCCACAGAATGACAGTGAACTAAAATTTTCACTATTACATCTTGGTAAAGTGGCAGGAATTCTGGCATTTACTTGAAAAAAAATTGTTTCCGTGTTTAGATTTAAACCAGAACACCAAGAATGAAGCTTAGATCTGAAAGCAAACAGAACCATTAGTGCCTGTCAGAAGGAAACTGGTCAAAACAGTTGCAGATCTGGGTTGATGATTTTAAAACTGGTAACCTAGGCAGCTTCAGTAAAAAGATGTGGCTGGGGTCTTCAGAAGTATCACTTCAGACAGTGTTGGATACAAACTCAGGAATTGATTTGAGCGACCACATTACAAAACACACCTCCTGTTCAATTAAAAATAAGCATATCCTTCATGTCTTGCATCTGTTGGGCAAGTCTTTAGTTTTAATTAGAATTAGGGGAAAGGAAAGCCTCTAGTTCTGGTTGAACTGGTGGTAGATTGTTTCCTCCACCAGTTTGAATGGTGTAAATCATCACCTCCTGAGCAAATCTTTTTTTACAAACTTGCTTTCCTTGATGTTTATAAAGGAAATTAAGGTGAAAGCTGTTTTCAGCCTCTTGCTGGTATCAACAAGTTACAAAATAAGTAAACATTTCTGACAATTCCACTCAAGTGATTTGCTAAGTATCTTGGGGATCGAATGTCACGCGATGTTCAAAGTTGGTCTACAGTTTCTTGGTTAATGTGGGTTTGGTTGGTTCTCAGGTTTTGCTTTTGTGGAGCTGTTAACAGTTCAAAGGAGTACATATTTAAAATTTGGTTGGTGTATAACTTGTATTGTGTGATTAGTATTGCTTTTATTCTATTACTCTAGATTTTAAAATGATGTAATCGTTTAGCTCCATATTATGCAGTTGATTTCCATGGCTGCAAGACAAATGAAGATTGACCCATAGCCATTACAATAAGCATAAGTGTCTGAGAGTTACATTGCATCATCAGGAATGCCTACTGTGTTTCCATCAGTGAAGCACATTTACTGATGCCAGCTAAACTGATGGAAGCAGGAAACCTCACTGAAGTTGACTAATCCAGTATTTGCTTTGTAGTCAACACATAAATATGTGAACAAAGTCAGGATTGAACAAGGAGCTAAGATCTTTGAGGTCAGATGCCTCTACATTGATAATTCTAAGCATTACAATGCCAGAAGCTCTCATCTTAAGATTCCTAACCAGCCTGCTATAATGATTTAAGGATCTTGTGGTTAACTTTAAAAGAGCAATTAAGACTTTTAAAAAAAACTATTTATACAGAACGGTAACGGGCTCTTCTGGCCGAATGATCCCACGCTGCCCAATTACACCCATGTTATCTACTAACCCGTACATCTTTGGAATGTGGGAGGAAACCAGAGCACCTGGAAACTCACGCAATGATCTCCAATCATAAACTTGCCCTGGCCTGTATGTGGTAGAACTAAAGCAATTAATTTAAAATGCATATACTAAATTGAGAAACGTGCAAGAGAGAATGAAGCCCCTGATTTCAAACACCAAGTTTTTGTAAATAGATAATACTTTACACTTTTACCAGTGGAAAAAGAAATGATGTCAAACTTTTTTAAAAATCCTTATGGTAGTCACTATACTTCAGAAGTGGTATTAGTTGAAAGCATTTTGGAATGTCCATGGTCTTAACAGATTCTATGATATGTAAATACTTCTAAAATATTTGTACTGAGTAGATTGGTCAGGTGAGAGGGACATTCAGTTCAGAAACTGAATCCAGGGAATGTGACTTGTAAGATATGAATCTTTGTAACAATTTGAGATTTAGAATTCCAGGAACCTTGGGGGCATTGCTGTCATTCTTCATGTTGTGCAGTGTGCACGGTATCGTTCTATAGCTCGTGTTCTCCAATTTATGGTAGGTCTTTATGTTTATAGTTTACTTTTGATGCAATAGGCAGAGACTATTGGGAGTAGTTCTTTGCGCATTGTGAATTAGAATGGAAAAAAAAGATTTTTAATGGGACGATGTGAGTTTTGGGTTATTTTTCTTTCTTGATCTCCTTTCCTCTGCACTCTAGCCCATGCAGTTGGTGCCTCTGAGAAGCAGGAAGTTGAGATAAGACTTTTGGATTTCTCTACAGCACAATTAGTGCTGTGTAACTTGGTAACAAACAAGATAATTGTGTCAACATCTCACACACCCATATAAATTTCCTCATATGAGGGTCAAATAATTTGCACCAGAGACCAAACAGCTGACGGTAAACCACAGGAACTTGCATCTGTGTCAGTGGCATGCCTTCACCTGAAGGAGTGAGATAATTTCAATAACTAGTTCTTGTTGTCATTAGTCTTGTTTAATGAGTATCGCAGAAAACATTCCACTTAATTAAACAGAAACCTGTAATTAAGTAGAGTTCCAAGGCAATTTTACAATGGTATCAAACAATGTAATGTTCAGTCACGTAGGGCAGATGCATGGTCAGAGAGTAAGTTTTAAGGAGGATCTTAAAGGAGGAAATCAAATGGAATGGTGGAACTATTTGGTAAGTAATTTCCAAAGAGATCTTGGTAGCTGAAGCCATGGCTCCCAAGGATGGAGTAATTAAAATCAAAGATGCTGGAGACCAGAAGTGGAAGAATGTAGGTACGTTGGATACAATGTTCATTTTTTATAGGAAACGTAAATTTGTTTATCTTATTTAAATAAATTTAACAATTGTCAAGTACAGGTAGTTAGCACTTATAAAGTCATAGTCATACAGCACAGACAGGCCCTTCAGCTCACATTGTTCATGCCATGTCGATTACCCATCTATACTCATCCCACCTACCAGCAGTTAATCAGTAGCCTTCTATACCTTGGCAATTCAAGTGCTTGTCCAGATACTTTTTAAGTGTTGTGAGAGTACCTGCCTCCACCTTCTTGGTGAGTGTGTTCCAGATTACAGCTACTATCTGGGTGAACAAATTCTTTCCTCAGATCACTTTTAACCCTCTTGCTCTTCTCTGGTTTTCATCATTTCTGTTATGGGGATAAATTTCTCATTATCTACTCTCTCTATGTCTCACATAATTTTGTACAGCGAAATCAGCTCCCATCTCAGCTCCAAGGAAAGCAGACTCGGCCTATCCAGTATTGATTCACAACTGAAACCTTCCATCCCAGATAACATCCTGGAAAATCTCCTCTGCACCCTTTCTGTGCAGTCATGTCTTTCCTATGGTGTGTGACCCAAAACTGCACATAATACTCTATACCCTAACCAAAGTCTTAAAGTTTTACCATGACCTCCACACTTGTATATTCTTTGCTCTGGCTAATGAAGGCCAGCATCCCAAAAGCCTTTCTCACCACCTTTATCTGTTACCACCTTTAGGGGTCTATGGATTTGTACAACAAGCTACTTCTGTTCCTCAATTCATCATAGGGTTCTGCCTCTCGTAGCATATATCCTACCATTCATGGACCTCCCAAAATGCATGATCTTGCACACATCAGGATTTAAATACAATCTGTCATTGCTCTTCCCAACTTGGCAGCTGACCAATATCATTCTGTAACCTAAGACTATCCTCCATGCTGTCAACAAAACAATTTTTGTGTTATCTGCAAACTTACTGATGAAATCTCCTAGATTCATATCTAAGTTACTAACATATATCCTCTGGACTCTCAACTTGTACAGCTTTTCCAATTCATCCTTTTAAAGTTGAATGTATGTCATGTAAAAACAGGCTAAAGCAGAGTACAAGATGGTGGCTGGTACATTTCCTCTTCAGTGCTGTGTTCTTCGTGATACAAACATGCAAATGAACATACACATTTAGGAGCAGGAGATGGCCATTTGACCATCAATTCTACTCCACAATTTAATAAGATCACAGCTGATCTGATTGTACCTCAATTGTACATTCCCACCTACCCATAGCAACCTTTCACCCTCACATATCTAACTCTGTCTTTAGTCAATGATGCTGCTTCCAGCACCCTTTGCTGAAGACATTGTGGAAGATAATGATCCTTTTGAGGAAAGAAAACTTCCTCAGCTGTGTCTTAAATGGGTAACCTGTTTGTTAGGATTCATAACCTTTGGAGTTTTTTTTAACATATTGTCCCATTACTTTTCTCTCTGGTATGTAACACCACCAGACTAGAACCTTTAAAGTCTTTTATTTGATGCACTAGGTCAAAATATGCTGGTTTCTGGACCCCATTTGTTTTATTTTCACTACATTTTGTGCTGCACATTTTGCACATCCCAGTTGATATTTCAGTACCCATTGCAAGAAACTATGCCACACTTACTTAAGGGGCATTGTAAATAGAAATGCTTTCAGAAAGTACTGTGGGCATAATCCCTCATCTTCATGAACTGTTACGTCTGTAATTGTTTTAATTTCTGGGAATGTTCAGTCACTGTAAACTTTGCAACAGCTCCAAGACAGCCACAGTACTTGGTGTACTTTCATGCTCCACAAAGATGGTCGCAGTAACAATGCCACTCTTCTACCAATATGCAGCACTTGGGTGTTTCAAGCCAGCTGAACAAATAAGTCCATCCATAATATCCAGATATTTGTTGAAAATACAGTGTGCTAATAGAATAAGTTGGAGACATTTGGGAAGAGTAGATGGTCTTTGCACAACATGGACTAGTTTCTCATGACTGCTTTGATATAAAATCAACATGGAATTTTGTAACATTTCTCTTGTAAGGTAACACAGAATTTTAGAGTCAGTGAAGTACTTCAGATGTGTATTGACAGTTCTAATGTAGGAACTGTGTAGCCAACTACTCACAGTAAGCTCCCACAAACAATGACGTGATGTCGGTTGAGCAATGGATAATGGGCAAGAAACCAGGGAGGAACATAACCCCTGCCCTCCTTTCAAATAGGGCCACAAGATCTATTGTCCACTTGAGAGCCTTGGTTTAATGTCACATTCAAATAAAGTGCAAATGTGGCAATGCAGCACCCTCTCAGCACTGTGCTGAAGTGTCAAGCTTAGAGTTTGTCCTCTGTTCCTTGTTCTATTCAGAGGTAAGTGAGACGTGAGTATTACTGACTGAATTTTTCTTTATGCATCCTCAAATTGGTAACAGTGCAGTGCTGTGGTTTCACTGGTGTCAGCTGCCCATTGTGAATTAATTCAGATGAGCTTGGACAATATCAGCTGCTATAAATTCATCTCTTAATTTTAAAGGTTAAGAAAACAGGAATTTAGTGCAGGTGGAATGTTAACCAGAATGTTATAATGTGTTTCCATGTATTGACAGGGAAGTGCTGAAACTTGGGGAGAAGTGAATACTTTAATATCTATCCCTTTGTATGGTGATAGTTGTTTCATTGAAATGTAAGCAACTACCATGAGTGCTTCCATTCACTGAGTTTGGTACTGAAAGATTGAAATGGAGGTGATGTCATTTTTAATGTAGTTCTATCTGGAGAGAAGCCTGAATGCTGCTTTTGGAGGGGACCATTTATTTGAAGCCAGGAACCAAGGAAATGCTTTTTTTTAACATTAGTAGAAGATCCATGGTTTGTGTTCTGTGTGCAGAGCAGCAAAGGAGTTGAGGCTCGGGAGGAGTCCATTTGGCCTGTTAGTTCTATGCCAACTTTTGGTGGTGATCCAGTCAGTCTCATTGCCCATAATTCTGCAAAGTAATTTCCATCAAGGGCCTATCCAATGTCCTCTTGAAAACTCCAATAGACATTTTCCACCATCCTTGCAGGCTGTTTGTTTCAAATCCTGGCTACCTTTCAATTTTTCCTCCAAACCACCCTCCACCCATTTGTGTAGTTTGCGCAAAGTTCTCCAGCAGTTTCCCTCCCAATCCCTGAATGACCTGCTGATGGGAACAACTTCCCTTTACTTACCCTGTCGAAGCTAGTCTTGGCCTCGTACACCTCCTGTCAAATCTCCTTTCAACCACCTTTGCTCAACAGATAACAACCCCAGTGGCCGCAGTCCCTCATCCCAGAAACCACTCCGGCCAACCCCTTCTGCATCATACAACAGTTCCACATCCTTGAAGTTAAGGAACCAGAATTGGATACAATATGTCCAGCTGCAAATTTCTACCCCTTTTCTCCTTCGTAAACCTTTTATAACCAATAAGCTAAAGTGTGTAATCTGTATGTAAACCATGTTTGCTCTCTTAATTTATCTTCTAGGCTGCTCATAGCAGTGCCCAGGAGGTTAACGTTTAATTCCCAAAGACTCTGGGGTTGTGCTGAAGACTTGGCAACCCTACCTCAAGCCAGTATTTGCTTATGCTAAATGTTCTCATTTATCAGAGGTTCACATACATCTTCTATCATGTTTAAGGTTAGCCACCAAACTGAAATTATTTTTTTAAACTTAATTGAAAACTGATCATTCAACACTAACGTCTGTTGAATCTACCTTTTTTCTTTGTTCAGTACCCTTAATGGAACAGGTCAGCAGGGTACTGGCAACTCTGTTCACTTTCTGTGTATAAATCTAAACCGATCTGCTTTTTGAAACTGTTATTTTGTGTTTTCTAACAGGCTGGTTTAAAAATCAAATCCCAAGGCTGTTTAATTACCCCTTAATGGGAGTTTTGGTTTGGTGCAATGTCTGATGTTTGTACATGGGTTGAGCCTTTGGTCTTTCTAACATGTGATACTGGTTTTTGTGATTCTGCACCACTGTCTGTGTTCTTCCCCTCATTGCCCCAATGTAACTGAACATGAATGGGGATCAGTTGGATGTTGGGTATCTGCAGTTTTGAAGGGTAAGGTTTTATAGTGTCTCTCAAGCTCTTGCAAAACCAACTGCAGATCCACCCCTTACCCAGCCTATTGGCCCCATTGATTATGTCATCTCCTTTGGAATATTACTTTCCATATACATCAGCTGTTTTATATTTAACTTGAAATTAACCAATCAAGAAATACAATCATCATGATAATTTGGAGCACTGTGCTTCTGATATTATAGAGGCTTGGTTAATGACATTATTCACTGTAAGATTCATAGAGTGTAGTATCTGGAAGTTCCTTTTGTTTCTATTTGTATAAACAAACAATCAGAGGCTGAGCAATAAACAACATCTTGAAGCCAGTAACTCTCAACTAAACTGGGGTGTCTGGTACAATAATATATCAAAGTCCCATTCAATTCTTCAAGTAGCACCTGTACACCATAATGAGAATGGCATTTTGGCAAATTATAGAACGTAGAACATTACAGCACAGTACAGGCCCTTTGGCCCACGATGTTGTGCTGATATTTTATCCTGCTCTAAGATCTATCTAACCCTTCCCTCTCACAGCCCTCCACTTCTCTATCATTCATGTGTCTATCTAAGAGTCTTTTAAATGTCCCTAACATATCTGCCTCCACTACCTCTGCTGGCAGTGCATTCCACGCACTCACCATTCTCTGTGTATATAAAAGAAACACAACTTGCCTCTGACATCCTCCCCCGCTATACCTTCCTCCTATCATCTTAAAATTATGCCCCTCGTGTTAGCCATTTTTGCCCTGGGAAAAAGGTCTCTGACTGTCCACTCGATCTATGCCTCTTATCTTGTACACCTCTATCAAGTCACCTCTCATCCTCCTTTGCTCCAAAGAGGGGAAAACCCTCGCTCACTCACCTATCCTCCTAAGATGTGCTCTCCATTCCAGGCAGCATCCTAGTAAATCTCCTCTGCGCCCTCTCTAAAGCTTCCATGTCTTTCCTATAATGAGGCAACCAGAATGGCACACAATACAATGGAACACAAAATGTGGTCTAAGCAGAATTCTATAGAGCTGCAACATTATCTTGCAGCTCTTGAATTCAATCCCACGATTAATGAAGGCCAACGCACCATACACCACCTTAACAACCCTATTGACCTGCGCGGCAACCATTCATGTACATTCCATAAAAGTTTTTTTGTTTTTTTTCCAGAGTTCATGATCACACTTGAATCTACTTCAAAAGTAAAATTCTGCAGATGCTGGAAATTTGAAACAAAACACCTTGCTTAAAATGCTCAGCAAGTCAGGCAGCAGCTCTGGAGAGAAAAGCAGAGTTTAATATTTTGGGTTGAAGAGCTTTTGACCCGAAGATGACTGATACTGTCTGGCCTGCTGAGTATTTTAAGCAAGGAGTGTTTTGTTATAAATTGACTTAAATTGGTGTCTTTATCTTGTGTCAATAGAACATCAACAGGTTATACTTTTTATTTTGTATTTCTGCCTGGATTCTCCCTCCACCTGATGATACAGGATAGCACATGGTTCAAGACCAACCACTACCCTCTGTCTTTTCACATAAGAGGATATAGCCAAGATAATCTCTAACAGAACAGGGAGTTGGGAATCCTCTTTCCACAGATGCTGACTGACTTTCTGGGAAAGGTAAATTAAGTTAACTATTTGATGAAGTGTCATTGCCCTTAAAAGTTAACTTTGCTTCTTTCTCCACAGATGCTGCCTGACTTGCTGACTACCTTTCTGTGCTTAGTTCAGATTTCCTGTAGTTTTATACTTCAGAAATCTCCTGCATTCATTTGCTAAAGATCACTGAAGAATTTCTTTCCCCCATGTTACTGGCATTCACCATGTTTCTCCCACCCCAATCACCACTTCTACTTTAATTCACAAATACAATTGGATAGAGCGGTCATTTGTGAAGAACAACTTGAATGTCTGGCCATTATTCTGATGAGCTGCTCCTGCAACCTCAGGCAGTAGCTGTCTGGTTTCTTCCCAGTGGCCAAGTTGTAGGCGTCACTAGTTGGGTCAGCATTTATTGCCCTGAAGTGTGTGGGTGTGTAGGGCAGTTAGGAGTCAATAACATTGCTCTGACATTGCAAATGATCGCAGATCAAGTAGAGATGACAGATTTCTTCCCTAAAGGATGCAGTGAACCAGATGGCTTTTTACAGCAATCTTTCAATTCCATTGTCACAGTTACTGAAGTTGGCTTTTCTCTTTTCAAATGCTGCACAGCTCTGTGGACTGATCTGATGTTCAGTCTCAGCAGGGCAATTAACTGAGTAAAATTACATTTTGGCCACGAACTCCAAATTTAATTGGCCTCATTGTGTTCGCTGCTACTGATAGTTTCAAATGGAACAACTTGCAGCAGATCCGGACAAGTCCGGGTTTTACCTGGAAGTCCGGGTTGGCTCGCTGATAGATGGCGTTGCGTTTGTCACTCCAGCCCGTTGTTGGACTCTACGGGGAGTCCAGCCACAAGAGTTCGAGCATTCCAGTCATAGAGAGACAATTTGGCCACAGGCCCTTTGACCTCTATTCACACTAATCCCACACTAATCTCATTTTAATTTCCTTCACGTTCTTGTGTTACATTATTGATATTACACTGGGGATCCTGCCTCCTGAGGTGCTCATTAGATCCATCGCCAGTGTCCTCGCTCATATGAGTGACAATTTCAAGCCTGGAAATTCAGAAGAAAGTAATTTTTTTCATTTTTTTCTTATAATTTGATGTTTTAATGAGCTTTTCATTTTTTTAATGCATTTTATTTTCATGTCTTTGTAGCAATCTTAATGGCTTTCAAATGTCTTTGAATATCACTTTTACATGGCCGTAATAAAAGACTAGACTCCCCAGCCTATCGAAAGCTGCCTCCTGCACAGTTGGCTGTCTGCAGCCCACCCAGTGCCGAAGCCTAGCCACGCCTAGCGAGACTCCTGGCGGGGCAGCGCACTCGGCCCCCCTGCCTGCTTGAGTGCAGCCAGCTGAATCCAGCTCGAATCAGCCCAATGCTTTGAGTTCTTTTTTTAGAATGCAAAGCTTGGCAGGTTTAAATTTTAAAACTCTGGCAAATTTTGTTGATGTTAATGTTATTTTTGCAAAGGATATCTGCCCCATAATTTTGCATGATAAAAGGCTACTTGAGCCTCTCTCAAGTGAAGAACTGCCCAGTGTTGCTGACACCTGTTGCTTGTGCTAACATGCAGAACAGATTGAGGGAGCCCCATGCCATTTGCATTGGCCTCTTCACCATTACAATTGGAGAGGGATGCTTTAAGTGGTGTAATTGTAGACTTTGTAGATGCTGAAGTGGTGCATTGATCAGCAACACCAAACACTGGCAGCCACATTTGTTGCAGATTTGCCAGCAATGCAACTGTCTCACACTCTGTGTTCAGTTTTTAGCTGTGACATTTTTCTTGCTGCACAGCCAGATTCTGGTGTCTATCACTGAGTCAGAAAAGGAGCAAGGGAAGCTCCCAGTGTCAGAAAATGTTTTCTGCTTCAGAGGGGGAGGTTACTGAATTCTTCTGGCTGGTGTGCTGCAGGATACCAGCTGTGAAATATTTCAGGAATGCTGGATAATCCCTCTATGCCTCCGAGGAGGTTATGTTGAGTTCTCTGGCTAATTAAAGGTACATGCACCCATCTTCTTTATCATTGCCCCTGAGTTCAGGGAAGAAAGATGACAAATATAGACCTTCTGTGCTGAAGGTATAATTGTAGTTTCCACGACAAGTAAAATTTGAATGTTAAAAAGACCTTTCTAAAATACTGACATCTTGTGTCCTTTTCTGTACAAAAGAATCTAATTGCAGGTTGGGAAATACTGGGTTGTTTCACTTGTCCTGTCTGCTAATGAGATCATTGTAACCATCCAACGATTATAGGTGGAATTAATATCATAAATGTAACAGAAGAAGGGAAATGCTTTGTATTTTACTCTGCATTGCCTTTACAGATTTAAGCTCTGTTGTGCTTTACTGATACATAACTTTATCAGTAGAAGACTGAGGGGAAACATGATAGAAGTTTATAAAATTATGAGAGACACAGATAGGTTAGACAGTCAGAATCTTTTAATCCCGGGGTAGAAATGTCAAATAGCAGAGGACATAGCTTTAAGATAAGAGGGGGAGAGTTTAAAGGAGATGTGCAGGGCAAGTTCTTTGATGGAATGGAGGGATATGGATCATGTGCAGGCAGAAAGGAGTAGTTTAATGTGATATCATGGTTGGCACAGACATCGTGAGCTGAAGGGCCTGTTCCCGTGCTCTGTTGTCCTATGTAGGATATAAGGCACAGAGCCAGTCCATACTGGCATTTATGCTCCACCCTAGCTACTTCCCATCTTTTAGCATAGCCCTCTGTTCCCTTCTCTGAAGGAGGATTCCAAGCATTGAGTTGACTAAGCTGGATACAGCTAGCCGTCTGCCCAAACTCAACCAGGCGGAGGACTGATCAAGTTATACTGTCTAGCTATCGAAAAACAGAAAAATGCTGGAAACACTGGGCAGGTCGGACAGCATCAGTGGAAAGGTCCGAGAACATTCTTGTTCCAATGCAGGGTTTCTGAAATGAA
Source organism: Pristis pectinata (assembly GCF_009764475.1). Lineage (NCBI taxonomy): Eukaryota > Metazoa > Chordata > Chondrichthyes > Rhinopristiformes > Pristidae > Pristis > Pristis pectinata. The sequence goes on from NC_067429.1 coordinate 15,424,356, forward strand.
ACATCAGCTCTGTTCCCCTGTCCACAGATGCTGCCAGCCGTCATGTCCATCTACACCAATCCCACTTGCCTGCATTAATTCCATCTCCCTCTGTGCCCTGCTCATTCCAGTACCTGTGCAGGTGCCTCTTAAATATTGTTACTGTTCCTGCCTTCACCACCTCCTCTGGCAGCTCATTCCAGATACCAACTACTCTGTGTGAAATATGTACCTGCCAGATCCCCTTTAAACCTCCTCCCTCTCAACTTAAACCTATACCTTCTAGCTTTAGACACTCTTACCATGGGAAATGGACTCCTGACTATCTACCCTATCAATGCCTCTCATAATTTTATACACCTCTAACATATCACCTCTCAACCCCCTTTGCTCCAGGGAAGACAGACTCATCCTATTCAATCTCTCCTTATAATTCAAGCCCTCCAGTCCAGACAACATCCTTGTGAATCTTTTTTGCACCCTTTCTCACTTAATCATATCTTTCCTGCAGTGTGGTGACCAGAACTGCACACAATACTCCGTGTGGCTGAACCAACATTTTGTACAACTGTAATGTGATGTCCCAACTTTTGTACTCAATGCCTCAGGCAAGTGTACCAAATGCTGCCTTCACCACCCTATCCACCTGTGTTGCCACTTTTGGGGAACTATGTACTTGCACCCCTAGGTCTTTCTGTTCAACAACATTCCCCAGGGCCCTGCCATTCAATGTAGATCCTGTCCTGGTTTAACTTACCAAAATGCACCACTTTGCATTTGTCTGAGTTAAATTCCACCTACCATTTCTTTGCCCACTTTCCCAGTTGATCAATATTCTGTTGTAATCTTAAATAACCTTATTCACTCTCCATTATACTGCTAATTTTGGGGTCATCAGCAGATTTACTAAATATGCCACCTACATTCTCATCAAATAATTAATATTATACAACAAACGACAGAGGACCTAGCACCGATCCCTGCAGCACACCACTGGCCACAAGCCTCCAATCTGAACAACCCTCCAAGCCAATTTTCCATTCAATTGGCTAGCTCGCCCTGAATCCCATGTGTTTTAACCTTTCGACCAGCCCATTATGTGGGGTCTTGTCAAAAGCTTTGCTAAAGTCCGTGTAGACAACATCTACCACCCTGCCCTCGTGAATCCTCAATCTTTTCTTAAAACAAAATGAATCAAATTCTTTAGACATGATTTCCCACACAAAGCCATGCTGACTATCCCTAATCAATCCTTGCCTTTCTAAATGAAAATAAATCCTGTCTCTCAGAATCCCATCCAATAACTTTCCCCACCACTGATATAAGAATTACCAGCCTACAGTTCCCTGGCTTATTCCTGTTCCCTTCTTAAGTAAAAGTACAACATTAGCTATCTTCCAGTACCTCACCTGTGGCTAACTAAGTTGCAAAGATCTCTTCCAAGGCCCCACTGATCTCCTCCCTTGCTTCCCATAACATTCTAGGATATACCTAGTCAGGCCCTGGGGATTTTTCTACTTTTGTGATTCAAGACCCCCAACGCTTTGTCCTTTGTAATGTTGACATCCTCCAGGATATCACTTTTCTCTCCTTTTGATATCACTTGTTTTCATGTTCTTCTCCACAGTAAGTACGGATGAGTAGTTTTCACAAGATCTTGCCCAGTTTCCACGGCTCCACATGTAGATTAACACCTTGATCCTTAATGGACCTACTCTGTCTTTTTAGCTACCCTTTTACACTTAATGTACTTGTCGATTCTTTTAGGATTCACCTTTATCTTATTTGCCAGGGATATCTCATGCCCCCTTTCTGCCCTCCTAATTTTCTTCTTAAGTGTACTCCTTATACTCCTCAAGGGACTTGCTTGATCCCAGCTGCCTATACCTGACACCTGCCTCTATTTTCGTCGTCTTTAGACTCAACTAAAAAACACGCTTTCTACTTCCTTCAGAGAAAATGGCCAATGTCCACTGTTACGGACTCAGTGAAAGTCCCTTTAAGATAGAGAATGTGTGTGTGGGGCGTGCTTACGTCAATAGAAGATAAAGGACGTAATGACGTTGAAGAAGTAAGAAGAAGAAGAAGAAGGGAGAGAGGACACAGCCTGCTGTTTCTCTATCGATGGATGAGAACAATAACTGTGTTTGCCACTGAAATCCATGTATGGAAGTTGAAGTAATCCGGTGGAGTTCACTTTGTTGCTGACCTGTAGAAGGAAACAAGGTATTTGTGTGTGGACGACCACGGTTCGGATGCTTTTCGGGGTGAGGAAGTCACTACGAGTAAACACTGAAGTGTCGTTTGGGTTCCATCGTGGAACATTTGGATTTCGTATGTACTCTCTCTATGTTTTTCTACATCTACATCTTATCTTCAGACAACGGTGGTTGTTGAAGAAGCCCTTGCTCATGTTTCACCTTATGGCTTGCGGAACTGAACTTTAAGAACCATTCAGGAACTGGGAGTTTTGGACTTTGTCACACACACACACGAAGAGTTTAGTTTTGGGGTTAACGTTCGAGGTTTTAACATTTTTGAATTCTAACATACTAACATTTTTTTAAACTTTTATTTTACGTATTATCATAAGTAGTGATTAATAAAATAGTTTTAACACTGAATCATGCTCAGTGTGTTTCTTTTGTTGCTGGTTCATGACACCACTTTTCAAAGGAGAGAGTGCTTCGAGATCTCATTGTTCAAGAGAGACCAATAAAGAAAGGAAAGATGAGGCATAGTGAAGAGGTATGGTAGATCATGTGTGAAGGAAATATAACCCGTGAATTAAAAGTTGAACACACTGCATTTTGCAGTTTAATTTACTGTGAATGATCTATACTTAATTTCACATCACCAAAATTGATCAGACAGAATGATCCTTTTGATAAACTAGCTTTTTAAAAGGTGTGGCTAAAGTAATGCTATTGTTTGTAGCCCTGCTATTGAACTGTAAACTTAACAGGACAGTTTTGCAGTTCACACTCTATGAATGGCAGCTTAGAAAGCAACGAAGAGGTCAGAGTGCTTTGTCTTTGGTTATATTTGCTCCTTTAAAAGCTCAACATTTTCCAAGATACAAGTCTTGCCAGAGGCAACAGACACTGTATAGAATACATTCATATTTTACTTTTGAATCCAGTTTGCAAGTGGAAGTAATTATTCATAGGGTAGAAAGCCAATAATCTTAAGAGTTTTTTTAAAAAAGTCATCCCATATTTGTACTTTTAAGTAAGATGACTTTCTTTGCAAAAAGCATGGAGTTCATCCATGCACCATGAAGTGCTGCCCCTTGCCATTCAAAAATATCACTTATTGCAATGGAAATTTGCTGATTGACACTCCAATAGATGCATGGGAAAGGGTGACAAACATGCATAATTTTCAAAGGTATTTTAAAAAGTAAAATTATGAAATTTCTATGGCCAGTATTCTTGTATAGCCTGAATTTAATCTAGAGGCTTAAATAGATTTATTGCTCAGATCGTTTCTACGTTGATCGTATTATTTGGTTCTTATAATTTGGAACACTCTTGAGTGAGTCCCAAGTCATAATAGTTTTAGAAATGACCTTGGTCCAACCTAAATTTTTGATGGTGTATCTGGTAATTATTTTCTCATTTTTCCACAACTTTTCCCTTCAGCCTCTTTGTTTTTAATTTACCCCTTTTTCATGTGATAGAAAGGGATTTTTACCGATTTACTCTTTTTTAAATCTTGAAGCATTGTCAGGATATTCACAATCCAAAGCATACAATTGGATTCGACAAACATAAGCTGAACCAATTGCCCAGCAGAGTTTAAGACTGAATTATACCTCAAAACCTGCAACTGGAAAATGTTGCAATACTACATTAATAATAGGCTTGGGAACAAAAGATCTGTTTTTAGCCGACTTGTTGCAAATGCATTTTGGTTGGCCATAGTCATAGCTACCATAAGGACATTCTGCAAATATACAGCATTTATTTATAAGAGCAGAAATGTTTAATTTGAATGAAATAAGGCATTATTAGGGATAACCATCCTTAGCATCTCAAATAGAGACGATTAATGCATTCAAGTCTTTTTATGTGGGGAAAGTACAAAGGAGGAGTTGGGGACAAAGCATTGGCTGCATTATTGCACAGTGATCATGGCCCAGTTCGTAATCCAGACCCAAAGGGCTAGAATTCCTTGCCCAAAGCTCAAGATGTCTCTGTCTCTCTTTCCGTTAAAATGCGTCTTAAAACCTAACATATTGATTAAGTCTTTGACAACCAGCTCTAATACTCCCCTTGCATGGTTCAGTGCCAAAGTTCTTGAAGTGCTTGGGATGCTTTTTTTTAAAAGCACTGTTTAAATGGAAGTTATTCTTCTTTTCAGTAGGCACAGAAACGTCCACTGTGATTTCCTCTTCAGGGTCATCAACTTTTACTGATTCCACCTCGTTATCACCATCAAACCCCACTTCAGTACAACTAACCTCTATGACAACCATCCAATCAAGTGCAGCAAGTAGCAGTATGATCTCAGCCTCCAGTTCAAGTACAGGAAGTGGTTACATGACGTCAGCCATCAGTTCAAGCCCTACAGGAGGTTTAATGTCATCCACATCAGCATCCAATACAAGTCTCCTAACAGTTACCCCAACTAATTTGATCTTCAATGAAACATCTGCTCCAGACAAGATAAATACAAGCACAGTTGAAACAATGACCCCTACCTTGAATTCAACAACTGTGGCTACAAGCTCCAATGTTAACCAAACAAGTACTGTGGTAAGTGTTACAACTTCAGTGATGAACACAACTCGACCTACAAATGTGACAGATGATGTTACCCAAGTTTCAACATTCAAGCCCACAAACATTGCTACCAGACCTGCATCAAGCAACTCAACGACTGCAAGTGGACCTACAAATACTACTCTGCCAACAACCGTTTATGCAACTAACACAACGGTAATAGTTACAGCTAACACCACAGTAAGCAGCAGACCTGCAACAACAGTGCCAGTCAACGTGACAGTCAATGTAACAGTACCGGTTAGCACAACAGCTCTCAGTACAAATGTTCCCAGTTCTAGTTGGAGCACACTGTCTCCAAGGAATTCAACAACACAATCTACAGGTAGGATGCTTATGTTCACTTTTGCCTAATTGGCTGTGGAACTGACTGGTTGATTTTTAGTAGATATTAGTTAACACCAAGTGTAGTTATATAATTGTGGAGCTGTTTATAAAAACACAGAAGCCCATTTGTGATCATCCCAACCAAAAATGGTCTGCTTAGGCTGATCCTGCTTTCCATTTTGGAATGTACAAAAGTCTCTGGCTGTTTTTTGTTTTTATTCTCATTAGCCCTGTTGTTCTTCTACCACTTACCTTAAATCTGTGTCTAGTTTTTGCTGTGTCCGTCAAAGGACGTGATTAAGTTGTTGGACTAATAATTCAGAGGACTGAGTTCAAATTCCACTTGTGGTACTTAAATTCAATTAATAATTGGGAATCTGGAAAAACAAGAACAAACTTTGGTGATGATGACCATAACAAACTACTAGATTGTCATAAAAATTCATCTGATTTTATAATGGATCTTAACAGGAGATCTACCAGACTTGCCTGGTCTGGCCTGTGCCTGATTCCAGACACACAACATGTGGGTGACTGTTAAATGCCCTTTGATATAGACTGGCAAGCCACCACCTTCTAGAGGGCAGTTTGGATGGCCAATAAATTCTGCCCTTGCCAGTGATTGCCCAGATCTGGGGGGGGGTGGGGGGGGGGAGGAAAGTAAACACCAATTAATCTCCTTTAGGCCCTTTTGTTCCAAAAAAAATCAAACCCAGCCATCTTCTCCTTGAAAGTAAAATTCTTCAGCCTGGCAACATCCTCATGAATTTCCTCTGTATCTTCTCTCCTGATGACCAGACCACTGTTCAGCACAGTAAGTATACTATAATGAGCGTTCATGCCATAGCCACAAAGGCAAGTGCACCTTCTGAACTACCTTCTACCTTTTGGAGATCTGTGGACATTCACTCAAAGTTTTCTGTTCTGCTCTCTTTTTTTCGTCTTCCTACCATCTAATGTGTATTCCTTTGTCTTGTTAAGCCTTACAACGTGCTTTTATACTCATTTATCTAACAACATTGAGAATAACAAGGTTGAAGGCTGTGCATCTCGCAAATAAACCTGGGTAAGAAGAACTGAACTTTCTCTGTGGACTTAGTTGATTGTCAGTATAATTTGCCATTGCCAGGTGTTGGTGCTCTCAAAGTTAAATGTTTATCATCCTATGACCTTCATTTTGTCAGCCATAATGACCTTGTTTATGATATGCAGAGTGGCAATTACATAGTGCAGACTTCACTGATAACTGCGGTGATTCATCAGCATTTTACCAGATGAAACCTACACACAGAACACTTTGGAATGAAGGTGCTAGGTTTCACATCCATGCTGATGACATTTACTCTAATCATTAGTACTCTTGGACCCATCTCTAATTGGCTGGACTGTTTCGTCAGATTATCATTCACCTGAATATTTGAACACTGAACCCATTTACTTATGTCCCCATACAAAGTTCCTCAGCCTTCAATTGCATCATCCTTCCTGGAAACTGTCTGAAACTGAATCAGATTGTTCATAGTACTGGTGTCATATTTAATCCCATTTCAACAACAAACAACTATCCCTGCCATCACTAAGATCTCTTTCCACCTCTGAAACACCCCTTGCCTCGCCCATACATTTCTTTGATACATTACCTGATCGTTCCAACACAGTTTCCAACTATTCTGTGTTGGGATGATCTTAATTGTGGAGATCAACCTGGAATAAAAGAATACTTTTAAAAACTGTAAGGCTTTTTTAACTTTAATTCTGTGGATTCCAACACAGTGCTGGCCAGCAATCTTCTTTCCACAGAGCAAGTCTACCAAAAGTCTGCTGTCCACGTTCCAACTACCACACAGTCCTGTTCACCCTTCATCTGTTCACTTGCAGACCTGTACCGGCACATGGTGTAGCAATAGTTTAAAACTCCTCTTGTTTTCAAGTACCTCCAAGTCTCGACTCTTACCATCCTATAACCCCCAAATATCACCTGTACTTTTTAAAGGAGTCTTCCTTATCCCTGAGCCTAAACTGTGTTGCCCATGCCTTCAAAACCCAAGAACTTAAAGTCTGGAGTTCCCTACCTAAACTTTTCATCTCTCTGCTTCTTATTGAACTTTGAGGCTCCTTAAAATCTGCCTCTTTGATCAAGGGTTTATTTATTCAGCCCACTTGGCTTGGCATCAATTTTTCTTTCTAGTGTTTCAAAGGATGCTTGTCAAAGGCATTGTGTAAATGGAGAGAGCTGTGGTGGTAACAGTAGTTGTGAAAGACTCCAGCATGAGTTTAAATCTAGTATCTTTGATGGAAAGGAGTAAGTGGCAGGTGACACTTTAATTGAGAGCAGGAGGAAAAGAGTAGTTAAAATTTCATGTTAAATTTAATGCCCTTGCCAATATTAAGAAATTCAATGCATGAATGAGAGGGATGATGAATATTTTTGTTTTGTAATCTGATCTTCCTCGGTACCCAGTGGAAAATGTGATGGTTACTGTTGTGAAATTCCTTGTTGTGTAAATAGGCAACTGGTTTATTTACAAATTTGACTACATCACTTTTCCATCTTGTTCAGTGGTGCAGTTTTATTTTGGGCTGATGAGTAATTTATCTTTCCATTGGGTAAAGTGGAACCACCAACAATAAATTCTGATCTTTTTTTGTTCTGTAGCTTTTCCTTCCTGTTCCACACTGAACAAACAGTTAATCAGGTAGACTGTTCTTGCAAAATATTACATACAGAAGTCTCATTTTGTAGCAAGAGTTGGCTCTGGACATGGTGAAAAGCTTCATGTGGGCTTACAATAAAAGTGTGTATTCTTAGATTTTAATAAATCTCCCTCTTGTATGATCAGCAATAGTTGACCTGAACAGGAAGAGAATAGTTGTTGAGCTTTTCATTTTGGAGTGCTCAAAGTATAACTTTTCATTTTTGAGACCACGACGGTGTTGCAATTCATCTACTTTCTGCAACCTTGAACAAGATTGCTGGCTACACTTGTTATCCACTTTGCAATCAGCTCTGAACTACAGTTGACGACTTGTTTGGAACATGGGTAAATCCATTGTTAAAATCCACAAAAGATTATGAACTGCTCTATTATTACGTCCAACAAATCCTTTAATATAAGAATGTAAACTGTTACTTTTCTAATCCAAAGCTTTTGATTCTGTTCAGTGAATTTCAAACATACTGTGTCTGCGACTGTTTTCTTGCACAATTTATCCTCTTAGTAATGTGTTGATTTTCTGTTTACTTTGTTTCTAGCTCAATGCCAATCTACCACCTGTCCACCCGGCAGTAAATGTGTGGATCTTTATCAATCGTATACCTGTCACTGTCCTCTTGGGCAATATATGCTGCAAAGTAACTGTGTAACAGGTAAAAAGAAATTCATTGCTGTAGATCTGTAATGAAGCAAGCACAAATGTCCTGATGTATATTCTAACCTTGCATGGGAAGCCATTCCTGACAGGGCATTACAACTGCGTGCAAACTTGCTGGGAGTTGGATGTGGGTAAACAAGAAGATTTTAAGATGAAAAGAGCTTAAAATTTCACCTCATTGGGAGTAGACTTAATCTTGCAGTAATTTTGTAGAATTTTTTTTTTGAGTTGTTCAGTAATTAGCTCCTGTGCTCATGTCTTGCTTGTATCATGGTCCACTATTCTTTTTTAAAAGAAACCTACAAACCCACAAGCTTGGTCCTTCATATTATTATGTGTTGCTCTGCATGGCATATTGATTCATTGGTGTTGACTGAGAAACTTACACATTCCCACCTTTTCTGACTGCATCTGTTTTGCGATGGTATCACATACATCATGTGTCTGTCCTGTTGGGAGCTGAAGGGATTCCAACACTGGTCTTCCCCTATCCCTTGGCCAGGTGTTGAATGACAAACACCAAGAGAAGGAGTACAAAGTAAGGGAAATGGGTTTCAGGATGTCCGTCTTGGCAATCAGTTTTGCGGCACTATGCTCAGCAAGAATCAAGCCTGCTATCACCTTTAAACCTGCAGATGAGGGTAACGTTGTAGCCTGGCATACTGACCCCCCATCTCTCAGATGCATCTTCATATTTCCCACTGGATCATGATCCCACCACCAAAAATCAGACCATTGTCTCCGAGATGGTCACTGACCTCCTTTCCTTGGGAGATCTTCCTTCTAGAACTTCTGGACTTGCAACCTCCCAGCTGTTCATGGCACATGTCCACCTTCTGACAAAGGTTCATAAGCAGGACTATATGAGCAGACCCATTGCTTCCGTCTGCTCTTGTCCCACAGAACTCATCCTTTCCGATCTTGATCCCATCCTCTCTTCCCTGGTTCACTACCCTTCCGACTTGCATCCGTGTCATTTCAGATTGTTGTCTGCAACTTTTGATAGTTTTCAGTTCCCTGGTCTCAACTGGCTCATCTTTACCTTAGACAAACAATCCCTCTACAGCTCCATTCCACATCCGGAAGGTAGAAGGTTCCTCCTCTTCTTCCTTGAACAGAGGCCTGACCAGTTCTCCACCAACACACTCATTCATGTGGCTGAACTTGTCCTCGCGTTGAACAACTTCACCATTAACTCCACCCACTTTCTCCAGATTGAAGGTGTAGCAGGGACCCAAGTTAGTTTTTTGCTGAATATATGGAACGATCTTTGTTTTGGTCCAACTTGGAGTCCCTCCCTCAACTTTTTTTTCTTTCTGGTTCATCAACAACTGCTTTGAGTCTGCTTCCTGCGCTCTACAGAACTCGAATGTCATTACTTCTGCTGCCAATTTCCACCCTTCTCTCACCTTCACATCTCCAGGTCTGACTCTTTTCCTCCCCCGCCACCTCTTCTGGATCTGCCTTTGTCTTTGTCAGGAGATATTCATTACAAGCCTGTAGACTCGCATGGTAATCTTTACTATACTTCGTCCCACTCTGCCTCCTATAAGAACTCTCTTCCATTCTCCCAGTTTCTGTGTCTCTGTAGTATTTGCACCAATGAAGAGTTGTTCCACATGGGTATCTCCTGAAATTCCTCCCTCCCTCCCACCCACCCACAGTGGCTTTCTGTCTACTATACTGGACAGATTCCTTAACTATATCTCCTCTATTTCTCTCACTCACATCTTCTCTACTCCTGAATAGGGTAAGGATAGATTTTCTCCAGTCCTTACCTTCCACCTCACTGGCCTCCACATTCAACAGATCATCCTTCACAATTCCACTGCCAGACACATCTTCCCTTCTCCTTCCAACATTTGAAGGGCTCTTCCCTTTGTGACTTCCTGATCTGCTTTCCCATCCCCATCAACTACTCTTCTGTTTACAGCGACAATTTTGTGCAACCACAGGAGATGCCACAGCAGTCCTTTCACCTTTTCCATTGGCACCATCCAGGGACCCAAACAGTCTTTCCAGGTGAAGCAGTGGATATCACGCACTCTTCCAATCTAGAGTGGCCTTCTCTACACTGGATAATCGAATGCAGATCAGGATTACTATTCAGTACAGACCAGTGTTAAGTTCACTTGAGAGATCGTGAGCTTCCTGTTGCCCGCCACTTTAATTCTCCATCCACTCTCAATCCAACCTATCTGCCTGTCACCTCCTGCACTGTAATAGCAAGGCTCAACAAAAGTTTGAGGAACGACAACCTTGTATTCCGATCTGGGTATGTTGCAGCCTTCTGGACATGATTGTGAATTCTGCCACTTCAGGTAACGTGCTTTCTCTATCTGAATAAGGACTGACCAGTTCTGCTGTAGGTCATCCATCTGTCACATTGGCTCATCTCTCCTCTTTTCATGAGCCCGGAACTAGTCCACTGAGTGTGTCCCACAGCCTTGCATTTTGCAACTTTTATGCTTCCAAACAGGCCACCTCCGGTTAACAGACAGGTTCTGTTTGTTACAGACATCCACAAGTCGATTTTGTCCGTAACTCAGAAAATACGCAAAAATCACTCGATATGGTAACCAGCTTTCCACAGTATTGTAATGAATCCCATCAAAAGCACAAGACTTTTTAAAAAAAAATCAACAATTTCTAAAACTAGGTGGATGGGAAGGAGAGGGAGAATGAGTTCTGCCATTCATAGGTATGAATGTATGTATCAGTCGGACTTTTGAATCTAAGAATATTTCAGGAGCTCGCTCGTATATAGTGTCCGTAAGTCAGGAATGGCCTGTATAATCACCCTCTAATTGCCCCATGAACCCACCGACTGGAGGACATCCACAACTTGCCCCAACCCCTACCCCTGGCAACCTTGGTTTCCCCCTGTCAGAAATTCCCTTTGCCTGATCTATTCCTCATCCAACCTTCTCTCCAACTTTAAAACTAGCTTGTTTTACTGTTCTTCCTGGTTCTGACAGTCTTTGACCTGAACCATTAATTGTATTTCTCTTTTCTGAGTGTTTCCAATGCCTTCTGTCTTTGTGCTACAGTTTCACTTCTGTGTGTATTTAATATATTCACCTTTCCACTTGACAAACAAGCGTTCATGGACCAAGTTCAGGAATAACACTGTCTGAGGTCAGCTTTGATTCTGCCAAGATCAGTGATGGAAGAATAGACCTTTAATACCTTAAACACAAGTGGTGGTAGATATTCCACCTTTACTGAGGCAGAGATTTGGAGAGTTCAAAGTCCTCGATGGACTTGACAACACGGGTGGGGATGCTTCCAATTTGGCAAGAAAGGTGGCACCTCTCAAGTTTTTTAGTTTTGCCTAAAAAGAGTCTGTCTCCTTGTTTTCATAACCTTATCTAGAGTTGCAAAATCCTGGGGTGCTGCCCAATCCTCATTGCTCAATTAACATACCCATAACAGGTTGGATGATGCATTTGCCCACATTGTAATGGTAATTAGTTGGCTGTAAAATGCTTTGGGGTGACCTGAGAAGCTATCTACTCACAAGTAAAAGCCAGCTTTGGCCCACCCAAGGCCCCACCTGCTGAGAGCCAGGAGTGGGGGTGATCTCGTTCAGGATAGAGGGGCCATCAATGTCCACTGGAAGAAACATTTTTGAAGACCTCATCATCTGTGACTCTATTCATGATGTGAGTATCCTTGATTGCATCCCACAGCAGCCTATCTAAATCAACCTTGCTGTCACTTCTGATCCACAAGAAGTTGAGAAAGCCATATGACAACTCAAAAACAAAAACGTTCTTGGGACTAGATTGAATACCCACTGGAATCTAATATTCACCTATGAAGAGGTTAAGTCAAAAATTCACAGCCTCGTCTGCCACTGGGAAGCGGAGGATATTCCAGAGGATCTCCAGATGCCTTAATCGTGACCACCTTCAAGAAAGGAGATAAGTCCAATTATGGTAATCATGGGGGGCCTTCCTGCTGTCTGCTGTAGGGAAGGTCATAGTCAGGGTCCTCCGCAATCATATCCTCCCAGTGACTGAAAAGCTGCTGCCCAAATCACCTGTGCGATATACTCATTGGATGGACTGAATCCACAAAGTGGATGTGATGTTCATTATACTGATGTAGGATGCAGCACCAGTCATCATATCTAGTCCTTTTTAACCACGCCGATGCCTTTTCAGACAGTATTTTTCCCCAAACTTGTCCAATGCAAGCATTAGTTGACAAAGTAGATGGGAAAATATTAAATACACACAAAAGTAACACTGTAGCAGAGAAAGCAGAATATTCTGAACCCAATTTCCCTTATATAATGAACCTTCTCTTGGCATTTCTCATTCGGGGACTGTGGAACACCATCCTCAAATTTGTCTCCATTTTATGCTCAGTCTACCAAGGCATGCAAGCCGTGATATTAACCAACTGGCCCACAACAGAACCCATTCTCAATCAAACTTGACTGCATTGTTACCCCAATACTTTTATCAGTTTTTCTTGCTGTAATGTTGCATCTCACCTCCGTCAAACCTCCTGTGGGAGTAGAGCTCTTCCTCAGAATGAAGGGGAAGCTGTTTAACTTTCATTGGCTACATTCCAGAACAAAGGTTACCCAAATATCTCTGGTCAAGCTGCTGTATGCAGATGATTCTTGTGCTTGTACACACTTGGAGGCCAAACCTGAAAGCATTGTTGACACTTTCACTGAAGAATATAAAAGGGTGGACCTTCTACACAACATTCACAAGATGAAAGTGCTCCACCAATCTGCTTCTGTTGCATCACACTGCTCTCTGATGATAAAGGTTCTTGGCGTGACCCTGGAAAAGTTGGACCTCTTTACTATATCTCGCGAGCCATCTCTTGGCAGAAGCAGGCATTGAAAGTGATGGTGAATTTCCTCATCAATGCACCAGTGCAGCTTTTGGTCAATTGAACGAAAGGGTATTTGAAGTTCAGGACCTTGGGCCTGGTACAAAACTCATGATCTACCAGGTAGCAGTGATCCTTGACCTTCTATGTGCTTCTGAAAGCTAGACTATCTATAGCGGGCATCTCAAGGCATTGGAAGTATACCACCAATACTGTTTATGTACACTATTCCAAATTCACTGGGAGGACATGTGAACTGAAGTCTGTGTCCTCTCACCGGTCAAAATCCCTGGTACTGGGGCCCAAGTTATTTAGTTGATTTTGTTGGGCAGGCCATGTCAGTCACATTGCTCCAGATTCCAGCATCTGTGTCTCAACAAACAATCTGCTGGAGGAACTCAATGGGTTGAGCAGCATCTGTGGGAGGTAAATTGGTTTATTATTGTCAATATACTGAGGTGCAGTGAAAAACTCGTCTTTGCATACTGTTCATACAGATCAATTTGTTACAATAGTGTATTAAGGTAGTAGAAGGTAAAGCAATAAGAGTGCAGAATAAAGTATTACAATTACAGAGAAAGTGCAGTGCAGGTAGACAATAAGGTGCAAGGTCATAACATAGATTGAGGTCAAGAGTCCATCTTGATGCACGAGGGAACCGTTCAATAGTCATATAATAGCGGGATAGAAGCTGTCCTTGAGCCTGGTGGTATGTACTTTCAGACTTCTTGTATCTTCTGCCTGATGGGAGAGGGGAGAAGAGAGAATGTCCAGGGTGGGTGGGTGGGGTCTTTGGTTATGTTGGTTGCTTTACTGAGGCAGTGAGGTGTAGAAAGTCCATGAAGGGGAGGCTGATTTCTGTGATGCACTGGGCTGTGTCCACAACTCTGCAGTTCCTTGCAGTCACGGGCAGAGCAGTTGTGCATGCCAAACCATGATGCATCTGGACAGGATGCCTTCTTTGGTGCATTGATTAAAGATTGAAGGTCAAAGGGGACATGCCAAATTCCTTCAGCCTCCTGAGGAAGTAGGGGCCCTGGTGAGGTTTCTTGCCCATGGCGCCAACATGATTTGACCAGCACAGGCTATTGGTGATGTTAAGTCCTAGGAACTTAACTCTCGACTTCAGCACTTTTTCATGTAAACAGGAGCATGTGCACCACCCCGTGCCCCCCCCCCCCCCCCCACCACCCCCTTTCCTGAAGTCAATGACCAAGTCTTTTGTTTTGCTGACATTGAGGGAAAGTTAGTTGTCATGATACCATGTCACTAGGCTCCCTGTGTCGATGTTTCAGGTGGAAACCTAGCATCAGGATCCTGTTGATGCTGTTCGACCCGTTGAGTTCCTCCAGCAGATTGCTTGTTATGTCAGTCATATGCCCCACACCAGACTCCTGAAACAGACACACTATTCTGAGTTCTGTCATGGGAAGAGATTACTATGTGGACAGCAGAAAAGATTCAATGATGTGCTGAAAGTTTTTTCCTTGAAGAAATGCAACATCGTCACTGATTCCTGAGAATCTTCTTGCCCATGACTACTCAAAGTGGAGAAGGAGCATTTGGCCATGAGAACCTCTAGGCTGCGCATCAGGAGCAGACAGGCATTGTGTTAGCAGCAGAAGGAGCAGACCACCTGACAAACCCATCTGCACCCCCATGTGCCCCATCTGTGGAAGAGTCTGCAGTTGCCACATTGTCTTCGCTGGTCACCTCAGAACTCACAAAACATATGCTGAAGTACATCATCCTCTATCCTGAACAACTGCCTAAGAGGAAGTTCAAACATATGCTTGTGCTGGTTAAGGTATTGATTTTACCAGAGAAATATCTGTACTGTCAAAGTTACTCCCTGGGCAAGAAACTATCCTCATTCACTTGAGTTAAACTGTGGTAGGAGCTACACATTGTATTCCACTTCCAAAATTGGGTTCTTTTGACTTCAATCAAACTGATTTTACAAAGGAGAGAACAATGTACAGCCATATTGCAGATCTAATGCAAGCAACTGATATTAATTTCTACTGTCTCCACTTAAGCTGCACACATTTTGCCCATTCCCTTTAAGCCTGGTTGCTCACAGCCTTTCTATATTCCGTCATAAACACCAGAGTTAAAAATGCCAGAGCTGACATTTTTTTTTGTTTAACTATCAACATCTATCTGCGGAACATCTTCCTTCTCCATTCTATTGGTGTGTTTTTTTTGTATTGGATTATTTTCCTTGGCATTGTGAAAATGACAATAACAGGAATTTGCAGCCCATATTCATTTTTTCCCTCGTGCGTTCAAACCAGTGCACAGGAAGGCAATCTGTTTGCCCATGGTTTTTACTTGTCCTGTATTAAATCCTTGTACTAATTGCTGCTTCAAGTGAGATGGTCTGTTTTATTTCCATCTTTCTCTTCCAGTGAGAAGTTTCCTTGGAATATTGCATTTATTAAATGTCACCTTTACTCCCGGCATGAATGAAGTTAATACAAAGGCATTCTTAGAAACTTCAACCAAAATAGAGGATGAGGTAAGGTACTGGTTTTACTTTGTTTCTTCATATCTAGTCAATACTTGATCACATACCTGTTCCACACACCAGTGCAGCCAATTAGCCAACCACCTTGGAATACAGTTGGGGATTGTTTTTTCCCTCCTGAGAAGGAATTTTTAAGTTTAATCACAGTGAGGAAGATTCTTCCCCCCCCCCCCCCCCCCCCCCCCAAACACAAGCGTGTGTTGAAGTCTTGCTTATGACTCAATTATTCACATAAGTAGGAGGAGAACCAGCTATACAGCCTCTTGAGTTTATTTTGCCTTTAAGTAAGTAATTGGATCTTTGGTCCCTCTGATTTCCTGATACTCCTTGATCCTTCTGTCTCCGATTGAATATACTTAATGACCTATAACTTGTCCATAATTACAGACTGGATGAGGAACTTGAAAAGCAAGTAAATCGCATCTGGCATTTCAGGCTGCTACAAGTCAGCCCAACCTAGGCTAGTTAAACTCCACTGAGGGATATATCCTGCTACGTTTGCCATTGATCTTGCCCAGTGATGCAAGTGTTTTCTAATCAAATGGAAGCTTTCTTGACATGATTGAACTGAATGGGAGGAGAGGGATAGAGAACTGATGCCTGAAATCTTTGGATTTTTACATATACTGTATATTTATATTAATAACATAATGCATATTATAATATAATATTATGTATTTCTATATATACACATACATAATATGTGCACAGCTTAAAAAAAAAGCAGATTTTTAAAGCCGTAGGGTATGCTAGAAAATTCACATACTTTAATTGTTCTTTACCACCCCTTTTGGAAAATCAAATTAAAGATTGTTACGTGAAACTTCTGGCTCTTTCTTTTTCTTCCCACCACTGCAACCAGTTGTACAACTGAACATGTGGAGCATTGTAACATCCAGAACTTTTTGCTTTAAAACAAATACCAGTGAAGACTATTTTTCTTGGGGTATGAAATGATATTGCAGAGTCAATTAGAGATGAAAAGATTGATTCCTGAAACTTTTTTTTTTCTTCCCCTTGTATTGTGATTAGATGAAAAGATTCTTCAAAAATGACCTTTACTACTACAAATCTATTGTTTGGAAGCTTGAGTAAGTACCCACTATTAAACCAGAGACTCAGAATGCTGTGTAACTCTGAACTTGTGCTCCCCTTTAATGCACGGGTCAAGAATGATGCAATATTTTGTTAGCCCAGGCACTATTCCTATGCACTTTGACATGTTTATACAAATCAGCTGTGTTTCACCCAGTTGTATTGTAGTCAGCATATAAATTTGCATCTGTTTGCCAAGGGTTTGTGTTGTCTCAACATGAAGGCCTCCACCCTGTTACAGCCCAACCTGCAGGCTGCCAAGTAGTAGTCTGGGCCACAGTACCTTACAGGTGCTCGGTGAATAAATGGAGAATGCTGGCCATTGTGTGAAAATTTAAAGAGCTCACTTCCTATCACTGGAAGAATTGACCACCTGACATTATATGCACTGGGCAAACACGTGTATGGGAATTGTCCAATTGTTGGTCCTTCTACACACTGCAAGAGGTTTGGGAAATCCCAGGCCTTTTACTGCAGTTCCTTTCCCTGTGCTTCAATTCCTGCATGCTAAAAAGGCAGATTAGTCTGTTAAATTACTTGGTATGTGGAAGCCTCCTTGTACGTGGCTGTGTCACCCCTCGTCCAGCTGAACAGTCCTTTTGTGTCTGGTGGCTTTTTATTTTCAGTTTGCATATCTTGACAACATTGTTCACTACTGGAGTGGAGGTAATTTATGCTTGGTGGCCATACTGTTGTAAGTGAGGAAGATTGAAATTGAGCCAGTCATTTTAAGGCAAAGAATCCTCTGGAGATTGTATCATTCTGAAGAAAATGCCTAGCTTTACTTATAGAAAGTAGAAAAGTACAGCACAGGAAAAGGTGCTTTAGCCCACAATGTCTGTGAGGAACATGATGCCACATTAAACTTATCCCTTCTGCCTGCATGTGATCCATCTACATTCATGGGCCTATCTAAAAGTCTCTTAAATGCCACTATCCTATCTACTTCCACCACTAGCCCTGGAAGCCTGTTCTAGGCACCTACCACTCGGCAAAAAAAAACTTGCCCCACGCGTTTGTTTAAACATTCCCCATCTCACCTTAAATGCATATCCTCCAGTATTTGACATTTCTACCCTAAGAAAAAGAATCTGACTCCCTACCCTATCTTTCCCTCTCATAATGTTATAAACTTCTATGAGGTCTCCCCACAGCCTGCAATGTTCCAGAGAAAAAAGCCCAAGTTTGTCCAATCTCCCCTTATAGCTCATACCCTTCAATCCAGGTGGCATCCTGGCAAACCTCCTTCTGTACCCTTTCCAAAGCTTGGAGAAAGTGCTGTAGTTTCTGCCATAATTTGTATTTCCTCTGCCCTTCAATAATTTGTTTTCTGTGTAAATTGACTTCACTTGCTGTCCAATAAATGATGCTGTGTGCCCAGTCATGTGACCTGCCCTGCCTCCCATTTATTGGCCAATATACTGTTATCAGTCATCACACTTACTCTTTGTAATGTAAACTGAATGGTGAGGTTTGGTTCTCTGAGTTAGTGTCCTTTTTTTTTGTCACTGTGATGTTGATAATAAAATCTAAGTCAGTACAATATCATCATGGCCCCAATGAATTTTTTTTTCCAAAAAGGAATTTGTTTTTTCCAGAAGTTGACTGAAATGTGTGGATTTACAGAATAACTATAAAGATTGGTAATGTCCTGTTACATTGTTTATGGGAGAATGTTAAACCTGGCCCAAGCCAAGATAATTGTATTTATTCATTTTTTGGTATCTGTATATCTCTGGCAAGGCTAACATTTATTGCTCATCCTTAATTGCCCTTAAGGGGGGTGGTTAGCTGCTTTCTTGAACTGCTGCAGTCCTTCTAGTAAATGTACTCCTCAAGTACTGACATGGAGGGAGATCCAGGATTTAGACTCAACAACAACGAAAGACCAATGATATATTTCGAAGTGGAAATGGTGTATGAACTGGGGAGGAACCTGCAGGTGTTGGTGGTGTTTCCATGTACTTGCTGCCCTCTTTCTTCTTGGTGGTAGAGATCATGGGTTTGGGAGTTGCTGTATGAGTAGCCTGGGCAAATAACCACAGGGCGTTTTGTAGATGGTACACGCTGCGGGTAGTGCGCCAAAGATGAAGGGAATGAATGTGCACAGTGGTGGATGGATTACAATCAAATAACTATTTTGTCCTGGATGATGTCAAGTTTCTTGAGACTTATTGGAGTGACACTTATCTGGGGAAGTAAAGAGCATTCCATATCTCATGATGAGCCTTGTAGATGGGGTATCAGGAGGTGAGTTACTTACCAGAGGACACCCAGTTTCTGACCTGCTCTTGAAGCCACTACTTTTATGTGGCTGGTCCCATTGACTTTCTGGTCAATGATGATCTCCAGGTTATTGGTGGGGTACTCTGATGGTAATGACATTGAAACTCTGAGGTATTGCTGGTGTAGTTTGACTTAGAAACTGGAGTTGATGTCTGTCGCCTAATAGAGAAGGGAATTTGTCCAGACTAGAATCATTAGCATCAGTGCTAAGGCACACCAGAGAGACATCACTGTAGTAAATTTGAAGGAGATGTTCTTCCGAATAAATAAAATGGGGCAGGGGGTGAAACAGATAATAAATACAAGATGTGAGGCAAATTAAATACAAACTTATGGTTGTCAGTTAAGCCAGTAAATTATAAACTGAGGAGAACAAAAACTACACAAGTAATACAGTAACTGCCTGCTAACAGACTGATTTTATTTTGGAAAACTGGCTTAATAAAGCAGTAAGAACTTGAAAATCATAGGAGCAACTGAGTTTGCAAATGCTCAGTCCAGTCCTGCGTGCATGGCTTTTGCTTGCTGCCTCTTGATTTTTCCCTGACCCCTCAACCTAAAGAACCCAGTTCAGGAAAAACAAACATTGGAATTCTTTGCTTTGAAATCATTTCTATTTCCAGTTAAAAGATATAATCAAGCCTTAGACAAGAAGTTGCATTCAGGTGGTTAAGGTCAGCTGTCTTCTGACCTTCTGTACCACTCGCATGTCTCCCAAGCTTCTCTGCTGCTGATTCCTGGAGTAACATCAGATCAAAGCTTTCAAATGCATTCTGACAATGAGGTTGAGGTTGTCCAGCAGGGTCAAAGTCATCTCATCTTGAATTAAAATTAACATCAGTCGGAGGTGCAGTTTGGAATTGGAATACCTGGAAACATTGATGTATAACATTTTAAAACCTCTGGTGAACTTGCAAGCAAACTTGAAATAGTTGGCAAATGGAATCCTTGACCTGCAAAAAAAACATAAGCAGTGCATTGTTTGTGTAAATGAGCCTGTGGTATGTTTTCACACGTACTTTCATTTGCTTTATTTTTCTCTTCTCTTTTCAGAAAGGGGAGTGTTATGGCCTTTGTTGACAACATTTTTTCATCCTCTTCCAATGTAACGGAGGAATCTGTCAACCAAAATATTAGAGCTGGCATCAAAGATTGTTCAAACTGCTCAATGATAACAGCTTCAGACAATTATACTTGTAAGTTGAGTATCCATTGGTTCTTTGGAGTTGGCCTAAAATGTGGTTACTACATCTTTAATTGCATTAAAGCAGTAGTGTGGGACTCATTAAAAGTCCTACAAAGATTGAGATCTTTAGCTGTGAGGTTCAAGGAATAGTATTTCCCCTTGTAATGCCATGGCATCAGTTTTTAATGAGACACCCTCTAATTATTAAAATAAAATGAATTCCAACATTTCCCTCCTACTGATGTCAGGCTAATTGGTAGTTCCCTGTGTTCTTTCTCCTTCCTTAAATAGTGTGGGGATATTACTTTCCACAGATTGGAAAGTAGCCATACTAGAATCTGTGGAATTTTAGAATGGCTGCACTGGTTATTATCTCCATAGTGCCGCCTTTCAAAACTTTGTGATATAGGTCATGACATCATGGGAATTCATTGGCGCTTTATTCAATTAATTTCTCCAATTCTGATTTCTTTCAGCTTTTCTTTCTCACCAAATGTGTACTACTCTACTATTTCCTGGACAGATAAAAGATATTTAATATCTCTCCCATTTCCTTGCCACTCAGTATAATTTCTCTGTCTCAGTCCATGAGAAACTCTCTAACTTTTTAATCTTTTCCTTTTAGAACAGCTTATACCTTTTGGGGTCTGCTTTTATATTTCTTGCAAAATTTCCTCTGCAATCCCAAGGAATTGTCCTTATCTCTGGCACCAGACAGGCAATCCTGCCTTTAGGACTCGTATTCATGACTGCAAAGAACACTATCTATTCCCCTAGAAATATGTTACCACATTTTTCACTTGCTTTATCTTGACTGGCCCATTGTGCTACGGTGGTGTGGTCAATTGCCTGTCCTTTCTGTTGTCTCTGCTCTCATTCATTCATGGTGCAGAAATTTCATACAAGAGCAAGGCTGTCACTCCTCCAGTGCTACTTTCTGCAGCGCAGACTGGCAGAGAGACCTCTTAATGTGCTAAACCATGTATAGGCCAGAGATGCTTGGATAATACGTTCCATTGTTTTGGGGAAATTGATTGTGACAACCTGAGCGCTTTTGAATCTGAGTGCTTTTAAATCTGAGTGAAGCGTTAATATACTGTGCGAATAATTCATTCTTTTATATTCAGAACTGATTGGAAGTTAACCCCAAAGTCACCGTTACACTTAATCCACAAGCAAAATTATGGGTATGAAGATTTAAAAAAAAAACTGCAGATGCTTGATATCTGAAATGAAAATAGAAAATGCTGAAAACCCTCAGCATTCCAAGGTCCAGTTCTGATGAAGAATCCTGAACTTGACATGTTAACTGTTTCTCTTTCCACAGATGCTGCCTGACCTGCTAAGGGTTACCAGCATTTGCATACCCATCATTTTACAGAGACTTTGTCTGTGGGATAAACAAAATAAGTGAATGATTTACTAGCCCTAGTTGAAGTACTTTGGAGTTTGAGGCTCATTAACTCTTTTCCTCCAAGAGGGCTGGAAGACCAACTGACTAGTAGAGAGTAGTAAGACAAAGATTAGCAAACAGACTGAGCTATAAGGAACAGGATTCTGATACACAATGCTGAAAAAAGATTGACAGAACCACAGGTGCATAAAGAGGAATTAAGAGCTTTCAGACTGCTGGTTAGAGGTGTCAGGTTACCGTGAGAGAGTGGGGATACTAGATTGAATTCCTGTGCCATTGTGTTGAGTATTAAATTTTTTCATGGCTGACTGTGTCTGATTGCACATTCAAAATGTATCCTAACTATCATTTTTGTGTTACTTGCCTCACTGGTACACTGACGTTTCCCTCATGATCCCTCTACGGCATAAGATTAGAATCATTTTAAAAAGATTTTATTATGCATCCTTCCTAGGCATCTTAAAAGATTATGGAAGTTGTAATATACTCTGAATACTGCCATGTATTAAATCCAGAACACCAAGCAGCCCTTGTTAGCATGTACTTATTTTAAGGCTCAGATAATTACTGTGCTGAGTCTTTGAAGGACTAACTTTGCTCAACTGTGTGTGTGTGTGTGTGTGTGTGTATATATATATATAATGTTCACAGCATAACATGCTGCTTGACTTGCCATCAGTGGCTTGCTTTGTTACAGAGCTCTTACACTGGACAGCAATTTTAATCAGTTGATGTACAAGGCAGGGAATGAATTGTTCTGTCATTTTTCACCAGAAGATGGAATGGAAATGAATTTTGCTGTCTCAACTTTCAAGTTCAAGTTTAAACTTATTGTCATAGGCAGATATACCCAGGATATAAATGCCATGAAAGTTAGCTTTTTGCAGCAGCCCAGTACATTATAAATATGACAAACATAACTTAACATTGACTTAAATTAACACAAATCATACATAACTTCCATGAGAAAATAAACATAACAGGTAAATGGGTACTTCCTAAGCAGAGAATTAGGATTCTATTTTGGGGGAAAAAAATGACATTCTAATTATGGCCTTATGGATTTTTAAAAAATTAAATCAGAATCTAATGGAAAAGATCTACCAAACCACTTAATGTGTAGACAATAACAAACATGTTATTCTAACACATGGATTTGATTTGATTTGAGTTTTGTGGTGGGTGGCTAGTGGGGGGGGGGGGGGGGGGAAATATGCACTGATGAATTAGTTTTCACTCTTGTAGTAATGCATGACTAGGTCATCCAAACCAGAAAGTATCCAGTGCAAATTAAATTGTGGTCTCTGCACTAAACCGACAGTGCAATTAGCACTAAATTGTAAAACTAGTGTGTTAATGTTTTCCACTTCGATTCTGTTTTAGAACAAGCCAAGATGCAAGGAAATGCTTCTTGGCAGTTTGATTAGCCCTCCTGCTGCTTTTGAGGTGGAAATGTTCTTAAAAACCATTTTCAATGCTTAGTTACTGGGCAACTTTGCTTTGGTGAAATGGTGCAATGTTAACCACTATTCACTCATCTCAAATTTATATCCAGCCTATTCAGAAAAAGTGTGTGAATCATCTGTTGAGCCAATTATCAGCACTGTCTCGGATCATGTTCTGAGGTTTTTGTTTTGCCTTGGTATCTAAGGAACAGTTGAAACAAAGTGGGACAACTGCTGCAGTAAGCATAAGGAGAAATTCCAAATTCTAAACCAATTAAAGCAAAATCAAAGCAAATAACTTTAACTGACATATCATTTTCCATTTGTCTTCTTTTCCTCACTTCTCCCTCTAACAAGCCAAAGCTGAAAGTCTATGCAACCCAAATTTTTGTGATGCCAACACCTCTAAATGCAAGGTGAATAATGGGATTCGTGTGTGTAGCTGTCTACCTGGTTACTACAAGTTTGCAGCTTCTGATCGAAGTTGCCAAGGTATGTGACGTATTCTTACTGAAGCAAGTTATTTTTTTTGTTGCTGTGCTTTAATATGTAAATTTATAACTAAGATGTGATTTTTTTTTTACAGTGGGTGGGTGTGATCTGAAGCTTGTTACCTGTTGGGTTAGTGGAAGTGGTCATTCAGGGCTTGCAAAAGAGAGGTGGGTAGGTTCTTGAGGGGAAAATAATATGTTGTGCTATGGGGACTGGGGACTAACCAGACTGCAGTACAAGGAGCTGTCTGGGTAGGCCAAACATCTCCTGTGTTGTAACAACCTCATGAAAAGCTCTTTCAGATGTCGTCTTTAATGTGGTAAAACATCCCAAGAGTTTTGCAAGAGTGTCAGCAAAGGAAACTTGACATCCAGCCAAAATAGGGATTAGGGCAGGTGATCAAAAGCTTGGTCTAAGATCCAGGTTTTAGGGAGAAACTCAGTGGAGGTGAGAGACAAAAAGATTAAGGGGATGGCGGGGAGAAATTCCAGCCCTTGCGATCCAAGCAGCTGAAACCACGTGCCACCAATTGTGAAGCAATTTAGATTGGACATGGGGCCAAAACTGTGGCAGAGATCCTGAGAATTGTCGCACTGTTGTAGATTGGAAGGGGTGAGGCCATGCTATTGCAAAAAATGTATGCTGCATAAATTTATACTGTTATTAATCTCCATTGTTTGTCATGTGGTCCATCTAGTTTTGAGTCCAGATCTGACAACTATTTTGTAAGGTCATGTTGCAGCTTGCCATGTATGAAGCAATATCACTTGTTCTTAAAAGATATAGGTAAAAACACTTTTTCACAGCCAGTACAGGAGAACAATTTTAGACACAGGAGATCATTCACTGAGACCAAACGAACAGACTCATCCCAGTGAATGTCATTGAAATATATTGAGAGCTAAAAAGCTAAGTGACTTGTTCTCGACCCTGTGGAAAAATAACTTTCATTTCCAGACTGAGTGAACCAGTGATTTGATTGTCCTGCTCTGTGAATTTCGTAGTGTAAGATTACACATTTAACCATGGGATTTCTTGTTTCAATTCAGTTACTGCCATTCTCTTGATTTTTGTAATGGAATCCACACCTTTGTTTCCTGAAACAATGACCTATTTCTGCCAGTGTCACTCTGAAACTATTAGGTGCCTGCTCCTATGCTATGTCTTTTTAATCCCTCTTCTTCTATCTGTCTATCCAATCTAATCTTCATTTCCAAATTTGCTTTTGCTGCAAGTTCAACAGAACTGATTCCTGCAGCCTCCACTCTCTGTAAAGGAGTTTCCTTTTCTCTTTTAAATCTCTTATAGTTAATGTTTGTGGCCTTCTATTCCAGATCCTTCAACTGCCATTTAAAGCAGACTCTTTCTATCTGCCTTCCTAACTTTAGGCACCTCATATAAACTTTATTTATACAGCAGGGTAACAGGCCCTTTCGAACCCAAAGAACTTGCGCTGCCCAAATTACACCCATGTTAACCTACTAACCTGCACATCTTTGGAGCGTGGGAGGAAGCCGGATTACCCGGAGGAAACCCACGCAGACATGGGGAGAATGTATGAACTCCTTACAGACAGTAGCGGGAATTGAACCCCGATCGCTGTTGCTGTAATAGCATTATGCTAACTGCTACAGTACCTTGCTGCCTCTTGCCACTTGTTTGCATCTTTCCAACAAAATACCAAGATTTTTGACATTTTCACATTTGGTCTGCCGTGGAGAATTTTGAGATCACTTAGGTGATCTGTCTCAGCCAGGTTGCCAGTATGGTGTGGTTTAATACCTGCCTGACACCATAAAAAGGTTTGAACAACATTGAGTGTATTGAGAACTGAATGCCTGGTCTCCAGAAGTCCTTGGGCTCCATTGGTACATCACCTGGCCTCTGTCTTGCAGATTTTGTTTTGTTTTTGAGTAATGTTTCTTTTACTATATGGAGCAAGAAATGATTGTGACTTGAATCCAAAGGCACATGTTCAGCAAATGTAAGTTTGCTGAGCCTACAGTGATAGATTCCTGTGTGTACCTTTGTATAACGTTGATATGAACGTACCCTTTGAGCAGTCCTTCTGAATTGTTGATAATATTTTTATAATGGTGGTTTGAAAAAGTACACACAGCTTACACAGGTGTCTTTATGGACTTGATACTGCTGGCTGCTAGCATAAACAAGGCACCAGTTGAAATGATGCAAGTACTAGTGAGACACAACCAACTTATTTACTTTTCTTTTTAAAACAGCTTGTCCAAGCGGACTTCGACTTCAGAATGGAGCATGTGCAAAGTAAGTTGAATGGTAATGTATTCCTGTTTGTTTAGAAAGCCCTGTCCTACAGTATTGCTGCTCATGGATCCCACACTGGTCATGAGGATGAGGCAATCTGATATTTAATTCTGGATAGTTTTGTGACAAAGAAACTTCAACATTTATCTTTAACTTCTGATTATTTTGGTAAGCAACTGCCATGCTTCCCTTTTTCTTGCATTGGGAACCAGTCTCAGCATGGGTGCTGAACCGTACTTTTAACAAAAGAGTTAAGATTGGACAAAAAATTAATATTTGGGGGTGAACACTCTGCAAACACTTAATTAAATCTAATTATCTGTCCTGATGGGTGGAAATGAAGGCTTATTCCAATCTTGCTTTCTCTAAAACCATGTTTTGTTTACATCATGGTATGCAGTGTAATTTTCTCTATCCTACCAAGAGGTTGTAGCCTCCAGCGAAGAATGATGTCCCAAACTTGAAGTTAATTGCATTTCTCCAGTTGGGTGGGTATGCCTTTTGAATGGGTAAAGTGCAGGAGTAGATCATTTTGATCCCTTTGCTGAGATGAATTTTACTGAAATCATACTTCACACATGCTTGTGAACCTACACTCTGCCCCTCCCTTTGCTGAATGTATTGCTACTCTAACCGTGAAATTAGATTAAAATGGAAACTTTGCCAAAATCTAAATCTGGAAAAATTACAATTTGAATGCCATCCTTCACAATGCATCTGAAAAACAATTCAGTAATTTGACTAGATAAATATGTGCTAACTACTTGTTGAGACGTTTTAGGCTGCATTGCTGCTTGCCTCTGGCTGCCGAGGCTGTGGAATTATTATTGGATACAGGTACCAAAGGTATTTCTATCTGAGAGCTATGAGACTTTTAAAGCACTGACCCAAAGGTTTTTTTTAAATCGCAGGATGGATGGAGGTTAATTTTTTAAACATTGTCCACAATGGTATTTGTAAGCACAAAAAAACACTTGTTTGTTATTTTTAGGTGTCCATTTGGCTATGGCGGATTTAACTGTGATCAATGTAAGTAGCTGTCATTTGATCCTTTGCAAACTGATGCAAAATAGAGTTCAAACTCTGCAAATCATGTATGTGACCAGCTGAAGACAGTGTTATATATTGTAAGAATAGATAGAGCTATAATGTTAAACATAAGCATACTACTTTGTACACATCACACAATGGTGCACTACTGTGGATTCTGTACAAAGAGGATACATCGTTTCATTGTTCAGAACACGTGGTGTGGCTCTGTTAAGACACAAATTGGTTTTAGGAGTCTAATTAACAAAATACATTTTTAAAAATAAAATACAGGAAGTAACTGATGACTGTTTGTTACTGTGGTGATCCTTGATTATACTGATGGAGGATTTTTCTCGCGCCCTCCCTGGGGATTAAAGGTGATTTGCCTCCACTCCAGTTTTGTGTGTTCTAAGGTGACTGATGAAGCCAATGTGGCTCCTACAGATTTTGCTGCAGGTGGGGCAGGAACTGCCAGCTCAGTGGGTAATTTGGGAGATGCTGCATTCCTTCTGTTTGCACTGGGACTTCAGTGTGCTCTCAGTGCCACCCTGAATGGTCCTTTCAGAGGGTAGCATGATCGAAGACTGTTGGCTCAAGGATTGCAAGCCAATTGTAGCTGACAACTTGAAGTCTCATTGTGGTGTTCAAGAACTACTTAAAATATGAACAAAGCAGTAATTTAAAAACTGCACTGTTGCAATTTTCAAAGTGAAAATAGTTTATTGGCACATGCACAAGTACATAGGTGCAATGAAAAGTTTGCTTACAGCAACATCAGAGGCACATAGCATCAGATACACAACAAGAAAAACAAACGTAAATTATACAAGGAAGAACATAATAAAGAACAAAAAAAACAAAGTCCATTGTAGTGTAAAGTGGTCATAGTGTTGGTATACCGAGGTAGCAATTAGGGTTGTGCACGTTGGTTCAAGAACAATTTTTGGCTTTCATGTAAGAGTTTTGCACTATTCATTTAAACATCGTTAACAAATGCAAGTGCTTTATTGCACCTGAAAGATGTGTGATTAAATGCTAAGCAACACACACTCAAAATGCTGGAGGAACTCAGCAGGTCAGGCAGCATCTGTGGAGGACTGATGAAGGGTCTTGGCCCGAAACGTCAACTGTTTATTTCCCTCCATAGATGTTGCCTGACTTGCTGAGTTCCTCCAGCATTTTGCGTTGCTCTGGATTCCAGCATCTGCAGGATCTCTTGTGTCTGATTAAATGCTAAAGCTATGTTATATTTTAGCCTTTGGCCAAGAGGAGAGATTGTGGGTGAATCTGAGCTCCATGTATGATATTTCAGTAAATGCATGAGGCCGCCTCCTGTGTCGTAATTTGATCTATCAGGTCCATGCTGGTCCCATTAGTCCCATTCCCATTTTCTTTATTACCCCTGCAAGTTGTTCTCTCACATGCCCGTCAACCCTCCTTTGATTCTTTTGCCACCTTTGCTGTTTTAAGCTTCCAATTTGTCACTCCTTTTGACAATGGGAGAGTGCTCAATCTCTCCAACTGAACAGAAGGAATCAGCACACCAGTAGTAATTATACAACTGGCAAACCCACCAGCAATCTGACTGAAGCCACAGCTGTTAGTTTTGCCCACTTTTATGTTCTGCCAGACATGCTTCCTCAAACCTGGGCAGTGCTTTCTCCCTCTCCTTTGTGGTACTGTGGGCCACTTGGGTTGGTGGAGTGAATAGTGATGGGGGCCAGTGGAGTTGGGGATCTAGAGACTGTTCTCTGCAGGTGCTCTATTTAAGCATGCATTGCTCACACGAATCCCTGAAAATTAACACAGGTACAGCAACCAATCAGAAAGGCAAGTAGTATGTTGGCCTTTATTGCAAAAGCATTTGCATACAGGAGTAAGGCATCTTACCAGAATCATAGGGCTTTGCTGAGATTGCACCTGGGATATTTTGTACAGGTCTCATCTCTCTCCACCAGATACACATGGAAAAGATGAAATGCAGCAAAGTATCAGCCGACTGATGAGAGTTTAATTCTTACGTGATCTACTATGCACTTTCTGTATTTGTTTCACCAGATCATTGGTGGGAGGGAGGGGCTTGTCTTTTAAAGAGAGCTTAAGTGGACTGGATATATACTTAAGTTTAGAAAAGTGAGAGGTGATCTTATCAAAACACACAAAGTTCTTGGAGGGATTGACAGAGTAAATGGATGTTACTCTTGGATGGCATGTTTAGAACCAGGAGTCATATCCTCAAAATAAGAGGAGAGCCATGCAGGATTGAGATGAAAAGAAATTTCTTCAACAAAGGGTGTGAATCTTTGGAAATTTCTACCCAACACAGCTATGGAGGCTCAGTCGCTGGGTATATTTGAGGCAGGTTGATAGATTAAGGGATATTTAAGGGATGTGGGGTTACTGCAGGAGAGTGGCACTGAGGTAAATTGTCTTATTGAATACCAGAAGAGGTGTGAAGGACCAAATAGAATATCCTTGCCTCCATGTCCCTTCTCCCATTCCCTTCACTTCCTATCCCTATCAGATCTTCCACCCCTCTATCATTTCACCGTTCTGGTCATAGATGTTGAACCTTTATCTGTAACCAGTGAGATTTCTTGCTCCTCAATCTGAGGTTCATGCCATCAGGCATCTCCTTTTGCTGCAGAGGACAGCATCTCTCATGACCTGCTCCTGTTTCAAAAGGAGATTATCAACGGTTTAGACCCCATGCCTTAATACATTTCCACCCATTAATCAGAAGGACAACTTCGGCTTTTTATTCTGTCACACTCGGACCCGACCACTAATCAAGCTGAGTGTGTGCACCACATCCTAATGCTGAACACAATCCACTGCTTGATCATTGATAAAAGTCTAGGGCAGACATGAAATAGTTGTGCCCAGGAACAAAAGCAGTCTGGTGGTCACATTGTGCTGAAATAAAACTGAAAATAGGGGAAACACTGCTTGGGTCTGGCAGGATCCATAGAGAAATCGAGTTAATATTTCCTTTAGTACTGGAGGAAATTAAAGATGATCAGTGTGTTTAAACAATAAATTCAGGGAGGATTGCTGGATACTTCCATTTTACAGTGTGCTT
The DNA here is from genome assembly GCF_009764475.1 of Pristis pectinata. NCBI lineage: Eukaryota > Metazoa > Chordata > Chondrichthyes > Rhinopristiformes > Pristidae > Pristis > Pristis pectinata. The sequence goes on from NC_067429.1 coordinate 15,454,523, forward strand.
ACTTCAGTCATAATGCTGGACTAACATAGCAAAAATAGCTGCATCATTCTATGGTGGATTTCTGATACTTCTTCATCGATGTTGCAGGGAGAAATAGTTCTTATCAGAGAATTGGGTTTATTATGGTTTGACTAGGATCAGAGGAATATTATCTCTTTTCATTCTGTGAATAATTTGTGTTTTAAATCCTTTAATGTTTAATACTCATTTACTTTATGATCAGATACTTAAATGTTCTTAAAATCCTATTGAAGGGACATGTGCCACATTTATAATAAATTGATGCAGATGAATATTAATGTGTCTTCTGTCTTTCTGTTCCCAGCATATTTATTGGCACTTGTAGTGGTCTCCTGTGTCCTGGGTGGTATCCTCCTACTCTTGCTGTTGGCCTTAATGGGAACATGTCTCAGGTAAGGATGTGACCTGCACAAACTAATTGACTTATTTCTGCCAGGTGCTGCTTGAGGACAAGGTTTCCTACCTGGCCTGGTGTCCAGTCCTGATGAAGGATCTCGACCTGAAACGTAGACTGTTTATTTCCCTCCACAGACGCTGCCTGCCATGCTGAGTTCCTCCAGCATTTTGTGTGTGTTGTTCCTACCTGGCTTATTGTCATTCAAAGTCATAGCTTTCAGTTGTGAAACCTGAGTCCAGTGGATGAAGTTTCTCTCTTGTTCCTTTAATGGTTCATCGGATGAGTTACTAAATGCCAGAGGCAAAGGAACAATTCTTCACAGTTCAACTGTAGTCCACAAGAAAAATATCACAATCAAATACACAGATAAAATTGGACATTCTATCAAACATCCTCTTCCTCTTACATCAACCCAACATATCACCAAACTGTGCGGGATTCTGCATCCCTTTTGCAAAGCAGGAAGGAGTGCCAATAAATGCAGTGGTTCCTTGGGGATGAGCGTCCTATACTGATGTCTCTGTGTTCAAGGCCTTGACTTTAGCACAAGTGACCCTATCACCCAGTATACTGTAAAGCAGCTGTTCAGCAGCCAGTTTTCCAAACTCCTACAGTGACAGCAACCATTGTTGGGTCCTGAGTGCATGGATATTGTTGGCTTACTTTTTCTTGACTGCCAGTTTAGCAGAGTAAAACTTGGATGTGGGCATGCATCTGATACTCTATAAGCCAGCCCACTTCAAATCACTGCAGTGTATGATCGGGGTACCTGCCCTTAACACACTTAGCAATTTTTCACATCATTTCCTTCCCTGACAATCATAAGCCAATGTGCTTTCTGTTGAAGGAATTAAGTGACATAGAGGTAGAATTACTGCTCAAATTGCAGCCTGGTACGGAAAAATCCAAAGTTGTCTTATTGTGGAGCAGGCTCGCAGCACTCACTGGCCAGCTCCCTTTTTCTTGTTGCCTTGTGTCAGAGCTGAAAAGAGTATAAATCTGGTTGATGCTTGTCCTTTCACCTGTCACCTAGCTTTGCACCATATCTTAACTGGCATTATCCTCACTGCCTTGAAAAAATGGTGCTATTTTGGTTAATCCTTTCTCAATACAAGTACTTCTAGTTAATGGTGACTTAAACTAGAAGCACCGAGCCTGACTTGGTATGAAATGACTCAACCATGGAAATGAGAGGAGGAATAAATAGAAAAAACATAATTGCAGGTATTTCTAAATCCCATGTTGGATAAACATAGTCAAGGGATTTTGGAAAGGCAAGATACTCAAGAGGAAATAATTTAAATAGACGGTTCACATTAGCGGTTAAATCTCAAGTTTCAAAAGAGTTTGAACTAATAGTTGGATATTAGAGGACTTCCACACTGTCTTGCAAAGTGTATTATTTATATTACACATGGTCCAATGAATGTTGAGACTGAATTGCAACTAAGCAGCATTGATTTTCTGTTTGCAGATTAAGGAGTGGTGCTTACAGCTCCTCATCCGGCTCGCATGACTATGTAATGTGGCCCAAATCCGAGATGCCAAAGATCCCTCGTGCCACCATGCACTGGGATGGCAATCAACTTGAAATGCAGGAGAACGGTAGCACCAGCAGTTTAACTGATATCCATCGGGATGGAGGGAGAACGGTGAGAGGAGTTAAAACTATGTATTGGAGGTTGAGGTGAAAAATTGACACTAATTTTGTTCTCTTCATTTTATACAGTCACTTTCCTTACTGACTCTCCTAATAGCAAAATGCTGTCTAGGTTTCCACACAAGACCCTGGAATTAACTCACCAGCAGAGAATTGGAATGGCACTGCCTTCTGACATTTTTGACAAAATGTTATTTGCCCAGTGTCTCTTGCTTCCCCCTTCCCTTGCACTATCTTTAAAATGCTGCTTGCGATTGCTTGTGTTCTTAAAAGGACATGTGCTGCAGGGACACAGTTATGGGCTTCTGGTTTCCAATGGAATCCATTGTTGGCTCCTTGAATCATCTGCATATTTTTAGTTCATTAGCCAAACCGACTTAAAATAGTGGCACTGAAATCAAACTTTCTGCAGTTAAGTTGTTCCTTGTAAAGTATGAACTTTACATTTCTCAGGAATTGCAGCCCAATTTCCTTAAAATGCTTATGCTTTGAAACCAAGGTAGAGACTTCAGTATGTGACCACTGAAGTTCCAGTGAGAGTTGAAGATAGGGAGTCCATTTGCCCATGTAACTTCCATCCAGAAAGAATCCAATGTTTCCTCCATTTGGGAATGTAGAGGGGAAGTTCATTCTATTTGGTGGATGAGGCAGTGGCCAGAATGATTAACAATAACTATGGACTTGTACATAAGAGGTCCAGTGCAGCACAGAGGTACTTAAAAACCTAGTTGTACCAGGGATGCCCAATGACAGTTGCTCCAGAACAATTTGGTATAGGTTCCCTCAGTGATCCAAAAGGAGCTTTGAATGGGGAATAGCATCATCTTGTGTATGACTAATGAAGAAATCACTAAGTGAATTACTGTAGTGAGTGCTTGGTTAAATTTTGAGTGTGTGTGGAATGACTTGAAAATAGTTATTATCATACTTCACTTGGTATAGTCTGTTTTCAGCATTTACCATTGAAAGAAACATGCAATTGGATACCAAGGCACATGTCTTCACAGACTGGGCAATGGACTTGCTCTCCCCAAAATACTGCTGTGTCTAGGTCAATTGAAAATGTTGAATCTAATGTTGATGAACCATTGCCAACCAAGGGTATTAAGTCATTTATAAAACCTAGGTAGTAAATGGAGTTAAGATTTAGATCAGGCATGGTCTAATGTAATGCCAGATCAAAACTTGGGTCCAGTGATATACCCCTGCTCCTAAAGCCAATCCCCTGTGAAGAATGCATCTTTTAAATTTCAGGCAGAAATTGTCACGGCAGTACATCCTTTTGCATATTTAACTTGCACAGTTCCACAAAGTTGTGGTCAACCTTGTCCACAGATATAACAACTGTGAGAAATTTAACAGCAATGTAATACAAGTAAACTAATGGAGAAAGCAGTTTGCCATACTTCAGCTAATTGGTGTTGGTCACCTCTGCTTCTCTTTCTCATCCAAACTAAACAAACAAGCCAGTTAAAATGGAAAAAAATGGCTTCCTCACCATCCATAGCAGCTGGTAGCTAGCAGCCAGCACTGAAGCAGAAAACACCAGAGTTATCAGCACAGTATGTGACTTAGTTATATTATCAGTATATGTTAAGGTGAGTTTATTAACAGTGTTAAATTATTATCTGTTGCACTTTTACATACTGTTTTTGACTAATACCTACACATAAATGATTTCCTGTTTTGGGGATTCCTGGCCATTTCTGGAATGTCTTCCTCATGAAAGTTAAGGATTTACTCTATTCAGTTTGTGCAACTGCATTTAATGTGATAAGTTCTGAAGTCTTTGAAAGGCATATTGTTTGCTATTTGTGAAAACAAATCCTGTCGTGTGAATCTGACTAATTCTGCTTTGCATTCTACTATTATTCTAGCCTGAGAAAAATGATGACCTGAAGACCTTTAAAGGAAAACAGCAGTCTCGTTACACCTATCTCTGTCAGGGACAAGAGAATCCATATTACGTCAGTGATGAAAAGAAGCCAGAATACTTGTAAAGATGAAGATAGTGCAGATGCACTCAGACTATTGTAAAAAAAAAGCTGGAGTCCTTTGTACTTGTATGCACACCGCACAGCAAGTATGAGGGAATGGAGGAAAAGATGAATTTTACAAATTTCTAAGCCCATGTTATTGGAGAATGGAATTCAAGCCCATTGGCTACTAAAATATCAGATTGACACTCAGATTTCCAATGTCAGCTTTTTAGAACATGTTGTTTGCCTCTCTTCCCCCTCCAACAGCAAATCAATCAAATCATTAGTCCAGATATAACCACACGAAACAGGGAAGAGGAAAGAAACTTAAAGTAACTGGCCACAATTCCATTTACACAAAGGTTGAGATTTTGCCTGATATAAAGAGTATCTTGCACTTGGGCAATTTTAATTTTTTTTATGAAATACTGAATCACTACATTTATTTCCAAACTTTAAACAGAGGTCTCTGCTATTGTCAGGGAAGTAATTCATTCAGAGTTCAACATCATTCTGCACGTAGTTGCAGTGGAAGAGTCTCCTTTGGAATGTTCAGAAATGTTCACCTGAACATCCCAAACAAGTGTTTTTAAATAAAGAAAAGAATATATCAAATTGCTCCTTTACTTTAAGATTTAATGTTATCCTTAAAATATCAACCTTTCTTTTAATGACAGGAAAAGTTGTAACACTTTCATGCTTGTTTGAATGTACTTAAGCTGTTGGGGTAAGGTGTGTTTGCCCAGCCTCATCACTAAGTGTTCCTCCTTTAATGAAGTCAGGGGTAAAAATAATTTCTCTAGTTTTAATGGATGTTCAGTCACCAGTTCTTTTGTATTGCTCTGCTTTCTTTAGATGGGCTGGAATAAGCAATGTGGTGGGACTTCTTTTCACAGAAACACTATATTTACTGTAACAAACAATGAGGAAATTAATCTTTAAACTTGTATTGAGAGGTTGGTTCATAGAAAATAGGAAATAGACATTTGCCACTTAAAATAGTAGGAGGAAATTGTTCACCTTCTGACATGACAGACAATATTCATGTTATTGCATCACCAGCCAGCTAAAAGAGCACATTTTCACCAAAAAAATGACTTTTTGTTTTAAAAGTTGCACACTTTACTGATTTGATTATGTAGATATGTTGTAAATACTGTGGTCCACACTTTGGCTCCAAGATGTATATTTAGTTTATTGACTACTGTGGGCAAACTTCTGCTGGTTTGAATCTGCAGTCGGTTTAAAACCTTCAGTCTCTTGATTATAGATTCATCAATTTATTTCTGCAGTGAAAACGCTATATTGAGTTTATTTTCCCAGGCATAAGGGGGTGGTATTATGTTTTGCAAATGTGTATTTAAAAATACATTTTGATTGTTTATCATCTTTGATAGCTGGTTTCTTAACATGTTTGATAATTTAATATAAACATAATGGCTAACGCTGTAAGAAACGTTCACCCTTTTTGCTTGTTGGTTAAAATTTAGTTTCTCATTCTCAGAGCTACTTTTGAATTCTGGGTCTTGGATACCCAAACTAACTGTGCCACTCTCCATTACTTTTGTAACATCCAGTTCTTTCTCTGAACTAGATGCACTGTGGAGAAACAAGCTAGCCATGGCATTTTGGCTAACACATGAGCTTGGGTTAGGTGACCCTATGACCAAGTATAGGCATATACCTGTGTGATGTGACACCATGGTACATAGTTACTGTAGGGATAGCACCTTTTACTGTCCCGGGGAGACTGGCTGCAGCAATGTAGACCTTGAGGAAAAGGTGTGACTGCCAGCCTTGGAGTATATTTAGCTTAATAGAGAAACCAGCAGCGCAAGACAAACTGCAGCAATTGGTATAGAAATAACCCAGGATAAAATTATCTACGGATTAAAAAGTTAGGAATTCCAGGTTTTCTTTTTCCTTCCTCTCTGACTATCCTTAAGGAATAGTTTAAACAATGATGAGCATTAGTAGCATTTGACTGTTAGTGGTTTAAAATGTGGTGATAAAGCATTATTGAATAGCAAAGCCCAATAACCTCTGCAGACTGGGGCATACAGGAAAATAGCTCCAAAGATTGAAGTATGCAAATGTTGACTGGTCCTTGGGATCTTTATATTCCAAACGTTTGCATTTCCTATTTTTGCTAAACAGGTGTAGACAAAGTTTCTTCAGAAGCTAACTCAATGGTGGTCCAGTGGACAATTTGAGGTGTCTTATTTAATTGTATTGCTTAAATTGCATAGCTTAAACTTCAAAGCACATTAATGGAAACATTGATAGCTTGTGCATGTAAAAACTTTTTGTTTCTAGATCAAAATGGAACTGTCTATAAATAGTAAAGATGTGCCTATTTTTTTCTCTTTTACAAATGATATATTTTTGCAATACTAAGAATGACTATCAGAAATGCAAGGTTCATTTGCTTAAGAAGTGGACTGTAGCTTTCATTGCCTAAGTAGATCATGTTCCTCTTGAACGTATGTATATTTTGTGTCGGTAAAGTTGTTTATCCATCAGCACAGACCAGTTGAACATGTCCTGCTTTTGCTTCTCTATCTTCTGCTTCTTTCTATGTCATTTGGCTGCCAACTTTACCCAGTATTCTCAATGAGAGAGAAGTTTAATTGTTGATGCTTGTCAAGAAGGACATGATGTTGCTGGTGGATGGGCTGGGTGAATGGTTGTTTTGTAAGAGATCATTGTAGGTAATCAGTGGATTGGGGATAAATCAGTTACCATAAGCTTTTGAAGTAAGTGTTTTAGCAAAATGCCTAGCACTTAGATTACGTAACAGTTTTCTTAAGTACTACTCATGTAAGTTTTATTTTCAACCAGTGTACATTGCACTGGCAATCATTTCTGGATGAAATTACATAAGTGGACCTGGCATTTGCATTGCTATTTACCTTAGCACGCCTGAACTCTTCCCAAGATCGGCCATGCACCAAAGGATGATGTTGTTTACTTAACACCCATCTCCACAGTCAACAACAATTGGAGCTCAGAACTCCACACTCTGGCAGTCATGGAACACTCTCAGTATGAGTAAAAAGCATATTGTCCTACCTTTCATCTGCTTTTTAAAGAGATACTGTTCTCTCATCAGGAGACCTGATTTGGCAGTTTCAGGACTGATTCTGGCTGCTCTAACACCTTCCAGAATTGACACAATGCACTGAAACTTTAGATGACATATAGTCCAGCATTTAGTTCCTGAAATGTTCATTCCATGGCGGCCTCAGTGGTGACACCACTGACTGCAATCCATTACTGAAGGCAGAGCTTTGTCCATGACTGACTAATTAGTGGGTTAAGGACCTTCAGATAAGTGGCAAAGAGTGCACTCCCACCTTGTCTGCAGAAATACCAATACCCTCTCTGCACCACTTTGCTGAGCAATGTGTTCACAGGATCAGGCTTTCCAAATCTGCCATCAGGGAGGTATGTGACATTCTGCAGGAAGATCTTGAGCCTTTTATGCCTGTTCTTCATGGAGGTCAAATCATGTTGACCCTTCCTTGCCACAGGCTCTTTCCAAGTGACCACAGCAGATCTCCTCCAAGTCTAGGTTCCCTTAGCCTCACTTACATGAAGAAATTAATCTTCCTATTGATTTCTGTGAGGAACAGGTGGCATCTCTTGGGTTTGTTGGCATTGTTAGCTTCTCAAAGGAGCAGGTGGCCATTGGTTGCACTCAAACCCATAAGGCTATCCCTGCAGAATACATCCCTTTACATTAACAGAAGAGGTTTCCACTCCCTAAATATGCAGATTTTAGTGAATCACGTGATGAATTTCCTCATACTGAATGCCATGTTTCTGAGAAACAGGTATGACCTCTTAGTGAGATCATGAGTCAAATTTAAATGACAACAGTGCTTGGAGTGATGGGTCGTAGGGTACAAGGGATACCCTTTAGTTCCACGGCTGTTCCCACTGGTGTTGCTACAATGAGAACAATGCAAGTAGCAGGATGATGGTGATTGTCATTGCCCTCCTCAAGATGAGATTTCTTGACCTGCATCAGTTTAGGGCCTCATTGGAATGCATGCCAAGTAGACATGGAGACTTCATGTATTGCATGCTGTACGTTCTATCAATTCTGAGCCAGTAGCTGGTGTCAGAAGAGCAGCAATTAGACTCAGCCTGATTATGTGGAGCAGCAGAAGCTGGTGAAAGAAGGAGCCCCCAGAGAGAGGTCCTTGCTCTGCCTCCACAGCCTTGTATTCCTAGCCGAGGGAAAAGTTGTTGATAAGTTGCTTCTAATGAGCCTGCAAAGTCAGAGCCCCCAGTGGAAGCAAAAGTAATCCCCTCCAAACAACAGTCACAACCATCAACATAGTGCACCAATAATCTGATGGGGGAGCTCAGAATATATCTAAAAGTCCTCTTGCATCTTACTTTGTAGCTCCACCTGCTCTGAAAGTAACACAATGAATGCATAAATGCCTCCTTCCAATCCTGCTCTGATTACTTAGGCAGCTTATTACACCTCTGTATTTCCAGATCTATGGCATCTGGCCGAAAGAACTCAGACCTCTCCATAAAATACCCTCTCCTACGACAATCTCTGATCTGCAGATGTAAACAATGCAAATCACCATGACATATCTTGTGGGGTAATGAAATTTATTTCCACCTTCCTTATTTGGAGATTCTCACTGCTGGAGGAGATTACAGTAGCCAACTTCTGTCAGTTCCAATAAAAGATAGTTGGACTGAAATGTTAACTCTGTCTCTCTGCAAATGCTACTGTCCAGGCCATTTCCATCATCTTCATTTCTGTGCTTTTCATCTCTTGCCAGGCTTCTCTTCTGCTGGACCTGGTGAGTCTCTGTGCCTTCTAGTACACAAGACCGTCCTCATGTCATGTAGCCTGTTAACCAGTACTTGCATGCTCTTTTGAGTGATTATGGGAGCTGTCTCCCTCTTTCCTACAGTCTGCATATTCTAGTAGCCATCATGTGTCTCTCTGTTACCTGGCTGATATGGGGAGTGTGCCATTTAAGGGTGATGCCTTTCTCTGATTGCTCTGCAGCAGTTTGTCTGCATTGAAATGTCATGAGATCCTGTTGGAAATCGCACAGGCCCCATTTAGGTGCTTTGGGATTAAATCATTCTAAAGTGATTTCACAGCAGATTTTGGACATTTATGCATTTTTTTTGCAAGGGCCCTGATTTGGTAGTTGCACTAAACCATGCTTTGCAGCATTAAAAATAGGTGATACCAAATTTTTAGGCAAAGGACTTCATGGGCTTTGTTCATGTATTTGAATTTTGAATGTTGTAAAGACCTGTCTAGATTTTTATCACTCTTTCAGAAAACTTAACTGAGTTAAGGTGCAGTTTTTTTTTGGTAGGGGGAAGATGTAAAGGGAAAGACCAATTGATGTAGTGCTCATCAACAGGAGACTGGATTTAGTTTTGCAATCTGGTTTTCAATTTGAAGATCACCCTGCACAAAAAGAATCAGGAAGCCTTTGGTGATGGCAGAGTTTCCACATCAATCCCAAACACATACATGAGGGAGACACTTCCACTTGACATTTGAGTCTGTTTCACAGATGTCTTTTGTGTTTGCTTCCTGTTCCATTTCGGTAAAAATGTAATGGAAAGTGTGTGTTTCTGGGAGCTTAAGCATTTTTCTTTGCTCAAAAGGATTTAGTTGCTGCACTTGCATGTAATAAAATGACCAAAGTTGCTTTCTCGATTCAGACTGACTGTGTTTTGCTTGTACCTTTTTTTGTACATTGTAGTTGTGATAATTGTAAAGCAATTTAATGCCAAATAGGAGTAAAATCGTGAGAATTTCAAGTAACTTTGTTTTAAAGAATCACTGGTATTGTAATATTGAAATGTGTTTTTCTATTGATATTGATTACTATTGTAAAATTTTAAAATGTTTAAATTGAAATAAAGAATTACTTTCCAGTCCCTCTTATCTCAATCTATAGCAGGTATTGTGTCCAAATAATTTCAGTGAGGTGAATGATATTTGGCACCTCTAGACAGTGTTGTCATCATTGAATGCAGGGCTTGTACTAATAGGTTATATTAATGTACTTGATCTTTTTTTTCTCTATTCAATGCCATGCCCAGTGGAAAATCCCACTATGGTGTGGTTGGGAATCACAAACCAAACTACATAACAGCCCACAACTAGCTTTCAGTTATCTGGTTAGAGAACCAGTGCAAGATTAGTTTGGTAATTGAGTTCCCTTAGAGGCTTGGGATAAAGAATATTTCCATGGTAGGAGTGATTATCTTTTTCTGTCATGCAACTTTCAAAACTGAGCTCTTAAGCCTTCAGGTTAAGTGATTCCATTAGACATAGGAGCAGAATTAGGCCATTTGGCCCATCAATTCAACTGCAGACATACTTAAGTTAAATGAGTTAAGATGTTGTCATTTACAATATGTGCATTTGGAAGTAATTACATTCCTCTAAATTAAAATGTTGGAGTAAATCAAAAAATAATATAAACAAAAATAAAAGATAACAGAAGCTTTTTATTTTCTAATTTCTTAGTTGCTGGTTGATTGACTCAGAATCAGATCTATTTTCACTGACTTGTATGATGTGAAATTTGTTGCTTTATGGCAGCAGTACAGTGCAAAGAAATAAAATTACTATAAGTTACTACAATATAGTGCAAAACAAAATGGAATAACAAGGTAGTGTTATATGTACATGAACCATTCAGAAATCTGATGGCAGAAGGGAATAAGCTGTTTCTGAATCATTGAGTGTGGGTCTTCAGGCTCCTGTACCACCTCCCTGATGGTAGTAATGTGAAGAGGACATGTCCCAGGTGGTGAGGGTCCTTGGTAATGAATTCCACCTTCTTGAGGCACCGCCTCCTGAAGATTTCCTCAATGGTGGGCAGGGTTGTGCCCGTGATGGAGCTGGCTGAGTCTACAACCCCCTGCAGCCTCTTGCAATCCTGTGCATTGGAACCTCTATACCAGGCTGTGATGCAACCAGTCAGAATGCTCTCCACCATACATCTATAGAAATTTGTAAGAGTCTTTGGTGACATACCAAATCTCCTCAAACTCCTAACAAAGTAGAGCTGCTAGCATGCTGCCTTCGTGATTGCATCAATGTGTTGTGCCCAGGATAGATCCTCCAAGAAGCTGACACCCAGAAACTTGAAGCTGCTGACCCTTTCCACCAATGACCCCCTCAAATGAGGACTGGTGGGTGTTCTCCTGACTTCACCTTCCTGAAGTCCACAATCAATCCCTTGGTCTTGTTGATATTGAGCACGAGGTGGTTATTGCAACACCATTAAACCAGCCAATCTACCTCCTGTACGCCTCCTCGTCACTATCTGAGATTCTAACAACAGTGGTGTCATTAGTGAATTTATAGATCGCATTTGAGCTATGCTTAGTCACACAGTCATGAGAGTAGAACAATGGGCTAAGCACTCATCCTTAAGGTGTGTCTGTGTTCATTATCAGCAACAAGGAGATGTTACTTCCAATCAGCACTGACTGTGTCTCCCGATAAGGAAGTTGAGGATCCATTTGCAGAGGGAGGTACAGAGGCCCAGGTTTTGAAGCTTGGTGACTAGCACTGAAGGGACTATATTGATATTTCAAGGGCATTGCTATTTTGGAAATTACTGATAATCTCATGTGAACAGGGTTGCGGTCTGGCACCTGAAATTAACCCAGATCTTTGGGAAATTGGGTGGTAGACTTTGGGATTTGATATCAAGCTGTAATTCTCATTCTGTGGCCCAGCGATGTTGTGCAAGAGCTGGTTATCTCACTGTGTAATTTGTGTTTGTCTGTATTCACTCAACGACTAGTCAGCAGATGGACAAATATCCATGGATCTTGTATCCTTCTGGTGAACTTTCTGAATGGTATGTGAACACCTTTCTGAAAATCACAACACAGCTTTAACAGGAGGAAAGTATCTTCGTAGCAGGCGAGAGCAGTGACTTTGAATAGGTCGTTGGTGCACCAGAAGGCACCTGGTGGTACTACATCGAGTTAAATAAAATGTTTATGTATGTTGAAATATAGTTGCTGTGAACTTATAAAGAAAATAGAAGCAGCAGTAGGTTATATAGACATCGAGACCTCTTCTACATTGAAAACTGCAGTTACTGTAAACTAAATGAGATTTCATTAGTCATCTGATTTTATGTTGCATATGTGTCTTAAGTTTTGCTTTTTTGTTGATCTATATTCTGTGCAAATGAAGTGAGCACCACAGGCATGTGAGATAGGTATGCCTTATACAAAGCCCGTCCAGGGCTTCAGCCTGGGCTCCTGGTGACTCTTCACAGTGACTGCCAACCTTGACCCTGCTTGAGCAGTTGTCAGAGTTCTCTCAGATTCCAGTATGAATGTTGAATAGTTTTTTGGAACTTCCTTGATTTTTATCTCTGCATTGCATCCTCTGCTTTCCTCTAAGAAAGGCTCTCCAAGAAGGATCCAGCATCCATGGCTAACTTATACAAGGGATGGTATCAGATTGAAAGAAAAGGCATTCAATGTTGCAAAAGTTAGTGATAGGTCAGAGGATTAAAGATTTTAGGAACCACTAAAGGATGACTATCTTATCCTACCTTATATTTTTAAAGTATGACAGTAAACTAGCAAATTAAAAACATAATTTTTTTTATGTATACAAAATTGAAGAGAGCTGCCGAAGTAAACTTTGGTTCCTTTTGACAAAGATACTTGGGAATTACTAATGGGAAATTAAAAAAAATGGCAGGGATTCTAAATGATTATTGTGGCTCAGTCTTCACAGTAGAAGACATTAAAAATAATAGATAATCAACAGGCTATAGGGAAGGAGGAACTTAAAGTGATTTGTCATTTTAGAGAAAAAAAAATGCTTGCCAAACTAATGGCACTAAAGGCCGACCAGTCCTCTAGAGCTGGTGGCCTGCATCCTTGGGTGTTTAAAGGAAGTGGCTGCAGAAATAATTGATGTGTTCATTGTAATATACCTAAATTCTTGAAAGGTCCCAGAGGACAGGAAAACACATGTAATACTTTATTCACGAAAGGTAGGAGAGTGAGAGAAGGAAACTATGTTCTAGTTAGTTTAACATCTGCATTAGAAAAATGCTGGTATCCATATTTGAAGAGATAATAGCAGAACATCTAAAGAACAATAAGGCAGAGTCAACATGGTTTTAAGAAAGGGAAATCATGTTTGACAAATTTGCTCAAGTTCTTCAAAGGTGTTACAAACAGAGTGGATGAAAAAGAACCAGTAAATGTAATGTATTTCTCACTGTACCTTCTTTGTGGAACCATAGGAGATGCAACACCTTGTATGTGTTCCCACCATCAAGAAACCAAAACACTCCTAGGTGAAGCAGTGATTCACTTGCACTTCTTATTTAGTTCACTGCATTCTGTGCTCACAATGTGATCTGCCTTTCACCAGAGAAACCAAATGCAGATCAGGTGTCCACTTTGCAGAACATATCTGTTCATGATGCAAGGATTGTCCTGAATTTTCAGTTTCCTGTAAATTTAGTTCTCTTGCAACACAAAGGTGCTGGAGGAACTCAGCGGATCAGGCAGCATCTATGGAGGGAAATGGACAGTTGACGTTTCAAGTTAAGGCCCTTCATCTGGACCCGTATTTAATTCTCTATGCCACTCCCACACTGACTTCTGTCTTTGGCCTCTCACACGTTTTCAATGAAGCTTGAGGAACAGCATCTCATCTTCCAACTAAACATATTAATAGTCCTTGGGACATGTTGAATTCAACATTTCAGATAAGCAGCCTTTCCAGTTTGTGTCAGAATTGGCCACTTCTGAAGAAAGGTCATCAATGTGAAATAAGTGTCTTGTCTCTCCATAGATGCTGCCTGAGCTTCTGAGTATTTCCAGCATTCCCTTTTATTTCAGATATCCCACAACTACAACATTTTGTATCTCATAGTTACTGCAATTTTTTTTCTCTCTTCTATCCTCATTTTGGCAACGAATAAGCCCTCACCACCCTCTCTCAGTCAGAACCCCCAATACCATGTATAATTCAGGCTCTTAGTTTCCACTCTATCATGGACATTGCCTTTGTTCTTGCCACTTTCCCTCTTCAGTAACAGTCACGCTTGATTTTTAGCTTCTGAATCTGATAAAAGATTGACCCTGAAATGCTTTCTCACCTACTGAACATTTCCAGCAGTTTTGAGTTTATTTTTAATGTCAATTCAATCGCAACCAAAGTTATGCCCAAGACTTTTCTGAAATTAATAGTGTAGCAGTCAGCATAATGCCATTACAGCGCCAGCGACCCGGGTTCAATTCCGGCCGCTGTCTGTAAGGAGTTTTTACGTTCTCCCTGCGTCTGTGTGAGTTTCCTCCCACATTCCAAAGACGTACGGGTTAGGAAGTTGTGGGCACGCTATGTGGGCACGCTATGTTGGCGCTGGAAGCGTGGCGACACTTGCGGGCTGCTCCCAGAACACTACGCAAAGGGTGCATTTCACTGTGTGTTTCGATGTACATGTGACTAATAAAGATCTATGAATGCATTTGCATTGGAAAGTAATTAGTACTTTAATCGTTACTACCCTCTCAGATTTTGTAGGATAGTTGTTAAGTTAAACTAAGAAAATGCTTCATTGGACAATAAAAAAAACTTACACAGAAATATGCCATATTTCTTCATTGCATGTGAGTGTACACAGACAAGCTGGTAGCTTCTCTACAGAGAGACAGACTTCCTGGAATCATTTCCCTAAAAATTGTTATAATCTATGCACAGCAGTTGTTCACATGTGACAGTCTTTAAAAGGACACACATTCATTAATGCAAGGATAATTGGAGTGATAACCAAATGAATTTTATAGAATTTAAATCGAGCTTTTATTTCTCGTTTCCTTACAATCTCCCAAAAATGTGCAGGTTGGTATGTTAATTGGCCACTATACATTGCTCCTAGTGTGTAGGGTGGTGATGAATCTGGGGGAAGTTGATGGAAATGTAAGAATAAAATGGGTGCTTGATAGTTGGCATGGATTCAGTGGGCCGAGAGGCATATTTTCATGCTGTATCTCTCTGACTCTATAACATGGAATACAAGACTATTCAGCCATCAAGTCTATGCAAGCTCTCAAAGCAATCCCATCAATACCATTCCCCCATTTATTTTCCTGTAAACCATTCTCTCTCACATATCCATGAACTGCCCTGCTAGGATAAGACAATACATTTATTTATTAGTGACATGTACATGTACATCAAAACACACAGTGAAATGTCTTTTTGCGTTACTGAGAATATGCTGGGGGCAGCCGCATGTGTCGCCACTCTTCTGGCGTCAACATAGCATGCCCACAACTCCTAACCTGTATGTCTTTTTGGAATGTGGGAGGAAACTAGAGCACCCGGCGGAAACCCACGCAAACACGGTGAGAACGTACAAACTCCTTACAGACAGCGGCACAATTGAACCCAGGTCACTGGTGCTGCAATAGTGTTAAGTCTCCCACCACCCACGTACACATGGGTAACCTACAGTAACCTACATGTTTTGGGATGTGGGAGAAAACCAGAGTAGTCGGAGGGAAATGTGCAAACTCCACACAGATAGCATTGGAGGTCAGGATTGAACTTGGGTTGGTGGAGCTGTGAGTCAGCAGCATTACCTACTGCCTCAAAGATTTAACATCTATTTATATTGGGCTCTTATCATAGCACCTTTGAAGCCTCAGGGACAGTTTGCTGAGCTGCAGGAGTTATTAGGGCAATTGATCAAAAGGTTTGTCAAAGAAAGCTTTAAGAAATGAGAGAGAAGGTAGGACAACGGGTTTAAGGAAGGAATGCCAGAGCTTCCAGCCATGACTGCCAATGGTGGAGTCATTCAGAAAGATCAGTGGCCAAGATTAGAAGTTCCCAATGGTTATAAAATCACAGAGATAGGGACCATCAAAGGATTTAAAAACAGTAATGAAAATTTCAACACTGTGCTGTTGCCTAACTTGGAGCTGGTGTAGTTTGAAGCACAGAGTGGATGAGACTTAAGCACCAGAGTTTTAGATGTCCTTAAGCTTAAAGAATGTTGTACAAGTGAGGCTGACCAAAACTGCATTGGAATTGTAGAGTATAAAAGTAACAAAGGCATTGATGAGTGTATTAGATAAGCTGAGGCAGGATGAGTTGTGCAGCGTTGTAGAGGTAGAAATAAGCCATCATAGTAATAGTACAGGGATGAGGTTTGACATTCACCTGGAGCTGAACGTGACACAAATATTTCAGACAGCTCTCTGGGAGAACAACAGAGTTGATGGCAACCAACAGAGTTTGTGATGGGAGATAAAAACGTGGTTTTCCCAAAATTCAGTTGGAGGAAACTTTTGCACTTCCAGCACTGGACATTGGACAAGTAATCTGACAATTTAGGGTTGGTAGTGCGTGGGGCCTGGCTGCCATCTACATACCTGGGAAGTGATGTCTTGATGTGGATGACATTACTAAGGGGAAACATTCAGCGGAGGGAGCCAGGAGATCTTTGGGAAGATGGTGGTAATGGTGTAGATACCGGGAACCTAGCCATTGCTGATGATATCTGTCTGCGAGTAGGTAGCTAAGAATGTAATCTTATTCAAATGGATGATTGTGGTTGTATGAGGACAGTGTGGTCATGTATGTCATAGGCTGTTGGCAGTTGAGAAGAACATGGAAGGATAGATCAATTCATTCACAATTAAATAGGATGACATCGGAAACTTTGATAATGGTACTGTGTAAGTGGTGCAGATATGGCTGCAGCAGCCCAGTCATGGTATCCTGGAGATGTACACGAACTTTGGAGGCAACATATTCAAGAACTTCGGAGAGAAAAGAGATGGGGCAGCAGTTTGCAAGGGTTTTGGAGGGTGGTGAAATGGGGGTTATAGGGGAGAGAAATGATGACAGCAAATGTAAAGGAAAAGTAGGGGCAATGACCAAAGAACGAGTTCAGCTAACATAGGGGCAGCAAGCAGAATTAGGTGGGCAGTAAGTGGGAATGAAGTCAAGGGAGCAGGAAGTGGCTGTCAAGGACAAGATAGTTCAAGGACGGTTTACAGTGTATCTCAGAAAATACTGCACTATGTGCCGAGACATCACACAACTTGAGTGAGACTCATGTAGAGACCCTTGTCACAGTTCTAAAGTGACCCCAGGAAGAGAGAGACTTGAGTGTAAATACATACAGATCTTTGGTAGGACATATTGACAGAATGATTAGTAACAAAGATTGACAAATTATACATTCAAGACAGATTATTAGCTGTTTGGATATAAATGGAATCAAGGAATTAGGGGTTAGTGCAGGAAAATCACACTGAGATAAAGATCAGTGATGGAAATGGGCAAACACAGGCAAATGAGATGAGCTTGTATGGGCATCTTGGTTGGCATGGAGGAGTTGGGCCGAAGGGTCTGTTTCTGTGCTGCATAACTCTATGACTCTTACTTAAAGGTGAGCTGGGCATAAAGGTCTAAATGGCCTTCTCTTGCTCCTCCTTCTGATATTCTTATTTTCACAGGGGAGCATGGGTTTCATAAACGGAGCAGTGTCGGGGATTGTCAGGGAGAGGGATGCTGCTGGCATGATGTTGAACCTTCAGGCCACAACTAGACTATTGTGCCCAATTCTAGTCATTGGACAATAGGATCAGCTGGACAAGGTGCAGAAAAGATTGAAGAGAATGATCCAGGAATGAGCTGCAGGTTAGAATGCAGAAATTAAGGTTGATCTCCTTCATGGAAAGAAAGCTGACTGGGTATTTGATAGTGGTTTACAAGATCATGATTGGCTCATATAAACAGTGGGAGATCACAAGAGACTGTGGACGCTGGAATCTGGAGCAAAAAACAAAACGCTGGAGGAACTCAGCAGGTCAGGCAGCATCTGTGGAGGGAAATGGACAGTCAATGTTTCGGGTCAAAACCCTTCATCTGGAGATGAGTTCCCTTTAGCAAATATTCAAGGTCCAGGGGACAGAGATTCAATGTGCTGGGATTGAAGGGATTTTTCATGTGGAGAGTGATTTCATTTATATAGGGCAATAAAAGTGACAATGGTAATACCAACAGCAGGCAACCTCCCTGCTCACTTATTTCAAACAGGAAGAGAAAGGAATTGTTTAAGAGAACTGATAAAGAATAAACCGTGAACATTTTGTGGAATTGCCTACTGGCTCCTGCTATCGCATTGATGCTGAAAGTAAAAAAAATGCAAAGTACAAACACAGTAGGGAGCAAACATTTTTAGATTAAAAATAAATCCCAACGTGTTTGTCAGATTGATTATATGAATAAGGTGGCCTGCTGACTTTAACCGTGTAGGAAGAAGGACTCCTTCCTCTTCCATCCCCCGGCAACAATCAGCAGACCAATTCATTCACACAGTGGGTGGTAGATCTCTTTTTTGCTTCTGATCACAAATTACATGTTAATTAGTTGCTAAATTGCTGCTTCCATTACACAGTAGGGAATGATTTTTCTGTTTGGATTTTACAAAAAAAATCCCTGGACTTTTCTTTGCGTTCAGAATTAGAAATAAGCTTGAATTCTGTGTGTTTTTCTTTCTGAATAATTACCACATTGGGTATCTTTCCATGTTATTGCAATTGGCATTTATCACAGCTTCTAAAAATAATATACTTTTCCATTATTTTTCCACCCATTCAATGTTCATCTTGTACCTGAACCATTCTCCTGAATCCAAATAAAAACATATAAACATCTTAGGAAAGGAAACACCAGCTGTTTCATCAATCTTACCCCAATGCAAACAACTTTATTTTCAGTTTTTGTTTCTGGCACTCTCAGGTGCATTATGGGAAATTAGGGAAGAGAGTTTTGTAACATAACTGGCATGTGAGACAATTCACATTAGACACTCAATTTTATGAACTGTAACTCAATCCTCATATCATGTTTGTAACGCCCTAAACAGAAATCCATATCAAAATTAAAAATTTGCATACTTTTCCTCTGGTTGGACACCTTTGTTGATCCTTTCAATCGTATCTCTACAACTTGTTAAGGAAAACTCAGGTGGGAAGAAATTCAACTTTGGTTGCCAGGACAAGTGTATTGGCCGACACAAGGGACTGCAGATGCTGGAATCTGCTGGAAGAACTCATCAGGTCGAGCAGCACCTGGGAGGGGAGGAATTGTCGACAGTTCAGGTCGAAACCCGACATCAGGACCCGGTCTTGACCTAAAATGTTGATACTTCCTTCCCACCCACCCCAGATGCACAAGTTTCTTCAGCAAATTGATTTTTGCTCAAGAGTATCGGCCATTGGTTGTACACACCTCTGCACTTTGATTCTGTTCCTGAATTTCTTTCCTTAATGTTCACAGTGCTCTATTCACTTGTACTGCTGATGACATTATAAATGTAGACTGAAGCAGATTCTCAAAATGAGACAGTTCAATTGTTTAGCATCCAAGCATACAACTAAATGTAGAAAATGCAGGAAATAACTCGACAAATAGGATAGCACCTGTGGAGAGAAACAAAGAGCCGTGAAGTTGAAACATAAGGCACTGTTTTTGGTTATGATACAATTCAATTTCAGAGACAAATCTTTTACACAGACTTACTGCAAATTCTACAAAGTCTGCAATTTTCCTTCCACCCCTTCAATATATACAATGCCCCAGGAACAAAAAAGAGCCCAGACACATATAGTGGCGTCCAACAGCGACTGCTCACCATTTCTGGGAAACTTGACCACACAAGAACAGGCAATGTGGACAAAAGTATTCAAAATATTGCAGTATGACACCCCACTAGATTCTCAAAATCAGACAGTAACCTAAATTGACACAAATGCTATAATGAGGTGTTACACCATTAAATGCAAGCAAGTCTAAATTGGTGTTATCTTGCTAGTTGTTCATTAACACCTTTTTTAAACCTCTATCCTTCATTTCCGACCTTTGGTTGTTGTTTGGCGAGAGAAATAGTTTAAACCTGATACTTCCCCTTTAATTTCTCGGGTCTCCTTTAAATCTAGAAGGAAGTAAACTTTGACCGTGCTGTAGACTGTCAGTGGCTCACTGGAGGGGTAATGTGGCTGTCGGTGGGTTTATTGTTGCTGCTGGTTCTGTACTTTATAGTCAGGTCTTTTCGCCGTCCAACCGCGAGTCCGAACCCTTTTGCTGTGGATACAAGGAGACCCCCAGAGCCTCTGGTGACAGATGAAGAAGCAAGGAAGAAAGTTCTCCACAAAGGTGTTATAAATTATGCTCAGACCCCGCACTCCGACAACAAGTTTTTTTAACTTTGCCCTTGTAATTTTGGGAGACTGCAGCAGGGATAAGGTGCACACAATTCTTTAGGGTGTCAGTTTTTTAAAAACTTGTGACATTCCTAAATTAGGTTCCTTAACAGATAGTTAAAACTCCACCCAGATCTGACATCTTGCTGGTTATGTCCTTAAATAACCCCTTAAGTTTAGGTTTATTAGACATTGATTATTTCTGTTTGTGCTACAAATCAATTGTGATATTTTAAAAATGTCAGAAATAAGAGGTCCCGAGGAAAATTTAATAATCTCTTACAGATATTTTGTAAAGTATTACAATGAGCATTTTAGAAGTTCAAAAAAAATTTGGTATATGAGAACTGAATGGACTTTAAATCTTGTAGAGAAATTAAAAGTTTTATTTATAATATTCCTGGAAAAGGAGGAAGGAGTGTAAATTAATGAGTTTCTTTTTCAGCTTTGACTCCTTCCTGTTCTTTGGACCTTAGGCCCTGCATTCTGACCAGTAGGCATGTTTGTAGAAAATCATTTGTTGAGTGCTGAAAATACTAATGGAATATTCCCATTGTGGATCAGTGGTTATTTGTGTTTATGGTTCCAAAGACTCTTTAAAGTTGCCTTAAGTGTTTCTAATAGGCCTTTGTGACTTTATTTAGGTTTTTCTGCAAATAAAGTGCCAGAACAGCTGGATGCCATTGTGATTGGCAGTGGAATTGGTGGACTAACTGCTGCAGCAATATTGGCAAAATCTGGCAAGCGTGTTTTGGTGCTGGAACAGCATGACCAAGCTGGGGGATGCTGTCACACATTTATTAAAAAAGGCTTTGAATTTGATATCGGTAAGAGCTCATGCTTGACGTTTACTTTATACAAAACGAGAACAGTTTTTTTTGACCTTTAAATCCATTCCTCCTCTCTCACTCTGGGGTTCCTTCAACTGTTTTACCAATGGAAACATTGTGCTTCCTCTCTCTTGGCTGCTGATTTGAAGATTTCCACTTAATTCAAGAAATGGATAGTTTGAAGGGAAGTAAAATTATATCTTTTTACAGAAGGAAACTCTGCTTTTATTGTAGACTCCTTCATAGTCTCAAAATACTTGTCCACCAATGAGTTACTATTAAGCCCAGGCACTATTACTAATGCAGCCATACAACACAGAAGTGGACCCTTCGGCCCAACTGGTCCATGCCGACCAAGATTCCCATCTAAGCTAGTCCCATTTGGCCCATATCTCTCTAAACCTTTCTTATCCACGTACCTGTCCAAGTACCTTTTTAAATGCTGTTAATGTACCCGTCTCAACTACTTCCACTCCCTCAGGCAGCTTTGAGAATGTGACGAGTAGAGTTGATAGAAGGAACCTGTAAATGCTTATTTGGATTTTCAGAAGGCATTTGACGAAGGTGCCACATAAAAGGCTGGTGCATAACATAAGAGCTCATGATATTAAGGGAAGTATGTTAGCATGGATTGCAGATTAGTTATCGCATTGAAGACAGAGATTCAGAATAAATGGGTCTCTTTCAGGCTGGAAGGATGTTCCTAGTGCAATTTCCCAAGGATCAGTTCATGGCCCTCAATTATTTACGATTTGTGTTAATGATCTGGAGAGGGGACAGAGTGCAAGGTGTCCAAGTTTGCTGATGACATAAAACTAGGTGGGAGGGCATGTTGTGATAAGGGTTTTAGAGGTCTGCAACTGGATATAGATAGGTTGAGTGAGTGGGTGAAAACTTGGCAAATGGAGTTTAATGTGGGAAGGTGCAAGTTATGCACTTCGGTAAAAGGAACATAAAGGCAGACTGTTATCTAAGCAGAGAAAGAATGCAGATGAGCAAAATCCAGAGGGATCCAGGTGCTCTTGTGCACGAATTGCAAAAAGTAGGCAATGGTATAGTGGTCTTTATTACAAGAGAGTTGGGGTTCAGAAATAATGAAATGGGTTGGGTAGCAAAATAAAATTATAAATACTCCTGCTTGGTTTGGATTCAAATTGGCCATGGGTAGATCAGGTTTTAATTTTCCATTCAGGGTAGATTTCTAGTCCTTTCACTCTTGTCAACTGTCTGGAAGAAGTGGAAATCACCTTTGTCTAAGGTAAGATTAATTCCATATAAAGCTTCCATATCATTTCTCTTCAAAATTGAGCAGGTAGCTAGATGGAAATATCATCTCACATAGTCATCTTGAAATAAAGGCCAATATAACACTTGCTTTCTTTTTGCAATTTGTGCCCAAGAACACCTAGATCTCTCTAGACAGGTATGTGGACAGGAAAGGTTTAGAGGGATATGGGTCAAACATGGGCAAATGGGACTAGCTTTGTTGTGCATTTTGGTCGGCATAGACAGGTTGGGCCGAAGGGCCTGTTTCTTTGCTGTATTACTCTGACTCTGAACGCTGATTAAATGGAATGCCAATAGAACAACAGTTTTACTCAAGTTGCATCTTGGCCCCTTAAATGGAAATCCATGGGTTTAAGTCCAGAACATAAAGTAGATAATTTCTGTTGCTGTTTCAGGTGAGTGTTAAGTGAGGAAGGTATTGGTGGAGGGTGCCAACCTTTTGCACAAGACATCAGCATTTTCTGGCTATTCCAATGGTGTAGATTAATCCAAATGTTCCCCTGGCTCTATTCAGAACAGACTTCACCTGGTATCATGGCTGATGTGCCTTTCTCTACAAATGCCATTCAAAAGAGTTATAAGCTGGTCATTTATCACGCTGCTGTTCAAGTTGCGTTGCCACGTGCAGTTGACATAAAAACATAATAGGAGCAGGAGATGGCCACTCAGCCCCTCAAATCTGCCTGTATAATCATGGCTGATCTGACAAGTAGTCGGGTCCAGCGGGCTTGCATCAGGTAATGACCTGGCTGTATGGATTGTGGATTGAAGTGATAGTGATCTCTCTGCATGACCATTAGTATCGGGACTGTTCCCATTTTGCTTGTTTCAGGAATCCATTACATAGGAAGACTCCACGAGGGGTCCTTACTGCGGACTTTACTAGACCAGATCACAGATGGACAACTGGAATGGGTGAAAATGGATGATGTTTTTGACCACATAATCCTGGGGGAACATCAGAGTTTACGCACATATCAGTTATGCAGCGGGGAGGAAAATTATCAACGTCATTTGAAGACGCAGTTCCCTGAGGAAAAAGAAGCTATTAATAAATACCTGAAGCTTATAGAGGTGACTTTTTCCACCAGAAACTGGATTTATTTCTTAAGTATTTGTTTAAAATATCATAACACCATAATCTGCATACTTTAGAAATTTGAATGTAATAAGTTGCTGAATGAGTTACTTTAACTAGGAGATTAAAATGTTAATAGTTTCTAAACATGTTGGATTGCATGAGATTTCTTTAAAGGTTTGCACTGGGACATAAAATCCAGTGGAGTTACCATGGTGGCATTAATGAGAGAAGGAAACCTCTCTGTAGTTATGTGACATTTCTCCGTGAACCATCTATTTTGGAAGGGTTATTTCCTCTGCCTAAATCACAAACAGGGAATTGTTACCTGAGACTGCCGGCAGAAAATTCTAATCATAGTTTGTGTTAAGATTAGTTAATGATTTGCCATAGCCAGTCCACTAATTAATGCAGGAATTCTGAGTAGTGTTCCTACTTCTCTTCTGAGCTCCTCAAAGTATTGCTGTGTGCTTCCAATTCAGTGAGCAATAAATGTGACCAAGTCAGTTAGGTGAGGATGCTGACATTCTTCTTGAGTGGCCGCAACTAAGTTAAAATTGTTTTTTTTTAATGCAGCAATAGAAAAGCTGCTTTGTTTAAATAAAGTGATACATGGCTAGTATTACCTTCTGCATAAGGGGTTAAAATTCAAAATTACAAACAAATCTTATGCTATCCTAACTCAATGTTGTCATCCCAATCAGTAAAAATATCTGGAGATACAGAGCCTGCAGACGCTGGAATCTGGAGCAACAAACAAACTGCTGGAAGAACTCAGTGGGTCAAGCAGCATTTGGGGGGGGGGGGGAAGGTATTGTCTTGATGGAGGGTTTCGACTCAATGTTGGCAATTCCTTTCCTCCTACAGATGCTGCTCAGCCTGCTGAGTTCTTCCAGCAGATTGTTTGTTGCTTCAGTTAAAATATCTAATGTTTCCTGGGAACTAAGCTATTTAATTAAAGTACAGAAAGGCCTCTCTGCTTTGTTCGAAAACTGTGTTTAGCAGCTTTCCCAGAATTTAGCAAGTTGTTTACTTCAAGGATTTGGGGATGGTTTTTATGGTAGCTGACAGTTCTCTTTAATGGTTTCCTATTCTTGCGTAACATCCCTCTTTCTTATAACATTTTCAAACCCGTGCATAACTCCCCCCCCAAAAATCATCATACTTGGTGATAGGTACAGTAGTATGGGTGGGACACTGGAGTCCACACCTGTTATTGATGTATAGATATGAATCTTCTGGGGGCAATCGTATGAAGTGATTCAACGAAGGTGAACTGATGGAGGAGGATAGCATGGCCACTGTCAAATGATGCTTCAAGGAGAGATAACAGACCAGTTAGCAAGAAGTCATTAATGACTTTGGACTAGCGAGGGATGGAGTTTTGATGGAAGGGCAGGAAGCTGGGGAGCATTAATACATACTTAAGATTTTAGGGAGAAGAGAGTTACAGTGGGGTGGTAGTTATTTTCTGTTTGGTTCATGGAATGTGGATGTTGCTGGTGAAGCCAGCATCAATTGAAATGAGGAATCAAGAGGCAACAGTATCAGTGGGTCTGATGTCACATAAAGGTCAGACTAGCTAAGGATAGCAGATCTCCTTGCCTTCAGAACATCACTGAACCAGAAAGACTTAAAAGACAATGGTAGTTTAACAATTACTGTTCTGATAACATGCTTTTTAACTCCAGATTTATATAATTATTTGAATTTAAATTTCCCAGCTCCTGTGGTGGGATTCGGACTTGTGCCTCAGAATCAATGGATGTTGAAATAATTTTTAATTTAGTTGTAGCCTCTCAAGATATATTGTGTAGGTTTTTATCTCTGTCATCCTTTTTTGTGCTGAATTCACTCTTGTATTAGAGATGCACCACTGACAACTGGTGAAAGCTTCATTTAAACTTTTAATTACAAACACTCACAACCTTGCACTGTTCACTACCCGCAAAGACATGGAGTGATCAGTTTTGGTCAGACTTATGGCTTCCTTTTGTCCTCTGAATCCCAGATGTCTCCTTGCTAGTATTGGTCCAAGACACTCTCTATGAAATCTTGTACTGTTTCAGGGTTCGGTAAGCACTTAAATCAGTTTTCAAGACCCATCTCCCTTCTAATCTTTCTGTTCTCTTTCAGTGAGACAACACCATATTGATAGTCCTGGCCAAGTCCAACCTATTATGTCCTCCTTTGTCCCATTGCAGCTGGACTATTGCTTGCTATGGTATCACCTTCATTTTCCACTTCACTAGTTCTGTAACATCCAACTTATTGGTACTGAGCCAATTAGGTACAGTGGAGAATACAATTGATTGTTTCATTTCATACCAGGATCTCACTCCCCACAAGTTTCATCACTTAAGTATTACACTGTCTTAACCTAGACCTCTAGTTGTTTCTTATTACTATAGTAGTAGTCGGCTCTTCTACCCACTGTTGAAGGCTTGAATGCCATTGCAGATATCTAAGAGTGGACCCATTGTGTGCTATCTCATACAACTACACAGCCACTTCCCAACTGATTAGGCCTCTGGGATGTTGAGTCTTAGTAAAGCAATCTAACTTCCCATTAAATGGCTGCTGCTTAAGGAAGGAGAGTAATGTTACACAAAAAAACAAACTGCTGGAGGAACTCAGTGGGTCAGGCAGCATCTATTGGAGGGAAATGGACTGTCGATGTTTCAAGTCCAGGTGAAGGGTCTTGACCTGAAATGTTGACTGTACATTCTATAGATGCTGCCTGACTTTTTCCAGCAGTTTGTTTTTTGCTCCAGATTCCAGCAACTGCAATCTCTTGTCTCCTGAGTAATATTATGTTGGGGTATTGTCCTTTATCTCATGTAGGACTAGTTCGTGCTGTGATCCATCAATGCTGGAGATTCATTCCTTCAATTAAGTCATTATTAATCTCCTTGCTTATATTTTCTCAACATTCTCAGAAAATTTTACAGAACATTAACCATTCTTGCATATGGGAACTTGCAAATGTTGGTGAAGGCTGTATACATGGTCCTTTCTTCTATTTTGTGACGACTGTTTTAACCATCTGACAACAACAATTTATATTAGAATGTCCCCAGCTTGCTTCGTGGAGAAACGTCAGTCACCTCCAGAAATTCCCAAAGATCCCTCCTTGATTCCTTCCTCACATATGCATTGCCCCTTTCACATTAGACCTTTACAAAATAGAAGGTAAAGATAAAGTTTTCACCTCATAAATATGGACTGGATTTGAGTAGCACATTAAAAATCATTAAGTATCTGTAAATTGAAAGTATTTTTTTCACACAAGACAGCCGTTATAAACATCAGTCATGTAATAGTTAAACTACTGGATTAACTGGTATAGTTCTGAACCATTGATCTAGAGATGTGAGTTTGAATCCTACAATAGCAACTGGGGAATTTAAATTCAAATAGTTAAATAAATATAGAATTTAAATAAAATTTAAATTTTAGACTGAATAAGCACAAAACCACTGAGGTCCTAAAAATCCAGCTGGCTTATGACATGAGGGAAGGAAATCTGCAGTCCTTGTCTGCTCAGGCTTGTGTTATGACTCCAGAGCCATCAATGTGGTTCATTCGTAACAGGGGTGACCGAACATGTGCAATAAATGCTGGCGTGGCCAGTGATATCCACATCATGTGAACAAATAAAAAATATACTGAAGAGCAGATGGAAATTATCATAGACTTCCTCTCCTTTGTTTTGTGTTTGGAAGAGGGATGTGATCTTTCTAACACATATTTTGCTATTTTTCTGTAGATGATTGGAAAAAGATTACCACTGTTAGTCATAATAAAAGTGATCCCTCTTCAACTGGCCAGGTTCCTCATAAGGATTGGAATCATCCACTGGTTCACATCAATTTTCAAGCTGGCTTCTACCTCACTTTCAGATGTGGTTAATAACCTGACAAAAAATAATGACCTTCGGACCGTGATGTGTTACCTCTGCGGGGATTATGGTAATATGCTTACATTATGTCTGTCTGCAATGCTTTTCACTATGTAAAAAAACTTAACTTTAACATTCTTTTCTTGGTGTGTTTAATCCTGATGGACCTATTCAATCCTTTTGCTGACCTATGTGGAATACATACGTCAAGGTGACACGATGGTGCAGCGGTAAGTGCTGTTGCCTCAACTCCAGGGACACAAGTTTGATCCTGACCCCGGGTGCTCTCTGTCTGTGCTCAGATGCAGAGAGAATGTGCAAGCTCCACAGGGAGAGCACCTGAGGTCAGGATTGAACCTAGGTCTCTGGTGCTGTGGAGCAGTGGTTCTATTAGCTGCACCACTTAACTGTGCCTCTTAATGGGATGGTTTCTGAATCTTGTAGATAGACACAAGTGTTATCCCTACTTGAGCAGGATTTTCACTCACTGTGACTCGATGTGAGGAGTAAGCTTAGCAAGAATAACTACAGCTTTCAATGATGTCTTCCTTTCATGAGTTGACATTTGCTTTCTTCACCTGTTTACCTCTGCCTTGTAGTTCTTAGAACTCATTACACTCATTCCTAGGTTACGACAACGTTCCATTCCTGAAAACTGCTTGTAAGCTGAACAATTTGCAAGTCAGAATTGCGGCAATATACTTAAATAAAAGATGGGCCAACCAAGGGCAAAGTGTAGTTAAACTGGTGCGTTTAACTCACCCATTCAGATTTCCTCACGATGCAATGATACTGCTGTGAGCCAAGTGCCCACAGGGCAGAAGATGCCTGCAGCCCCACAGTAGCCGGCAAATCCATCCCAACGGTCTCCCAAACACTCATTCCTATGTATGGACTGTCCATAAATCGGGCATTTGTAACCTAGGGAGGACCTGTATGGCTTGGATAAATTATCAGAATCAGGTTTATTATCACTGTCTTGTATGACATGAAATTAGTTGTTTTGCAGCAGCAGTACAGTGCAAAGACATTAAAAACTATAAATTTCAAAATAAATAGTGCAAACAAAAAATAAATAGTGCAAATGCTACTGAATTATTTAGTGACCTACAAGGCACTGCAGTGTCATTAGCTTGGGTGGTGTTGAGGTTGGGGGTGGAGTAAACCTTAGTAATGCTGTGTGACTTATTCTCTTAAATTTGTATGTGTTTGGCTGCTAATTGTACATGGTTTACATTATGCAAACACAGTTGTTTCTCAATGATCTGGGGTAATGGATAATACAGGGAAAAAAAAGCTGCGAAACTTTGGTTCAGATATGTAATTGCATTTCAGTAAATAGTCTGTACTTTGGATACTGTGAACCTTTGGTAAACCCATTGTATATTTTCAATGTGTACTGCTCTTGCTAGAAATGTGTTTTCCTTACACAGGAGTCATGCCTAGAGATGCCAGCTTTGTGATGCATGCCTTAGTTGTCCAGCATTACCAAAAAGGTGCATGGTACCCAAAAGGAGGGGCTAGTGAGATTGCCTTCCACATAATCCCAGTTATTAAGAAAAGTGGAGGAGATGTCCTTATGCGGGCACCTGTTCAACGTATACTAGTAAATGAAGATGGTGAAGCATACGGTAGGTATGAGTTCAATGCTTTCATTGCTAGAAGAGAAGTGAGACAAACAAAGTGTATTTCTTTTATTTTTTTTTGCCAATCAAGTTTTATCCTTTCTTGGTAGGTGTTACTGTGAAGAAGGGGGAAGATGAAATAAACCTGTTTGCTCCTATTGTGATTTCTGATGCGGGAATATTTAATACCTATGAGCAACTGTTACCACGTGAAGTGCAAAGTAAACCAGGTGTGTGGATAGTTAATTTCTTTTTTATTGTGAAATATACAGAAATGAGCAAATATAACAAAGCCCGTAACTTGGGATCAACTGGGACATGACTGATTATTTGAATCTTTCTCGCTTATTCAATTGTTTGATGTTAAATAATGATGACGTGTCTGTTAGCTATAACATACTTTCTCTTCCTATGTTCTGTTTGACTGAAGGGTCAGTTAAACTAGCACATATTTAGAAAATGAATATGAATGATTTTGGGTATTTGATCTCATGATTTATTACTAATCTATTTATTTTAAAATATTCCAATCACCTGGCCAGGTTCAAATCAAGTAACTTGTAATAGTTCAGTAATGAAGGAGAATAAGCAAGTCTCCCTGAGGGGGAAGATTCCAGTCTACACTGGGGAATCAGCAGTGGAGAGTCAGCAGCTTTAAATTCCTGGGTGTTAACATATTGGATGACCTGTCCTGGGCCCGGCACATAGATGCAATCATAAGGAAAGCACGCCAGCATCTTTAATTTCTTAGGAGGTTAAGGAGGTTTGGCTTGTAACCGAACACACTAACAAACTTCTACAGATGTACTGTGGAAAGTATCCTGACTGGTTGCATAATGGTCTGGAATGGTAATTCAAATGCACAGAAATGTAAGAAGCTGCAGAGAGTAGTGGACTCTGCCCAATACATCACGGGCACATCCCGCTCCACCATTGGTAGTATCTACAGGAGGCGCTGCCTCAAGAAGGCAACATCTATCATCAAAGATCCCCACCATCCGGGCCATGCCATCTTTTTGCAGCTACCATCAGGCAGGAGATACAAAAGCCTGAAGTCCCACACCACCAGGTTCAAGAACAGCTACTCCCCTTCAACCATTCAGTTCTTGAACCAACCAGAAAAATCCTAATCACTACAGTTTAGCAAGACTATGACCACTTTGCACTTTGCACTAAAATCGACTTTTTTTTTGTTCTGTGTTCTTTCTTGTAAAATTTGTGTATAGTTTATGTTTTCATTGTGAATGCTGCTTATATGATGCTTGTGCCTGTGATGCTGCTGCAAGTAAGTTTTTCATTGCACCAGTGCATATGACAATAAACTCGACTTTAGACAGGTTATTGTTCAGAAGGGTCATAGTGTGAGGCTGGCAAGCCGGTCTAACTGGGCTCATTGAGTAATGGAAATGATAGCAATTGGCTGGACTCTTGTGTCCCAGTTGTAGAAGCATATGAAGAACACTGTCTAGTAGAGGAGCCATTTATACTATGGGAAAAAAAATAACAAAATTGTTATGGTAAAGAGACTGGTAGTGATGAAGTGCACTGTTTAAAATCAATTTTCAATTCACTGTTTTATAAAAAGGAATCTGAATTACAAATCTGCCTGCTTAAATGGCATTCCCCGTGTCAGGAATTTGAGAGTGGCGAGGAGAAGATTGGTTATCTGTCATCATATGTATTCCCCAGTGGCAGAAAGGTGTGGTCAAAGGAGGTTGTGAGCAATGAGAAGGTTGGAAAACCATTTGCAGTTGTGTGGGAAGAGAGGTGGAGGAAGTTTTGAGAAGCCTCTGTAGCTCTTCACACGATTTACTCTTTGGGCATTTTATTGCTGTTTTACTATGAATGAGGCGTCGTTGAGTCTGTGGGGAAATTCCAGGGTGCATGCTTTACTTGATCCAGCAGTCACCTGAAGCATGATCTTGGTACAAATAACTAACTTGCACTCTGAAAATGAAGCACATGATTAATACACAAATATGGTATGAATATTAGTACAAATAACAACAGCATATGATTACTAACAAAAGGAGAAAGAAGAACTTAGTGTGGAAGTAGCTATTTCTCTCAGTGAAAGACGCTAAAGATATGCAACGATAGAAGACCAACCTTTATTCTTCATTACCTTGTTCAGGTTGAGTTCCATCTTAGCCAGTTCCCCGGAACTCGCAACGATTCCTTGATCATCTATTAGTGTTTTGATGGCATCAGATCATTGCAACAGAAAAAATTGTTCCCGTTAACATTTGCCAATATCTGGAAGCATGAAAATAATTCCTTCAGCAGTAGACAGATTCAGTGATAATTGATCTTTCTGTCGGCTCTACAGCAATCCAGGCACAGGTGAGCTCAGCACACCACGGAGTGGCAGGATTCAGTGTATTTGTCGGCCTTAATGGTTCAAAGGAAGAGTTGGGGTTGAAAGCAGCAAATTACTGGTTCTTCAAGGAAAACAACATTGATGATCTGTAAGTCAATTTAGTACTTTAAATTATGACAAAACTTCCAGTGAATGATAATTCTTTATTTGTTAGATTCAATGTTGTGAAATAACATGAATGTGGTTCACAAGTATAGCACACTGTTCCTGTGGATATATGTGACTCTGTGTGTTTTGATCACACCTTTGTGCTTGTCTATTTGTACAACTTACATCCATAATCTCTGATTTATTTATTTTGTACTTCTCTAAATCTGTTATTTTTCATAAATGGGGGTGTAAATTATGTGGAATATGTAGAATTGAAATTAGATTAGTGCAGGGAATGGTTGAACTTTCAAAGTTCAAGAGCCAAGACATGCACTTCTGCATTGATGTGCCAGTATGTGTAACAGCAAGTACAGCAAGGGAGAAATGTAGATAAAATAATCCATCAACAGGACCTTTTGTATTCCTTCCAATTATGTAAAATGTGTGCTGAATTCCCTCATTCTGTCCATTTCTCTCCATCCTTGGGTTGGCAACATTGTTTAGGCATATTTCTATTGGATTCATCATGACTGCACAGTTCCATCCATTCTACCCAGTTAACCAGCTACTTTTTCCTGTGTTTAATATTTTTATAACCAATAGATGAAAGTGTTCGAAGAAAATGAAAGGAGCAAATGGGAAAAATTTTATTTTAATAAGTCAACAATTTTCCTCCCAGTTGCTCACAGCAGGACAAGGTTAAAATATATAAATCATTGGAGATTCCAGGTCATTCTCAGAATATCAGTAACCCTGCTCTATTCCTCATACATGTTTAGTGCTAGTTTTGTATTAAGGTCAAGTAAAGCTTCCATTGCAGGCAACACCTACCACCCTCTTTTCTGCTACATACAAATACCACTGAAGGTACTTGTTACCGTAGTATTGCAGCTGGAGCCTGTCAAGATTTGGAACCAGAAAGTATTTCATTTGGTTTCTTTTCCACAATCCCCACCCAGCCACCTCCCATTGTTCTGGCATGCCATTCTCAAAATAATGACAGACAGGTGGCAGGACTCATGGACAAAACTGGCCAGTGCTTTAGTTTGTAGAATCAAGCACACTCATACCCCACAATTAACTGAAAACCTTGAGCAATGGGGTAGAACACGGAGGTGGCTTTCTTAGACACTGAGAAATAAGCTATGTAAAACCATAATCTTATTGAGAACCACAAAACAAAATGGAAATGGCTCAGAAGTTACCAAGACTGATATTTCCCTCGTGTAAGGGGAATGATAGAAGCTGATCAGCAATGATTGCATTGTGTGGCCATCTCCTGTCCCTGTGATCCTGATATCCCAATTTTCATCTTCCTTATGAGCAGACACATTGAGGAGAACCCTTGGAGGTGACTTACTAACAGTGGCCATACATCAAAGCTTATTGAAAGTAATGTGTTTCAAATATCCTGAGGATTTGATAGATTGAGAGAAATAAATGATTTCTTTTAGATTTTGAAATGACAAGGCACTGTGCAGATTCCAAGGTTGTTAACTGAATAAACTGCCAGCTGTACTTTCAATTGGTATTATTTCAGATTCATGAAATACTTGTCACTCAAGAATAAAGATTTCACTGAAGGATGTCCAATGAAATTTGTCTCCTTTCCATCAGCTAAAGATCCTACTTGGAATGACAGATTTGCAGGTAATTGGCAGCAGGCATTAATGTAAAAACTTTACACCAATATTGCACGATGCATTTTTGTCTCTCCCCAATAGCTTGTTAAGAAAACATGACATAATGTTGAACATATTTCAAAAGATCCTTAGTTTAATGTCTTGTTCACAAGATTTGTTGATCTCAATCTGGCGTCAGGAACCCTATAAATACTTGGAAAGGAAATATCAGACAATCTTGCCCAGGTTTTAGTCTATGATATATGGAAGCCATCCATTGATTTTGGGTGAAAACAAGAACAGGTACAGATGCAGTGATAATTAACCACTATGTTCATACCTACTGCTCGCACATGAAAAGTAACTAGGTGTTCAGATTGGGATGCATGGAACCCCATGTCACCAAGACTCAACACTATTATGGCAATTGAGGAATGAACTACAACCATTATATTCCTAGCTTTATTAAAATAGATACCATGTTCCCCTTACCACAAACATAACTTCAGAAGGCCACACGGGAGTAACTTCACCAACCTGAGGAAGGACTGAACTTGCCAGGGATGACTAAATCCTTGGGCATGCAAGTCTCTAAGTTTCAATGCATGAGATTATCCCCAAGGTCAATTCTGCTAATTTTAAAATACAGTTCAAAGGAACACTTTTGCTCAATTAATAAAAATGCTACTTTATATTTGAAGGCAAATCCAGTATGGTTATAGTGACCTTTGTATGCTACGAGTGGTTTGAAAAATGGAAAGATGAACGTGTGAAGAAGCGAGGAGAAGACTATGAAAATTTAAAGATGGCTCTTGCCAGGAATTTGATAGACCAAACTACTGAGTACTTTCCACAACTCAAAGACAGGGTATGTTTACCTAGCATTATGTACCAACAAACTAGCTTGTTTGCAATGATAAAATATTAAATGGTGCAAGTTGCATTCATAGATATATTGTAAGGGTAAAAAATTATATTAGTTCATTTTAAAGTAAGATATTTGCATGGATTGAAGGGTTAACAGTTAAAGGGAGAATTATCCTAAACTGGGATTTTTTTTTGTGAGATTTTACTGAGGACGAGAAAAAAAATACTTGTGTAAAAGAGAAGATATTTTCTGTTAGCAGAGAAGTAGGTGACTTAAGTTAATTGGTAAATATGTTTGAGAGGATTGAGAAAAAAAATTGATCGACTCATTGAGTGGCAGGGCTCTGGAAATGGCTGGCTGAAAAGTTGATGGAGGCAGAGATCAATAATGCATTTTACATATTATGTACTTGGATGAGCCGTAATCTGCTGGTCTATGGACCAAAAATTCTTTCATGGCAGCATAAATGCAATGGGCCAAATGGTTGCCCCCTGTGCTATAAGCTTCTATGACTCTGCTATCTGTGCCAAGTGTACAAATACTTGTAAACTGCAGCTGTCATTTCTACTTTCCAATTACTTCTGGCTAACTTAATGTCTTCATGTTTGAATACTTTCCAGATTGAGTACATCAAGGTTGGCTCTCCACTTACCAATCAGTTCTACATTGCTGCTTCACGTGGAGAGATATACGGTGTTAGTCATGATTTGTCCCGTTTCGCTCCAGAGACTATTGCCTCCTTTAGAGCAAAAACACCAATCAAAAACCTTTACTTAACAGGTATGCTACCTTACATCCTACGGTAAAAAGAATTTATCATCCAATCCGGAGGCTGTAAGATTTTTCCAATTGGCTTAAAACATTGACAATTGAACAACATCACACTAAGAGCCAGTGGGTGCAAAGTAAATCTGAAGTAAAAAGTGAGGACATTTGTCAGCAGTGAGGTGCCCAGAACTGGACAGTGATAAACTGAAGTACAACTGTGGTCATCAAGGATTGCGAGTTACATTCTTGATAACAACACACAGTGCACAACTTCACCCATTATAAAGAACATAGAACAGTACAGCACAATACAGGCCCTTCGGCCCACAATGTTGTGCCGACCTTTAAACCTCGCCTAAGACTATCTAACCCCTTCCTCCCACATATCCCTCTATTTTAAATTCCTCCATATGCTATCGAGTAATCTCTTGAATTTGTCCAATGCATCTGCCTCCACCACCGCCTCTGGCAGTGCATTCCATGCCCCAACCACACTCTGGGTAAAAAACCTTCCTCTGATATCTCCTTTGAACTTCCCACCCATTACTTTAAAGCCATGCCCTCTTGTATTGAGCATTGGTGCCCCGGGAAAGAGGTGCTGGCTGTCCACTCTCTCTATTCCTCTCAATATTTTGTACACCTTATCATGTCTCGTCTCATCCTCCTCTCCAAAGAATAAAGCCCTAGCTCCCTTAGTCTCTCCTCATAATGCATACTCTCTAAAGGGTACTGCAGTACCAGCTATGAAGCGTCAGTTAGGGCCAACAGACAAGAAGATGGAAGATTGCCGGTCATTTTCAGGTTTGCAGTTTAATGAAGAATTTTTAAATTGTTTGAGCTTGATTCCCAGTAAAATGTTGTGGCCTTGAACAGATTTGGAATTTTCCCATTTGATGATTAATCAAGTTCACTGTTTTAAATTTAATCTGGATATAATGGGAAAGTTTGCTGGCCCAGAAATTCTAATGCACCCAAGTGGGTGCTGTAGTGGCATGCTAATGATTATTTGAGTCATGGACCCATTGTTTAATGGAGCTCAGGACTGCTGTGGAAAATGTGCTGCCCAAGACTGTGGCTGGATCCAGGCACTAGCACTGGCAGTGACAGGCCTGTTGGCCATAGGCCAAGGACAAGGGCCAAGTTTGTGGTCAAAGAGATGAGTGGTATCAGAGGCCTGGAACATAGGTGGAGGGGAATTGGGGATTTTGGAACCTCATGGGGTCATGTGTCCTTGGAACATAGACATGTTGGAGGATTGGGAACCCTTGAAAAATTTGAGGGATCAGAGGGCCTTGGAGCATAAACATTGGAATGCTAGTGGCCTAGAGTACTGGGAGTCATAAAATCAGGAGTGAGATCAGGGATAGAGTAGGGGATAAGATAAAAGGTAAGTAGCAGATATTCCATGTAGGGGCCCCAATTAGCACTGCAGTATTAAAATATGGTTGTCCCAGGACAACTTGGTCTGTTTCCCAACGGTGCTCCAGAAGGAACGTTGCATGAGGAGCAGAGGCATCCTGTGCACAACATATGTGGGAATAACATAGGTCAGGGGTGAATCACTGGAAAATTTCTGGAGTGACACAAAACAAGCTAGAAATGGTCGTCAATGTGTCTCCCTCCAAGTAAAGCCAATTTCAATAATGAATCACGCAAAACATGCTCTTGAACTTATAGAACCATAGAAAACTACAGCACAGAAACAGGCCATTTGGCCCTTCTAGTCTGTGCCGAAACATTATTCTGCTAGTCCCATTTACCTGACCCCAGCCCATACCCCTCCAGACCTCTCTCATCCATGTATCTATCCAATTTACTCTTAAAAGTTAAGAGTGAGCCCGCATTTACCACATCAGATGGCAGCCCATTCCACACTCCCACCACTCTCTGAGTGAAGAAGTTCCCTCTAATGTTCCCCTAAACCTTTCCCCTTTCACCCTAAAGCCATGTCCTCTCGTACTTATCTCTCCTAATCTAGGTGGAAAGAGCCTACTCGCATTAACTCTGTCTATGCCCCTCATCATTTTGTAAACCTCTATCATATCTCCCCTCATTCTTCTCTGCTCCAAGGAATAAAGTCCTAACATGCTCAATCTTTCCCTGTAACTCAACTCCTGAAGACCCGGCAACATTCTTGTAAATCTCCTCTGCACTCTTTCAATCTTACTGATATCCTTCCTGTAGTTCGGTGACCAGAACTGCACACAATATTCTAAATTTGGTCTCACCAATGACTTATACAACCTCACCAGAACATTCCAACTCCTATACTCAATACTTTAATTTATAAATGCCAGGATGCCAAAAGCCTTTCTTACAATCCTGTCTACCTGTGACTCTACTTTCAGGGAATTATGTATCTGAACTCCCAGATCCCTTTGCTCCTCCACACTCGTCAGTGCCCTACCATTTACTGTGTATGTCCTCCCTTGATTTGTCCTTCCAAAATGCAACACCTCACACTTGTCTGCATTAAATTCTATCTGCCATTTTCTGGACCATTTTTCCATTTGATCCAGATCCCTCTGCAAGTTTTGAAAGCCTTCCTCGCTGTCCACTACACCTCCAATCTTAGTGTCATCCGCAAACTTACTAATCCAATTTACCACATTATCTTCTAGATCATTGATATATACCACAAACAACAATGGCCCCAACACAGATCCCTGAGGCACACCACTAGTCACAGGCCTCCAATCTGAGAAACAACTATCCACAACCACTCTGTCTTCTCCCACTCAGCTAATTTCGAATCCAGTTTACAACCTTACCATGAATACCCATTGACTGAACCTTCTGAACTAATCTCTCATGTGGGACCTTGTCAAAGGCCTTACTAAAGTCCATGTAGACAACTTCCACAGCCTTGCCTTCATCTACTTTCTTAGTGACCTCCTCAAAAACCTCCACAAGATTCATTAAACACGATCTACCACACACAAAGCCATGCTGACTATCCTTAATCAACCCTTGGCTGTCCAAATACTTGTATGTCATATCTCTCAGAACACCTTCCAATAATTTACCCACTACTGATGTCAAGCTCACAGGCCTGTAATTACCTGGTTTACTCTTCGAGCCTTTCTTAAACAATGGAACAACATGAGCTATCCTCCAGTCCTCTGGCACTGCACCCGTGGCTAAGGACATTTTAAATATATCTGCCAGGCCCCTTGCAATTTCTACACTAGTCTCTCTCAAGATCCGAGGAAATATCTTGTCAGGGCCTGGGGATTTATCTACCTTTATTCGCTGTAAAGCATCAATTACCTCCTCCTTTTTAATCTCTATATGTTCCATGACACTAGTGCTTGTTTCCCTTCCTTCCATATCCACGATGCCAGTTTCCTGAGTAAATACTGATGCAAAAAAACTGTTTAAGACCTCCCCCATCTCCTGAGGCTCCACACATAGATGACCACTCTGATCTTCTAGGGGACCAATTCTGTCTCTTACTACCCTTTTGCTCTTAATATACCTGTAGAAACCCTTTGGGTTTACCTTCACATTATCTGCCAAAGCAGCCTTATGTCTTCTTTTTGCCTTCCTGATTTCCTTTTTTAGTATTTTCTTACATTTCCTATACTCTTCAAGTACCTCATCTGTTCCTAGTTGCCTATACCTGCTATTCACCTCTCTCTTTTTCTTAACCAGCTCACCAATATCCCTTGAAAACCAAGATTCCCTATGCTTGTTACCCTTGCCTTTAATCCTGACAGGAACATACAAACTCTGCACTCTCAAAATTTCGTCTTTGAAGGCTTTCCATGGATATGCCCTGTAATATATTGGATATTAACAACATATGCATTCATGGTCTATTTTTTTGAAGATCTGAATGATTTAAGAAACAGATAGTTGGAATTTGGACACAGTGGTTAAGCTACTGGAACAGTATCCAGAGATCTGGACCATTGATCTGGAGATGAGAGTTTATTGGGGAAGATAAGAATGAGGAACTAAATAAAATATGAATAAAAAAACTGGTATCAGTAGTGTTGATCAAAAAACTAACAGACTGTGACAATGAAATCTGCTATCTTTATATACTCTGGTTGATAGTGACACTAGATCCAACAATATGGTTGATAATAAACTGTCTCTCCATGGCTGATAGCTCAACAAGACACTCAATTCAAGTGGATAGACAATAAATACTGACCTTGTCAATGAGGTCTGTGAATGAATAAACAAAAAATATAGTTTTTAGTCAGATTGTCAAAATGGTTCACAAAATGATGTAAAATGAGTTGCAATGCAACATTTTGTTATCATGTAATGTCCAACTTCTCAATTTTAAAGCAACCACTTAAAAACAATGGTTCGTTTGCAGTGTAGTGAAGAAATAGGAGTGAATGCATAAAAACAGATGCAAGGGAAGGTCGTACTGTGAAAAATTTTCCTACTGACTCTCACCCTTATCATTTCAGGTCAGGATGTATTTTCATGTGGTTTCTCTGGAGCTAACCATGGAGCCCTTATTTGTGCATCTGGAGTTCTTCACCGCAATCTGTACAGGGATATCATGAACCTTAAGAAGAACATCAAAAAAGACAAGGCCAAAAAGGAAGCTTAACAGTGCAGAGAAACCTTAACAATGCATTGTTAAGGTTTTAATTCTGCTTTAGCGATAACCAACATTGACATTCAGTTCCTGAGGGAAGTCAAAGGCCTCAGATAGATTTGTTTGTGGGACTACAATTTTGCCACTGAGACAAGTGGCTTTTTGAGCCTATGTACAGAAAATAATGGGAACTAGTAACCTTTTGCATAACAAATCTGGATCTATTGGCAGTGTGCACACAACTGATTTTTAATCCAGATTATCCATCATCATATGCAAACTGTAACTTTATTTTGCTTTCAATTCTCAGAATCCAATTCACAATTCAGATTATTAATGCAAAATTTAATGTGCGATAATTTGCAAAGAATTGAGTTGTTTGGGAAATTAAACTTGAGAATCAACTCTTTTGTTAAGTAAGCTGGGATAGCTCACGCATGAAAGAAGCAGCCACAGATCTCGTGAATTGTCCAGATGCTCCACTAGATACTTTCCAAAAAAAACACAGGCTACTTTACATTGTTTCCAAAGTGACCCCTTGTTTTTGAATATTAATTCTAGATTTTCTCCACTATAGGAAACA
Organism: Pristis pectinata; assembly: GCF_009764475.1. Classification (NCBI taxonomy): domain Eukaryota; kingdom Metazoa; phylum Chordata; class Chondrichthyes; order Rhinopristiformes; family Pristidae; genus Pristis; species Pristis pectinata. The sequence goes on from NC_067429.1 coordinate 15,494,460, forward strand.
TCCTTGTCCACTTCCACCCTGTTTAAGATCCCTCAAAGTGTTTTATGTTTCAATCATCCCTTCTCACACCTGTAAACTCCAACAATGCAAGTTCTGCCTCTTTTCAACCTTTCCTCACAAGACAACTCCCATTACAGGGATTTGTCTTGTCAACCTTCTCTGAACTGCCTCCAAGTCATTTAATGTCCTTCCTTAAGGAGACTGATACTGTACATGGTACTCCACAAGTTTAGATTCAATACAATAGTTTTGACTTTACACTGGTGGTGCCTTTTATTGTGTATGTCCTGGATGATGGCAAAGACAAGTGCGATTTCACCCCATTCTGCAATCAAGCATTGAATTTAAAGTCACATTTAAACAACTACCAAATCTACACCCACCATTTATATATAACTATATGGCAGTGCAAAGCATATTTTTTTAATTTTACAGTGGGTGGAAAAATTTGCAGAATACCAGATTTATTTGATTGATGTAGTGTTGGTGGTCACCATGAAAGTGCTTTGCACTATCTGTGGTTAACTTTAAGTGATTGCAGTTTAAAATCAAGGGGTAGGAGCCCACTCTGATTACCCCAGTCCAAAGGTTGCCTTGCATTTGGAGATGCAAGAGATTGCAGGTGCTGGAAATCTGGCACAACACACAGAAGCTGGAGGAAGTCAACCTAACCTGCTGAATTCCTCCAGCTCCTTGGTGTGTTGCCTTGCATTTGTTGGGTTTTTACTGAGAGCTGAACTACCCAGTTCACAACAACCAAGTTTCTCAACTGTCTTACTAAGAGGTGCCTGATAAATTGTTGGCAAGGCAAAGTTTCTCATTCCAGCACTTAAGAGGGTGAGACATAAGAGAGTGCAGATGTTGGAATCTGGAGCAACAAACTGAGTCCTGATGCAGGGTCTTCACCCAAAACGTCAACAATTCATTTCCCTCCACAGATGCTGCTGGACCCGCTCAGTTCTTCCAGCAGATTGTTTGTTGCAAAAGAGGACGATGTGATTCAACACAGTCATACGTTTAAGCAAACACGGGGGCAGATGACTGACGATACAAGCAATGAAACTACTTAATATTTTATCATCTCAGCAGAAATATCCAAAATGTCATTCGTGTAATTACAAAACACCACTGTTGTATACAGGACTAACATTAACGTAAAAGAAAAATACGTGTTTTAATTAAGATTTCAGGGAGGTTAAACACGTGTAGTGAGAGGGCGGAGTCGGTGAGGAGGGTAAAGAATCTTAAGGTTATTGAAGCTAATTTGCATCGTCGCCAAAGTGAAAAGACACGGTGATTTTTGCAACGGTAGTTTCGGGGTTTTAATCAGTAATAGGAGTTTCTGTATATTGGAATTTTCATTTTCAAATCAGGTTTCTTGGAATTGCATAGTGTAAAATCAAGAAGTCGAGTTAAATCTTTAAGTTGGAATCTGTAAGAACATTTAAATCAATGTTTTAATTTGCAAGTTGGTTTATTTCCAACAATTGCGGTAAGGTTCTGGAAGTAATTTCTTTATATCTAGTGAACAGGACGTCTATAATGCATGTAAATAATCCCTTTAATTGTAACTTATGCAAAATGATAAAAATGAATGGTTTGGAGAACAGTTAGCCTTTCAAAATCAATTGCAAATCTTAATTCAAGTATGAAGTTGAATTCCTTTGCAACGTCTTGGTGCAGTCTCAAGACAAACGGCAGTACCTGATTTTTTTTAGTGTATTGAAATTATTGCAAAATATCAGAATTACTAATAATTTGAAAAGTTTGCAGAAACTGAATAAAAGCTGTCGGTTTTGAACACTATTAGTATCACTGGGGTAGGATGTGTCAACATATTTCTAAAAGAAATGTTATTGAAGATTGATTGAAACCACGACTCGTTTATTTAAATTGCATTTTGCAAATTTGAGGTCCAGCATTAAAATCACTGAGGAATCTGCATTTAAATAGATTGCAAATTGTCCTGCAGCTGGAGCACTTCGTTCAACAAAGGCAGTGGAAACAAAACGTTTATTTCCGTGCATTGTAAGCTGCTTGGCGTTTGCAGAGCACAGATCGCTTTTAAACCATGAAAATTACAGTATTGTTATTTCACATCTTTCCAAAATATATTTTGCAAAAATAAAATGGAGATATGAATGGTGATTTTGAATTAAAATATGATTATGGGTGTTAATATGTTTTCATTGTTAGTACTGAAAGCTGCAATACAGGCAGTAATAAATGGAGAGGTAATTCATGAAATCCAAAGTGATGAGGCCCTTCCTAACTTACTCACCAAACCTGTGGATCCTCTCCACTCGCTTCCTCCATGAAACCTGGGAATGTTTATAGAGTCATACAGCATGGAAACAGTCCCTTCAGCCCAACTGGTCCATGCCAACCAATTACCCATCCAAGCAAGTCCAATTTGACCACATGTGGTCCATATCCCTCTAAATCTTTCCTATCCATGTACCTGTCCAAATGTCTTTTAAAAGTTCTTGTTATGCCTAGCTCAACCACTTCCTCTGGCAGCTCCTTCCATGTACCCTCTGTGTAAAAAAAAGTTGCCCTTCAAGTCCTTAATAAATCTTCCTCCTGTCACATTAAACCTATGCCCTCTAGTTCTTGATTTCCCAACCCTGGGAAAAAGACAGTGCTTTCACCCTATCTATGCCCCTCATGATTTTATACACCTCTGTAAGATCACACCTCAGTCTCCTACGCTCCAAGGAAAGAAGTCCTAAGCTGTCCAGCCTCTCCCTGTAACTGGCAACATTCTTGTAAATCTTCTTTCCAGTTTAATATGACCCAATTTTTGTTCTTGCCTGCAAGGGGAACAATTTCTTGGTATCTAGCTTTCCCAATCCTTCTTAAATTCATGATATTAATCAGATTATCCACATTAAATACAGGGAAAAGAAACCATCTAGTTCACTCTTTCCCCATATAATTTTATGAGAGAAAATTCACTTTGCTGGTAGTCTAGTGAACTCCATGGTAGCACTATCTTTTAACCTACACAAGCATTACATACCTAGAATGTGTGGTTGTAAGTTTTGCAAACATAAGGCCTAAATTAAAATTAAATGATGGCATACTGCTTTTTTCAGAGGTGATTAAACTGAGACTTTGAACCTAGTTGGTGCCTGTTATTTGAGAACACTGTCTTGGAACACTGATAAACCCTGAAAAGACACCACCTCTTGTATCTTCATCAGCAGCTTGGTTCTCTGTCTCCAGCTGGCAGTTGTCAGACTTTGCAGTTGTTGACAGCACTCCTTGAATTGCTGAACCCTCATGTTGCAGTGTCTATGGCTTGTTCGTGTTCAAACCAAGCTGAGTGGAGTTGGGGATCAAAGAGACTTAATGGAGCAGGTTGAGGAACATTTCTGCTCTGGACTTGATGACACTGCCTTGGTTCTGAGATAGTGTGTTTACAGCAGTTCACTGCTGAGACTGGGGGCGATTCAGGAATCTTACCAAAGATTGACAACTCTCGTAAATAAAAACAATCAATTGAGTAAAACAGATTTCATGTGTTTCCTATCTTTAGAAGTTCAGTGTCAATTGGTATTGGTTTATTATTGGTTTATACATGTTTCACTATGGATTTTCACCTCTTAGTTTGTATGAGTCCTCATTTTTTGGCTATCTTACAGCTACAGCTTTAAGAGGCAAAAGCTACTTTTTGATAGTCTTTATGTAAAATACCTGATTCCACTAAATACTTCATTGTTGTTCCAAAACATTTTCAAAGATTTGAATGGCGAGTTGGATGTGGCTTTGGATTTCACTGATAATGAGGTTTGTTTACGTCAGGTGGTGACATAGAGCTCTTCGACTAATTACCAGTTAAGAATGGAGAACAGTCATTCTGTACGATATGAGCTCCTGGCTGCTATTGGGGAAGGAGCTTACGGAAAAGTGTACAAGGCGAGAGACCTGGAAAATAACGGGAAATGTGTGGCTCTGAAAAGAATAGCGGTTCCAAGAACGCCAGAGGGGATCCCTTTCATTGTCATTCGAGAAGTGGCCTGGTTAAAACAATTAGAACTCTTTGACCATCCAAACATCATCAGGTAAGATTACTAACATACTGAATCCTTTCTGACTTTCTTTCCTGTTTTATTCCCCTACTGCTAATATTAATGCACCCCTTTTTGAGCAGCAAGATGGAATAGTCAGACTTGCAGGCCACAGCGAGCATTTATCAACCAGTCAGGAGTGCTTTTTGAGCGATGAAGTTGGTGGAAGTGTCAGCAGTGAACCAGTGGGTAGAATCCCTGCCTCTGTTAGAAAGTGATTGTTTCAAGTCCCAACTCAGAAATGGGAGCACTAAATCAAGATGGATAATCCACTGTAGTACTGAAGGTGTGCTACATTTTCAGAGGTATTAAAATGAGATATTAAACCTATTATTTGTATACTTGCCAGCACCACTACACACATTGTTGCTGTACAGTTTATGAGAGCTTGTTGTGTGAATTTAGGATGCCAGCACTGCAGTAGTGACTTTCCATCTTCTGGGGATGAACTTGTGGCTTACAAGATCAGCATTTATCTCCCATCCCTAAGTGTCCCTTGAGAAGATGGAGATGGACCAGTGAAGTCCTTCTGCTGAAGGTACGGCCACAAGGCTGACGGGGAGACAATTCCAGAGTTCAGACCCTGTGATGCCGAAGGAACAATATAGTCCTAATGAGCGGAGCCAGGAGGCCATAAACCCACTGAGTTCAAAGGGACCACAGGAATCAGGGCCCCAGTGTGTTCAAAAGGAGCATGGAACCAGGATTCTGGTGAATTTAAAGGGAGCACGGAAAATGGGGTATGGTGAGCTTAAAAGGAGTGCAGGAAGCAGAGTCCCAGTGAGTTTGAAGGGAGTGTTGAAACAGACCCAATGATTTTAAAGGGAGTGGAAGCAGACGTGAGTTTAAAGGGAGCACAGGAAATGGGCCTCGATGTGTTTAAATTAAGCATGCATTACTGCTAGGTACCCATTGGGTCATCATCCCTCGTATTTCACTTAGAACATAAGAAATAGAAACAGGCGTAGGTCCCTCATGCCTTCTCCACCATTCAGTAAGATTGAGGGTGATCTAATCTTGGCTCAGTTCCATTTTTTTTGCCTGTTCCCCATTACTCTTGATTCCCCTGTAGTCCAAAAATCTGCATCTCTCACCATCAACTCTGTTAAGCCCCTCAGAATTTCATATATTTCAACAGGGTCACCTCTCACTCTCTAACAAATATAGACTCAAGCTGTTCAAAGAACAACACTTTCACCCCAGGGATCAAACTGGTGAACCTTCTCTCAACTGCCCCTGATGTTTCAGGAAAATAATTTCTTCAATTCCACCATCCAAATGCAGCAAAATGCCAATATTCCACAATTCCATTGATGGGAAATCCCGATGGTTTGGCAAGTGGCTCACTGAATCCTCAGTCCCATGCTCACTTTGAGTACACTGGGTCCCCGTTCCTCCGGTCACTATAAACACACCAGGGCCCCATTACCACGCTCCCTTTAAACTCATGGAAACATAGAACATAGAAAAACTACAGCACAATTCAGGCCCTTCGGCCCACAAAGCTGTGCCGAACATATCCCTACCCTAGGGACATCAACTCATCGGGGCTCTCTTTCCCTTACTTCCTTTAAAGTCACTGGGGTTCTGGTTCGTACACTCCCTTTAAACTCACTGAGGCCCCAGTTCCCAGGCTTCTAAATTCACCAGGACCCTGGTTCCATGCTCCCTTTGCACACACCAGGTCCTGTTTACTATGCTCCCTTTGAACTCTTGTGGGTTCACTGGAAATTATTATGCTATTATACTTTTAAAAAAGGTGAATTAAAAGTGTTGTTTTATTATCGGAAGTAAAGTCCAATAGTTCTGAAAATCTGTTAGTCTGGCACTTCAAAGTCCTGAAGGTGCCAGATTATTGCAGTTTTATTATATATTGTAAAAAGGGCATGTTTTATTAGTTCAGGGGATAGAAGTTAACTTCTTTGAAATTTCTCATTTTAAATTGACTGTGGGTGCATGAAGGTTAGTTAGAATCATTTTGATTTTTATTTGACTGTGCTTCATAATGCAAAGAAATTGTTTTTCCACAACTTGAATTCTTAATCTGAATCTCTGCCCAGTCTTCACAGTTTACGTAGAAATATCCCATTTTTGAGTTTTTCCAGTTACCAAATCAAAAGAAATGGAGGCACATTCCTTGGGAAGGATTCAGAATAAACCTCATTCATTGTTCTGTGGTGACATCCATCACCCTGGAGTTCAGAAGAGTGAAAGATAATCACACCGAGCTATATAGATTTCTGACAGGAGTTAGTGTCTCTCGGATGGAGAGTATTGAACGACAGGCCTAGTCCAGATAAGGAATTGGCCATTTTGGTTTGAAGAGAAACTTCTTTGCTCTCCAGCGAGCCGTGATCATTGAATATATCCAAGGCTAAAATCAGTAGATTTGTGAACACTAAGGAATTCCAGATGTGGGGATCAGGCAGGAAATTGGACTTAAGGTGCAGGGAATGACATGATCTTACTGACTGGTGAAGCAGGCACAAAGCCTACTTTATTTCAATAATTTGGAGCAGATGTTGGTTAAACTTTACCAGCACGTGTTCAGCCCTCGTTCGAGGCTTGCATGATACTGCCCCATTAATCTGGCCAGCATGTGATCAGCAAAAGAATCTTGAAATTTTGGTAGTGACAGATCCAATTCATTTTGTACAACTCTGATCTCAGCAGCATATCAAGAGCTTTTTCATCAATGTGTGAGTTCAACAGTAAGCTAAGACTTCTGCAGAAGACGGAAAAGCACTTAAGGAAATGTTAGGATGTTATGATAGGGTGAGATGGATGGGTGAGAGGAACTGCTTATGGGATGCAGAGGTCTGTGCTAAAAATTAAGTGTAAAATTTAATCCTTATTTCTTAGAGTCAAACAGACCTTTTGCCCATCAAGCACCCATTAACACTAATCCTACACTAGTCCCATTTTATTCTTCTCACATTCCCATCAACTCCGTATTTTATTACCCACTACACGCCAGCGACAATTTACAGTGGCCAGTTAACATACCAACCACATGGCTGAGGGATGTGGGATGAAATCCACATTGTCACAGGAAGGACGTGCAGATCCCACACAGACAGCACTGGCGGTCAGGATCGAACCTGGATCGCTGGAGCTGTGGAGTAACAGCTCCACTGGCTGAGACCCTGTGCCATTTCCTTACAACAGAGCTGAATAAGTGAGAGTACTCCCTAAGATAGGTTTAACAATTGGTTCATAACACAACTATATTTCTAGCTTTAATGGTTCATTTCTAGACAACATCTGCATTCGATCAGCATGTTTAAACGTCTGTTACCTAAAGCTTACACTGTGCCATTATTACAAGGAACAACTTGTATGTACATGATGCCTTATGTATATCGCATCACGCTTCAGTGTCCAAACAAAATGAGACGAAATCAAGTTTTGCTGTATTGAAGACTCTCCCTCTTGTTATTCAGGTTGTTTGATGTCGAGCTTGGTCACCAGACGGATCAGACAATGAAACTGACGCTAGTGTTTGAACTGATTGAACAGGATTTATCAGTTTTCCTTGCAAAAGTTCAGGAGCCAGGGCTTCCTCGTAACAAAGTAAAGGTAAGTCGGTATTCGTGGATTTGGAACAGTTTTCTCAACCCAGAGTCCTTGTGTATTGGAAGACTGTGTAAAATGGTCAAGCAGTGATAATCGGCAGTAAATGCATCCCATACTGTTGGATGTACTGCCCTCCCCCTCTCCCTCCCAAGTGTGGCCCATTTAGCTTCAGTAATGACCAACTGATGATGCCTTTCACATCCTCAGTCAACCAGGTCCATCCATCGAGAGATCCATTGGGGTGCTGGAGTGCCGCTTCAGGTACTTGGAGATCTCTGGTGTTGTACTTTGGGAGAATAGTGAGGATTGCCCTGATTTCCTGAGTCATGGATCACTACCTTTTAAGTCTCGAAATTTACTAGTCAGTTGTTGCCATGAATTGCATTTGCACAAATTAGGCATTTTCTGTGTTAGTCATGGAGTTATACAGCAAAGGAACTGGCCCTTCAGCCTACCATGGCCATGCCGACCATTTTGTCCATTTACACTATACCCATTTTCCTGTATTAGGACCACATCCTTCTTTGCTTTGCCTATTTAAGTGTCTGTCTAAATGCCTCTTAAACACAGTAATTGTATCTGATTCCTCCACCTCCTCTGGCAGCATATTTCCAAATATCAACCACACTCTGTGTAAAAAAAAATCACCTCATCTTAGCCCCTCTACTTCCTCAGGAGGCTAAAGAAATTTGGCATGTCCCCTTTGACCCTCACCAATTTTTATCGATGCACCATGGAATGCATCTTATCTGGATGCATCATGGCTTGGTATAGCAACTACTCTTCCTGTGACCGCAAGAAACTGCAGAGAGTTGTGGACACAGCCCAGCACATCACCGAAACCAGCCTCCCCTCCATGGACTCTGTCTATACTTCTCGCTGCCTCGGTGAAGTAGCCAGCATAGTCAAAAACCGCACACACCTGGGACATTCTCTCTTCTCCCCTCTCCCATCGTGCAGAAGATACAAAAGCCTGAAAGCACTTGCCACCAGGCTCAAGGACAGCTTCTATCTCGCTGTTATAAGGCTATTGAATGGTTCCCCAGTACAATAAGATGGACTCCTGACCTCACAATCTACCTCGCTATGACCTTGCACCTTATTGTCTACCTGCACTGCACTTTCTCTGTAGCTGTTGCACTTTATTCTGCTTTTTTTTAATTGTTTTACCCTGTACTACCTCAATGCACTGTGTAATGAATTGATCTGTATGAATGGTATACAGGTTTTTCACTGTACCTCGGTGCACGTGACAATAACAATCCAATTCCAATTAAACCTATGCCCTCTTGTTTTTGATAACATTACCATGGAAAAAAGATTTTGACCGTCTACCATACTTATGCTTCTAATAATCTTATATACTCTATCATGTCACCCCTCAGCCTCCTTCGCTCTAAGGAAAGCACACCCAGCTTATCTAATCTCTCCCTATAGCCAAAGTCCTGCAATCCAGGCAATGTCCTGGTGGACCTCCCCTGTGCTCTCTCCAGCACAATCACATCCTTCCAATAGTGTGGCAACCAGAACCGCACACAGCGCTCAAAGGCCAACCTCACCAGTGTTGTAGAGGAATTCTCAGGCAGGAGACCAGGAATTTTCAGGCAGTTAAATCGCATGGATCCAAAGTATGTCTGTCATTGGTCACTCACAACCAGTTTAAAGGGGACATCCCTGAGCAGAGCCTAGCCTGGTACTGGGAACCAACATAAGTAGGTTCCCTTTACTCCTTGGACACAAGCATGACCAGCCACCACAATACACGTTCCCCATCTCTTCAGATGTTCTGTGATCTCGGTTGGAAATGCTGATCATCCAGTGCGGCTCAGACACGTAGTAGGGGACAGTCTGTGAAATGGTGAAGATTAATCCAGCAAGTATCCAGCAGCCGGTACCTTTTTCTCAGGGTCGAAATGTCTAATACTGGAGGGCTTGCGTTTAAGGTGAGAGGGGGATAAATTCAGAGGAGATGTGCAGGGCAAGTTTTTTACCAAGAGAGTGGTGGGTGCCTGGAATGCGCTGCCAGGGGTGGTGGTGGAGGCAGATATGATAGGGATGCCTAAGAGGCTCTTAGAGAGGCACAAGAATGTGCAGAGAATGGAGGGACATGGACATTGTGCAGGCAGAAGGGATTACTTCAGTTAGGCATTTAATTACTAGGTTAATTAGTTTGGCACAACATTGTGGGCTGAAGGGGCCAGTTCCTGTGCTGTACTGTTCTAATAACCAGAGATTGGATAAGTGCCAGGAGCCACCACACTGCCACTCAAAGCTGCATTGACTGAGTTCTCATTAAAGTAAAAACCTCAGTGAATAATTATTAACGTCTGACACATGAACAGTCAGAAAGATGCTGGTGTGTAAATTTCTACATGAATTGAGGAAATGCAGAGTAATATTTTTCCTAAACCTGATTTTAACATTGTCCCATTTTGCATTTAGGATATGATACATCAGCTCTTTAGAGGCTTAGATTTTCTCCATTCAAACCGTGTGGTACACCGAGATTTGAAGCCACAGAACATTCTGGTTTCAAGCAGCGGCCAGGTGAAGTTGGCAGACTTTGGTCTGGCACGAGTGTACAGCTTCAACATGGCTCTGACGCCTGTGGTAAGTCTTTAGACTGTTCTCTCGTTCTGTGGTGTGGTTTTGCTGGTGCCTGACACACAAGACCCTGTGAAGCTCTGGGAAGTTAGTTTGGATTCCACTCCGAAAACATGAGGCATTGAGAGAATGCTGATTTGTGCTGTGAACTGGTTGAAGCACATGACTACACCAAGTCCTTGGTATTCGCAAGGGATCAGGGCACAGACCTCCTGCAAATAACAAAACATGTGGACATCAGTAAAGTTGCTGACAGTGACACTAAGGCTGCAATGACATACAGTGGTCAACCTCTCCATGGATAGAACATCTTCTATGTACAGTGGTCAACTTCTCCATGGATACAGTATAACAGCTTCTATGTAAGGTTCAGCTTCTCACCTTGCTCAGGACCCCAACCCTAGTTACACACACATGCATGCACGCACGCACACACACACACACACACACACCCCCCTTCCCCGGAGCCCCTGATCCCGGCTCCAGCCACATACGCAGCCCGTTCTGCGGCCCCTGGCTCCATCGTCAAGCCTACTCAAGTTTTAAGGATAAGGAGATTCAGCCTGTCACGAACAGTTTAACAAACTTCTGCAGATATAATGTTGAAAGTATCCTGACTGGTTGCATCATGGTCTGGTACGGCAATTCCAATGCACAGGAACGTAAGAAGCTGCAGGGAGTAGTGGACTCAGCCCAATATATCATGGGCACATCCCTCCCCACCATCTGTAGTATCTACAGGAGCCGCTGCCTCAAGATGGCAATAATATCAAAAATTCCCATCATCCAGGCCATGCCATCTTCTTGCAGCTACCATCGGGCAGGAGGTACAGAAGCCTGAAGTGCAACACCACCAGGTTCAAGAACAGCTACTTCCCTTCAACCATTTGGTTCTTGAACCAACCTGCACAACCCTAATCACTACCTCAGTATAGCAACACCATGACCATTTTGATCACTTTACACTACAATGGACTTATTATTTGGTTCTAGTTGTGTTCTTTCTTGTAAAAAGTGTATAATTTATAGTTAATTTATGTTTCTCTTGTGAATGTTGTGTATTTGATGCCTGTGATGCTGCTGCAAGTAAGTTTGTCATTGCACCTGTGCATACACATACTTGTTTATATGACAATAAACTCGATTTTGACTTTGATTCCCCCTCGCCCCTCCAATGTTCCTGACCCTGACTCAGGACACTACCTGCCCAGCACAAGACATCAAAAGCAATCCATCTCATAGTAAACAGGATTCACCAGACACCACAGGGGAGGGTCCTGGAGGAATATATAATATTTACCAACAATCCCAGTAAGACACGGCTCACCTTGGATCCACAGAAAGTAAGGCAGTGAATGATGAGGGCCCAGTGTACTGGTGACATCCCCCTCACAAGCCCAGAAGGAAGCTGATGTGATTAAAATTCAGTCAGGTGGAGTTGCCTTTTCCCAGTGTTTGCAGCGTGGACATTTCCCAGGCCACAAAATGATTGCACTGCTGCTCCTCAAGGCACCTTCACCTGGGGAAATGCCTTTGGGTAAATGGGCCATTTTCCATGATGGACATGCGTGGTGAAATTATATTGCATTGACCCAAAGCGTGTCAATTGTTGATCACTCAACCGACTAAGAGAGGACTACGCTGAGCAGGTCCCAGACCAACGCCAGGAATCCAACACATGTATCTGATGCAACCATTCCTGAGCACCAATCTTCCTGTCCCCCCAGTAAAAGATGCACTTATCACTTGACACCCCCCCCCCCCCCCCCAGTCCATCAGTCAGTGGCACCGACCCACTACCAAGGGACACTTGTAGGCTCCACCAAACTCCTGCTGATGAACCTTGCCTCAACCTGCTTTGGACCCACAGCTCTTCTTCACAGGGCCTGAACCTGCCTGCTATCTTCTGGTCACTCTGCACTGGCACAGTATGTGAAGGGAAGACCTTGTATAAGACATATTCAGTATTGCCCAACATCTTGGACCTCTGAAGTTACTGGCCGCAGGCATGTGAGCACAATGGCCATTTAATGCTCCTTCCACAGACTCTGAGAAGCCTGTAACGCAGGTAGTGCCGGTGACCCCGGGTTCAGTCCTGACCTCCACTACTGTCTGTGTGGAGTTTGCATGTTCTTCCTGTGACCACGTGGGTTTCCCCGGGTGTTTGGGTTTCCTCCCACAACCCAAGGTCATGCAGGTTGGTTGGTTACACTGAGAAAGACGAGATGCTGGAATCTGGAGCAACAAACAAACTGCTGGAGGAACTCAGCAGGTCAGGCAGCATCTGTGGAGGGAAATGGACAGTCAGTATTTTGGATTAAGACCCTTCCTTTGGATTGGAAGATAGAAGGGAGATAGCCAGTTTAAAGAGGTGAGGGGAAGAGGTGGAGCAAGAGTTAGCAAGTGATGATAGGTTAATTGATTACTTCTGGGTGGAGGAGAATCAATGGGAGTTGATAGACAGGTGAGATACAATAGGGTACAAAGCAATAAGTGGAGAATGTGATGGATGGGATTGCTCTGAGAGCCAGCATAGACTCAGTGGACTGAATGGTCACCTCTCTTATAGGAGAATACATACTGCCTAGGGTAGGGAGGCAGGGACATGGAAACACCACCATCTTCCTCTGTAACTCACACACTTTGCCAACTTGGGCATATGTGATGTTCTGCCCTCATCATCATTGACTGAAAACCCTGCACCTTCCCACTGCCAGGGCAGTGGATGTATCTTCACCACACAGTGGCGCCTCAGGGTAGCTCAGCAACACCAGCTTAATGGACACCGGGGTGACACCCATATCCTGTGCAGGAATAGGTCAACAAAAACACGCATAAACTTTCAGAGCCTATTTTGCAGTCGAGTATTTCTAACCAACAGCCTCTTGTTTAGGTTGTTACGCTGTGGTACCGGGCTCCAGAAGTCCTTTTGTATTCACGCTACACAGCAGCTGTCGACATCTGGAGTGCAGGCTGCATTTTTGCTGAAATCCTCCAACTGAGGTAAGCTGACTAACAGATATGGGGAGTTAGACCAGAATTAGAGTTGTTTCTTCGAGAACTTAACGCTGTATAATAACACTGATGCTTTAAAGACTTTTATTATGTTATGTACAGACCCTCATGACCTTCCCACCCTAGGTGGGTGGTGCTTACGAAGGCCCATTCTCACAGTAGTTCTGTCATATATGACCGTCTGTAACTGCATTCCCCCTTGTATCATAACCTCAACCTTTGCCATTTTGGAACACTGGACAGCCCCATTCTCTGCCATAACATTACATAACCCAGCCTTAGATAAATAAGAAATCATGTAGTCCCTCCCACAACTTGATCAGTTTTCTGTCTTATTGTAACCTCATTCTATGCCAAATTGTAAAGCCATTTCACTTTGTTCTCTGTTGTACCACAACTAAATTATCTAGCATACCACAATCTACATGTAACATCATTGTCCACCACCTTAACTTAATGAGTCCCACATTGGAACCTCATTCTGCACTGTAATCCCATGTGATACAACCATTCCCAAGCACCAACCCTTATCCGCTCCCCTCGTCCCACTCTCTGCTCTTTCAGAGCAGGAAAAGAAATATAGCTCAGTGTTTTAGGGAGATGATTCCTAATTCTGTGAAACCTGAATTTGTGCATAGCACTATCGTGGAGCTAATTTCTCCGATTGTAAGGCAAAGAAGTTGAACTATTCACATCTCATTTCCCAGAGGGTTTGCTTGAAAATAAATCCAGCCACAGTTTCTTATTAAAGAATAAAAGTTCCAAAAGGCCTGGATTTTGCAGTTGATGGTGATTGCAGTCACGGATGCCAGACACATCTGCCGATGTAGCTCTGGTGATCCCTGTGGAAAGACCCTACTGCTGTCAGGAATCCACTGCAGAGGATCACTGGTTTTCCAGCTACTGTGGTCGTTCAGTAGGCTGAACAGCCAATCTCATTGAATGTTTCTCACAGACCGCAAACCAGAAAGAAAAAAGCGGGATCCTTAACAAAATGTTAAACTTTTACTGCATTCAGAAGATTTGAATACATACGACACTGAGGTAGAAACTGAAGAAAAGAATACGTTAAATCCTTTATATTTTGAAATATTTATGTGAGAGAACTATAATCCATGCACATAATTCTGTTTAAGATCTGAGAGTTTACCAAACTGAAATTATGCCTAATATACAATTAAAAATTCACATCTTTTACATAAAAGCAAATTTTCAAGCATCTTACAGTGAGAATTATTTGTGAGAAGGTGAAATTTTCATTAATTGCTGAATTGCTGCAAGGGACGGTGAACTGTGTGGGGACAGGTTGAGGGGGGAGGACGAGCAGGGAACTATGGACAGCAGCTTCAGGATATTCTTGTTTAACCATGTTTGTGTAGAGTCCAGAAGCTGCTGTCAGTTTTGCAGTGTATTGACGGCAGACACTGACAGTTAGTTTAGCCATCGTTACACCAGCAGAATCTAGACCATGATGGTGCTCTTAACAGCAGATTAACACTGCAGTAGTGAGTGGAAATCAAGCCTTTGGAATTCTGCTGTCAAGCAGAGCATCCAATTCTTAAAAAAAGATTAACTGCTGAGTGGATAACAGAGGTGAAAGATAAAGCATAGTTCGAAGAAATAAATTACATGGTGTGCTCTAAATGAGATGACAGTGCAGAGAGCAGTGAACGCTCAATTATTACTCAGGGAATTGATGGTGTTGAGATGCATGGAAAGATGTGTTTTAATATCTCTAGAGCTGAAAATCTAACAGTGAGAGGATCATTTGACTTCTTTTTCTATTTTTAGACCCTTCCTTTGTGGAATTTCAGATATTAATCAGCTTCAAAAAATATTTGAGTAAGTACCAGGGCTAGTGTACAGATTCTGAACAATTTTATCTTTTTAGAACCCTTGCCAAATGAAATCTAACAAGCAAATTGTTGGTGGGGTTTTCTCATTTCCCCTTTGATTATATGTAGTGCTGTCGACTTGTAGTAACCCTCAACTAGTTACTCAGGTTAGTAGGAAATATTTGGGGTGTGGAAGTTAATTGGACTGCACTTTTATAGATATACTGGACTGTGTGATCGTAAAGTGCAACAATTCTATTGTGCACTTTTTCATTTTTGCCATTGTGGTAAATTTCATTTAACAGAGGTTCTTTGATCACAGTTGAACAAAGGCTCCTAGCCTAAAACATGAACCTGTCTTGCCTCCAGAGAGATGCTGACAGCTTCTCTTTATTTATGGGTTTAAGTCCCACTCCAACAGCTTGAGCACAAGAAATCTGACCGTCCAGGTAGTACTGTGCTGTTTTTTTTCTGAAGCATTAAACTGAGGGCCCTCGATGAAAGGTATTCTGGCTCTGTCTCCTAGAAAGCTGAGGTATTTATTCTTGAGTAGCATCACCAAAAAAGTCTGGTTATTAGTACCTTACTGGGTGTAGGACTTTGTTTGTTAATAGTTTGTGTAGTTTCCCACATTATCATACTTCAGAGGGGCATCCTGAAGTCATGAAAGGTGCTATGTGAATGCAAAATTCTTCCTTTCCAAATGATGGAGTCATACAGCACAGAAACAGGCCCTTCGGCCCAACTGGTCCATGCCGGCCAAGATTCCCATTTGCCTGTGTTTGGCCCATTTCCCTCTAGACCTCTCCTATCCACGTACTTATCCAAATATATCTTAAATGTTGTTGAAGTACCTGCCTCAGTCACTTCCTCTGGCAGCTCATTCCATATACTGATCACCCTCTGGGTGAAAAAGTTGCCCTTCAGGTTCTTATTAAATCTCTCCCCTCTCACCTTAAACCTAGGCCCTCTAGTTCTTGATTCTCCAATCCCGAGAAAAGATTGACCCTATTTATGCCCCTCATGATTTTATACACCTCTATAAGATCACCGCTTATTCTGCGCTCCAATGAAAAAAGTCCCAATCTGCTCAACCACTCTCCATAACTCAGTCTTCCGAGTCCTAGCAACGTCCTTGTAAATCTCTCTGCACTCTTTCCAGCCTAATGGCAAATTTCCTATAGCAGGGTGACCAAAACTGGACACAATATTTCAAATGCAGCCTCACCAACGTCTTGTGTAACTGCAATATAACATCCCAACTTCTATACTCAGTGCCCTGACTGATGAAGGCCAGTGTGCCAAAAGCCTTCCTCACCATCCCGTCTACCTGCTACTTGTTGAAATTTCCTTTGTTACTTCAACAGTACAGTTATTGATGTGACTGAAATCTCACTGAGCTATGCTGCTGCCGATCCCTAGTATTGAGCACTAAAATGGCGGGTGGTGTTTTAAATTTCTGTGGTGTATTTTCTCATGTGGAAGTCACATCCCTGGACTCCTGCAGGATGAAGGATGCCCGAGCCAGTGGGTTTGTAGGTCCAAACCAAAAATGCAACATCCATTTCTGTGAATCCCAAAATCAAGTCACCTGGAATATGTGGTGTGGGAACAGAGGTTGCATGTGCTTCATAGGTGCATTGTTGCATTTAAAAATGCAAGTAGCGCAGGGCAAATTTCCTCATTTATTTCTGTGGGTGGACATGCAGTTGACCCTCAATTAAATCACCAGAATTACTGACAGAGACACCAAACCACAGGCTCCTCCCAGATTCTGCTGCTCCTGATGTCAACAGATGGCAGAGTTACAACTGAGTCACGTTCTTTGCCGAGAGATTAAAGTAAAAGTGCTCAGTTGTGCACTGGCAGAGACAAACACCAGAGTGCATTGGGCACTTAGGCTAAGGTGGGAGGCAGGCAGTAGATGGGGGTTGTGCATTTGCAGTGCGTGAATTCAGCACGAAAACAATTCAAGGAGCATCTGTCTTTGGATTGTCCACTAGCACACTGTTACAGAGTGTTTAATATTTAATGAGCTACTAGTTCTTGGAGTAACCTTGGCCTTGTCTTTTCAGTGCTCTTGGTCTTCCGGCTGAAGAGGAATGGCCTCCAAATGCCCCACTGCCCTACAACTCTTTCACTCCCAGGCTGGTGAAGCCTATTGAAGATTTATTACCGCGGATTGATTCACTGGGCAAAGACCTACTACTTGTGAGTTTGAGTGTTTAAACCGGGTCCTGGTGCAGCGTCTTGATCCGAAATGTAGACTTGCACCTTTTGCCTCCACGGATGCTGCTTGACCTGCTGAGTTCTTCCAGGGTTCTCTTTTTTTAGTTCCAGATCCCAGCATCTGCAGAATCTTTTGTCTTCACCCTTCCTGGCATGATTTACTTGAGCATTCTGTTGCTTTTGACTGGATTAGAAGGGATTTTTGGGTTCCTTGTGTTTATATTTACTGGACTTCGACTGTCATAGTGCCACAGCCCCAGT
This sequence comes from Pristis pectinata, assembly GCF_009764475.1. Lineage (NCBI taxonomy): Eukaryota > Metazoa > Chordata > Chondrichthyes > Rhinopristiformes > Pristidae > Pristis > Pristis pectinata. The sequence continues at coordinate 15,512,053 of NC_067429.1, forward strand.
TGTTGTATTCCTTCTCAGGCATTTCAACCCCAGGTAGTTATTCATTCCCATATACTATACTACCTTACTATAGCCAAGAGCTGTACCTCCTGAAATTCAGTTTTCCACCAGCTGTTTGATCCCATTCTCTAAATCTCTAACAATGCCATTATTTCTTTTCCGCTGTGAAGTGCCTTGAAATGTTTCTTATGCTGCAGAAGTAGTTTGGGTGCTTTGCAAACCACTCACATTCCATTGAATTCCCCATCCCCAGCTGGTTAAGTCACCCTAACTAGAATTAATACCAACATTTTATTATATTTTGGTACGTGAACAGAATTAATCCAGTGTACTGAGCCTTTGTCAGAATCAATCAGCATCATATGATGAATTGAATACATTGAAGGTCAGTTTGTGTGGGAGAGGAAGAGACATCTTTTGAAGCGACACTGGCGAAAAATCGAGCACTGTTGAAATGATGAAGTCATCAGGCTTTTTGCAAGGTTGATTTGGTGCTGCAATATCCTATTTAGACACTGGAGGGCCCCATTGAGCCACATTACCCTTTGAGCAATCCACTGCAAACTTCCCTCTCATTTCCCTGTCATTGTAATTTATAACGTTGTTGACCATAAAAGAAATAGTCACAAAATGGATTACGTCACTGAAGGATGCAGTGGGACCAGATTTTCCTCTGCAAAATCGCTGGCTGCCTTAGATATGACACATTGGATCAGGGTGCAGTAAGTTACAGGGCAGCTTCCTCATGGTCTCCTTGCCATCCAGCTCCATCGAAACAGGCCCTTCGGCCCACCATGTTCATGCTGACCATCGAGAACCCATCTATATTAATCCCTTTACCAGCACTTGGTATGTAGCCTTCTGTGTCTTGGTGATCCAAGTGCTCGTCCAGTTACTTCATAAATGTTGTGACGATCTCTGTTTCCATCACCCTCTCAGGCAGATTCCAACCATCCCCTGGGTGAAAAAATTCTTCCTCAGATCTTTTCTAGGCCTCTCACCCCTTACCCTAAACATATGCCTTCCAGTTTTAGATACCTCTGCTTTGAGGAAGCAAAGGTATCTATCTACCTACCTATCTACCCTGTGTGTGCCTCTCATTATTTTGTGTACCTGTATCGGGTTCCCCCTCAGCTCCTCCATTCAAAGGAAAACAAACCCAACTTCACCGGTCTCTCCTCATAACTGAAACACTCCATCCGATTGCCAGGATTTTCCCTGGAACTGATGACAGACCAAAAACGGGATTGGGGGTTACACGCTCCACATGGTAATGTTAACTTGATGACAGGATAATGGGCTGTTTAGATAAGATAAGACAAGATATCTTTATTAGTCACATGTACATCGAAACACACAGTGAAATGCATCTTTTGCGTAGAGTGTTCTGGGGGCAGCCCGCAAGTGTCGCCACACTTCCGGCGCCAACACAGCATGCCCACAACTTCCTAACCCGTACGTCTTTGGAATGTGGGAGGAAACCGGAGCACCCGGAGGAAACCTACGCAGAGGCGGGGAGAACGTACAAACTCCTTACAGACAGCGACCAGAAGGTTGCTGGCACTGTAATAGCATTACGCTAACCGCTACGCTACCGTGCTGCTCCCTAAATGTAAATTGGTAAATCAGTTTATTATTGTCACATGGTTCTGAGGTCTAGAGAAAATCTTTGTTTTGAATGCCATCCATACAGATTATTTCATCACATCAGTACATCGAGGCAGAACAAGGGAAAAGTAATAACAGAATGCAGAATATAGTGTTACTGTTACAGAGAAAGTGCAGTGCAGGCAGACAATAAGATGCAAGGCCATGACAAGGTAGTTCGTGAGGTCAAGAGTCCATCTTATCATACAAGGGAACCATTCAATAGTCTTATAACAGTGGGGTAGAAGCTGCCCTGGAGCCTGGTGGTATGTGCTTTCAGGCTTTTGTACCTTCTGCTCAATAGGAGGGGGGAGAAGAGAGAATGTCTGGGGTGGGTGGGGTCTTTGATTATGTTGGCTACCAAGGAAGAAGACAGAGTCCATGGAGGGGAGACTGGTTTCTGTGATGCGCTGAGCTGTGTCCACAACTCCCTGTAGTTTGTTGCAGTCTCGGGCAGAGCAGTTGCCACACCAAGCTGTGATGCATCCAGATAGGATGCTTTCTATAAAAATTGGTGAGGGTCAACTGGGACGTGCCGAATTTCTTTAGCCTCCTGAGGAAGTAGAGGCGATGGTGCACTTTCTTGGCCGTGTTCTCTACGTAGATAGACCAAGACAGGCAGTTGGTGACATGTGAATAATGTGTCACTGTAGGCAGATCCTGGTGGTCAACACTCCGCACCCAGGCTTGGGAGCGTGCATGACTCTCTCCTTCTGAGGCAGTCAGCCATATTTCAGCCTCTGTAATAAACTAGCAAGTTAACCCTTGAATCCAGGGCTCCATCCTGCATTGTAAGGAGATTCAGGAGATGAAACACTAGGAACACAGTGAAAGCAATCATCACAAGCAACTGTAGAAAATTGCAGAAAGATTACACAGGAAAGGACCACTTGGCCCATCACTTCCATACCAGCTGTCCGCAAGAGCAATTCAAATAGTCCCACACTCCATCCCTCAGCAAACTCTTTCCATTCAAGTACTTCTCCATTTCTCTTTTGAATGCCAAAATGGAATGTACCTCAGTGTCTGCCTCTAGCAGTGTATTCCAGACCCCAGGCAGTAACAGCATGAGGTGTTTGGACCTGTCAGTGAAACCGTTGAATAGATTGTATGCATTTGATCAAAAAATAATGCTATTTCTAAATTTGCTTCCTAATAACTGTGTCGTCAGCAACTAAAGATTTCCACTTGTTCCTGTTGTACTTCAGTGGGGAGTGTGGGGGAGAACCTTTCTCACACATTTGAGTTTTTTGAGGAAGTGACGAAGGGCAGTGGATGTTGGCCACATGAACCTTAGTAAAGATTTGACAAGATCTAGAAGGATAAGTCACATAGGATCCACAATGAGTTGGTAAGTCGAATGCAAAATTGGCTTGGTCATAGATGACAGAGGGTAGTGGAGACAAGGTGTTTTCCTGACTGGAGGTCGATGACCAGTGGTGTTCCGCAGGGACCAGTGCTGGGATCTCTGTTGTTTGTGATATATTAAAGTGATCTGGATGAAAATGCAGGTGGTCTGATTAGTCAGTTTGCAGACAACATGAGAATCGGTAGAATTGTGGATAGTGAGGAAGGTTGCCAACGGATGTAGCAGGGTATAGATCAGTTGGAAATTTGGGTGGAGAAATGGCAGGTGGAGTCTAATCTGGACAATTGTGAGATGTTATACTTTGGAAGATCAAAAGCAATGGTAAAGTATACAGTAAATGGCAGGAGCCTGAAGAGCACTGATGTACAGAAGGTTCTTGGGGTGCCAATCCATAGCTCCCTGAAAGTGGCAACACCAATGGATAGGGTGGTAAAGAAAGAGTATGGCATGGCTGCCTTGCCTTCATTGGTCGGGGCATTGAGTGTAGAAGTCGGGAAGTCACTTGCAGCTGTGTAAAGCTTTAGTTAGGTCACATTTGAAGTATTGTGCACTTCTGGTCACCACATTATAGGAAGGATGTGGAGGCTTTGGAGAGGGTGCAGAAGACATTCACTAGGTTGGAGTGTATTAGCTGTAAGGAGAGGCTGGACACACTCTGGAGTGTCGGAGGCTGAGGTGCAACCTGATAGAAGTTGATAAAGTTGAGAGGCACGGATGGAGTAGATAGTCTTCCTCCCAGGGTGGAAAGGTCAAATACCAGAGGGCATGCATTTAAGGTGAGAGGAGGGAAGTTTAAAAGAGATGTGCAGGGCAAGTTTTTTTTACACAGTGAGTGGTGGGTGCCTGGAATGGGCTGCCAGGGGTGATGGTGGAAACAGATATGATAGTAGTGTTTGTTTCTTTAGACAGACACACAAACTGACAGGGATTGGAGGGATACAGACCATGTACTGGCGGATGGAATTAGGTTAGATTGGCATCCTGTGGACCAAAGGACCTGTCCCTGTGCTGTACTGTTCTGTGTAGTGTGAGGAATATTGCACCATTCTGGTATAAACATTAATGGAAGAAATTTACAGTCCCCAAAGGGAAGCTAATCATTGATTCCCGAGATAAATAGATTCTTTTATGGGGAAAGATTGAGCAGATTGGCTCCATCCTTTCAAACCTAGAAACTGGAGAGAGGATGGTATTGAAACATACTAAATCCTGAGTCATTCCAGTACCTGCCAAAGGTAGTCTTTAGATAATATAAAGAGTGTTAGCGATCTGGGTTCAATTCCGGCCGCTGTCTGTAAGGAGTTCTTACATTCTCCCCGTGTCTGCGTGGGTTTCCTCCAGCTGCTCCGGTTTCCTCCCACATTCCGAAGACATACGGGTTAGGAAGTTGTGGGCATGCTCTGTTGGCGCCAGAAGCGTGGCGACACTTGCGGGCTGCCCAGAACACGCTACGCAAAAGATGCATTTCACTGTGTGTTTCGATGTACATGTGACTAATAAAGATATCTTCAAGATGGAAATCTTTACAGTTGCTGTGTTTGTCAGAAACGATCACTGTGTTTAAGAGGCATTTAGACACTTAAGTAAACAAGGCACAGCAGGCAAATGGAATCAGTGTAGACAAGCAAATAGATCTGTATGGGCTTGGTGGCCCAAAGGGCCCACTTATGACTCTGTGAAATAGATACTAAAATCAAACTTAGCCCTTGACATTTGTTTTTAAAGTACAGAGAGTTTGTAAGCTTCAGGCCTGTTGACACATGTGGGTCAGGCCTCTCCACCTTCAGGATCTGTCCCAGGCTTCCATCTATAGTCACATAATAAGAGATGGGCCCTGTTGGACTGAGATGAGCAAAAGCTTCTTCGAGAGCTGCAAATCTAGATTTCCTTGAGGGCATCCAGGGCCCAGATCAACTTTGAACAATAGGGGAAATCAATGGATACAAGGATAGGGCTGAGAAATGGACTTAAGGCAGAAGCAGCCATGATATTGAAGGGCAGAGAAACCTTCAGGAGCCGTTCAGTGCAAGCCTGCTTCTAGTTCCGGTTGGTGTTGGTGTTGGGGTTGGGCCGGACTGGGACAAATTTCGAAGTAAGACACCAGAGGCAGAGAGTTCTGGATTTCTCTTCAGTAAGTAAACATCTGTTTCCTGTTGATCACGAAACTTGGCTCTTTTTATGCTCCCGTTTCCAACTGGCTATCAGGTTTTAACGTTTTTACCACACGCGGCAGGCCTCATTTTATGGAGTTGGCCAGGGGTCAAATGGCGATTAAAACCGCTCATTATTGGAATGTCCTGCTGCTGTAGGATTAGGGTTTTCCAAAGATTTAAGATTTGCTCAGTAAGAAAGATTACAGTGGTAGAAATGCACATTAGTAAACTAATCCAAAATTTCTGGAAAAGTTTACAATTTCTGAACTCCCAAGTCTCCCAAGAGGAAAAGCTAATCACCTCGCCATTAACTCCATCTCTTCCACTAGATGTAATGCAATTTGCACCATTACAATCTCCATTAAAATTCCCAGCTCTCAAAGATTGTGTTCAACTGCTACCTCACAGCCCCAGGGACCTGAGTTCAATTCAGACCCTGGCTACTGTCTGTGTGGAGTTTGCATGTACTACCTGTGACCTTCAGCTGCTCTGGTTCCCTCTCGCATCCCAAAGATATGCTGGTAGATTAAGTGGCGACTGTAAGTTTCCCTAGTGTAGCTAAGTGGCAAAAAAAATCAAAGGGGAATTGGTTGGCAAGTGAGAGAGAACAAGTGGCTGGCTTACAGGGGAGATAAGGGGGGGGAATAGGGCTGATGGGATTGATCTGCAAGGAGCTGGCATAGACCTAATGGGTGGAATGGCCTCCTTCTCTGTTGTAATAAGTGAGTTACTTCCAATCATGACTGGTCCTGCAGTCAGACAGGCTTATGGACACTAGGAATTCTATCACCTATATGTGGCCCACCCTCACCTCCCAATGAGACAAAATGTACACTCTGAGGCCTTGGCACATAATTTAAGCCAAAGGGAAATGTGTTTGAGATGCCCTTCTTAAGAAAAATTGTTTAGATGGGAAACCATTGTAAGCAGCCTTAATAGATCTCATGGCACTATAGCAAACAGCTTTTGTACCTCAACCAAATCAACTGGTCATCTGATAAGATAAGATATCTTTATTAGTCACACGTACATCGAAACACACAGTGAAATGTATCCTTTGCATAGAGTGTTCTGGGGGCAGCCCACAAGTGTTGCCACACTTCCAGCGCCAACATAGCATGCCTACAACTTCCTAACCCGTACGTCTTTGGAATGTGGGAGGAAACCAGAGCACCCAGAGGAAATCCACGCAGACACGGGGAGAACGTACGAACTCCTTACAGACAGGGATTGCTGCTTGTGGGATCTTGCTGTGTTACAATTTAGCGACCACACTTATCTGTGCAACAATGACTGTAGCCCAGTGGTACTTGCTTTGTTGACACAAAAGGCACCAGACCTTCCTCTCCATTGAGCTCCAAAACATACCACACACATATTTAATATTTTGTTACCTGTGATCCCAAATTATGTTGTATATCGACCTTATGAGAGAAATGATTATTGGTTTTGCCCATGCTCAAGATATGTCAGTTTTATCCTCTTGATTTTTCCAAGTGGGTTGAATTAATTGTGCTTTTTTTTTTCAGAAGTGCCTGCGCTTTAGTCCAGACCAAAGGACTTCCACCTACGAGGCTCTTGCCCATCCATATTTCAGGGACACGCCGGAACATTTTTAGGACTGCATTCACGTGTGAACAAAAGAACGCCCTGTATTGGACTGAGAAGAGGCACACCCCTCTGATTAAAAACCACACTGGCTACAGAAATCACAGGGAGAAGAATGACAGTGAGCTCAATCCGTGGACACCGAAGTTGTTCCCCATGCTCCAACACTTCAGAAGGACTTGATTGGCTGTGAAACACTTTGGGACACACTTAAATAGTGAATGGCACCTCAGAAAATCAAGTGTCACTTTTCTTTTTCTTTCGATGAGGAAGAAGGAATTAATCTGAAGAAAACCCAGATGTTTTGAGTTTTTAACTTTTAGGTTTATTTGTGATTCAGAGTTAAAACGCCAGACATCGAGGCAGAAATTCATTCTTGGTCACATGCATTAAACATTCAATTTGATCCATGGAAAAAAAATTGGAAGTGGAGTTCAAGATTCTAATGTTATCATATTTTCCACATGTTACTAAAGATGAATTTCTAGCCCAGAATGTTTTGTTATTGTTAAACCACCATGCTTGTTCACCTTTGAGTGTTGCATGATCATCTGAAGAGACACAGGTAGTTTTTTCTTGTTACTAGTGAGTCACAACTAGCAGCTGACTCACCGGTGACGGGAGCAGGTTTTTACTCTGACAATGAGCCTTTGGTCGCAAGTGGATGATGGAGGAATAGACATGAGACTTGTTGTAGAGACTTAAAGAACATGGGTCAATAACTGATCAACAGTAAAACATTACTGAAAGACAAGTTTTAAGCACACTTAAATGTGGGGAAAGTGAACAATTTCAGTAAACAAATGAAAAATGTAATCATAAATAAATATGATTAATCTTCACTTCCAAGCTGCCATCGTTTCCATTCTTTGTTCATTAATTCTCCATTCAGTTAAAACCACTTAAACAGGATCTACAAGTAAGCCATTGATGAACATTTTGTGAAAATAAGTACAGGCAAAGCCACGATATATGACAACAATTGCCATAAATCTGTAATGAGTGCAACATAAGATCCTCCAATGCCAGCTCATCCCTTACTCTGCGTGTTAGGGCCTGAAACAGTACACTGCCATTAGAATGATAGACTACATCAGACAGTGAAATTGTTCTTGATCAGTGCTGCTAGGTGCCCTTTGTGGGAGAGAATTTAACATTTAAAGCTCAGTGCAATCAGACACATAATAGATGTTGCAGTTGGGGCACCTGTGTTTGACGCTGCAGCCACACTCCCCCTTGAGCTGTGCAAGGATTGTTTTTCTTCGTGATGTACTAATTTCTTTTGCCTTTTGTGGTCTTGGCTGGAGATTGCTTCCCCAAATCAATGACCGTGACACAGCCAAGTATGGTTTAAATCTACCTGAAAGATTCTTGATAAAAATAAGAGGAAGTTGGAAGAATGTTCAGTAAAAGTGGAAAATATTATTCTGCGCGTAAGTTTCAAAATGTGCTCACGTAAAATACTTAAGCAAAAAGCTTTGTGTGAGACTGAGTCCTTGAAAGTAGGAAGATTACACATCCAATACATTGCTTTGACCCACATTAACCGATCTCATTGTAGTCTCATTGGGTGCTCAACAGCCCAACCTCAAGAAAGAGGGGAAGAAAATGAAAAACATTCCCTCTTGGATATCAGTAAAATCACCATAATGACAAGCTCTGTAAGTATGGGGGAAAATATTCCAGCTTATTGACTCTTAAAGGTAGCAGACTGCAGGCTGCCCCCAGAACATTCTACGCAAAAGATGTGAAACACTGTGTTTCGATGTACATGTGACTAATAAAGATATCTTGGATTGTTTAATAAATGACCTCACAGATCATCAACGGTGAACAGGGAGGGGCTGAGGGATGTGTTAGGTGGCTTTGTATAGATATACTGTATGCTGAATGAAGATATTTGTAGAAGGTGGAAGTATACTGGGCGTTTCAGGCAGAGCTTGTCAAAGGCCATTGATACCCGCCTAACATTCCACATTCATTCTGTTCCATTGTCACCTTTGTAATTTCACATCCAAGAAACCAGCAAGTTTCCAGGGTTACCCTTGCTTGGTGGTAAATTAACCTCAGAATGTTCGATGGTTGAAAGGTTCAAAAAGGTTTGCATCCTTTAGAACAACTAACAAAATACATAGGTTTCCTACAGAAGCTGAAAGAAGATGGAACGATGCTAATATAGTGTTAGTAAGTATGGCTTCTGCAAATGTATTCATGCTGACCACTTCAGTGTTTTGCTCTGTTCACAGAGCAGTTCAAAATCATATCCCCTTTTCTACCCTGGTTCCTTTTGATCAGGCCCTGAAATCACTTCCCACAACTTAAAACTTTCCAGTTCACATATTGAGGTCATTTAGGATTTCTCACACACTGTCACAGGGTGGCTTTGGAGTCCATTAATTCGGAGGATACATTTAATAATCGTAAACAGACTTTGTGCTTTCTTTAGAGGTGCATATGTGAAAATGTGTTGACGTATTGCAATGTTTACTTGGAATATACAACTTTTTGTTCTTAGATGTTTTCTAAACAATTTTATGCTAGAAAGTAACTTCAAATAAACTTGTAAAAGATACATGAAAGAGTAATTTGATCTGCATTTATTTTTCTTGGCAGCTAAACTCTTGACTGCATTTGAAAGTTATGTGTTATGACAGTGAATGGACTGGAAGAGTCATACTTTTAAAGACAGGCAATCATTTTGCATTGAAGATTTTATAAAGCCACACTAGAGCCAAGTCTATAAAAAGGGACAGGAATACCTCAGACTGACTATTGAGCAGGTTGAATGGTGTGTTTGTATCTGAAGATACCACAACGGGAAGCAGACAGAACCATAAACTGAAGGGTCGAGTGGTTTAAAGGCGACTTGTCATCCTACCGATAACCAGGGCGGCCAATGAATTCAGCCCTGCTAGCATCTCAATGACAGAAGAAAATACCACCAGTCCCATTACCCCATCTCTTTCCCCTCCCCTGCCCTCTCAACCTGCCCATCACCCACACATTCCTCCCACCACTTCCCTTCCTCACTCCTTTATTCCGTGGTCCACTGTCCTCTCAGATTCCATCTGCTTCAGCCCTTTGTTACTACCACCTATCACCTCCCAGCTTCTGACATCATTCCCACTCTCCCCCTCCCTCACCTGCCTACCACCCCCCTCACCTGGATCCACCCATCACCTGCCAGCTCTTGCTCCACCCCCTCCCACCACCATTTTATACTGACTATCTCCCCTTTTCCTTTCCGGTCCTGATGAAGAGTCTTGACCTGAAACATCGACTGTCCATTTCCCTCCATAGATTCTGCCTAACACACTGAGTTCCTCCAGCTCCTTTGTGTGTTGAATAAGTTTAAGGATTGTTTTATTATCAAGTATCTCAGATGCCTCAAGGATAAACCATGGCTGATGCAACAGAGAGCAACATTTTAAGGTGGTGTAGTTGACTTATTGAATGAAATTATTGTTGTGATTCTTATCTGTTGGAGTTAATGTACAAGGTGGAAATTATCATCAAAACAAACCAGGTAAGAAATGATTGCTTTTTTATCATTGAACAATGCCAAAACATAATGGGTTGTTCCTGTGCATTTTGGCTGAGAAACTACTGGGTTTGGCAGAAGATCATTCTGATTCATCAGAATTTAGTAAGAATCAACTCTGAAATATTATTCAGATTTTCCAATTCATGGATAGCCTATTTTAAAAATAAGCTTTCAGATTAGCAATTTATATTCAACCCTTATGTTCTCAGAAAATCTAGAGAAATAGCCGTTTTCTGGGTCTACATATTTGGGTAATGATGAAATTAATACTTCCATTGTCTTAATAAAGAGGCACTTTTTATTTTCAAAAATATCTCCTAACTACAAGAATGTTTAAACAATTTTAATCAAAGCTAACAATTGTTAATCTTCTGTCCCTTCCCTCTCATCTCACTCCCTAATTTTCTGTTTTGTATTTACGTTCTACTTGACTTTGTGCCCTGGGTATGAGGCAAATTTTGGATAGTAATTACTACAAAGCCGTCAGCACTTACCACCATCAAACAGGCAGTAGCTTCTGAATAACAGGGATGCCAATTTAAATTCAGTCATTCCCTGCCTCTCCAAGGGTTGGGCTGTTTTGCAGTCTTGTCCAATGTAATCTTGAAAACCTGACAATAATTTACAAACTATTCCTGTTGTGAAATGCCCTGAAAATGTTGCCTCTTCCCATTAAATGGTCACCGCACTGACTATAGACTAATGACAGCTTTAGTGTTGGGCCTGCTTACATGAAAGTTAATCTTGCCCAAGGCCCTAGCGTTGGGCACGACTGAGTTGTATGAAGTGAGGCCTTTGTGTGCTGCCTCAGTGCAAAGTTTCCTAAGGAATCAATTATATCCAGAGCCTGGCCTGGGAAGTGGTAAGGAAGGGAGGCCTCTGGTCAGAAGGTCATAGGTCCAGAGGTGGGAGAAGCTAGGTCAAGGGTCAGCAGCTAGTGACAGGTGGGGGTGGAGAACATGCAGTTGGAAGCACAGGGAACAAGGTAAGCATGGGGTTGGGTGAGGGTCATGAGCTCGTGAGGGATTGGTGTAGTGCAGTCAAAGGAGAGCCAGGAGGTAAATAACTTGAACCTGTCTCGAGTTCCCAGCACTGGGCTAGGACCTGCTCAAGGAGTTCTCCTTTAGGTTGAACAGAAGGAAGCTCCGCAGGTGTCTTTAGAAGCTTGCCTGTGCAGATGTAGCCTGCAGACAGGAGGGACCACTCCAGCGCAATGGAAAGTGCCACAAGTGGCATCCAGATGTGTAGGACATACAGTTGGAATAGTTTTCCATACAGCTGATGCACTGAGAACCCAGACTGACAATCGTGGATCTCAACATTCTATGAAGACAGTTCTGGTTTCATTCACATTTATTTTGGAAACAATGGATCACTGTACACAAAGCTATCTAATTTCTAGGTAGTTATATACCCTGCTCCATGAAATGAAAAGCTGTTTTTAATATCTTGTCATTTTACTAAGCAAAAATACTAACTGCACTTATTCAGATTATGATTTTCTCAGATGAATATTTAAAAATTTTTAAAGAGAAATGAAAATTGATTATAAATTTATAACGTTTCACCTTCTATCTTAATTCCAATCTTTATTTTGCTATCTGTAATATGCTTGAAAAATTAATTAAAAACCATTCCTTTTTGCTTCCTGGTTTGCTGGGTGCCAGAATTCTTCATTGTGACTGGCGGTTTAGCCAGCTTGATGACATCACTGTTACAGGATACCAGTGATTGTCCAGAACTGATGCCCAACTACAATTAAAGTTACCAGAACAGAAGGCCGTATCTCAGAAATGGCTAGAATTTGGCATGCAGCTTTAGAGTTACAGAGCATGGAAACAGGCCCTTTGGCCCAACTCTTCCATGCCGACCAAAGTACCTTCCTGAACTAGTCCAATTTGCCTTCATTTGGTCCATATCCCTCTAAACATTTCCTATCCATGAATCTGTCCAAATGTATTTTAAATGTTGTAATTTTACCCTCTTCACCACTTCCTCTGGCAGCTCGTTCCATATGTACCCACCACCCTCTGAGTGAAAATCTTGTCTCTCAGATCCCTTTTAAATCTTTCCCCTCTCACCTTAAACCTATGCCATCTGGCTTTAAACTCCCTTACTGTGACTATCCATCTTATCTATGCCCATTATGATTTTATAAACCTCTATAAGGTTACCTCTCAGTCTCCTTTGTTCCAGGGAAATAGTCCCAGCCTATCCAGTCTCTTCTCATAACTGAAGCCCTCCAATCCTAACAACATCCTTGTGAAAACTTTCTGCACCCACTCTCACATAATCACATCCTTCTTATAGTGTGGCGACCAGAAATGCATACAATATTTCAGGTGAGGTCATATGCAGCTATAACATGAAGTTGCAACTCTTGTACCCAATGCACCGTCCGATGAAGGCAATTTCTTCCAGGTCAACAGTGGGCAATGTCTTACATCACTGAATGTAAATTTATCTCTCCTATTCTTTGGAAAAATACACTAATACTTAGACTCTGAATATTTTGCTTCTGAAGGCCAGAGTGGTGTTAATGTACTTATTCATTACCCAGAGGGCTCATAAGGTTGCCTGTAGTGAGCAAAGGATTAACATGAATTTCACAAAGCCTGCCAAAAATCAAACACGGCCCTTCGTTCCAATCCATAAATCAGCTGACCTTTTACTGACTATAACCAACAGTCTGCAATAAAAGTAGTGAGTGACAGAAATCGCAGCTTGTTCCAGTGGTACAGGTAAATCCTGGTGTTCAGTGAGAAATTAAATGCAGATTCTATTTACAAGACTCATTGGAATCAATTGCAGCCTGATAATATATCCTCCAGTAAATGAACACTAACAGGTGTGGCGACTAATTAATTGCACACTCATGCACCATTTGCAACGCTGAAATGAGATGTCACCTTCTCTAGTGATTGGGAAACTATCTTCACATCTGGCATAAGGCATTTATTTCCATGGCAACATCAGGCATGTAGCAATACTTGTTATAATTGAAGACTCTATTTGTGCCCAGTTCATGTTCTCACTCTGTTGTGAACTTAAACACAAAGGTTTAGAAATTCTATTGTGTGGCACAATGTTCTAAGGCAACATGTAGTTACTGAAAGTGATCAGCACCTCTGTGCACTTACACCTGGTGACTGCAGGGCACACAGACATGAGATAAATGGGAGTGCAGTACCGTGCTAATTTGTTTAAGAGATAGCAAGGACACCAGTGCTGGAGTGCGCCTGAATGAAAGGGTCTTTTCCAGCATAAGGAGCCCATTCCTAAACTGCTGAGATGGTTGACAAAGTTGGAATCATCACAGATGCCAATGGCCTTCATAACACAGCAAGTCATTCTTTATTTTAGTTTTGGGGTGGGGTGGTGTGGGTCGGGGCAACCCTACTGATCCTTGACCAGGGTGCCCACTTCCTTGGAGACATTGCACCATCAGTCATCAGAGGCATATAATGCCCACTCCAATCTCCCACCTGCCATGTGGCCAAAGGTCCCAAATCATCCCCATGACCTAGTGCAGTCTTTTCCAAAGTGAGATTGTGCCGCTAGGGTTAAGTTTGCTTATTCAAATTTTGATGCAAAGCAATGCTTGTACAGTTCTAAACACAAAGGTTCAGCTTTGTATTGATATTGGTATTGTGATTGCTATAAATATGATGCACTTAATATTGTATGTATGGAAACCATTAAACGTGGGTCTCCTCTGTGGTGCTGTTTTAGCACACAGTTTAAAGCATGGTGGAACTTATAGGCACAGTATTTGGGATATTCCACCAGTCAGTAATTTTTACTACTAAGACACACACAGGAAATAACGTAGTGTCTAGCAGAGACTCTGGATTTCTGTGGCTAATGATGCACACATGGCTCGGACTGAATACCTCAAATCAATTATTTTATGAAGTAATTTTAAACAGCAGCCCATGCTAAAGCGCAGATTTAGTTCAAGTGCAAACCCAAACTTACCACAGTCATTTCAAAGCACTATAACAAAGTGACAAATAATGATAATACTTAAAGTTGCCAACAAAAAATAGATTCAAAGATCCCATTATAAACCCCATGAATAGGTAATGGAGTGCACAATGTTCAAGGCCTACCACTTTAAGAGCTTAGTAACTCAAACAACTGAATAACTGTGTGCACTTAGTTCAACCTGAATACGCTGATGTGTACAAAATGGGTAACCAATTAACTGCTGAAACAACAGGCTGATTTGGGCTGGTGGTTCTAACAAGTAGCTCCTATTGCAGAGACACACAGATCACTAACAATATTCCACAAACCTGCTCAATCGTTAGGGCTATACATGAGTGAATGTGTGGAAATTCATTAGCATATATTTGCTATTAATCTGCATAATAGTGACCAGTTTAGTCATGGACCCTCTGCCTAAAAATTTAGTAGCACTTGAGACCTAAAACATTGAAGGAAAGTGGCAGGTAAGTCCAGGAATGAGGCCAAGTCCAGGGGTTCGCAGCAGGAGGGACGTTGATGGTTGGGGTCCACCAGGACTGTTGAATTTGAGAAGGGGTCATACCACACAGAGGCTTCGTAGCTCATTGGCTGAGCTGGGTCGTGGGATTGGTAGAACGGGGTTTTGGTTGATCAGGAGGTGGCAGGATTTCAGCTGAGGATTGTGAGCCTGATGGGAGGCTCCCAAAGGAAGGAGTGCAGGTAAAGTACTAAATTAAATGCACAGCTTTCTGCTGTTGGTGGGCAGTCATTTAAAATAGATTAATTTTGAAAAGACTGTTTATAAATTAATGCCATATGAGCAAACTATAAATTCTTCTTATAGATGTCCACATCATTTATTTTATGAAGTTAAGAAGGACAGATTTTCATTCTGTCACACTGCCTCCCCAATCTAAGATGTAAGAGGAAGCAAACCTGACTCAACAATTCTTCAAGAACTGCTTCCAGTGAAGACTGTACATACAATAGTAGGAGACAGCAGAAGGACTGTAAGCACAATCTAAAAAGATGCAATGTCAATCCTTAAAATAATAAATCAGCCCTCATGGGACAAATGCATTCAGGCTCAATCAAAAATGACATGAAATACACAGGCCTTTGTTGCCTTGCCTTGGGGGTGATACAAGTTCTCTGATATAGCAGTCAGGCCAGGAACAGAAGGGAGCAGAGTGTCTCATTTACTGGACTCATATACAGAGGCTTGGTCAATGATTTGGAAACAGGAGGGTGGTGACTTGGCAATTTAATTTCAGTTAATTAAATAAATTTGAAATGAAAACCTAGGTATCCGTAATAGTGACCATGAAACTACCAGATTATCTTAATAATTTGTGTAGTTCTCCAGTGCCCCTAAGGAAAGGAAACCTGGCATCCTTGTCTGTTCCTTATGTGCTGTTGGACCTGACGGTGTGATTAGCACTTAATTGCCCTCTCTTTGTGGCATTTAGGAATGGACGATAAATGTGGCTTTGCCAGAGACGTCCACGTCCAACAAATAAATGAAAATGAAGAAATGGACATCTGGAACTCTCCTGGAACTGAAATCAAAAGTTCAGGCTGTTCAGTTTATTGATAATGATAAAGGGAGGTGAGAAGTTCTTGCATTGAGCTGAGTGACATTTTTAAATTCTTGGAATGGCTGGCAAGGTCACTGCAGCACTTCTGTTCCGCTGCGTTGAAGTATCAGGTTCAAGATGGTCCTCAGAGCCATACCTCTCTGCTTCTCTGTGACCAGCCTACCCAGGCTGCAAGGTACAAAAGGGCAATGTCAAGAGAAGCAGAGCAAAGCTCCTATATTTTATTAGTCATCATATGCCTTTGAAAGGTCCTGCATCCGGAGTTAATTTACACTGTATGCAGAGGTCATTCCATTTTAAACTAGTATTGCACTGCCATCAAGTGTTCTACACAAAGTACCAGAGGCATAATAAAGTTATCACATTTTAACTGAAGAACCACGTAATTTGAATTGTAATGATGACGTTTTATTTTGCTGCATGCGGTTGGTGAATAACTTGCACTTTATATGAACTATTTCTGCATGCATGCATTACAAATCCTGTCAGGTGCAATTCGTTGTCATTTTCTAGCCTGGTTTTTACACATACAAAATATGTATATCACACAAAATTATACACATTTTCATTACATCGGATACAATTTACGCCAGGAATGCCTAGTTACTGATGGGCACAGGTCAATAAACACCTTGTTGGTATTTCAGTCCATGGACATTATTCCCTCTCCCTGAAACGTTTTACATTTTATATCTTTGTGCATAACATTTTAATAACAATTTTCTGATAACAATTTAGATATATATGTGCTGCCACACACAAAAAGCTGGAGGAACTCAGTAAGTCAGGCAGAGATCCTCAGTCCAGCTGAAGGGTCTCAACCCAAATTGTCAACTGTCCATTTCTCTCCTTAAATGCTGCCTGACCTGCTAAGGTCCTCCAAATTTTAGTGTCTTGCTCCAGTTCCAGCCTTTGCAGTCCCTTGTGTCTCTATATGTGCTGCCATAAAAATGAGCACTTCCTCAATATACTAAAATCACAAACCATTTAAAAAAATCAAGGGATGATTGATGACCTGAGTGTTGTGAATGTGCACGTTTTGTATTTATATTTAATAAATTAAAATTTACTTATCTATTTACCAACGTGTCTTGTTCTTCAATGGATGTTTATTCTGGTATTTGGACCACTCTGGGTTGTATAAGCATTGTGAATGATGCTGCAAGAGTGGGGCTTTACACTGGGATGCGGTTGCTATGCTTGGACTGTTTGTTGAGTGGTAACTTTGTCCCATGTTGCAGGAAATGCAAACAAATTCTGCCCCAGAGTCATTCAGCCGAGGACCAAACGAAGTTTGCATTTCAGAACGATGCAATCCAATTAGGGATGGGTGGTCATCCTGGCCCCACCTCTTCAGATGGTGCTAAATTATTTTCCCAGTTAACTGTTGGCAACAATGACGGGACTTGCCAGTTCAGCAACCACTACTGCTAGCTGTTTCCAACTCTTGACTATATTGAAGGTAAAATTGTGAAACTAAGGCTAATTTCTCCCCTCCATCATAAATCCATGCAACCAACATCCCACTGATCAGTCAGATATAGCAGTGTCTGACACCATTCCTATTTTATTGCACTGATCTTAGATAGTTGTTTCTATAACATTTATGATCAATGCTGATTTTACTGAGTGCGCTGCCCCTGTGCAATATTCTAGATGTAACCATACATACCTCAAGGGTTTTTTATGGATTGATGCAAGTCTGCTTTAGACAAGCAGGGTTAATGTCAAGAATTAAGAATAAATCTTCACTTACATTTATTTTCAAAATACTTGTCATAGCATCATAGAGTCATACAGCACAGAAACGGGCCCTTCTGCCCATCACATCCATGCTGACCCTTTTGCCCCTATACATTGATCCTATTTGCCTGCACTAGGTCTGCCTTGCCTATTTAAGTGCTCATCTAAATGCCTTTTAAATGTAGTAATTGTATCTGACTCCACCACCTCCTCTGGCAGCAAGTTCCAGATATCAACCACTCTCTGTGTAAAAAAAACTTTCCCCTCAAATCCCCTTCAAAGCTCCTTCCTCTCTCACCTTAAACCTATACCTTTTTGTTCCTGATACCCCTACCATGGAAAAAAGATCTGGACTATCTACTTTCTCCATGCCTCTGCACTGTGCACCAGTGTCTCAAATTTGTAAATGGCTACCAAGTGAAGGTGGGCGAATGACTCCTCAGTCTCAGCTGATGTCCCCCTCAGGGTCAGCTGATGTCCCCCTCAGCTGATGTCCCCCTCAGGGTCCTTGAAGAGCATGAGATTAAGAAAATGTAGGGATTCATCCACTGATGTGAATCGGAATCCTACAACATACTTTTCCATATTAATATTCTGCTCCACTGCATTGAGATCCCAAGCTGAACTCTCCACTGAGCTGAACAGAGATTTTTCAGTGTTGTTAATATCTTCATAGTTGGCAGATCTGAGATTGCAGATCCGAGTTAATTATACCTCAGGATTTAATATATCAGCATGAACCCAAATTTTGGATAAGTGATTTCTTCTCAAGGTTAATCTGATGAGGCAGACTATCAAAGGCTGTATATAATCTACATAAAATAAACAATCTACAGACAGGTATAGAAGGAAATTATGTCCAGCCTTGCTCATTCTACACAATAGTACATTTTACTTTTCCAAAATGTAATATGATTTTGAGCCTTGTACTTAATAATTTAGTCCCTGTGAGCGAATGGCTGCTTGTGTATTATCTCAGTTATTTATATTATATTCAGTCGAGGAATGTGATGGATCTCTGCTGTGCCTCGATAGAAAGTGGATTGAAATATAATTGTGAATGCAATCGAAGAACAGCCAAATCTATTGTAAAACAATGATTTGCATTTCGCCTTTGTTTCTCATCTCCTGGAATTTGTATAATGTCGGTTTGATGACATCATGGAGCCCTGGTAAAATGAAGTCAAATTGCATCACTGCAGGAGTTGCTCTTGATAAGGGGAAAGCACAGTTCAACTGTGACCTCGAGTACTGCCTGTGTAGAGTTTGCATGCCCCCATTGTGAATGCATGTGTTCCCTCTGGGCAGTCTGGTAGTCTGGTTTCCTCCCACATCCTGGAGACGTGTTGGTAGGCTGGAGACACAGGAGACTGCAGATACTATAATTTGGAGCAAAAAAACCAAGCTGCTGCTGGAGGAATTCAGCGGGTTGAGCAGCATCTGCGGAGGCAAAGGGATCATTGACGTTTCGGGTCAAGACCCTGCATCAGGACTGCGAGTGTAAAGAAGGGATAGCCAGTACAAAGAGGTGAGGGGGAAGGGTGAGGCAAGAGCTGGCAAGTGACAGGTGGATCCAGGTGAGAAAGGGTAGATGAGTAGATGGATTCAGGTGTGGGAGGGAGAGGTGGAGATAGTGACAGAGGCTGGGAGGTGATAAATTGGGACAACAAAGCGTTGCAGATTATGGAATCTGATAAGAAAGGGAGGTGATGAGTGGGACCAGATAAGAGGGGGATGGTGGGCATATGGGGACAGGGGAGGTGGGGGTGAATGGGATAGGGGACTCGGTGGATTGAGTGTGTGAGTGATAAGTAGAAGGAAAGGGATGGAAATTGGGTAACAGGTTGGGGTGTTGGGAAAAAAGGGTGTATGTGAGAGGATCAGGTGGATCAGAAGGAGAGAGAAAGGAACGGAGGGGGTGTGGATTACCTGAACTTGGAACATGCAATGTTCGTGTCTTTGAGTTGTAGAGTACGCAGGTGAAATACGAGGTGTGGTTCCTCTAGTTTGCATTTGGCCTCAACCTGGCAGTGGAGGAGGCCGAGGACACAGGTGGGTGCGAGGATGGGCAGGAGAGTTGAAATGGCCTGCAACCGGAAACTCAAGATGGCCTGCTGGTAGGTTCATTGGCTGCAGTAAGTTACCTCTAGTGTAGGTGGCTGGTAGGAGAATCAGGGGAGGCTAATGGGCAGGTGAGAGAGAATAGGCTGCAGGTGGATAACTGTGGGAGGAGGATTGATGGGATTCCTGAAGTTGTTCTGGCAACTGGCGTAGATTAAAAGGGCCAAATGACCTCCTATGTTGGAAGGAAAAATGAAACATGGGCAGCAAGTTAAAAACACTCCAGCAATCAGAGTCATACATGGAGTAAAGGAAGGTAGTTGAGGTTGTATCCCAGACTTTGGATGCAATTGCAGGAGTTCCTCATGGCAGTGAACTAGGCTCAGCCATCATCAGCTGCTTAATCTTCCTTCCATCATAATGGCAGAGATAGGGGTCTTCATTGATGACCATGCAACGTTCAATTCTCTTCCACCTCCTCAGGAAACAATGCAGCCCACGTCTGCATGTAGCAAGACCTAGGCAACATTCAGGCATGAGCTAATAAGTGGCTTGTTATATTGACACCAAGGAAATAACATGGAATGGCCAACCCCAACAAGAGAGAGTGTAACCACCTACCCGTAACGCTCAATGGCATCACTGTGGTTGATGCTCGCACGATCAATGTTCTGGTTGTCACCATTGACTAAAAACTCAACTGATCCAGCCAAATAAATACTGTGGCTACAAGAGCAGGAGACCTCCTGAGTCACCACCTGACACCCCAAAGTTTTTTTTGTAGGGAGCAAGTCAGGAGTGGGATAGCATTCTCTCCACTTGCCTGGATGTGTAGCTCCAAAAACTCTCAAGATGCTCAATTGCATGCAGGACACAGCAGTCTATTTATTTGGCACCTCATCTTTCCCTCCACCACCAAAGCACAGTGGCTACAGTGTGTATCATCTACAAAATACATTCCCAAACCCTTGATCTCTATGACCAAGAAGTACAAAGGCAGTGAGTGCATGGGAATTCTGAAGTTCAAGTCACACCTCATTCTGATTTGGAATTATATCGCCTTTCCTTCATGGTCACTGGGTCTAAATCCTGGAATTCCCTCTCCAACAGCACTGTGGGAGCACCTATGCAAGAAGGACTGTAGTCACTCAAGAAGGCGGCTCACCACCACCTTCTGAAGAATATTTAAGATGGACAATAAATGCCGACGAGAATAAAATAAATCCTTTCTAAAATTGTTCATTTAGAAACTCAGAATCATTCAAGTGCGAGAAGTAGAGATGTTTCTGTGAGACCTCTCTTGCTCTTCTGTTACAACAATTGCAAATGCAGGTTTAAAAATGTCTGGTAGAAAACAAGAATTATTTTTATACAAAAATATGAACTTGAATATGTTTGGGGCCTAGATAAAAGGATTCCTGGACAACAGCAAGTCATCTTCTCGTTAACTGGTGAAATCCAACTACTATCATTCTCTCAATTCATCATTACCAGGAATTAGTTGTGCACTTTATATTTGAACACCAGGGAGTTCAACTCAGTCACTATAGAGAAAGGACTACAGAAGTTAGATTATCAGCTTGATGGTAAGCATGTTTACAGTAGAAAAATTATAGTGAACATGTGCAGACTGCCATTGTTCTGAACACACACACACACACACACACACACACACACACACACACACACACACACACACACACACACACACACACACACAACTTTCCCAAATGTTAAAGCGGTTTGCAATTCAATTTAGAACCTTTTCTCAGATCAGAAGCTGTAAGGGCAGAAGCTTGAAATCACACATTAGAACATAGAACAGTACAGCAAATTCTGCCCCATCTAAACCTTTGGCACTAAGGAGGTGCCAATCAATATTTGGGAAGTTGAAGTCTCCCATGATAACAACCCTGTCATTTTTGCACCTTTCCAAAACATGCCTCCTGATCTGCTCCTCAATATCCTTGCTGCTACCAGGAGGCCTATATGTTAGCTTCATACACAGACTCAGAAAGATGCATTATGTTATACAAACATTCAACATGATTCATAATATTTTGGACCAGACGATGTATGAATGGAGGAAAAATGATATCACACTAAACACAGAAATGCTGGGAAATATACAACAGAGCAGGCAGTGATTGTAGAAATCAAAACAGGATTAACTTTTCAAGTTGATGACCTTTTGCTAGACCTGGAGGAATCTAGTGAGACAAGCTGGAAGTTTGTCCTCTGTTGTATGTATTAAATGTAAAATGGTGGCGTATGCTTGCTGCATGCTGAAATTTTTTTCCATTGTTGCCAACACATTGTTCCATTGTATTAACAGTGTTCCATTATCCACATCTCCACGCCAGGATGGAACTGTGGCACGAAGAGCAGAACAGTGCATAGCTCCAGTGACCTAGGTTTGATCATGACCTCTGATGCAGTCTGTGTGAAGTTTGTATATTCTCCTTGTTACCACATTGGTATCCCTGGGTGCTGTATCCTCAGGATGTAATGGTTGGTAGGTTACTTGGTGTCTGTAAATTGTCCTAGTGTTGATGGGAGGCAGCAGAATTCGTAGCAGTGGATGGGCATAGACTCATAGAACATAGGACAATACAGCACAGGAACAGGCCCTTCAGCCCACCATCTCTGCGCTAACCATGATGCCTTGCTAACTAATCCCATCTGTCTGTACATGGTCTGTATCCCTCTATTCCCTGCCTGTTCATATTTCTGTCTCAATGCCTCTTAAATGTTGCTATTGTCAATATGTCAAATTATATCACAAAGGCACAGAGTGACGTCAATGGGTCAAATGGCCTTCTTCTATACATGAGAAAATATGAAAAATAATCCAACACACAAATATGACTATGTCATGTATTTAGTACTTACAAGAATAGAATAGTTTCTACCCCGTAAGTTATAAGCAAGTGAACCATGGAAAAACATTGAAGGGGTGGGATCCTGATAAATGAGAAAGGGGTAATCTGTAATAATGCAGAGGACTAAAGAGATTGTGGCATAAAAAAAATGTGTTAAAGACTGTGTTAAAAAATGTGTTAGGGTCTCTTTGCATAACTCAGGGAAGGTGACGGGGCACTTCCTGAAATGAATCAACCTTGAGAGGATCTCCATGTCAGTCCTACATGGGAGCAGGTCGTTCCCTCTGTAACGTGCCTTTTGGAGTGTTGTGTGGAAACCTACACTAAGTTGTCCAAGGACTGACCACTGTCATTTGTAATTCCACTCTACCTTCACTGGAGTGGGCCCCATAATAGGCCAATACCTTACTCATATTTTATCCATTTGTTCCCCGACCTTCATTCTACGTCAGCCTCCCCCCACTGACGAAGCCTCCAACCCATCGAAGCTGAAACCCTGCTGCCCAACACTTGATCCTCTGAGTCTCTAAAATTTCTCCAATCATCCTTCTCATGCCCACTGAGACCATCCTCCTAGGCCACAACCATTCTCCTCCAAATATCTCACTGCTCAGGTACTGGATTTAACAATCCTGGGTCATTCTCTCTTCTCTCCTCTTCCATCAGGTATAAGATACAGGAGCCTGAGGGCACGTACTATCAGGCTTAAGGACAGCTTCTATCCCACTGTGATAAGACTATTGAACGGTTCCCTTATATGATGAGATGGACTATGACCTCACGATCTACCTTGTTGTGACCTTGCACCTTATTGCACTGCACTTTCTCTGTAGCTGTGACACTTTACTCTGTAATGTTATTGTTTTTACCTGTTCTACAAAGCTGTATGATGAATTGACCTGTACGACCGGTATGCAAGAAAATTTTTTCACTGTACCTCAGTACAAGTGACAATAATAAACCAATAACAATAATAAACCAATACCTATACCAATCCCCACCCCCAACCATTTACCTGATCACAGCTCCTGCCCCAAGGCCACAATACTTCCTGAACATTACACCCTGCTAAGCACAAGCCCCAGTCCTTCCAGACTCCTGTCCCCACTGCCACCCACCTCCTCTGCAACCCAACTAAACGCCCCGGTCATTTTCCTCCAGCTGCTGGAACCTCCTGACCTTCCTGCTCCCATTTCACTACCTCATCCCCATCCTTGTCCTAATAAGATGTGCCACTGAGTTGTATGCAAAGTCTTGGGTCTTGGGCGCAAATGAAATTTGAAGTAGTTGCTACCGCACCAATCTAGGGCATCGATGTGGGAGCACAAGAATTTCAAGGCCATCGCTTTTGTGGAAGTTACTGCCGACTGCAGTACTTACCACTAGAGGGCGAATGAGACCTAGACTCCAGTCCCCAGTGATCACGTGACTACTTCTTCAAGCAACTGAATTGGTTTAATGTTGGCCAACAGCAAGCTGTCATGTCTGAACAGCTGAAGTAAGGCCAGGATAATGGAACAATTCAACGGCAAGGTCTTGTACAACATGATCCACTTACCTTTAATAAAATGATCATTTTCATTTACTATTTTGCATGTTTTTATAATACAAATGGTACATTTTTTTCACTGGATGCCTTTAAATGTGTTCACTTCTGATGAAAGCAAATTTTAAGTAAATGATGTACTTTCAGAATGTGAGGTGCAGGCAATTTCTGCATTTCCTGTCCCTCTGCCATTCTCCTTAATTACAAGCAAAGAAAGAATAGTCATCCTTTATTAACACTTCGTTTGCAGGTAGGTAAGTCACACCCAAGAGAAATAAAGGACTGCAGATGCTGGAATCTAGATGAAAAACATGACGATGCTGGAGGAACTCAGCAGGCCAGGCAGCATCCGTGGAGAAAAGCAGACGGTCAACGTTTCGGGTCAGGACCCTTCTTCAGGACTGAAGATAGGAAAAGGGGAAGCCCAGTATATAGGAAGGAAAAGCAGAGCAGTGATAGGTGGACGAAAGAGGGGAGGTGGGGTGGGCACAGGGAGGTGATAGGTAGATGCAGGTAAGAGATAGTGATAGGCAGGATGCATTTTACCCACCCCCCTCCCCCCCGGTGGATCTGCTCTCCTGTCCTCCCCCGCACCCGCCTATCACTATCTCTTACCTGCGTCTACCTATCACCACTTTGTGCCCACCCTGCCCCCCCTCTTGTGTCCACCTATCACTGCTCTGCTTTTCCCTCCGATATATTGGGCTCCCCCCCCCCCCCCACCTTTCCTGTCTTCAGACCTGAGGAAGGGTCCTGACCGAAACGTTGACTGCCTGCTTTTCTCCACGGATGCTTCCTGACCTGCTTAGTTCCTCCAGCATCATAAGTTACACTCAAAATGGGTAAAGTCCAGAGACATTCATCTCACTTCATACTAGTGCTTGAGCCGAGTACTGATTTCTTAAAATTTCATTGTACAACCAACAGGTGCATTGCCTTGTTTTGGAACTGAGCTGGCAGCTCTATGATTAAAAGAGCACAAGAACACAAGAAAATAGGAGCAGGATAGGCCATCAGATCCTTTGAGCCTGCCCCACTATTTAATATGATCACAGATGATCTATTGGGACACAAGAGACTGCAGATGCTGGGATCTGGAGCAAAAAAGTAGACTATTGGAGGAACTCAGCTGGTCAGGCAGCATCTGCGGAGGCAAAGAGACATTTCGGGTCAAGACCCTGCATCAGGACTGAGAGCATACAGGCAGGATACAGAACCAGTATATAGAAGTCAGAGGGAGGGGTGAGACTGAGGCTGGTAAGCAATGGGTGGAACCAGACTGGGAGGTGGGAAGGAGGAATTGATGGCCAGGTGGGACCAGATGGGATTGGGCGATGAGTCTGGGTAATGGGTGGGGGGGGGCAGGGGGAATGGAAAAGGTGAATAGAGAACCCAGGTGGACTGGCAGGAGTGGGAAAGGAACTCAGGAGGAGTGGGTCACCTGAAATTGGAAAACTCAGAGTCCATGCCATTGGGCTGTAGGCTACTCAAGTGGAACATGAGGTGCTGATCTTCTAGTTTCAGTTTGGCCTCACTCTGGCAGTGGAGAAGGCTGAGGATAGACAGGTCAGTGTGGGAATGGGAAGGAGAGTTATGCAACTGGAAGCTAAAGCTGGCCATTCTGTACAGAGCGCAGATGCTCTGCCAAACGGTTGCATTGTCTATACTTGGTCTCCTCTATTTATAGAGGAGACCACATTATGAGCATCGAAAGATGCAAGGGTCCTTGTCACGGTTCATCCCCAGCAGCTGCGTAACAGAGGATTCTCTGATCTACGGGACACACACAGGGACGGACATCAACTGCTGCTGGAAGGTCATCAACTTGGTGAAAGACGCCCTTTGGTCTGCCCGAAACTTGTTGGTCTTACAGCACTGCGAGATGTCCGTAGGGGAATGCTGCCGGCTGGCACATTCCAGGCTGCAGGAGTACGTGCTGAGGGACACACTGAAGCTGGGTGCAGCCAACGCAAAGGCTCGGTGGGGAAGGACGACAGTTTAGGGTTCTTCTGCCACAGGAGAGGGAGGGGCGGGGTCAGGCGGGAAAGCCCCTAAATATTGTAAATATGGGACTGGGTAGCCCCCAAGAAACCGCATGTGTGGCGTTGGTGCTGTTTTTTATATAAAGAGGTAACACTAATGAATGATCTGTACAAGAATGTAAAGACTTGCATTGTTTTATAATTGTATATAGCTTGTCTTTTATTATGAATAAAGTTTATTTTGAAATAAAAAAATAAATTCACCATCCCCAGCAGCTGCATAACAGAGGATTCTCTGATCTACGGGCTGTTCCCGGGGACGCACACAGAGACGGACATCAACTGCTGCTGGAAGGTCATCAACTTGGTGAAAGACGCCCTTCGGGCTGCCCAAAACTTGTTGGTCTTCCAGCACTGCGAGATGTCCGTAGGGGAATGCTGCCGACTGGCACTTTCCAGGCTGCAGAACTATGTGCTGAGGGACGAACTGAAGCTGGGTGCAGCCAATGCAAGGGCTCGGTGGGGAAGGACGACAGTTTAGGGTTCTTCTGCCACAGGAGAGGGAGGGGCGGGGTCAGGCGAGAAAGCCCCTTAAATATTGTAAATATAGGATTGGGGTAGCACCCCAGGGAGCCACAGGAGTGGCATCAGTGCTGTCGTTTGTGTAAAAAGTAACACTAATAATTGATCTGTACATGAGTGTAAAGGTTTGCACTGTTTTATTATTGTTTTATTATTGTATATAGTTTGTCTTTTATTATGAATAAAGTTTATTTTGGATAAAAAAAACTCCAAGGCATTTTACTGCTGAAAGAAAAGGTGAGTCTTGCAGTGTGGGAAATACAGCAGGAGGGTTATCATACAACTATATACAACATTGGTTAAGTCACAGTTGGAGGACAGTGTGGAGTCCTGGTCGCCATGCTATAGGAGGGGTATGATAGTACTGGCAAGAGTGCAGAGGGGATTCACTGGGGTGTTGCCTGGGATGGAGCATTGCAGATATGAGAAGAGACTGAGTAGGTTGGAGTGTTGTCCTTGGAGATGAAGAGGCTGAGGAGGGACCTGATAGGGCATAGAGAAGATAGAAAGTGAACAGCTGTTCCCCAATTCAGAGGTGTTTAAAACTGGAGGACCTAGGTTTAAGATAAAGGACAGAAAGTTTAGAGGGGATCTGAAGAAGACTTTTCTCATCCAGAGGTTGGTTGGAATCTGGAACATGCTGCCTGAGGGAGTGATGAAGGCCGGTACTCTTGCAATGTTTAAAAAGTATCTTGACTACCACTTGAATGACCAAGGCATAGAAGGGTATGGGCCAAGTGCTGATAAATGTGATATGTGTTGATGGGTGCTTGATCGTCAGTATGGACATGGTGGGCTGAAGGGCCTGTTGCTGCGCTGTACGACACTAATGCTCCAAGTTGTGCACAGCAAGCTCCCACAAACAAAAACATTCTTATCATTTCAACTCTGGTGATTTTGATTGACTGATAAACGTTGGGCAAGGCAACAGGAAGAGCTCATTCAAATGGTTCTGTAGATTTTTGTTTCTGCATCAGTCTAAGAAGGCACTGCAGAGGTTGGGTTTAACAACTCATCCAGAAGTCTGCGCCTCTGACAGTGCAGCACTCTCTAACACTAAGCTGCATTTTCTGCCTGGATCATGTTCAAATCCCGAGAGTGGACTTCAATCCCTAATTTTCAAATTTAGAGGTGAGGATGGTGCTGGGTTGGTATCTTAAACACAGCACGCCGCAACAAGAGAAAATCTTTTCTCAATCTGTCTCTTTATTTTAAGCAGGGGGGAATTATATTTCATTCACTCCGTGATTGAATTTCCTTACATCCTTAATTTAGATCTTTAATTAATGTGTCAACCACTTTGCCTTTCCTAACCACTTTGCCTTTCATCTGAATGGACTCTGTAGAAGTTGCTGTTGTGCAATCAGTCAAGGGCAAAGTTAAATGCAGTGCAACAAATAGATGTTCCATTCATTTACAGACTGCAAGGATGGGTGTGTGCAGTGCATCAAACGTAACAACTGATCAGCTTTTAGGGGTGACCTCTTCTTGTGTTTTACCAGTCATGTAGAAGATTTCCCCTAATTGGAATATTCTGCAGCAGACAAAACACCCACTTGATCCCATCATTCTGCTTAAGAAAATATAAGAATTATAGATGAATAATCAATGGCTGAGTTCATGGCCCTAGTGCTATTATTGCTGTGGGAACTCCCTGCATTCTGCAGGTTTCATGGTCGCAATGCAAACACGGAAGAAGCATTGCCAAGTTGCCAACAGTATATGAATGCCAGGATAAGACAATTTGTTAACAAAGGTTTACCTCTGAACTAGCTGTAAAAGATGGTAATTATTCCAATAATGTTAGGAATGCAATGTAATCAAGTAATATAATATACAGCATTATTCTTCGTTTGGTTGGCAAGTTAGAAATAATTTGGTGGGTTGAACACCACAACTCTTGCATCTTTGTAACTCGAGTTGCATACTGAAATTGATGCACTGAAAGTGGCCTCTCTGCAGACTGTAAATATCCTACATGAAGTATATTTAACTAATTTCAATCATGTTTCTGCTGGCTGCATGTCCAATGCACAAAGCTGACAACAATTATGTCATAAATAACTGGTAATCACAGTGTAAAGCAGAATAGGACAATTGCACCTAATCAGTGGAAATCTGCCTCAGTACTGTTGGGGTTGGACCTTTGCTGAAAAATAATGGTCTGCTAACAATGTCAGCCGATATCAGGCATATCATTCAATAAGTTCAGGGCTGAACAGAAGTGCTGCGAGCTGCAAGTCTCCAGAACCTACTTCTCGATTTATGTCGCTCATCCAGTTGCTTCTCTTAAACAATACTTCTGCCTGAGCCTTGCTGTTGTTTTTAAGGACTGACTTGGATTGGCACATTAACTGCCCATTAAACATGACAGAAAATTATGCCTGGTAATTAAGATCAATGTAATGATTGTTATTGCATAGCCAATCAACCTCTTTGGCCTGCTAAGAGAATAACTGTGTTTAATTTTAACCACATTGCATATTGCTGGAGATGTTTAAATTTGAAGTACCTTCTTTACTATTTCTTCTGTCTCTTTTGTGCTCTCCTAATTTTTGTGTTAACTTTCCCTTTACTTTTACGTACAATATACAATACCAAACGAACTATTTTCCACATCCTAACACCAGAATCAAAGTCACTCCAGAACTAAGCTCACTCCAGCCTCAGTCACCAAGACCGTAAGACATAGGAGCAGAAGTAGGCTATTCAGTCCATCGAGTCTGCTATGCCATTCGATCAAAGCTGATTAATTTTTCCCTCTCAATCCCATTCTCCAGCCTTCTCCCAGTAATCTTTGACGCCCTTTGTAATCAAGAACCCTATCAACCTCCACTATAAATATACCCAATGACTTGTCCTCCACAGCTATCTGTGGCAATGAATTCCACAAATTCACCACTCTCTCATCTATAAAGGGACATCCTTCTATTCTGAGGCTGTGCCCGCTGGTCCTAGACTCTCCCTCTACTGGAAACATCCTCTCCACTTCCACTCTGTCCAGGCCTTTCAATATTCAGTAGGTTTCAACGAAATCCCCCCTCATACTTCTAAACTCCAGCGAGTACAGACCCAGAGCCAACAAACCCTCCTCATATATTAACCCTTTTATTCCCAGGATCATTCCTGTAAACCTCCTCTGGAACCTCTCTAATGCCAGCGCATCCTTCCTTAGAAATGGGGCCCAAAACTGCTCACCAAGTATGCAGATAACAGTTGCACATACACACGTTCAGAAGCTGAACTCCAAGGTATCATCAACTGATGCATGCCAGAAAATGGACTTTACGCTCAACTTATGAAAAACAAAGGTCCTCCACTAACCTGCCCCAGACACACCAGCAGTAAAGGTCCCACAATGAGCTCCTGAAAACATGAACCATACCTTGGGAACCACATCTCAACCAAGGTAGATGTTGAAAATGAAATTCACCAGCATCTTCAGGGCACCACCATAGCCCACAAAAGGAGTTTTTAAAGATCAAGAGCTCAAACCTGGCACATAGTACCTGCAGCAGATATCTCAAAGCACTGGAGAGAGATATCACCACTGACATCTCCACAAAATCTTCCACATCTATTGACATCTATGCCCTCTCCCAAACTAATATCCCCAGCATTGATATCCTAACTACACTCAGTCAGCCCAAAGGACAGGCCACTTTGTTCACATGCTTACATACTGCCAAAACATTCACTCTGATCCAAGCTCCCCCAACAATATAATTGCCCATTACAGGCACAATACAGAAGGCCAATACAGAAACTAAGCAACTTTATCTACCTGACATATTTCTTCTAAGTGTCAGCTAATTTGAATCGTTTGCAGAAGTCAATTTAAAAATTCTGCAGCTTTGCTTTGACAGTGTCGCTGACCTTTGCTCTTTGACTGTTGGGAACTTCTACTGGCAGAAACCGGGTGGGTGAAAGCAAAGGTATTGCCTAAAGATCTTAACAAACTGTGCTAAGAAAGTCAGAATCTATAACAACCAGTGCTCTGTGGCCCAGAAGTAACATGTAGGTTACTGCTTGCAAACAAGAATAGCAAAGAAGAACAATCTCCAAAACACTTCAGTGGCTGCTCAGGCATGACGTTAGGTATGGCACTGGCATTTCCCAGCACTATTAGCAAAGACCCTATCATAGTTTATCAGTCTGGTTCCTTGGCTGTTCTTTCTCTGTAAACCATTTTGGATGAATTCTCAGGATATGGGGGTCACAGAAGAGGCCCAGGTGTTATTATTGACTTTGAGGTGGCTGTTTTGGAGGGGAATGGGTTGTTCTGGTAATGGTAGGATGGGGATTGGCTGTCCATGTGGTGAAAGTACCCTCACAATCCTGCTTCATCAGAAATTCCAGGATGTTGACCTGGTGACAATGAACAGGAATTACATGTGTAAGTTAGGATGCTTTGCAACATGATGGAAATTCGTAGATGAGTCACTTCTCATGCACTTCTCCCCCTTCTAGCTGATAGAGATTATAATTTGGAAGCTGTTGCTAAGGAAGTGGCTAGTGACTTCAGTAAATCCTGGAGAAAACACATACTGAAGCCATAGTCCATCAATTGTACCAGGAGCAGATGTTTAAGCAGGTGAATAGAATGCTGACAGAGCAGAGAGGAAGAAGGGGAGAAAAGGGGAGGTTCTCTCACAATATAAGATTATTTTTAAACAATAAGCCATTAAAGAAGAGAGTCGCAGTCTGGGGAATCATTAGCTAGGACTGGCTGCAATCACTGTACCTCCGGCACCCAGCATACACCACACAAGTTAAGAACACTTTCAATGCCAACAGGATCTGTCTCCATGTAAATGCCAAAAGATATGTGCCAGCAAATGGATCATTTCAT
This sequence comes from Pristis pectinata, assembly GCF_009764475.1. Taxonomy (NCBI): domain Eukaryota; kingdom Metazoa; phylum Chordata; class Chondrichthyes; order Rhinopristiformes; family Pristidae; genus Pristis; species Pristis pectinata. The sequence goes on from NC_067429.1 coordinate 15,543,589, forward strand.
GCCAGCAGTAACACAAATGCTGACATTCAGAAGAAATACAACCTTAATAATGGATCACTTGCTGTAAAAGTAACACGGAGACACAAGAAATTCTGCAGATCCTGGAATCTGGAGCAATACACAATAACATGTCAGAGTTTTGTAAAAGATATTTAAGTGGCATGCCCTGCTTTTGCTGAAGTCTACAATACAACTCATGTAGCAATGTGACAGCTCTGGTATAATTAACACTGTTCCTGATCAATTCCAAATTTGAAATCTAATGACACCCACATTCTATTTGAATGATATGTACGTTTCAACATTGAATTACTTTTTTAACTTAAAGTGTTGGGAGTCAATTAAAGAATCTATATTTTGCATCAGTATGATTGTTGTTGGGAATGGAAGAATTCTTGTGAATCTCAGGTATCTGATTGTGTATCCATTATTTCAGTCATCCTCAAGAGTGGTTGAAATAAGTGGAAAACTCTGAAGTGAAACTTTTCCATTGAATCGTACAGTTGAGACACGCTCTCACAGGCCATACTTACAGTAAGTATTAAAGGCCTCTGCTTGCTGGTCCTGTCAACACCAGGAACTGTAAATTTGTTTGCTGTTAGTATCTCACTAGTTGATCCAGTGATTAATCCTTAATCCTTGATAATTCAATTAGAAAATGTACCACCTGGTGTGAAACTGAGCTAGTAAGGCTCTAAATTTGATGCCTAGTTTATGTGATATTGGCTGATTTCAATTGACTGAACACCAGTAGCACTGTAACCTGTATTTGAAAAAAATCTATGCTACAGCCATTAAATTTGACTTGAGATTTCCTTTAATTCCAGAATAGACTGCAAATTGGTTCTGTAACTAAGCTAAACAAAAAACAATGACAAACCTAAGATGGAATTTTAAGGCTGTAGAAAGTGCAGGCTATTTAAAGTTTGATCAGGAGGGTCCTAGAAATTGTTTTGTGTCCGAATCAGTCTCTGATGCAGCAGTAATTGGTCCACCACCTTCATTAGAATAGAACGTGCAGACCAGCAGTACCAATTTCTGCCCTAAGGGTAATGTCAAAGGGAAGAGCTCGGGTGAACAATATTTGCCGTCAGCCCAGTACCTTCATCTGAAGCCTCATGGTATCACCTCTTAAACATGTAAGTTATTTAAAAGCTAACTTTTTTAGTTGCTGTTTCCAATGGCGCCTTTAAGAACAGCTAATTAGATCAAAGCACCCTTGTTCTGTGTATCCTTCACTACAACAGAGACTATAATTCCAAAATATTCAATGGCTGGTAAATTGCTTTGAGATGTCCTTGAGATTATGTAAGATGCTATAGAAATGAAAGTTTGTGTTTCTTGTTGAAGATGTTCTAGTGGATGTTTTTAGATGAAATATTGCATAATTTTCTCACAACAGCTAAATACTTGAGGTGCTGGAAGCCTGAAATAATAAAAAAGCAACAAGCTTCTCTTTCTAGTTTGTCTCTTGTGGTTTTTGGTGACTCAGTATCTCCCCTGGTTTTACTCCCTACAACCTCGTAACCAAGGCCAGTCAGAGCAAACCTGTGATCAATTAATTGCTGCTGCAGTGAAGTGGAGCAGGGTGAAGGTCGACACTTCTTCCCTCCCTCCCTTCACTGACATTGAACTTCTCCATTTTGTTTTCCATTCGGGAGCCCAGCTGAGAACCGATTAAACTTGTGCAGCTGTGATGAACACTTTCAACTGACAGGCAGCCCTGAATTTCAAGGTCTATTTCCGTTACAAGTTGGCTTTAAAGGAAGCCACAAGCACTGCTGTCCTGAATTTAAGTTGTATCGCTGGCCTCACAATGAACTGCCCATGACATTTTAGCCATGTCAAATAAACAGAGCATTGATAACAGTGCTTCCATGCACCATGTATCTTGAAACACTGTAATGGCACTGCCACCAACACACTCTTAATAGCCTTTGCAAGATGGATGAGAATCAGGACATCTGCTGAAAAATGGATCTAAAAGTAAACTCCTGCTGGTTTACACTGAATCTTTTTTTGCAACTGTATTGAAGGTCAAACAGCAACATCCAAAAAGTGACTTTAAAATGCAGGAATTGCTAAAATTATTGTTGTGTTTAAAATTGGTCTCCGAATGCTCAATCCTTGTATAAACCAGGACAGTTATGCGTACAGCTTTTACTTTATGTTGATACTGCTCCTGTTAGCAGTAAAAAAAAGCCTGGTTGATGTAATGTAGCATTCAATTGCTCAATTATTGCATCCTAAACCAAAAATAGAAATGATTTGTAGAGAGAGAGAGAAAAACATGGGGTATTTCACATTTTTCTACTGCTGCATAATTGTGACCATTGCAACAGTAAATCATTGCACACATTGAGACCTCAGTCTTCCCTTTTGTTTGTGCCTTAACATTTCATTTCTGCTCTCTACAATGAGCAAGCTGAGAAGGGGTGGCTTGTGTGAGGTGACGTCATGGTTGTAGATTGAGGCCTGTGGGCAATGATCCCAATCCATGAGGTCATTAAGCAAAAGATTCGACCAAAACATACGTCCTTCTCCAACTTGGATCAAGCTGCTTTACAGCACAAAATACACAAGTGCAGAAAGTAAGGATTATGTGGAGATATTTACATAACATTTGTATACTGTTTAGGACTGAAAAGCAAATTAACTCCATAAGCATTCCCTTTTAAGCTTAGGAGCAACAGAATGTGAGGCTCTTAGTCCAGTCATTCTCTGTGCTCAGTTCCCCATTTGAGGTGGACAAACAGAAGGCTAATAAGATGAAAGGAGACCACCACCCCCATTCGCTGCCTCCCACCCCCACCACCACCACTCACTGTGGGCTGTTGACTCATTTTCCTTGTGGGGTTTCGACCTGGAACTCTGACAAGTCCTTTCCCCCACCGATGCTGCTCGACCCGCTGAGTTCCTCCAGCAGATTGTTTGTGGCTAAGACTTTATGTGTATTCCCAACCCAGTAACAGAGACATGGAAACTGGAGAGAGACCTTAAGAATAAAAAGGAGGACCCAGAAGGCAAAAGTGGAGTGAGGAGGTAGGTGGGGGAAAGAGCAGCAATCATAGGGCTGCGGGATAGATCTGTTGAGCCAAATGGAGGTAAGAGATTGTGCATTAATTGGTGACTTCACTCGTACCACAATCATTGTGGAAACAAATTCCAATTCAGCACTAAGATAAATGAGAATTAGTTCACTACATCACTGTGCAGAAGGATTTATGTAGAGTAAAAGATCTGCCCAGTAGCATTTCACTGCCTGTTGAATAGGCCTTACAATACTTAGACAGCAATTCATGCTGCATATGAGATAAGATTTCTTCATTAGTCACATGTACATTGAAACATACAGTGAAATGCATCTTTTGTGTAGAATGTCCTAGGGGCAGCCCGCAAGTGTCACCATGCTTCTGGCACCAACATAGCATGCCCATAGCTCCTAACCTGTACGTCTTTGGAATGTGGGAGGAAACCGGAGCACCCGGAGGAAACCCATGCAGACACAGGGAGAACGTACAAGCTCCTTACAGACAGTGGCCGGAATTGAACCTGGGTTGCTGGTAATGTTACGCTAACCGCGACACTACTGTGCCTGCCCTTATGATAACCTAATCTAGAAATTCTGAAGCATCCAAATACAAATGGGTGTGTTAGAGGAGCAGTGTAACAGGATGCTAACAATCTTTTTGACCTTGGGCACAACCACCCACCACCCGTCCCACTACAAGTTTCAATTGCACTTAAGCCCAAAGGCTTCAAATGCAAATGTCTGACTATTGCAGGTTTTTATTTTCAAGTGATGATGTGCGAAGGGTTGGAATAATCGGAGAAGGCTCAGCAGGAGGGGGTGATGGCACAGAAGGGGACAGGACTGTGAGCTGAGGGGTGGGAGGAGTTTGACAGATGGAAGGTAAGGGTCCTACTTCAGCATCGCAGAGAGAAGATCAAGTTGTCTCACAAATGCGCGATGTTGGTGACTGCCAGATCAGCTTGTTTCCCATAATGTTCCGAAAGAAGTGTTGGTGATGTCACTCCAAGTGTAGCTGACATATGATGTGTATCTGGGATATAAGAGTGACTTACAGCCAGATATAATCAGTTCCTGGAATGACATGAAACAACCCGAAAAGGGTCACCGTCTTGCTTCATTCTGGGAGTAACATCAGCATTATCAGATTGAATTTCTACGCTTACATTTGCAGGGCATGACGTAGGACACTAGACCTCTTGCCATGGAAGCATCTTCCCATCTCAAGATAGACTATTCCTAGAATGTGCACATTACTCCTTGGAGGTATAGTCTTCCATTACCAATGCTCCGCCTAGGTACAAACAGCTTTCTTCCTAACACATTGGTTTCCTTCCTATACACTGGCACAGGTTGTCACATCCATTCAGTGTGTCTGGGAAATGAGTTTATGATCTGAGACATTGAGTATGTTTGACCTAAATGGAGGCTCGCAATTTCAGTGCATAGTTGGAACAAAGAAAAATGATTAATTTAGAGAACCAACCATTCTAATCCCTTTTCATACTTCTGGGATTGTAAGATAGAACTTGGAAGTTTGTAAAAATGCCAACTTATAGTTCGCTAGCCTAGTGTCATGAGGAATCAAGCACAGACAGTACCCCTACGAACTTCAGCCTAGTTCATCTATAACCCTGGATTAATGTAAATTCCAACAGCAACTCTAACGTGGCTCTATATATCAGTAAAACATCCCAAGGCACTTCAGAAATGCATGATGAAAAACAAAACAATGCCAAACCACTTTAAGAAATGTTACAAGTTATTAAAACTTGGCCAGATTTAATAGAGCACCTTAAAGGAGATGGAGAGCAGAGGAGATTAGGGAGGGAAGTTCCAGAGTGCAAGGCTTTTGAGATGGAAGGCACATCAACAAAGCCAACGAACCCATGACAACTAGTGTTCATCCATATCCTTCTGTCTGATTTCCTCACCACACCAGGCTGAAATGAATGTCAGCACAATTCCACTCAATTACCCTCCCACACCCTTGCATGTACCTCACTGAAGCCAATGCATGTACCTTGCATGTACCTCACTGAAGCCAATGCATGTACCTTGCATGTACCTCACTGAAGCCAATGCATGTACCTTGCATGTACCTCACTGAAGCCAATGCATGTACCTTGCATGTACCTCACTGAAGCCAATGCACTGGCAGCACTGGGAATGGGATTTCTGTTTTAAAAGTTATAGACATGAAGAATTCAGGGGACTGAAAAGTAAATAAGATAATTTCATTAAGACATTTGTCCAAATCTAACTTCACACATCTTATTTGCTGTGTTTTAAGTGCTCTGCAATCTATTTATGTACTTGCACAGTAATGGGGGCTAGATGTGCCTGATTGCCAAGACTCCTTAGCTATAATTGTACAATAGCAATCTTGAACTCCTCTAAGCAAAGAGTTAAATGCAACTCCCACCCACTGCTTGGATTAAACGACAGGCCTGTACTTGCTTAGTCTGTCAGAGATTTCATTTCACAGTTTCCATGACCAATCAGAGTAGCAGCTTGCTGTTATTGTTTAACCCTTACATAACCAGAACCCTCTATGGTCTCATCCATAAAGAAAATGACTCTGTAGAATGGAAATTACGTTTGTTGCACAGGATTATTTTTCAAGATTGGCTGGTCTTCTGTCTCCTCAGAACTAATGTGGTTAAAACCTTTTCAAATATCTGATGTTCAGAATGATATGAAGCATGATTTCTGTGTGTTTACAGTCTCAAAAAGCTTTATTCTCAGCACCCAGGTCTTTGAAGAAATTAGTACCCAGAAATTCTGTTGTAAAGTGCTTCTTTCATTGTTATCCAATTGAAAATGTATTTCTTTTTGTGGAATGAAAAACAATGATAACTATTCATTATCTCACCCCAGAAGTTCAGCCAACATGAGGCATCAGGCAGGCACCGCAGTGTAGCTGTTAGCGTAACACTATTACAGTGCCAACGACCTGGGTTCAATTCTGGCCGCTGCCTGTAAGGAGTTTGTACGTTCTCCCCGTGACTGCATGGGTTTCATCCGGGTGCTCCGGTTTCCTCCCACATTCCAAAGATGTATGGGTTAGGAAGTTGTGGGCATGCTATGTTGGCGCCGGAAGCATGGCAACACTTGCGGGCTACCCCCAGAACACTCCACACAAAAGATGCATTTCACTGTGTGTTTCAATGTGCATGTGACTAATAAAGAAATCTTAATCTTAATCTTAATCATTTCAGGCCTGACATGATTTCTGTGCTGGGCCACATGGGGTGACATTATTCCCTATCTAATGTTCATCTTGGAACATGGCAGGGGAACCTTGACCAAGAGATCAGGGAGCACTGGGTAGTGCCAGGATAATATAAACCTTCTAGCTCAGTGCCAGATTAGGATGCAGTTCCAATACGTCAACAATTTACCTATCCTATTCCTCAAATCCCAGGTCGCAGGCCATGATCCCTTTATTATGATGCTCTGCAATTAAACTCAAACATTGCCATGCTCACGAATCACTCCCTCGCCACCTTCCAAACACCGTCACTGTCCCGCGTCAACTACCTGACTGCACTCAGTTAATCAGCATCTGCAGCTGCCATCCCTGCTGAACCCAGCCTCCAGGAGAGCTGGGCAGCAGCTTGGTGATGCTGGAAGTGTGATGTGCCCGGTCAGTTGTGCCAAATGCAGCTGAGGTTGGGCTCAGGGTGGAGAGGCCAAAGGAGTCATCAGTATCCCACTGCTACAGACATCCACACACCCATTGAGGTGCTCTCAAACCTCCAGCCACTGGAGGTTCATTTTGGAAGCTTTACAATGAAGTGTATCTTCTTTAATCTTTGTTTCAGCACACTTGCATTCTAAATGTTATTCTGTTGCCTCAGCAACATACCCTTTTTGATAATCTGTGGTCTCCTGTTGGTATTGAGTGGTGATTGGGCTCCATTCGTGTATCCTAATGATGCAAGTGTACAACCACAACCGCTTGCATTGTCCATGACCTCTGAAATAGGGTCATCCACTGTGTACCCCAAACACCTTTTCAGCCTTCACCTTTAAATTGTGGTTAATTGTTGCAATCATGAGAAACATGGCTTCAAAGTTGCATTTTTCAAACTTTTACTGGTGTCCTAACGTTGCTGACATTTACTGGTTCAGGAACTGCTTGTTCTCCTGCGCCTCATCCAAGTATGAGTTTGTATAAACAATACATTGGTCTTGGGCACCATTGCCAGGAGTCCCAGTGATGCCTTCACTGGACACGGAAACATATGTAGACACTTCAGCAGGTCACTAAACGGCTGAGAAGAATGGCCAATTTTACCCATCACTAGCCCAGGAATGTTAATCTCGCATATCAATCCTGATTTCTGGCTAGCCAGAGTTCATTAACTCATCACAGAATGAGAATCGAACTTGGGAATCTTCTAATCTGGGTGATGTAGTCTTTGATCAGTTCGTGCTCTTGTACCTGTGGGACTTCGGGGCTCCTTGAGGGTTCAGATTCAGAGCAAGTGTGGTCAACAATTGATGTTACCTTTTATGTTCAAAGAATTCATTTTCGATAACAATATTTATGGTTAAACAGAACAGCTAGTAAAACAAACCTAATGCTTTTGTTTTGTGGGTTAATGCCAGTCACCTTCTCTGAGTATATCACATCATGGGATGCCTTTACAGTGTACTGTTATCTACCAGATCTTTTACTCTCTTTCCAAAGTCACCCAGAATATACCCATCCTTTTGATTAACTGTTTCATTCTTCATCACAATTAATGTTGATCTTTCAGATTTGACCGAAGCCTTTTGTGAATCAGAGAATATTTACTAGGCTGCACATTATCAATCAGAGTAGGTCTTATTTAAGGTGGAAATCCTTAAACAAGTGAACAGCGCAAGGTGCTGTTAATCAGGACTCCTCAACATACTCAGAGATCCAACAAGGCCGTGCCACTGTGGCTGAGGTACCACAATCTTCTCAGCAGCCAACCACCCAAAGGATCTTTGTTGTCACTCCACTCTGAGTCTTTCCTTTCAGAGCTCTATGATAATAATAATCTGTTGCTGACTGCTTTTCCGTGGCATTGCCTATTAATTATAGTGTGCATATAAGGGTGCTGTCGACTGACATTGCAGTGGAGTGCCAAACCTCTGGGGAAACTGCGTGGGACCCTGCACGTTACTGCATTTGAATAGATGCCACTTGGGACTGAGGCTGGGTTGTGTGGGTGGAGGGAGTTTGGCTGTCATAAGGCCATTGAAGGTGATGGTGGAGCTGGGGTAGATGGCAGGAGGGAGGTTGGGAAGAAAAATCAGGACCTTGGATTGGAGCAGGGAGATCTGGATCAATTTCTGCCTTGGGTAGTGGGTGGGGCAACCAGAGTGGAGTTTGGATTGATTTGTTCTTGAGGTCAGGGCCAAATATTAGAAAGGATATCAAAGGTTGTACTTATGATCAAGTATGTTGTGAGGGTTGGGCATGCGAAATGGGGCGGGTTGGAAATCAGGCACTCTGTCACAGATCTCAGGGGTCAGCTGCAGGGTCAATGTAGTCTTGTTAGGGCAGAGAGGGGTGGCTAAGATTTGTAAGTGGGTGTCAAATCCACATAATAGTCCAAAGACCTAATTGTCCCCAAGACTGCCCAATGGTGGCCACTCTTAAGACAACATGGTCTGTTTCCCCATGATGTATCAGAAGGAATGTTGCATAAGGAATGCCATCATCCAATGTGTGACTAAAGTAGAGGTCATTCAAAGACGTGCCCAGTCAAATTTCCATGTTATCACATTTTAATCAAAGTTAATTTTCACTGATAAGAACATATTTATGCAGTTGAATTTCTAGGCATACAAATAATATATTGTGATAATTTCACTAATTTAAGTGCCAGGTATTGTGGACTTCCTTGTGTTATTGATGCTGGTGATATGCACTCAATTCAGCAATGCAGTTTCCTCCACAGTTTTAACACTTGGTATAGTCCATTACATTAATGTATGTTAATGTACATAACATGAAAATATAACACAATAAGTTCCTTCAGCCCATCAAGCTAAATTCTTGGATATCTCAACCACCAATCACACAACTGACTCCTAAGGTCTCTGAGGGAAGAATGCAGGTATTAGGCAGTATGCATTTTATTCATCTAATTGTATTCGCTTAGATGTTTCAAAGTGTTTTTTGGTGTTTTAGTTTGCAAATATTTGCAATTTTAAATATTATTAAATATGTTTTAATTGATTCTTTGAGTAGTTGCATTTTTCTAAATGTAGTTAGTGTTAAGTAACGAGCCAAACCATATATTGTCTTATCCTAGGCCATAGTGTGATACCTTCTCCATGGATTGTCACCTTGTAGTGGTGGAGAAGCTTGTGTGGTCCTGAGATCCCGAGAGCGATGCCGTCTGGAGCTATGCTCCCGGTAGGGTCGCCCATGGCGGTAAGGTCGATGGTGAGGTCCCTGACAAAGAACAATCCAACCAAGACCTCAACGGCGGAACAGGCGGACGAAGTTATTACCAAATCAACGGCTCTGAAGGTGGATGAAGGCTGCAACAAATCCATCAGCTCCAATTGTCGTGGTTTCCACGCCATTGGAATCAGTTGGTTGATTTGTGAAGTATCGTGTGCTTTTTGCAGTGCAACATCAAGTACACGTTAAACAAATACACGCAAAGGCGTCTTCGCTCTGTGGGCTACTTCTCAAGTCTTTCGGTGATCGGGGGAGGGTGACAGGACCAGGCAATGTGATGGCTGGAAGCTCCTAGTCAAGAACCGGCACGAAAGCATAAGCCACTTGAGAGCCCATAAATAGATGAACGGAACGAAGACCATCATCCTCAACCTTGAGGGATAGCCACCACGACGACAAGTGTGATACATTCCTAGTTTAGTATCACTCGGTAGTTCATTGTTTCTAAATACTATCCGTAAGTGTTAATTAATAAATTGAAAATTAAATCAAAACCATGCACACTCTGGTTATTACATTTTCCCTCAATGTAACATTGACATTGCTGCAAAATAAATTATATTACAAAATAGATTACATTAGATATATTTAAGGTGGAGATAGATAAATATTTGAAAGATTGAGGAACTGAGATTATGAGGAACTGGTGCAGAAGAGGAGTTGAGGCCAGCATAGATCAGCCATGAGCATATTGAACCATGGGGCAGGCTTAAGGGGCCGAGTGGTCTATTCCTGCTCCTATTTTCTTGTGTCCTTGTGTCCAAAATAATTTGTTAACATTGCACTATTTCTTCTAGCTGTTTCATGGGACATGGACTTGTATCTCTCCCCGCCTCCACCAAGTGATGGCATTACAGTTGCAAGGTCTTGCTGTCAAACTGGGCCTCAGCGTTGAAGATTAGGTTGGGATAACAAAGGGGGTTGATGGGATAGATGCTGGGTTGGTGTTTCCCCTGGCTAGAGTGTCTAGACCAAGGGGTCACCATCTCAAAATAAAAGGCCAGAGCAGAGAAGACTTCTTTCCACTAGGTATTGAACCTTTCGAATACTCGGCCTAAGATGATAATGGAAGCTCAGACGTTAAGTATATTCTAGACAGAGACTGATAAGTATTTAGATATTAAGGAAGTTAAGGGATATAGGGTTAGTGCCGAAAAGTGGTGCTGAGGTAAAACATCAGCCATGATCTTATTGAATGGTAGAAAACCACAAGGGGTCAAAAAGCCTACTCCTGATTCCTGTTTTTAGGTTAAGAGATGATCTGTATGTAGGGCAGCAACAAGTTTTGCCAGTGATGCTGCCTGACCTACTGAAATTCGCCTGTGTTTTCTGTTTTTATTCCAAAAGCCTTGGGCCCATTATAAATTTATCTGAAAGATTGCAAGAACATAAGTAACCAGAGCAGAAATAGGCCATATGGCTATTCCAGTGTGTGCTGTCATTTGTGGCTGATCTTCTGCCTTAATCCCATTTATTAACACTATCCCCATATCCCGTGATTCCCCTAATATCCAGAAATCTATCATTGATTTGTTTTGCATAAACTGAAAGACTGAACCTCCATAGCTCTCTAGAGTAGAGAAATCCAAAGAGTCACCACCCTTTGTGTGAAGAAGTGCCTCCTCATGTGAGCCTAGATGGCTTACCTCCTATTCTGAGACTATGACCCCAGCTCTAGACTCTTCAGCCAGGGGAAACATCCTCCCTACATGCAGCCTGTTGAGCCCTGTAAGAATTTTGTAAATATTAATGTGATCTCATTCTTCTAAAAATTAAAGAACAAAGGCTTGAACGACTCAACCTATCATTATACAGCAAAGCCACCGAGGAACAAGTTTAGTGAATCTGCGCTCCAATCCCTCTGTGGCAAGTATATCCTATCTTAGGTAAGGAGACCAAAGTGACACACAATTCACAAAATTTGCAACATTCACCAGTGACATGGAGTGATTTTGCTAAGGTCACTTGATCTATTAGGCAGTAACTGTATTAATTGAGCCACTGTGCTGCGCTTCTGGGAAGTATGGACCTGTTTGTGGGTCAGTGTCTGCTGGCATCTAAAACAAGGTGTTTTTTTGTAGGAAAGCTAAAAACTTATTAGTTTATACAAGCTTTAAGCTGCATTGATTCAAAGTAAATATGCCTGAACATGAAAGCAATAAGATTGGTTCATGTTACTCTGGATGCACAGTTTAAAAACGATCTTGAGGTAAAAGTTTCCAAATTGTTTTTTGTTGGGTTGTGGCATGTTACCATGGTGATTGTTAGGCAGAATGCTCTTGCCTGGATGCAGTGGTGTTGTGTAGACAGGAGAGGTAGTAAGATTGTCTTTGACAGCTGTATTGAACTTGTTCCTGCAGCTTTGTTTACTTAAAACAATTCAGTCATTAAGTTATTCAATCTCTAATCATTAAGTTACTCTAATGGCTTCAGATAAATGACTACAGATTTATGGGAGGGGCAGGGATGAAAATAGTGAAAGCAGGGTCTGAAATTTTAGCATAAAACTACCTATAAGATTATTTTACAGAAAGTATGTTTTGAACAGAAAGAAACACTGGTGAAAATGTCACTGTTGTTCTAGCCAACCTGATGAGATCACATCAGGCCACTTGTGATTATTGTATGCAGGAGTCTATTGTACAAATTCAGAACTGCAGTTAAGACGTTGGCCAACCATACAAGACTACAACCGTCTTCAAATCAGAAAAGCCAGCACAGTGTTGGCTATAATGTGGGGGACATACTAAAGCCATGGTCTCTTCACCAGAGGTGAATTGATTAAATATTCAATGTAATTAAGTACTGGATCAGCCAGACCAGGAAGATCCCTGCTCCACTGTGTAGGATGTTGTAGGGAAGTACCAAAATAGTCCTCAGTGGCCCTTGGCAGGGGCAGTTGCATTGCCCAGGAGTTCCAGCTCTTCATCACTGGCCAGTGCTGAAATGTAGGATGGTAGGTGTGAATCAAATGTCCTGCAGGCATATATTAAGAACAAAAGTTACTTTGGCTAAGTGAGAAGGGACTGTCAGCATCTCTGGGACTGTATCTTTAAGAACTGAAGTGTCACAGAGGGCATTTTGAGGGTGGAAATTGTGCCCTCTCACAAACTGTACTCTTAACCATGTTCCAAGTTCTAGGGTTAGAGGCAAGTTCCACTTCATTTTCAGCATAAATGGGACATACATCCATAGAGAGAAAGAGAGATGTGCACCGTGAACCAAGCATGGTATACAATGCAGGGTTAGAGGTATTTACAAGAGTATTTCAGACCAACCAATCATTGCTGGCCAATCTCCAAAGAGTAGTGTAGTCAAATCATCTCACATGAACCCTAACCAATGTGTCAGATCCCAACCCAATTTTGTAGTTTCTCTACCCTCTGATTTCTCTTGGGGATTATTACTCTATGAGAAGGTGCTATTTAAACGCAAGTTATTATTTGCTTTTTCACTGAATTGAAGCTTGGCCATCATCAATCAGTCCACCAGATGGAGCACTCTGCTGAGGCAAGCCATTGCAGATAGGATTTCTGGCTCCATTATGCCAGGTGAACTTGGGGCAGAGTGGCACAGCAGGGTGTTATGCCTTTTGTTGATTTATTCATTCACAGCATGTGGATATCAATGGTAATGCCCCTATAGGTTGTCCATCTCTAATTGCCCCAAACCAAGGAGACAATTAACACTCTGACGTCATATATTGCCCAGAATAAACACATTGGTGAATCAGTTGAGTTTTTATATCAATCCAATCATGACTACTGTCGCTGAGACTGTTTTTGTTTAAAATCCAGGTTTCTTTATTTGCTTGAATTTAAATTCCCCAGCTATCATGGTGGGATTTGAACTTGTCTCAGTAACTCTGATTGCTAGTCCAGGAAATTAACCACAGTACCACTGTACCCCAACAAAGTCTGTCCATCTCCATCCTTACACACACGCACACACACACGTACACATACCATTCTTTCACTCACCCTGTTCTAATGTCAGTTCTTCCAGGATTCATCCTCAGATGCAGAAAAAAACCCTCCCACTATTAATTACAACAGCACTTTCAAACACCCAGGTTCACATCATAAAATATCCCACCTGACACTGAAACCCTCATCACCTCAAGCCTCTACTTTCCAATGTCTCTTCTGCTTGGCCTCTGATTCTTCTTAAGCTTCACCTCATCAAAATCTCCTTTATCTCAATATAAATAAAATTTATAAAATGTTCTAGTGCTGAATAAATAAAATCACAAGGCTTGTGCCCAATTGGATAATGTGTGGATTGATTTATTTATAATCCACATTAATTCCCAGTGGATGAAGAGAAGGTTGACAGTTGAGCTCAATTAAATTATACTAATACTGAATGTGCCTGAGAAATTTTTAAATTGCATATTCCTACAGTGTACTGACATCCTCCACACTAACCCCCCACCTCTCCCACCCCCCCACCATGCCCCAGGCTATGGTCAATTGCTCTAAACTGGCAGTGTGATAATGGTTCCCTGGCAATAAGATATGCCACATAACTTTTCAGCAGACATTCATTTCAGTGCTGTATTAAAATGGAGGAATAATATTATGTTGATAACATTTGTAGGGCTTTGGAGAATGAGAGCAGTTCTTGCGTAGAGCCAGTACAGGTTCAATGAGTAACCCCTACTGGTTAACTTTGAACCAGTTTACATGTGTAATATGGCTTGATGTGTGGGCATATGTTTGTTTATGGCAAATGGTTTGACACTGCCATATTTCAGAGAGCGTCCAACAATCTGGAAATGATTTGTTCATGGGACATCTTCCTTTGGGGGACAACAATTACATTGATGAACCTTAGGGCTGTAATCATTGTTGTCCCATTGCAGTCAATGTAGTAATTTTGAGATGTATTGGTTATTGGAAACGTAATCACATGCTCATTGCACTGAGATAAATAACCATATCTGTGGATATTAGTGGATAGGGGATAAATATTGGCTCCTGCTTCTTCTCCTGAGGCAGTCCCTCAGGATTGAGGATGACTTACTTCCATTCTGGTTCTCTGATTCCTGAGGTAGGTAATGAGGCCAACTGTAGGCTCTTCCACAATAAGGTCGAAAGTGGCTGATGGGTTGGGTGAGTGGATAGTTTATGAGGTGGTGCACTCCTTCTACCACTTACACAGCACCTCTGTGTGCTCTCACTGCATGGCCTCGAGGTTCTCAATCCCATCATGAATGCTTATTCTCTGCTTGGAATCATCATAGGCCAGAAGTTCCGAGGAGTCAATGGGAGTGTTGCATTTCTTCAGGGAGGCTTTTGCACATCCTTGAATCTCTTCCCGTAACAGAGCTGGAATAGAGTGGAAATATATTACTGGAGAGATGTTCTACTCTTCTTCAGAATACTGCCAAGGATTTTATTTTTACCTGAGGCCAGAGGGAGTCCTGATTTAACACCTCACATGAGGTACATATGTATGTTTCCCTATAAGTGGCTGCACAGGTTGATCGGGTGGTAAAGAGGGTGTATGGCATGCTTGCCTTTGTTTGTCGAGGCATTGAGTTCAAGAGCCAGGATGTCATGTTATAGCTTTATAAAACTCTGGTTAGGCCACATTTAGAGTATTGCATTCAATTCTGGTCACCTAATCACAGGAGGGTGTGGAGGCTTTGGAGAGGGTGCAGGAGAGGCTTACCAGGAAGCTGCCTGATTTGGAGGACATGTGAGGAGATTTTGGACAAGCTGGGGCTGCTTTGTCTAGAGCAGTGGAGGCTGAGGGGAGATTTGATGGAAGTTTATAAAAATTATGCGAGGCATAGATAGAGTAGATAGCCAGTATCTTTTTCCCAGGTTTGAAATGTCTAATACGAGAGGGCATGTATTTAAAGTGAGAGGGGATAAGTGCAAAGTAGATGTGTGAGGCAAGATTTTTTTACACAGAGAGTGGTGGGGCCCTGGAATGCACTGCCTGGGGTGGTGGTGGAGGCAGATAGCACAGGAGTGTTTAAGAGGCCCTTAGATAGGCAAGTGAATACGCAGAGAAGGGCAGGAGATGGTCAATATGGGGGGGAAGAAGGATCAGATTAATTAGGAGTCATTGGTTTAATTGGGTCAGTACAACATTGTGGGCCGAAGAGCCTGTCCTATGCTGTACTGTTCTACGTTCCATATTCAACAGTGCAGCAAGCTCCCTCAGTACTGCACTGACATATCAGTCTGGATTGTGTGTTTATCTTGGAATGGGCTAGCAGCCACAGGTTTCTGACTCACAGGCCAGAAGAAAAGGAACAGTGGAGAACTGATAGACGGGCAAAATTGCACTACATGCGGATTTGCACCCACCCATTCCTCAAGAAAGAGTGTAACTGGATTTGCCCATAAATGACCTTGTGAGTGCATTTTTGGTTCACCAGTGACGATGTTGCCCTGCATGCTCTAATTTGCCCAGTAACCAAACTCCAACAGAAGCACATCACAGCCAGTTCTGAATTCAGCAGTGACTTTTTGTATGGAGACGCAATGGACTGCAGGCACTGGAATCCAGATGAGTCCAGATGAAAGGTCTCAACCCAAAATTTCGACTGTCCCATTCCTTCCATAGATGCTGCCTGACCAGCTGAGTTCCTCCAGCAGCTCGTTTGTTGCTTTTTGTATATTGTACCCATTAGAAGAGAACCACACTGCTGACTCACAAGGAGAGTGTCATGGTAAACATTCGCACCTCACACAATATCATATACATTCTGAAAAGCATGAAATGCATCATCAGGTACAGGACTTCTCCTTCATTTGCATCTGAATTTCATTTTGTTCTCCCACATTCCCTACTGCCTGCCCTTTCTAGGATTGGCTGAAGCTGACAATGATTTGAATTACCTTTCATAAAGCTGGAATCATCCATGTCCTTGTGTCTTCACATTTGTTTAGATTTCCCCTAAAGGGAGACCTCCAGCTCTTCTATAAGGTTTGTTCACTGCACAATGCCAGATTTATATGGGAAGCTGTATATAATCATGCAAATGAACCACTTACAGAAATCTGCATGCAATTAGTTTACTAATTGTCCTTCTGGCCGAGTACAGTCAGAGGTGGCGTCTTTCAGAAGAGACTGACCTGAGGCCATGTCTGCATAAAAGATCCCATGGACTATTTTGAAGAGCAGTGTTCTGGGCAATATTAATACTTCACCCTCAAAAGGATTATTACGTCATTGCAGCAATCTTGCTTATGGGACTTCTTGTGCTCTAAATAACTGCCGTGTTTTCTGCATAATAACAGAAATTATCTTTCAAGTTACTTCATTGGACCTAAAATGTTTTGGGACATCCTGAAAGGGAAGGGAAGGGTGCTGTATAAATGCAAGTTTTTTGTTTCTTTACACCAAAAGCCCAGTCATTCTGCACTGGCTCCTGCTTCAACCACAAAACAAGCTATTGTTTCTCCCCAGAAAAGTGGCTGAGTTGGATCATGTCCAATGGAATCATTATTAAGGATCATTTCCAAACTTGCAGCCTGAATTGCAGTGGCTGGGTCAGATGGCAGGAAGCTGCTTGCTGCCAAGAAGACTGCAGAGTTAAGATATAACAGTGGAAGATAAAAGTTAGGGTACAGCACTGAGTCTAGTAAGATGGCATAAGAGTAGAAGTGAGCCATGAAATGGTGGGTAACAAACAGACAAGCATGTTTTAGTCCAGCACCTTAAAGATGTCACATCAAACTGAAACTGAATCAAATGGCACGGATTCCACAGGGGGTAACTCTGAACTGTTTCGAAGAAAATGTAAATTTGGAGATTTGCTGATTGTTACTCTTTATTGCGGAAGGTCAAGATGATTACATGATACAAGCTGATGTAACTCAACAACTACTTCTGCCCTGGAGACAGGCAACAATTTTTTTAAAAATTTACTGCAGCATTCTGCTCTGAAGGGAGTGACTCAGTTGCTGATTAGAGCATGGGTGCCTGGCACTTACCTCCACCTGGCCTAGACAACCTTTTGTCAAGGCTAACAGGGATCAATAGACCTTCTGTTTTTAATATCATATTATCATACATTTTTGCTTCTCCACCCTTGTACTTTCTTCTTACTTACTAATTATGCCAGAGAAGAGACTGTTTGGACTATCAAGTCGATGCCGGCTCCAAGCAGAGCAAACGTCTCTGTTATTTACCTCCAGCACTTACTGTGTTTCCACTCAGCTGCCATGACACCTCTAAGAAATACTTTTTGAATGCATCTTATCTCAATTTATTTTTCGTTGAAACATTTGTGGCTGCTCAAAATATGATCCAGCAACCACAGCCATCTCCACATCTTGTATCATCCTGTGACCACATCAGCTAGTATGTGGTGTTAAAGTGTGACTGCTGTGACTCATTCTTGAGCCTAACCTTTCTTGGGCTGATTTTCCCTCCCTCCCATTGAATGTAAGGGTGCTACCTCTCTTCTTGTTGTCATGCTGGAACACTGACTCAAGTTGCCAATACAGCCTTCAGAGGCCTAGTTGAATAGGGGAGAACATTGCAGAGGGGGATGGAGGAAGAGTAAGCAACAGAAGCAGTAAAGGCCTCAGTCTCAGTGACCAATAATCTCCGTGTATTGGTGACAGGACTGGAAGCAGCGACGAAGGACTAGCGGATGTAACATCTTGTGTTCCAGGGCACTGTTTATTAGGTAGGCTTCTGGACTGCGTCAGCAACTTGGTTATTCCTCAGTTGTCATGCCAAGTGTTGGCTGAGTGATACAATATGTACTTAGTACTTAGAATATAGTGTACCAGTGAGTGATGTAGTACAGCAAAAACTAAGTAATATACTGAAACATAACAATATATTGTTCATTATTCACTCTTACAATTATATAACATTTACAATAATGTAACAATTAAAGCTGTGAAAATGGATGGAAGTTACCTCTGCTCAATTAATGTCATAGAGTCATACAGATCAGACACAAGCCATGTTTATGCTGACCATCAAATACCTATTTACACTAACCTTATTTACCAGTACTTGGTCAACAGACTACTATGTCTTGGTGACTAATGATTAGTTTCAGTTGACCAGCTCATTAGCACTTCACGTGGCTGCGTCTATTATACCAACTGTGTGTCACATTCAGCATTGCGCCCCTTTTGCTGCCCCTTTTCCCTACCAGCAGGAAGGGTGGGAGGGGAGGGAAAGTAAAGGTTTTGTTGGGGTCAAGAGTAACAAAGATGGAGATAAGGGAGCAGTTGAGTAAATCAACAACAGAAGTATTGTGGTGAACAGAAGGCCAGAATGTTTGTCCGTGGACAAAAGTTTCTGGAACACAGTCTCCTATGACATTTGGCACATGTTATGAGCTTGACTAAAAAGCCAACAATATCTGCTGGAACAAACTTGCACAAAAATATCAATGAGATTATATGGTGGTGAATCACAGGAGAGAATTTAAGAGTTCTGTTTAAATTCAGATTTTGTTGTAACTGCATTATTAATTTCCCAGGGAACTGAATTTGGAATCTAATATAATTGCCTGCACTACCACACCTTCATCAAGCTGGGTCATTCACATTGCAAGAACAGCCGATTGCCAACAGAGGGCAAATGTCTAGTTTGCTTCATTGAATTTGGGACTAATTTATGCATCAATAATTTTGAATCTGTATTGCTTTTACTTGCAAAGGAAGATTCTGATAATTTATTGAATTTTTTTGTTCAGAGATTCCACATCTGAGCCAACAGATGTTTACAATATTATAAACAATGACACTACAATATGTTGTAGGGAACTATGGGCCATTTTGAATCAGGTACAGCCTGTTGGAGGTTTCAATTGGTGAGAAAAAGCAGCAGAGGTCTTCGGTGATACAGATTTGTATCATATTTATACCATCTAGTGTACCAGTGAGTGATGGAATATAACAACAACTAAGTAATGTGCTGAAACATAACAATATATAGTTCTTGATGGGTGCTCTAAATTGTTGCCTTGCAGTGTTCACATCTTGTTGCCACCTTTTTAGTTTCCCCTGTAAATGTGTGACATATTATGCCAACTAAACTAACTGCAACTAAAGCTCACATTTCACCAGAAATGATGTGGAGTGTTATGGCCTAGAAACCCATATCTGTCTATTTTTGGGTACAGGGGAGATACAGGGTGCACTTCCTGTGCCTGATTGGTGAGGTCCAAGATCCACCTGACATTGATCTTGCACCTCATTTCCAGAAAGTGGGCAAACTGTGAAGATCTGCAATGTAAATTGAAGCCAAAGATGCAGAGAAATTTCTTCCCTGAATGTTTTAAATCTTTAGAATTCTCTCCCGAGAGCAGTGGGGAGGCTGAACTGTTGTCGGTTTCACCTTCTTTTCCTTTTGCCTTATCTTGTGACTTTTCTTCAGTCAGTCTGCTTGTTCCATGACAGAGGAGATATCACTGTTGCTCTGTGGTGGGACTCACCATCCCACTGACTCACAATCCACTCCAAAGTCCCCACAGTGTGAGTAATTTTCATTAATTATGGAAATTCTGGGTCAAATATGGAGAGTTCCCAGGTCCCTGTATTCTAACTCACTAGATGTGTTTGGGTAGGTTGAATGCCTGTTTGCAATAGTTGTTCAGGCTAACAAAAAATGTAATTGTGTCTCCTATAATGTAAAATAATTTTTGTTCTTGTGAATCAATTTCAGCTAGCAGAAAAATAAGACATCAAATCAGAAGCAATCTACTCCTAGGACCGAGCTACACAGCATAGGTTTGTCACTCTGCCAGAGGAATGAGCAGAAAATAACATAGAATTCTTATATTAGCAGAAGATAATGACTTGAGCTGTTTTCCAATTTAAGGCCATAAGATTCACTTTTTGACATAATATGTCACACATTTACAGGTGAAAATAAAAAGGTGGCAACAAGATTGAACACTGCTGGGCAACAATTTTCAATGCCCATCAAATCCAGGACATTAGTTCAACTGCAAAAGACTCAAGGAGAAATTTTAACTCCACCTCACCCCATCATTGGGGTTAGTACAAAACTGAATGTGATTTGGATTTATAATCTTGACATTTCATATGATTCACAATTTGAAGACAATTGTCAGCGAAGCAGTGAGAAAAGTCAGTCAAGGATTAATATGGCAATATACAGAACACTTGGGTAGATTTCTCCAACAGAACTCCTTCACCTGCCTTGGAGATAATAGCAGAACAAAGATTCACTTAATTGGTTCCTGGGATGAAGGTTCATCGGACGAGGACAGTCTGAAGATTGGCGTACACTCATTGGAGATTAGAAGAATGAGAATGGATCTTGCAAGAATATAAGCAATAGTGTAGCGGTTAGCATAACGCTATTACAGCGCCAGCGACCTGGGCTCAATTCTGGCCACCGTCTGTAAGGACTTTGTACGTTCTTCCCATGTCTGCGTGGGTTTCCTCCGGGTGCTCCGGTTTCCTCCCATGTTCCAAAGGCGTACAGGTTAGGAAGTTGTGGGCATGCTATGTTGGTGCCGGAAGCATGGTGACACTTGCGGGCTACTCCCAGAACACTCTACGCAAAAGATTTTTTTCACTGTGTGTTTCCATGTACATGTGACTAATAAAGATATCTTATCTTACCTTATCAGTAGGACAGGAATAAGCCATTTGTCTTGTCGAGCCTGTTCTGCCATTCAACACGTTCATGACTGATCTACCTCAATGTCATTTTCCTGCACTATGTCCATATCTCTTGTGCTATGAGAGCCTGCTTCCATTGTGACCACATAAGAATTAGGAGCAGAAGCAGGCTATCTGCCCTCTTGAGCCTTCTCCACCTTTTATCAAGATCATAGCTGGTCTTCTACCTCAGTTTCATTTCATGTGTTATCCCCATATTCCTTGATTTCCTTATTATCCAGAAATCTATGGATCTCCGTTCTGAATGATTCCAGGAATGAAAGGGCTTACGTATGAGGAGCGTTTGTCGGCTCTTGGACTGTACTCGCTGGAGTACAGAAGAATGAGAGGGGACCTCATAGCGACATTTAAAATATTGATAGGAAAGGACAGAGTAAATGTGGCTAGGCTGTTTCCCTTGGTCGGTGAGTCCAGGACCAGAGGCACAATCTTAGAATTAGAGGGTACAGTTTCAAAACAGAGATGAGGAAAAATTTCTTTAGCCAGAGGGTGGTGAATTTGTGGAACTCCTTGCCACGTATAGCAGTGGAAGCCAGATCAGTGGGGGCGTTCAAGGAGGAGATAGATAGATATCTAAATAGTCAGGATATCAAGGGATATGGGGATAAGGCTGGTAATTGGGATTAGAATAGTTTTTTTTCTTCTTCTTCTTCTTCTTCCCCCATTCCCCATTTCTCATTTCTAGTTCCCTTTCCTTGGAGCAGACTCGATGGGCCAAATGGCCTGCTTCTGCTCCCTTGTCTTGTGATCTTGTGAATAAACTTAATGACTGAGCCTCCACAGCCTTCCAGGGTGCAAACTCCCAAAGATTCACCTTCCTCTGAATGAAGACATTTCTTTGTCAATTCTAAATGAGCTAGCCCTCATTCTAAGACTGTGACCTCTGGTTCTAGACTCCTCTTCCAGGGGAAACATCCTCCCTGCAACCAGCATGTCAAATTTTGTAAAATTATGTATGTTTAATAAGATCAAAAACCTTCTGAAAATCCCAAATGTACAATATCCATCACTTCCCCCTATCTAGTCTACTAGTCACATCCTCAAGTAGATTAGTCAAACACAATTTTCTTTTCATAAATCCATACTGACTCTGCTCAGAAATCTTCATCAAAATGCTTGGCTGTGTACTTGAACATTGTGGCTTTCTGGGCCATGGACCTTGTGGCAGAAGGTGTAATTAGGTAGGGAAGCTCTTTGTAGACCGATATGGACATAAATGCGCTGAATACCCTCCTGTGTTATACATTTTCAATGGTTTCATGATTAATCTGATTACCAAGTACCTGAAACTTGAATATAATTAAACAGGTATAGACTTCAACTTTCTGTTAATGGTCAATGCTTCTCACAAAGAAGACCCTCAGAACATGTTTTAATTATTCAGTAGCATTGTGTAATCACACTTGACCATGCACTTACAGTGAGAAAACGACCTAAATCTCTTCTCACCATAACTGTAGTGGTGCAGAATGTGACCTCATGAGTTATGCAACAGGCCCCACTTGGATGCATGTAAGCCACTGAGTTCCTGTTTGTTGGTGATCATTTTATTCATTCTAATTGCTGTACTATCAAAAGGGAAAATAATTAAGTAGTTTGATTTCTATGGAGAGAGGGACATTCGAGTTTAATTTTCTTTTTCACCGTTCTGCTCTCAAATGTTTAATTGCATTTATTTGAAATTCCTGCATTCTAAATTTATTTTAAACAGGTGAAAATCTTGGTCAAATCAGCAGACGGAGAAATTTCAAATGCGCATGTTAACACTTTTATCACTAATATTGCTTAGCAGAATTTCAAGGCATCAGGTGCAAATTGCAATCATTTGAATGGTGAGATTTAACAAGTCGTTCTCGGTGAGGAACCAGATTTGGGAAATACTCTAAAACTGAAAAACAAAATTAAAATATTGTCGATGAGTCTCAATTTTAAGAAGTGACAGTAATTGAGGGGGATTATTCAAACATTCCTCATTACATGTTTCAGGGAATAGTCAAAACCAATCACAGTAAAATACATTTTTTTTACCATTACCTAAAGTAAATCAATTTGCTGTGTTCATTTGCTTCAAGTGAAGTATCAGAGAAATTAGTTTACAATACAATTTACTTAGGCTTTTGAATAATTTTGCAAGGGAATATTTAACTCATTGGTAAAAGCTACACTGAAAGGAACTGGAACAAAGAACTGCAAATATTGCAGTGGACCTTCCACCCTGCTGAGACAAAAAAAGGATTCCCCTTGCTCCGACAAAAAAGAAAAATTCATTGAATTATGGAAAGATACCATACAGAAGGAAACTGCGTCATGTCTTTGAAAGAGCTCTCCAATTAGTCCCAAAACCCTGCTTTTTACCCAGACTTTCATTTGTACGCTATCTTTCACAATCTCTGGACATGCAAAAGCATTTTATACTTAAAAATAATCTTGAATTGCAGTTCATTTGGGAAATGTAGCAGCCCGGTTTGCAGTCTCTCTCAAACAGTAATGAAATAAATCACCAGAACATCTGTTTTGCAGGAATGGGTGTGAGGGAAAATGTTAGGCAGGACATCAGGAGAGTTCCTGGCTGTTCTCTGAATATTGCTCCAGGATCCTTTACATTTACCACAGGGGATGAACAGGCTTTGAATTAAACTCAAAGGCTGGCACCTCCAACGACATAGCACTCCCTCAACCCTGTGTGTGAGTGCCAACCTAGATTATATCTCCAAAGTGGACTTTAATATACAGTCCTCCCACCTTGAGGGGAGAGGGGAACCACTGAGCCTCAGACAACATTTCCTTCAAGATCAGAGTTAGCACGGGAAGCCAGCCTGCAAAAGAAACATTAACGAGAGGATGTGAGCTATCTGGAAATGTTATTGTACACATCCTCGTGAGGCAAACATGTCATCCCAATAGGATTGCTTTGAATACAGACACAACACTGTTGCAAATCTGTGTAAAATGCAGCTGCATCTTTCAATAGTAGACAGAGAACAAGAACACACTGCAGTTTAAGATGCTGTGAGGTACTTAGAAACATTTGGCAATAATGAGCAGGAAGGCGTGCCCAAATAACATTATGTACATTTGTCAATTTCAATGGCACTCTATCACTCATGATTTCTGTAGAATCTAGTCTAACACTTGGTTGACCTCACAACAGAAGAATGGCCACTTGCCAATGATTGGTAGAGGGCTGCCAACACTTCTTGGACCTAAGAGCCAACAACAGGTGGCAGGATATTCCGGCTAGAGAAATGGAGTTGAAAATTCTGGAATCGTTAAAGAATTATCTTGGATGACTATAGAGTTACTGTGGATGAGAATCTTCCTTATCAGTAATTATCATGATCGTTTCCAAAAGACTTAATACTGAAGTTGTAAACTGTCTTGATCAACCCTAGGCAGTTGCCAGGGAGGGATGGGGCGCGGCGGCTGATAATTACACTGCAGTAGTTTTGTCTCCAATTGATAGTCTTCATGGACAAAGTGTTCAGCCAGCTGTCTGTTGGAGCAGGGGGTGTGGACTAGTCAAACCGAGAGTCACTTACAGACATGTTGACTGTGTTTGTGGCTGATGCCAGTAAGGGTCAGGTAACAGCTGAGGTTAAGGAAGGGAAGGGAAACAAACATAGATGGTCTCAGAACAGAAGGTATCATTACATAGAAGAAAAGAGAGAAACTGAAGAGGAGGGGACAGACTATAAGACAGAGGACATGGAAGGATATTTAGTTTGGTGGTCAGGATGGAAAGGTTGATGCAGCAGAAAGAGCTATTTGGAGGATCTCTGTCTTAAAGACAGTGAAATCCATCGGTCCCTTTGTTGAAGGAGGACATGAGGGTCAGCTGAGAGTCTCAAGGATGTGACTGGTCAGCAAGAAATTCAGCTGAATGTTCTTTTTTTCTCTTCAGAATTATGCCAGAGTGGACAACTTTGGCAACAGAAGACTAGGCCTGTTATACCTTGGTATTACTCTAACCATATCTGTCCACAGCTGGCTTAGATAGATGTGCCAGATATGCTCAAAAGTTCCATGTTCTTAGATCAAAGGTGGGATTGTGCTGGGTAATGAGCTGGATGGAAGAAACTTTTTATACTTGGGTATAGGTGGAGCTCAAGGAATGGTCAGGACATATTAATAATGATTCAGTTATAGTGGCTGGTATTATGCAGGTATTGTGCCAGGAAGATTAAAGGCTACCATGTATATAATAAAAACAGAAAATGCTGGAAATACACAGCAAGACAGATTGCATCTGTGGGAAGAGAAACAGAGTTAACGTTTCAGGTCAAAGACCCTCCGTCATAACTGGGAAGGTGACAAAAGAAGCTTGTTAAGCTGTAGGGATGGTGGGAGAGGGGTTGTCTCTGATAGGGTAAAATCAGGGTGACCATGGGGATAGGCAGTAAACAAAGTTACCTAGTCAAGGAGTGAACAGGAATGGTTAGAGAGTGGTAAGATTAAGATATTTTTGTTTCCTCTGAGAGTGGAGGACATGCTCAGCCTGACCTGCTGGGCATGTTCCCCTGCTCTGCATTTTGCAACTTCTACATTCTTTTGTCTATGTTCTCATTCTCAAACTACTCCAACCTGAAACATTAACCAGTTTCTCTTCCCACTACTGAGTATTTCCAGCATTCTCTAGTTTTGTTTTAGTTTTCCAGCAGCTACTGCTTTTTTTTTAATTTTTACCACCATGTACATAGTTTGCGTGTAAATGAGTTGAGGAAATAGGTGGATAGAGAGGAACAGAGTGGGGAATGCAGGAGATTACAGAAACCAGGCTATGTGCGGAGGTGACATTAGTAATAGAGACGACAGGCATGAAGAAGCCATCCTGATGGGGTGTAGGATGGTCACGAATAATAAAGGAATTTATAAAGGAAAGGGAGGATTACTGAGGAATGGGATGGTGATATCAGAGAATTCAAGAAAAATTGGCGTCAAGGTTAAAATCAGAGGAGAATGTAGAGAAACTATCACCAAAATTCCAGCTGTCAATGTTTATGCAATTACATTTACCAAGTTTGGAGACCTTCATCCATCAAAGCAGAAGCCAATTAACTTGATTTCAGGGTTCTCCTTTTCTTGAGCTGGCTGCAGGATCAGCCAAGGTTATTTTCTTCCTGTGGAGTTTTCCACTGTAGCTGGTGTGAACACACATGACACAACTGCTGAATGACTTTAAATGTATGCTTTTATAACAGTAAAACCCTGTGGTTAATAACATAATGCAGTATTCAAGTCACTCTAAGTAAGAGTGAAACGGCAGCACTTTCTGAGTGCTTTAAACTTGGTGCTGTGGACACCTTGACAGCATTTGATTGACACATTTGGAAGAAATTATCAGAACAACCGTTAATGTTCTGTTACTCAGGTTGAGTGCTTTAAATGTAAAGTTTATGATGCGAAATGCAGCTCCCACAGTGTATTGTGAGTTTGCTCCAGCTCTCAATAAAATGTTAATTATTTTATAGATAGACAAGTGATTTTTACTGTTGAATATTTAAAATAACTTTGTGGTACGTTATAGATTATTGCTACACTTAGGGGAAAGAAGGAACTGGCTAGAATTAATGAAAATAAGGAATAATAATCTCCAAATAAAGTTTTTACATTTCAGACTGGCTTAGATGCAACAATTAAATGGCTAAGCAGTTTTGTGTTACATAGGGGGCTACCAATAGAGAAATAATATTAAACATTTATAATATCTAACTGCAACATACAAGTAAAATAACTAAAATGTATCTACACAAGAACATCTTATAAATTATTATGTTTTACCTATCTCCCTCCTCACTACATCAGTGATTGATTTTTATGTATAATGCTTTCCAGCCCCATGACTAACAAAAGCTCATTTTTCTAACTCTGAAGGTTGAAATTGGAAATGTTTTGATTGTCACTAATTTACAGTGTGAGCATGCAATTTTGGCACTAGATTAATGGAATGCTTCCCCTCTGCATTTTGACCCATTTTCTCAATGTTTTGTATGCACATGGTAAACTATGAGTTTGCAAGAATGTAAACTTTATGTTCAAGTTGTACAAGCTTTATTCTATGTTCCCCCAGATGCATCTTGCCAGTATCTTATCGATGTATCGTCTTCGTTGTAGCATTTATCTTCCAACTAGAGTAATAAACTTTAATAAGGAGTTGCTATAAAGTAGTCTCCTATGACCTTTTGACATTATTATGCTTCCCTTGGGCTGACAAATTTGTTTTTTTCTTGGCAACTGGACAATTCCCTTCTATAATTCTTACACAAAATGTTAATTAGCTCTTCTAAAAGCCAACATCATTTATTCCACAGAGCCAGATATTAGGGAAATTAAATATTTCTTGTTTAAGTTTAGGGTCTGTTATCGGTACTTTCAAGTCTTAATTGGAGTGGAATGTCATAACTTCCCTCTTTCTCAGCAAGAATCCACTGGGGTCCTTCCCACGATATCAGCCTGTGCTTCTGAACAGGATTCTTTGCAGGCACCTTTGACTCCTATTTCCAATGAAGTTATGAACTACTGTCCCTTTCAACATAAACCTAATAATTTAGCTATTAGCATCCTGCACAATTGGAAGTAGAAGTCTAGCTTTGTCTCCAGGCATAATGAATCTACAGTGACAATTTTCACTCCTGTGGCCTTGCAGAAATTGATGCGATAAGAGTTAAATTTGGTACTTTCTGCCAGGTACATATTACCCATGACTGCTTCAACACAGGGTGATTGACATGTCAGTCTCACAATATGTCTTAAATAAATGGAAATTGGATCTTTTCATTCATAAGACCTTGAGACAATTCAGAAGACTTGCTAAACAGAGCAGGTATGTTTTCCCAAGGAAAAATCAGGACTCTGTAACCCAGAACTTCCTTACTTCCTACCTGCAGAACTCTTTCCTGGACTGGACTTTCTCAGAGCAGCAGCTACTTAGGCTCATTGGACAGATAAAATATGAGAGGCATAGTCAATGAAATTAATTGGACCTCTCACAGAAATTCCTGGGTGATATATTTTATGCTCTCCACTAATTTTCCAGCTCAGAGTTAACCTAGTATTTTTAGTACCCTGGTTCTAGTGGGGACCATTGTCCAAATTGGAAAATGTGCTTACTGCCTTTTCCTCTATGTTTAGATGCTGAGTAATGCACATCCAAGGGAATGGCCTTCTAAAATGCTAAGCCAATGTTATAACATATCCTCCCTACTTCCTGTTTTAATATGGGCAAAATAGAGTTGAAAAATACCATCCATATTTGAAATTTGGGTTCACAAAAATTGCTGAAATTATTCCTTTGGGTTATTTTATTTACCTGAAAATTATTTAAAGAGATAAAGAAGGAATAGATAATGCTAATCCAGTAGAGATCATATGTTCAGATTTTCTATAAGCCTTCAACGTTCTTGACGATGGTTCGCTGATTCTTCTCACAGAGGTTGTTGAATCTCCTGCATTCTCTACCCCAGAGAGTTATGGAGGCTAGATCACTGGGTAGTTAAAGAGCAAATATATACATTTTTGAAAGATCAGAGGATTGATGGTTATGGGGAACTGGCACAGTGGAGGAGGTAAGGCCTGGGGCAGATCAGCCGTGATCAAACTGAATGAAGGGTTAGGACTGAGGGACTGAGTAGCCTATTCTTGTTCCTATTTTTGTAAGTTTTTATGACAAAGGTTAATGTGTGTGGAGCTGAAAAAGATGGCTGAAACAGAGAAAACAGTGCGATGGAACTGTGGTTAGTTATTTAGACTGGAAGATAGAAAGTAACATTTCCACAAGGATCTATGCTGATGCCATGCTGAATTAATAATTTTGAATTATAATCATAATGGCAGAAAAGGAATCCAGAGTAACAGGGGAATTATCCCATATAATACAAATGTTAAAAAGCTTAGACTACTCATGGTTTTACAGTATCACTGTAAAAATTGATAAATCTAAAACGTAATTATAAGCATTACCAAAAATTAAGGTACAACAAAGATAAGAACATATACTAAGTATAAAGTCCATACCTAAACACCTACACTGAAACAGAAATCATTCAGGTTCATATTTTAATTTGTTTTAGCAACAGCAGTAAAATCTCCAGAATACTTGGGAAAATAACCCTGCAGCATTGGTCAATCCCATTAATACATGTATTGATCTGTGATGCAGGCTATTTGATGTTAAACCTTGTGCTTGTTAAAGTCATGTTCAGATATATCAGTTCAAACAATCTTTGACCTGGAATAATATTTTATTTGGGCAATATTCGATGTGTTGGACTTAAAATTGATGTTTTTCTCTGCTTGCCTAATTAATGTTGAGCATTTACTAAACATGTTGAAACATTAACTAAATAAAAAAAAATTGCCCTGCATTTCTAGCTGATCACAATCAATAGAAAAATAATTCTTTATGTTAACAGAGCAAGTTGAGGGAAGGAAGGCCATGGTGCAGGATTTCTTCTGGACCCAAAGAGAGGAGGAGGAGGAAGAAGGAATAATGATTAATTGATGCTGAACCTATTTTTGCCCTTCAGAATTCAAGGGGGGCAGGGGAATGGAGTTGACTTCAGATAATGAGTTCCAGAAATTTAGGATCCTGGCAAAGAATAAGGAGAAGACATGATATCAATACAAAGATGAACTTGCATTTGTATAGCATCATGAATGCTGTGAAACATCCCAGGGCCCTGCACGATAATTTTATCAAAGCTAATTTAACTCCAATCCATATACAGGCACGTTAGGCCAGATTACCAGATTTTGCTCAAAAAGTAGATTTGAAGAACCGTCTTAAAATGAGATTGGGGCTGAATTTTGGGTAGGAATTTCAATGACTAGGGCAGCTGAAAGTGTTTGCCTCAGAGGTGGAGTGATGACAACGGAGAGGTGCAAAAAGTCAGAATTGAAAAAGGGAAATGTAGAGAAAGGCAGATTTTAAAGAATTTAAAAGAATAATGGGGAAATTTGAAAGAGCCTTTATACAAATAAATTTGGAAGCATTACAATGGAGAATATTTGAAGGAAAAGTAATTGCAGGGCCACAGGGAGCTCGAGAATGGGCCTAACATGATTACTCTTACAGAGGGCCACCAAGGTTTCAATGAACCTTATGGCCTCCTTTTGTGCTGAAATGATTTCAAGCCGACATTAACAGATTTACAAACTTCAGTCCATGTCAGTAACTCCAAGTGTGAAGTTTAACTGGATAATGTCTTCACAAATGCATTAAGCATTATACACATATATCAAAAGAGGCAGTGGTTAAGAATCATAGAGTTACAGAGAGATACAGCACAGAAACGGGCCCTTTTTCCCTACAAGTCCACAACAACAATCAAGCACCTACATTTACACTAATCCTAACCTAACCCATTTTATTTCCCACATTCCCATCAACAATCCCACCTCCCAGATTCTACAACTCACTTACACACTAGGGGCAATTTACGGTGGGCAATTAACCAACCAACCTGGACATCACTGGGATGTGGGAGGGAACTGGAGCACCCGGAGGAAACCCACACAATCACAGGGAGAATGTGCAAACTCCAGACATCACACCAAAGGTCAGGTTTGAACCCAGGTCACTGCAGTTGTGAGGTGGCAGCTCTACTAACTGTGCTGCCGTGGCAGTGTGCAGCGAGACAAAACATTTAATCTGTTAACATGTTGACTGTTCAAGCCCCTGCTACAGACTGAGTATTCTGGTTATTATTACATTGTTAGAAAGCAGATACATCTTCGGACTCTCCTTTCCAACAAGCCCACAATATGTCCAGACACACTGATAGGCTTTGTGACCCTGGGATAACACTATTTAATATATTTCTCGCTCCCTCTCCTCAGCAGCTTATACCCCAAGTTAATGAGTTTTGGAGGTGGGGCAAAAAAAGAACTGCAGATGCAGAAAATCCAAAACCAAATCAGAAAACGCTGGAAGAACTCAGCAGGCCGGGTAGCATCTGTGGGGAGAGAAGCAAGGTTAATGTTCCAGGTTAACAGTTGGCATTTTCTGTTTTTGCCTTAGAGTTAATGCAATCTTCTGACACAGCCAGTCCTTTTTTTCCTCCTGTCTCTAAGACTATTTTTCTGCTGCATGAATTTTCAGGGAGGAGGAAAGGTGACTGTTGACCATAAGCAATAACTCAGAATATGGTGTTGTGTTAGATTAGATTTTGGGCCTGACGTTATAATGGTTTGGTTACTGGATTCTAAAACTTGCATTTCAAATGCTGCTTTGGGATGTAGGTGAGGACAGGATGTTTTGTTTAGAAAGATTATAAAATGGGATTAATGTAAGATTGGTGTAAATGGGTGATTGGTGGTCAGCATAGACTTGGTAGGCCTAAGGGCCTGTTCCTGTGCTGTATCTCTCTAATCCAAGTTGGAAAAGGGAGGAATGGAACAACCACATTCCTTACACGGCTTTATTCAGTCTGGAGAGTGAAAGGAATTTATAGTCAGCTTCAGTCCCAGGATTCCTGGTCATTGTGCTGCCACACATTCTGGGTATGTCAAGAGAGGAGAGGATGAGAACATAGCTCTAGTGTCTGTGAATTCTCTGCGGACACATGTTGATTGAATACCATCCATTGCTCGCTGAGACAAAGCCCAGCATAAATCACTACTCTCTGCGAAAGGAAATGAAAATAACAATAATTCAGCCGAATATATCTAGGAGGAGGAACTGAGGACCTAAGACTAATGTTCAACATCATTTAGTTCACAGACTCCTCAATCATCATTGGTATTTACATACCTCGAATATTTAAAGTGTATTTATAATTCCTTTAGGGAACTGAGAGCAAATTATTCTGATTTACCCATTGGTTTGGAGGACTAATTAATACAGCACTCTCGAACACATGTCACTTCCCAATTATGAGGCCCTTTTTTCACTTTATATCATTGCATCATCATGTTTGGGGAGTGCTTGCAGAAGTATGATGCATACCTGAACCAGATCTGCAGAAGAATGTGTTTACAATACAATCTGGTATCTGTAGCTCAGGTAAAAAATATAAGTTAAACCAGTTTTGTGACAGCCATTATAAGAAGGCATGACTTTTGCAGTCACAACTGCACTCCTTTAATCTTCAGCTTTGGGTAGGAGGGTTTTTAAATGTGACCTTTATAATAATTTCACCTAGAGATATTATTCCATGAGAGATCTAGTATAGATGTTCTGAAGGAACTTTCTTCCATGCCTGCTAGGGTGCTGGTGTCTTAGGAAATCCTTAAGGTGATTTTTGCAATGTGTTCCTAATGTTGAGATGTTGCAAATAAACCGTATGTTGTTTTCATTCCAAACACATATATTTGCATATCTCCAGCAGGGAATGCTGACTAGTAACCTTGTCCCCTGGGAAGCTGAAGCCCATTACAGCATTCTGGCTGTCACGCTGGTTTAGACTAGCTGATTTGGCAGACCAGGAATTGAACCAAGGATACTACGGACCAAACACTCAATTTTCAGGTTAATCAATAAACCATATTATGAAAAGAAAATGAACCTTATGAAAATTATCATTAGCAAGCACTCAAAAGGTAACTCCAGCTTAAGCAAGTCCTTATTTTGACAAAAATTAAAGTAAGCAAGAAATTCCTTGTGGATTTTCTTTATGGGCAATAACTTCGGCCAAAGATCGGCTGGGGTCCTGCACTCAAACATGGACTGATCTCTTGTGATCTTCAGACAAAGTTACTGCATCCAGTGTGGAGAACCTATTGAAGAAATTTCCAATGATTACTTTTCCTTTAAACAAGACTTCAATTTTCACCAGCAGACCGGAAGCTCTCACAGTGAGCTTAAAATCATATGATAAATGCTAAAACATCAGTTTATCTCTGACTCACTTCTAGGATTTCTGCACATTACCCAGTCAGACATTTAAACATTCTGCCCTATCACAATGAGGCCCAATGCAAACGTGAGGAACAGCACCTCATCTTCTGACTGGGCATGTTGCAGTCTTCTGGACTTGACATTGAATTCTACAACTTCAGGTAATTTGATTTCAGTCTGTATCAGTCACCCATCTATGACATTGGTTTAGCTCCTTTTTTTCTTTTTTTTTGTCTGGAAGTAGAGGACATAGCCAACCTGACCCGTCGGGATTGTCTTCTGGCTCTGCATTTTTCAACTCCTATATTCTTTTATCAGTATTCTTTTGTCTATGATCTCACTCTCTGACTGTTCCCATTCACTCATTGACCAGATAACCTTGTTTACAGCTTATTCCCACAGTCATCTTGATTTTTCCATCTGAGACTGCACCCTCCCTCCCACCCTCCCTGCAGTTTAACTTTTGTCTCCCTCCTAGTTCTGAGGAAGAGTCTGTCACCTGAAACATTAACGGTGTTTCCTTTTCCAAAGATGTGGCCTGACCTGCTGAGTATTTCCAGCATTTTCTGCTTTAGTTTTCAATTTCCAGCATCTGCACTTTTGTTTCATTTAAATAAGATAAGATATCTTCATTAATCACATGTACATCGAAACACAGAGTGAAATACATCTTTTGCGTAGAATGTTCATCAGAGGCAATGTAGGGAAATGTCACAAGGCTGTTCCTTGGTCTTCTAGATCTGAATCTGTATTTCATTCCTGAAAGTGATCTTCCAGAGTAACGTATGATCATAATTAATATGGAACAGGAAGATCTGGAAATTAAGGTGAGGGACTGGAATCAGGAGTAAGTTCTAATAAGTAAAAGTCAAACACCAAATAATATCAGGAACCACTCCAAACAAAATCTGATGAGCACAAGGAGCACACACTCAGACAGAGTAGTGGATACAAAATCCTGGAAGAAACAATTGAATGTTGCAATTGGATAAACCCTTCCTGATGGATGAGCCAATATTGGCCGAATTTCTTTCCTCAGCTGAATTTACTTCCTCAGCTGTGATAATGAGTCCATTAGTCCATTCGCTGGCACCTGTCTAGAAATGTGTCCTTAATCACTTCCATTAAATGTGCAATAAGGTAGCTTATGAACATTGTTGAAATTTGGTTCCGCAGAATGGGCAGAGGAAAAAAAAGATGTAACATTGTGTGGTGTCTTTCATGGCTTCAGGCATTCCTGGGCAGTTACTAGCCACAGAAGTGTGGCTGTGTAGTGTTGGGAGCATGGAAGTCAACTTGTGCATGGTAGCCAACTTGTGCATGGTGAGTTCCCACAGCCTTGTACTGATCAAGTAGTCTGTTTGGATGAGATTGATTTGGAGATGGGTGTTGCAGATACACTGGAGATAACTCCCCCACTCTTCCATAAGAAGGTTCCATTGGGTATTTTTCGTCCATCAGCTTCTGTTTGGAATCTCATCTATGTGATGGGGTGTTTGAAGCTGCTGTGCTGCT
Organism: Pristis pectinata; assembly: GCF_009764475.1. Lineage (NCBI taxonomy): Eukaryota > Metazoa > Chordata > Chondrichthyes > Rhinopristiformes > Pristidae > Pristis > Pristis pectinata. The sequence continues at coordinate 15,578,067 of NC_067429.1, forward strand.
TTGATGCTGCACTGAAGCAGTGACTCAGTGCTGCTGCTCAGGTTTCTGGGTTGAGTCTTGGATACATGACCTTCTAGCTTAAAGTCAAGGGTGCTCCCAACAGAGTCACAGGTAACACTTTGAGAGTGTGAATGTAAATTCAATAAGGCGTTGGACAAAGAAATAGCAGTTGGCCTTTCATTGTGCTCCATCATTAGATGTGGAACTTGACTGATCTACACTTCACATCTATTTTCTCACATTGTTTGAGGACAAGTAAGATATATGGACAGGATTACGTGAAGTAGGCGATAATTACTGGCATGGATCTGTTGGACCAAATGGTGTGTTTCTGCACTTGAAGTACCATATAATTGTAGGTGCACATGATTAGAGAACCATGGATAAATTTCTGTCACCATTTTTCACTGAAACAGGACACTGCCCTAGTACCATAACAGGCATATTAAATGGTCACTGCCTAGCACACTGTTGACCAGTTCAGTCATGGACCTGTTGTTGCAAAATACAGTGGTACCCGGGGCTTTGGACTCTCCAAAATCTGTTTTAATCTTCTTACTTTGTGTACTGCAGAATAAGCACTGTCTGGAATGAAGCTGGATCTTGGGGGGATAGGAAGAGCCAACAATCAGAGACCTAACTGGGCTTGGGGTCGAGGAGTGAGGGATGGGAGGAAGCAGGGAGGAGGGATTGAGTTAGTGTTGTGGTCTGAAATATATGAAGGTTTTTGGTTTAGTGAGCTCCTAGTCTGAAGCAACACTAGTTGTTCCAATAGTAACCAACAGTGATCACTCCTTGGAATAAAGCTGTCTAATTTCTCTGGCATCACTCCAAAAGGAGTTTAACAGCACAGAAATGATCATATCACTCTGAGAAAACTGCATCTTCAGTCATGTTGTACTGAGAAAAAACATTGCTTCATGATCAAACTTCTAGACAACTATCTCCCTGCTTAAATGCATGTGCACGATCCAATGGAAATATTTGAAGAACATACATGCTACTTCTCCTTCAGCCAACACAATCACGACAATACTAACTGATCACTGCTTTAATATGGTATGTGTGGGTTCATACAGGCTAGTTTGCTTAAAAACAGTGCCCAAACTTTGATAATTAAATGGCATTGAGGAGGGCACGGTACCCAAATGTAATTTTCTCATCTTCCTTATAAGGAACTTGCAAGGAATTCTGATTGCTTAATTGCAAATTAAAAAATGCCAGGTCCTAGAACAATTTAATAAACACATTCCACTTTTTCATCCAATATAAACAAGTGGCTACAAGATTTCTGTGTGTTTTGTGGTAATTTATTTTTAGCTTCAGGCTTTCCTTCTGAACAAGACTGTGTTTTGACTTGTGCCTGCCATAAGTTCTGATGATATAATGATGCTGAAAACTGCTCTTCTGCAAAATATTCAAACATCTTAAGAGCAAATGTCAAAGGAGATCCAAATATAGCTGTAGCAGATGGAAGGATTTTTACAACTGCTGAGCTCTTTTATGGAAGCTTTCCCCGGCAACCGCCCTGAATTTATTTTTTTACATGAAACTAAAGTAAAGGGTCAAGGTCCAGAGCAGAAAACCTGCCAAACTTTAAAAACAAAAGAAGTAGAAGCTGAGGTAAAACAAGAATGAATGATTCCAAGCCATCTCTTTAAAATGTGAATTGTCAGAAGGAGGGAAGAGTTTACTGCAACATATTAAGACAGGCCCACTGCCTGTGTTAAACGGTTATCTGGACATACAGAATAGATATTAAAACAAGTAAATTTTCTTCACTCAGGTCATTTTATTGCCACATTAAGCAAGTCAGTTTGACTTTCTGGCTTATCTCCTTCCTCTCTGTAGTTTGAACTGTTTCCTTGCTTTTTACTTTTTACAGGCCAGGGAGTGTTCCTGATTAAAAACAATAAAGGTCAACAATTTTGTAAAGCCATACCACCTTTCAGGTAGTTCCATCCCGACCATGGATAGAGAGCTCTCTCATACAGGAAATTTTGGATTCAGAAAGACCAAGACTACTGAGAAGAAGATTTAAAAATAATTCTCAGCAATACTTTGTCACACTTTCCCTGCTTGAAAAAATACTTGGACAAAAGTGCAACATAATACTAATATATATTTTACAGCTGTGCAGCGATGGCAGGTAGATCATTTATCATTTACCTCTTGTGGTCCCAGTGGTGGACAAGGAATGTGGAAGGAGAGTGATCACACATGTGTGGACCAGTACTTTTTTGTGAGAGTACCGGAGAACTGTGTCAAGTGTAGGAGAATTGAATGCAGGGAAAGCATTTGCTGGCCAATGGACTACCTATCTCAGAAGCTGCTGGCACTCTGGCCAATAGACTATGTACCTTAGAAACTGGCCACACTCAGGCCAATGGACCATGTATCCCAGAACATTGGTCCCACTTTGATTTCTTGACTTCCTTCTAGCTCCACCTTCCCTGTCACATGATTAGCAGAGAGGTCAACAGTAACCTGATTTCAACTCACACTAACTGAAGAAACCAGTTTAACAAAAAATACAAGATGCTGAGTGCTCACCCTCAGTAACCCAGAGTTCAGGTCTAGGTCACTGAAACCTGTGAAGTGTCATGACTAATTGGAGAAACTGAGAATTCCAGATATCTCTATCCTGATACTTAAATCCACTTTCTGTTTTATTTCCTGAAATCTGGAATTCTGTCACTCCAGAAATTCCACTGCACACCGTCTGCCAACTCAAGTGGCTCTAATGCGATTTCCACATCATGGGCACTAGAGATGACAACATCACTTATGCAAGTCTCCTACTGGAGCATTACAGGAGAACTTGGATGTTGTCATCCTGAGAATGCCCATTGCTGGTCATTTCCGGGACAAGATGGTCTTATCAGCATGGCACTGGACTAAGGTGCTTACCAGGTTAGTGAATGGCTTATCTTCATCCACAGGCCCACAACCCCCTCTCTAGTCCAACTCCTTCATCTCCTCCCCCACCCCCACTGTAAACTCCAGTTACCAACTCCACCCCCTCCCAATCCCCAGACCAACCCTGTTCGCCAACCTTCTGGCATGCATAGTTCCAAAAATGGTGCAACACCTGGTTATTTGCATCCAAGCCCTTGGGCATCAGGTATAAGTGATGGTGTTCAACAGAAGGTGAAAGATGACTGACCTCCTTTTGCTCTTCTCGTTAAGTATACCCTCAGGTACACTAGAATTAACTAAGTGTCCCTCTTTCCCCTTACACCTTGCTCTTCTCCATTTCTCTTTCCTGAGGTCTAACAGCTCACTAAACACACCACCTCCAGAAACGCCCTCATCTCACCTATAGCCTTGGTATCAGCCAAATACATATTGTGTGTGAGGAATTGACTCCCTCCCCACCTCCCCACCCCCCCTCCCCAGTAGAGGGTGTGAGGAACCATTTACTTCAGTTGTGGACGACACAGTAATGAGAACAGAGAGAGAAAGTTGCAGGATGCTGCCCAACAGGATCTGGGGTGTGAGAAAGGGGATGGAGAACTAGAGGCCTAAAGCTCAAGACTATAGCTTGGAGCAGGACTGGGGCTAAAGTAGTGTGAACAGGGAGACAGGAAGCAGGTGGAAGATGGGATTTTAAAACCAAATTCACACACTGAAGAAATTAAAACATAAAATATATTCAATCTCACCTTGTGTGATGTAGAGCTGTTGCCCAAGTCACTGGAGCCCTGGTAGCCATTGTTAGTTACAGAAGGCTCAGGGGAAAAATAACAAGAGGTTCCAGGTTTGCCTATAGTTTACACACTTGCTTTGTGTAACACCACCTGGAATCTTTATTTCAATGCAGTAGAAGTAGAGAGAGCAGTAAGAACAGTTTGGCAAGAAAATTTAGAGTATAGAACTAATGGAGAAAAATTCCAGAGGTGCCTTAAATCTGTTAGTATTGATAAAAGTCAGAGTCATACAGCACAGATGTGGGGCCTTGGGCCCATAGTGTCCATGCCAACCTGTTTGCAGAAAGACTGCAATGGTTGGAAATTACAGCCAAGAGTTAAGTTTGGAATAAGGAACAGACTACTGAAAAAGCAGGTACAATATCAAATGATCACTACATAGCAGGTTACTTTTAAGTGCAAAGAAAGATCCTCTGGACCAATTAAAGTCACCCGTAAATTTTCCAAATTGACAGTGATTCATTTCTTTGAATTACGTAACTCAAGTCGCTTTCCAGCACCACAGCAGAAGCATCCCATCAACATCCTGGGATTCTTCCCCTGTCACCGATCCTGCTACCACCTTTCACTGAATAAACGAATACCAATGTGCCTACCACTGGAAGGAGCCTGGACTTTGGTGGATGAATAAGAGAAGCTTCTTTCTGGACTCATTTCACTTTGATCAGTAAAGGGGGATGCAAGAGTGCTGTCTAAAATGGTTTGAAGGAAATAAACATCAAAAAGCTCCAGATGGTAGACATCTGAAATAAAGAGAGAAAATGTTGGAAACACTCTGCAAATCAGGTGGCATAAAGAGCAAGCCGGAGATAACACTGATACAGGCCCTTCGGCCCAACCAGACCACGTGGACCCAGTCAGTCCATGCCGAGAGGGAAAGAGTTATCATTTCAGGTCCACAAATGCTGCCAGACCTGATGAGTGATTCCAACATCTTCAGCTACTATTATTAATTATTATTTATTATTATTATTAAATGAAATACATGTTTTTGATCAAGATTATGTTTATCACCTGGTTTTGTAGATATTTAGTATAGCATTGAACTAATAGTCATAGAGTCATACAGCACAAAAATGGGCCCTTTGGTTCATCACATCCATGCCTGAGTGTGATTAATTAATTTGCCCCCACTAGGTGTATGTCCTTCTATGCCTTGCCTATAAAGTGCATGTCCAAATGCCTCTTAAATCCAGTGATTGTATCTGATTCCACCATCTCCTCTGACAGTGGATTTCAGATGTCAACCATTCTGTGCAAAAAGCTTTCCCCTCAAATTCTCTTTAAAACTCCTTCCTCTCACCTTAAAACTATGCCCTACTGTAGGGAAAAAGATTCAGACCATCTACCATATCTATGCTTCTCATAATTTTATATGCCTCTCTCAGGTCACCCCTCAGCCTCCTTCACGCCAGGGAAAACAAGTCCAACCAATCCAATCTCTGCCCATAACTAAAGTCTTTCAACCCATCCTGGTGAATCTCCTTTGCACTCTGTCCAGTGCAATCACATCCTTCCTACTGTATGGCAATCAGAACTGTACACAATACTCCAAGTGTGGTCCAACCACTATTTTGTAAAGTTGCACCTCTTATATTCTATGCCCCAACTTATGAAGGCAAGTGTGCCATATGCCTTCTTCCCCACCATATCGACTTGTGTTTCTAATTTCAGCAAGGTTCACAGTCCTGTAGTTACCTAACCGTCCCTACTGCCTTTATAAATTAATGGAAAACCATTAGCTATCGTCCAGTTTTATAGCACCTCACTGTGGCTAACGAAAATGCAGTAATCTCTACCAGGGCCCTAGCTATCTCCTCCTTTGCTTCCCATACTATCCTGGGATAGATCTCGTCTAGTACCTCCACCTTCATAATACTGACCTGTTCCAGACTACCAACATATCCCTTCCTGAACTCATTATCTTCCATGACCTCCTCCTTGGTGAATGTAGATGAGAAGTATTCTTTAGGACCTGGCCACATCCCCTGGATCCACATATAGGTTACCCCATTGTTCCCTAAGGGAAGCCACTCTTACCCTGGCTACCTTCTTGCTCGTAATATACATTGAATTTCTTGGGGAATTTCTTAATCTTACCTCCAAGGATCCTTACCTCCAAGGATATTTCATGAAACCTTTTGGCCCTCCTAATTCTTTCTTAAGTTCTTTCCTATACCCTCTATGTTCGTCAAGAGATCCACTCAATTTCAATTGCCCATATTTGCCATATGCTTCCTTTTTTTTCCCCATGATCAGACCTTCAATATTCTTTGTCATCTGAGATTCCCTAATCTTGCCGTTTTGCCTTTTACTCTTACCAGAATATAGTCGATTGAATTTCTTATTAACTCTTAAAAGACTCCCACTGTTGAGATCTTGTTTTAACTGCAAGTATTTGCTCCCAATATACTTTCACCAGGTCCTCTCTTACACTACTGAAATCATCCTTTCCCCAGTTGAGGACCTTAGCTTGAGGACCAATCTTTTTCCGTTCCATAACTACCTTGAAAGCTACAGAAGTATGGTCACTATTCTCAAAGTATTTCCCCACCAACACTTCCACCATCTGCCCAGTTTCACTTCCTGAGATAAGATGGGAGTACAGCCTTATCTCTAGTAGGACTCACTACATATTATCTCAAAAATCTCTCCTGAGACATAATCAACAAATTCTGCCCCATCTAAGCCCCTTGCACTAAGGGCTGCCAGTCAACATGGAGTTTGGAGTCAACTTGGAGTTTAATCCGGGCAAGTGTGAGGTGTTGCACTTTGGGAGGTCAAATGAAAGAAGAAGGCATACAGTTAATGATAGACCCCTTCATAACATTGAGGTACAGAGGGATCTTGAGTCCAGGTCCATAGTTTACTGAAAGTGACTACACAGGTGGATAAGGTGGTAAAGATGGCATATGGCATGCTTGCCTTCATTGGTAAGGGTGTTGAGTATCATAGTAAAGGAAGTCATACTGCAGTTCTGGTCACCCCATATTAGGAAGGACGTGGAGACTGAGGAGGGTGGAGAAGAGGCTTACCAGGATGCTGCCTGGATTAGAGGGTATGAGCTTTAAGGAAAGGTTGGACAAATTCTGATTGTTCTCCCTAGAGTGTCGGAGGCTGAGGGGAGACCTGATTCCAAAGACATACGGGTTAGGAAGTTGTGGGCATGCTATGTTGGCGCCGGAAGCGTGGCAACATTTGCGGGCTGCCCCCAGAACACTCTACGCATAAGATGTATTTCTCTGTGTGTTTCAACATACATGTGAATAATAAAGTTGTCTTATATTATCTTAGAGGTTTTTAAAATTATGAGAAGCATAGATAGGGTACACAGTCAGAATCTTTTCCCCAGGGTAGAAATGCCAAACACCAGAGGACATGGTTTTAAGGTTAGAGGGGAAAGTTTAAAAGGCGATGAGCAAGGTGTTTTTTAAAAACACGCAGAGTGTGGTAGGTGCTTGGAATAGGTGACCAGGAGTAGTATTGGAAGCAGGCAGTTTGGTGGAGTTTAATAAGCTTTTAGATAGACACATGAATATGAAGGAAATGGAGGGATATGGATGATACACATGAGGAGGACATATAATATAAATTGGCATCAAGATCGGCACAACATCGTGGGCCATGTGGCCTGTCTAGTGTTGTCCTGTTCCATGTTCTACTTAACATAGGGAAAGTTTAAAACCTGTCCTACTTTGTGCATATGAAAGTTAAGACCCCGAAACTCGTCTATGGAAATGATAAGTGTGCACCTCAGCTCTGTGCAAGCATTTAGTCATTTATTCATGTATCTCTACATCTAATCCAGTTAAATTTTGTTTGATAATGTTCTTGTAAAAGCACATTTAGATGTCTTGCTATTGTTGAGGGGGCTATACAAATGCAAGTGCTTGTTGCAATGATATCAACAAAACTTTTTTGATGAATTGTTGCACCTGACAGCTTTCAGGACCTTCATTTTGCAAAGTGGAAAGTGGTCTTTAAATTTTAGATTTTGAATTCTCATATATTTGAATAAAACTGAGCCTTGAGGTAAGACCAGCCTATGTATCTAATATAAACTAACCTTAAGGGAACACAAACAAAGTTCTGTAACGCATTATACACCTGTTCCAAAAGCATTTTCATTGCTTAGAGACAAACCTGACAACTTTCTTAAGTCTTCACACTGGAGTAGTAAGGATTGAATCATTTCAAATCTTTGATGAGGCCAAATTGCCCATAAACCATTGTAAATTATCACATCCAAATGCTTTTCAAGCCAGCGGAGATATTAATTGCAAACTATAGCACAAAATTACCACAGGACCTTAATGAACTACAGCCACAGGGCTCCTGAATGCTACCAGGAAATCACTATATCATGGAATTAATGCAACTCCCTGAACATCAGTCACAGAGCAGCAAGCTATAACTTTCAGGCTGAAATATAATTGCCTGCAGCAAAGACTCACTGTCATAATTAAAGGAGGATTGCACTTCTCCGTGTAACTGCCTGGGGGTTGCCTTCCTGAATTCTGGCTTGTGGTGTAGGCAATAAAGTGCCCACTTTTGACTGGTTAGAATACAAGAACCACAATGACAGATTGGTTGCCTGTAGGTTTTGTTAAGCTGTGGGTGAACAGTTTAATGGGGCATCATGAAGGATTTTCATAATACAATCAATATATTCAGTTGGTGCTATACTCATCACATGTCATTTTGTAAGAAACTTAATTGTGTCAAGAATAGAAGTATTCGACAATTATAAAAAGAAAGACACTTATTTCATTGTCCACTGACCTTTATAACTATGTCTAATTTCACACACCTTGCTTGCAATACATTTTGTTTGGAAACAGTGCTATTAAACTTAGTACTGCAATATCCAATAGTTTCATCAGATATGCATAAAGGATCCTACTTACAGCCAGCTGAAATCCCAACATTACAACAAAGCAATAAGAATTTTTGTTATATGGAAAGAGACCACACAGATCAGAGTTCATATAGTTTTCATAACTGATAAATAATTAATGGTTTTAAATTCAGCAAGGATAGGCAGCAACACCTCCACCGTGATTATCCTCAACACTGGTGCCCCACACAGCTGTGTCCTCAGCCCTCTACTTTACTCCCTATACACTCATGACTCCGTGGCTAGATTCTGCTCTAACTCCATTTACAAGTTTGCAGATGACACCACCGTTGTAAGCTGAACCTCAAATAATGATGAGTCAGAGTATAGGAAGGAAATAGAGAGCCTAGTGACATGGTGTCATGACAACAATATTTCTCTCAATGTCAGCAAAACAGAAGAGCTGGTCAATTGATTACAGGAAGGGAGGTGCTGCACATGCTCCTGTTTACATCAACAGTGCTGAAGTCGAGAGGGTTGGAAGCTTCAAGTTCCTCGGAGTGAACATCACCAATAGCCTGTCCTGTCCAACCGTGTAGACGCCATGGCCAAGAAAGCTCACCAGTGACAATAATAAATCAAATTATTAAATTTTACCAGCTTACCAATTTAAATCTGAATTTGCTCTCAGGGAAAGATATCCTTGTTCCAGCCATTAAACAGGATGCAAACATTTAAATTAAAAGTTAATTTTTCTCCATTATCACCATCGACCAGAAAGACTTGCATTGTAAAATTAGAACATGATGAAACTTAGCATGAGCACTACTGATAAAAGAATTACTGACACTGAGCTTCAGGAGGCAAAATCGGGAGCGAGAGGAAATGCTTTGTGAAAGAAACGGATTTTAACAGAGTCACCTCATGGAGAAGAGACAAGTGGAGAGGTGAAGAGGATTGGGGATTGAAGGGAAGTGGGGTGGGTAGCTCTGGAGCTAAGAGGCCAAGCTGAAAGCAAGTTGCCAAAGTTGGGTGTCCAAGAAGATAGAGATAGAGAGTGTAAGGCTGCAGGAGGCTGCTGAGCAATAAAAGGTCAAGGCCACAGAGGGATTTGAAAACAAGGGTAAGAATTTCAAAATTTGTGCTGGGAGTCTGTATACATCAAGAAGCTGCACAGCTGATTGGTGGTGCAGGTTAACTCATTACCTTGAATTGTGATTCATAAACCACATCACTTCTTTGTGAGAGTACTGGAACAGCATGTTCTCAGGACTCCACCAACTGAAGGGAAGGCCGTTTACCCTGAATATTAACCATTTTTCTCTTCACAAATGCTGAGTATTTCCAATTCCTGGATGCAGAGTGCCAGAGAGAACCGCTGACTGTGTCATGTCCTGATAAGTGTAGGCTAGCAGAGGCAACTACTGCTAATTTTAGCTGGGTCAGGATTCATTTGGGTAAAGCTGAAATTGAGGCCCATTTACTTGATCTGATTGTTCAGCTGGATATGTCCATTACCACTCTGTGAAGATCAGCAGTAAATTCATCTGGTGCCCTTTCTCTAATGAACCTTCACCACCAAAAAAAGATTAGCTGACTATTCATCTCGTTGTTACTCTTGGAACTTTGCTGACTGTGATAATCAGCTTTAGTTGCTGACAAAGCACTTCAAAATAGCTCAATTTATGTGAGGTACTGAGGAAGATTCCTGGGAGACATGATGAAGTACTTTATAAATGTATGGTTTCATGGTATGTTGGACAGTGAGCTTTCACAGGATACTTGTTCTTGTTCATGTATGTTTGAGTTTTAAAAATTGTTGCCCACAAAGTAGCTGCAACTGTGCACTGATAACCTCATGCAAGTGAAGGGAGCATTTGGGTATCTTGCTGAACAAACCAATGAGATTTAAGTATTAAACAGGACTGAAAAGGTGGGTGAACTCATTATTGAATCAAGTATTACAGCGCCAGTGACCTGGGTTCAATTCCAGCCACCATCTGCAAGGAGATTGTATGTTCTCTCCGTGTCTGCGTTGGTTTCCTCTGGGTGCTCTGGTTTACTCCCACATTCCAAAGACGTACGGGTTAGGAAGTTGTGGGCATGCTATATTGGTGCTGGAAGCGTGACGACACTTGCGGGCTGCCCCAGAACACTTTACGGCAAAGATGCATTTCACTGTGTGTTTCGATGTACATGTGACTAATAAAGATATCTTATCTTAATCTTAAAATGTTAAAAAGACATTTTTTTTTAAAAAAAGTTTCCTTGAACAATTCCTAACCTGAAGGAACATGAATCAACATTAGTTGGTTAATAATATTAACATTAATAACTTTAATTTATAGTTGGTTATTTTCTGGGCAAGAATGATTGAATGGCAACCTAAGGAGTCTAGGTCCAGGGGTCCCAGTTTGAAAATAAGAGGTGGCCCACTTAAGGCAGAGATGAGGAGAAACTTCTTCACTCAAAGGGTGGCAAACCTTTGGAATTCTCTACCCTGGATAGCTGTGGAAGGTCAGTTTATTCAAAACTGAGAAGGATAGATTTCTGGGTAGTGAAGGAATCAAGGGATGTGGTGACAGTGCTGGAAAATGGAGCTGGGGTGGAAGGCCAGCCATGATATTGCTGGATGGTGGAGTAGCCTCAAAGAGCCACATGGACCACTCCTGCTCCTATATCATATCTTCTAACAATGGTCGCATCATTACAAAAATAATTCTGGAACTGATTTCAAGAGTTAAACTGTGGGCTAAAGGGTCTGTATTGTGCAGTAATGTTCTATGCTGCTGCAGTCACCCATGGTCATCAAATGGGTGAATGCAGCAACATAGCACACTACAGCACAGTACAGGCCCTTTCGCCCACAATGTTGTGCTGACATTTTACCCTGCTCCAAGATCTATCTAACCCTTCCCTCCCATATAGCCCTCCATTTTTCTATCATTCATGTGGCTATCTAAGAGTCTCTTAAATGTCCCTAATGTATCTGCCTCCACCACCTCTGCTGGCAGTGCGTTCCACGCACCCACCGCTCTCTGTGTAAAAAAACTTCTCTGACATCCCCCCCATACCTTCCTCCAATCACCTTAAGATTATGCCCCCTCATGTTAGCCATTGTCGCACTGGGAAAAAAATCTGACTGTCCACTCGATCTATTGTATGCCTCTTATCATCTTGTACACCTCTATCAAGTCACCTCTTATCATCCTTCACTCCAAAGAGTACAGCCCTAGCTTGCTCAACCTATCCTCATAAGACATGCTCTCCAATCCAGGCAGCATGCTGGTAAATCTCCTCTGTATCATGAAAATCACAGACAGGTTAAGCACAAGGTCTCTTTTCTGCCAAAGCTAATAGCAGGACAGAACAAGTTGGGCAACAACTTGTGGCAAATCACGGAACAGATGACTCCTTCTTTGTTTAACTTGTTGACTATTTTGCAAATTTATCATGGGCATCATTATTTTTCCTGAATAATCTGAATAATGGCTTTCCTGTGGAACTGAAGGCATCTGCCTTTCTGTTATTAGGAGGTCTAGCTGAGGAAAGAAGACAAAATGTTGTTCCTGGTGATTCATTGGCTTCACCAAGGCTTCTCATTTGTTTATCACAAGGATAACTTTGGGCTGCAAGGGCCAATTTTATTATATTCCATCTTGGGAGTCTCCAACCTGATGGCATCAACATCGATTTCTCTAACTTCCAGTAACCCCTCCCCCCTGTGTCCCCACCCTTCGTTTTCCTTTATCTCTCTGGCCCCATCACCCTCTTTCCCCTCCCCCACCCTCACGACCTGCCCATCACCCACACCTTCCTCCCTCTGCTTCCCTTTATCCCATGGTCCACTGTCCTCTCCTATCAGAATCCATCTCCTTCAGCTCTTTGCCTTTTCTACCTATTACCTCCCGGCTTCTCACATCATTCTCACTCTCCCCCTTTGCCCCACTGACCTATCATTCCACTCTCACCTGGACTCACCTATCACCTGCCAGCTCGTGCTCTCTTCCCCCCCCCCCCCCCCCACCTTTTTATTCTGGCTTCTGCCCTCTTCCTTTCCAGTCCCGATGAAGGGTCTCGGCCCGAAACGTTGACTGTTCGTTTCCCTCCATGGATGCTGCCTGACCTGCTGAGCTCCTCCAGCACTTTTTGTCCGTTGGTCCAGATTTCTAGCATCTGCAGTCTTTCTTCTGTCTCCAATTTTATTATTACCATGACCACTTTAGCAATTTGCATTTGAGAGAAATGCAAAATGAGCAGGCATACCAAAAACTGGTACAATGATTCACCTCCCTTTCAGCAGGTGTTTCCTGTTATATAAATGGATGCATTTATTATATCAAAGAGTAGAAACTACAGTTTTGTATAGTTGGTATGTTGATATTTCACACATCAAGATGATATTCCTCTGCCTCCCTGCAATAAGGCCACAATTAAATTAATTATTGAAATGCATGACCAAAATTCAGTATCAGCCTGTGACTATTCTGTTCAATCTACACAAGTTGTTTAAAGGCAGGAACAAAAAGAAAGAAACCAGATGATAACGGGGAGAGTGATGGAGGGTGTCAGAGGGGACAAGGTTGTTGTAGGTGTGTGATGAAGGTGAGGCTGATGAGTAAAGGTGGCGGATCGGAGTGCTGTGTTTCAAAAGGAGCCAATGGTCTCCCCTTCCTCAACACCCTGCTTCTTTCAACACTGAGACTCCTCCATACCAGCCCCAATATCCTCCTCAAGTACCTGACTCCCATCCCTCAATACTCTGACACCAGCTTCTCCTCTCTGAACTTCAGAATCTCACCATCAGCAAAGAAATGGAAGATGTCATCCACATGTAATCAAGACACACCTGTTCATCAATAACTTGCTCACCAATGTTCAGTTTGGGTTTTAAGAGGACCACTTAAGTTCCAGACCGCCACACAGCCTTGGTCCAAATGTAGACCAAATTGTTGAAGTCTTGAGGCAAGGTAAGGTGACAGTGACCGCCCTTGACATCAAACCAGCATTTGACTTCACAGCACATCGACATTAAGGAGGCCAGATAAAACTGAAGTCAAACATCAAAAGGGAAAGCACTCCAATACTTGGGGTGATACCTCACATAAGGTTGGTGATCAATCAATCTAACCCAGGATATCACTGCAGGAGCTCCTACTAGAAGTGTCCTAGACCCAACCGGCGTCAGCTACTTCATCAATGATCTTTCTTGTATCCCAAGGTCAGAAGTGGGAATGTTCACTGATGATTGTACGATGTTCAATTCCACTTGCAAGTCCTCAGCGAATGAAGTAACCTGCTCCTGCAGGCAGCAAGTCCTAGACAACATTCAGGCATGGGCTGATAAGTGACAGGTAACATTTGCCAGGCAACAACCAGCTCCAATAGGAGAGGACTTAACATCTACCCTTAACTCTCAATGGTATGACAATCACCACCTGAGATTAAGATTGACCAGGAAGTCAAATACACCATCCATATTAACACAGTAGCTATAAGAGTCGGTCAGAGGCTGAGCATCCTCCAGCAAGTGGCTCACCTCTTAACACCTCAAAACCTTTTCACCATCTACAAGTCATAGATCAGGAGCATTATGGAATACTCTCCAATTGCCTGAATGAGTGCAGCAGCAATATTGATGAGGTTAGTGCGGTTAATGTAGTCTACCTGGACTTCAGTAAGGCCTTTGACAAGGTCCATTATAGGAAACTAGTCCAAAAGATCAGAGCCCATGCGATCCAGACAAATTGCATCCAAAATTGACTTGACAACAGGAAGGAGGGACCTGGTTAGAAGCCTGTGACCAGTGGTGTACCACAGGGATTGGTGCTGGGACCCTGATTGTTTGTCATATACGTTAACGCTTTGGATGTATAGGAGGAATGATTCATAAGTTTGCAGATGACATGAAAACTGTTGGCGTTGTTGATAGTGAAGCTGTGGCCTTAGGCGACAGAACGATATTGATCAATCGGTAAGATGTGTAGAGCAATGGCAGATTAAAGTTAATCATGGTAAGTATGAGGCAATGCACTTTGGGAGGACTAGTTAGATTAGGACTTGAATTGCAGTGCCCTAGGGAGTTTTGAGGAAAAGAGGGACCTTGATGTACAAGCGAAAAGATCCCTGAAGGTGGCAGCACAAGTAGATAAAGTGGTAAAGGCGGCATATGGGAGACATTAGCTGGGGCATTGAATACAAGACTGAGGAAGTTATGGTACAACTTTATGAAACATGAGTTAGGCCACAGTTGGAGTACTGTGTACAATTCTGGTCACCATGCTATAGGAAGGATGTGATTGTAGTGAAGAGGGTGCAGAGGACATTCACCAGGATGTTGTCTGGAATGGGGTGTTCCTGTTAAGATGAGAGACTGAATAGGCTGGGTTTGTTTTCCTCAGAGCAGAAAAGGCTGACAGTACCTTACAGAGATATATAAAAAGATTATGAGAGGCATAGATAGGGTACATAATAGGAAACATTTCCTCACAGCAAAGGTTTCTAATGCTTGAAGGCATTGGTTTAAGGTAAGGGGATCCGAGGAAGAACTTTTTCACCCAGAGCATGGTTGAAATTTGGAAAGCTCCACCTGAAGGCGTGGTGGAGACAGGTACTTGCACAACATTTAAGAAGCATCTAGATGAGTACTTGAATTGCCATGGCATAGAAAGCTACAGATCAAGTGGTGGGATGAGCGTAGATAGATACTTGATGGTTGGCATGGATACAGTGGACCAAAAGCCTGTTCTTTTGTGCTGCATGACTCTGTGAACTGCTCTGATGATTTGAGACAAAGTTCTCACGTCATAATCCTTCTGTGTTCCAGGATTCTCTTCCATTAATGTTAAACCCTAAAAGTCACTTTCTGAAATCTTGGTACCCCTCTTTTCACTCTCCCAGATAATTTCAAAACACTACTAGGCTGCAAATTCCCTTCACACCACTTTATTTCATCATAATGTTGGCAGATACGTATAATTGATAAGTACATGACATAAAGGTCTCTAGTCCTTAAACAACAATTCCCATAGGACATATGCAGAATGTATTATGTATAATTAAATATTAAATTGATTATTGTCAATTACTGGCTTTGACTCATGCATGGTGGAAGATTATAATGTTGATTTGTTTAATTCCATTTCCTGCAGATGAATCAAACCCGAAGTATACATTCAGTCTTTGGACTTAGAGACTGCAGATGCTGGAATCTGGAGCAACAAACAATCTGCTGGAAGAACTCAGCAGGTTGAGCAGCATCTGTGGGGGGAAAGAAACCGTTGGCATTTTGGGTTGAAACCCTGCATCAGGACAATTCAGTTACTAGTCTTGATTGTGTGGTTTGTCACCTACTTCTAAAGCTGTATCAATACTTCATCTTTATGTTGGTATGGCTTTAAGTCTACAACATAATATTGCTTTTATTGTTTAAACAACGTAGCATGATTCTGAAGACTGCATTTAGGAATATGTTGTATAATAGTGAATGTTGTAACTTCTTACCAAAGTCATGGATTCTATTTCTAAGATGTCTAGAGCTTTTCTGATGCTTCAGATAATATAACGCAATGGATTGTAGGATGGAGTCATATGGATCAAAAAACCCAAGGCTCAACTTTAAGTCAGGGCTTGATAAGCCTACTGCAATTCAGTTTCTAAAATCACTCTTAAGTCATTAATTCTGATCCCCCACGTGTAATTACATAATAGGATGCTGAAAATCAGGAAACGAAGGAAATTCTGGAAATTTTCAGCAGGTCAGGCAGCATCAGTGCAAAGAGAAACAGAGTTAATGTTTCAGTTGAAGACTCTTGCTGCGTTGCTCTGACCTATATTTCACAGCTTTATATGTCACTTTGTTTTTTTCTCTCACTGTTCCATTAATCTAGTTACCTGTAAACTGGGCAACTCTGGCCTCAAAGAAAGTTGGTTGTATCCTATCCACCCTTCCCCTCCCCACCGCACCCCCTCCCACCCTCTCTGCAAATTAAAAGTAACTTGTTTTCTCTCCTTTCCAGTTCTGATGAAGGATCATTGATCTGAAACATTAACTGTTTCTCTTTCCGCAGCTACTGCCTGACCTGCTGAGTGTTTCCAGCATTTTATGTTTCTATTTCAGACTGTCCATCAAGGTTCCACCCCTGATTGCTATTGCCATCCCCTGGATGATGCAAGGTACACCTTTCGGTATAAATCCAATAACAAATGCACATGCAGTACCACATAGTACGGAACAATACTTCCCAGTGCTATCAAGCTGTAGCCTCAGACATATCATGCAACTAAACCACACCCCGTCTCCATCACCTGGCTCAGTTCTCCCCATGTCTGCGTGGGTTTCCTCCGGGTGCTCCAGTTTCGTCCCACATTCCAAAGGCGTACTGGTTAGGAAGTTGTGGACATGCTATGTTGGCGCCGGAAGCATGGCCACACTTGCGGGCTGCCTCCAGAACACTCTACCCAAAAAGGTGCATTTTGTTGTGTGTTTCGATGTACATGTGACTAATAAAGAAATTTGTCTTAAGATCTCTCAACCTGCCCATCAACCTCCTTCTCCTCACCTGGTTCCACCTTTCATCTGCCAGTCTCTGCCTCAACCCTCCTCTTTATACTGACCATCTCCCCTCTACACTTTCAGTTCCAAAGGCAGGGTCTCGAGCCGAAACATCAGTTATCTCTTTGCCTCCACAGAAGCTACCTGATTCGCTGAATTCCTCCAGGAGTTTGTTGTTTTTCTCTCTCCAAATTACAGACTGTTTCATGCTGCTGATTTTGATGCATCATAGAGTCATGTTCATAAAACAGAACAGCAGCCAAACAGGCCCTTCAGCCCACTGAGTCTGTGCTGACCACTGAGCACCCATTTTTGACACTAGTCCGACACTAACCCATTTTATTTTCTCCACATTCCCACCAACTTGCCCCACCCTTCCTGACCCCCCATCTCCAGATTCTACCACTCATTTACTCACGAAGAAAAATATACAGTGGCCAGTTAACCTTCCAACCTGCACGTTTTTAGGATGTGGGAGGAAGATCACGTGGTCACAGGGAGAATGTGGAAACTCCACAAAGAGAGCACCAGAGGTCAGGATTTGATGGAGTACCATGTCACTGGAGCTGTAGAGGGTTGTGGGCTCAACCAGCTCCATTACGAGCACAACTCTCCCCACCATCGAGGACATCTTCAAGAGGTGGTGCCTCAAGAGTGTGGCATCCATCACTCTCACCATCCGGGACACGCCCTCTGCTCATTACAACCATCAGGGAGGAGGTACAGGAGCCTGAAGACCCACATTCAACAATTTAGGAACAGCTTCTTCCCCTCTGCCATCAGATTTCTGAATGGTCCATGAACCCATGAACACTACTTCATTACGATAGGGTCTTTTAAGAGACTTTTGGATAGGTACATGGAGCTGAGAAAAATAGAGGGATATGGGTAAACCTAGTAATTTCTATGGTAGGGACATGTTCGGCACAACTTTGTGGGCCGAAGGGCCTGAATTGTGCTGTAGGTTTTCTATGTTTCTATTCCTTTTTTATTGCACTATTTATTTTGTAATTTATAGTAATTTTATTTCTTTGCACTGTATTGCTGCCACAAAACAACAAATTTCACGACATACAAGTCAGTGATAATAAACCTGATTCTGATTCTGAGGTAGCAGCTCTACTAGCTGCGTCACTGTACAACCGCATCTAACTTTTGGCAAAACAATGCCTCCATAATTATTTCAGAGCCACCATGGTCCCATTCATCTCCTCTTAGTCTGTGAAATTGCACTCTGACTACCCGCTATATTACATTGCGTATCTCATTATTTCCTCTACAATATGTTGGAGATCTTGAACCATGCACTATGTCACTCTAATATCCTTGAGACAAGCCACTCATCCCTTGCAAATTATGCACCCTAGTTGCACCTATTGCACTTGCCTGAACCTTATGTATCCTCTGCACCTCACTGTTCAGTGTGGCAAACCCTCCACATCACACTGTCAGCCAACTCTCTACCATCAGAATCCAAAGATACACTGGGCCAGACAGATACCTTATATTAATTACATTACTGTGCTGGTTATTTAGCACAACAAAGGCACAGATGTAATATATTGTTTCTACTAGACTAGCAACACAACTGTAGATGGATTCATGTTATTTATCTGGATACACCCTCCATGTCCTGATTTACTCTCCAGGTCAAATTTGTCACCTTCCATACCCATTGAATCTTCAGTGCTAACATATCCTTCTCCCTGATACACTGAAAGTTAACATGCAAGTGCAGCAAGCAATTAGGAAACCAAATGACACGTTGGCCTTTATCACAAGAGGATGTATTTCCACAGGAGCAAAAGCATGTTACTAAATTATGAAGAGTCCTACAGAGAATGAATATGGCATATTGAGTATGGGTCTGATCTCCCTAACTTAGGACAATGTGAGTTTCATCCAGGAAAAGCTGTGCTGAGGTAAAAGATCAGCCATGACTCTACTGGATGTCAGACCAAGCAGTAGGAGTTGAATGGCCCAAACCTGCTTCCATTTCTTATGTGATGTTCTAAATGTGGATTTGGGAAGAGCAGATGTCCTTGTCCTGACTACTAACAACAGAGTAAAGGCTGATTCTGTCTGTCCAATAGCAGACCCTGCTCACTCACCCACAACCACAAATCTCACCAGCACAGGCCATGACTCCTTCCCGTTCAACAATCTTGCGCAACACTCCTGTTCTCACTGCTTAGTCATGACTTCAGATCTCCCAATGTACCAGATGTTAAATTCTCATTCTCATGTTCAAGCCCTTTCATGGTTTCAGGCCTCCCAATCTCTGTAAACTCCTACAATCCCCAAAAAATGTCTTTTCTTTTGAGTCGTGTCTTTTGTGCATACCCAGTCTCTTTATCACTATAGGCAACTCAACCTATAGCTTTGTAGATGCCATGGTCAGAAGACGATGTGTCCAGAATTAAATTGTAATTGGCTCTTTTAAGTTTTTTGTGAAGATGTTGGTTAGTTTTGCAGTTTTGAGAGTTAGTAAATGGGCTAACATATCCCTGTTGGAGTATTAGCTCAACATCCAGCTTTAAACTCCAGAGCACTGCTGAGGCACTGTTGTACTATCAGAGTTGTCTGCAAGAGATGAGACATTAAACCTGGGCCATGCCTACTCTTACAGGTGAGGATCAAGTCCTCATGGTACTGTTTCAAAGAAGAGCCATAGAGTCATCTGCAGCACCCTGGCTAATACTAATTCTCTATCAAGACCACAAAAAACAAAAGAGACTTTTTGGTTGTTATTGCTTGGCTATCTGGGGAGCTCGCCATGCATAAATTGGTAACAAAAAAAGCTTATGGTATACTTGCTTTTATTGATCAGTTCATTGAGTATAAAAGTTGGTCAGTCATGTTGCAGCTGTATAAAATTTTGGTTAGGCCACATTTGGAGTATCGTGTGCAGTTCTGGTTGCCACATTATGGGAAGGATGTGGAGGCTTTGGAGAGGGTGCAAAAGAGGTTCACCAGGATGCTGCCAGGATTAGAGGGCATGAGCTATAAGGAGAGGTTGAACAAACTTGTTTTGTTTTCTCTAGAATGTCGGAGACCAAGGGGAGACCTGATAGGAGTATATAAAATTATGAGAGGCATAGATAGGGTGATAGAGTCTTTCTCCCAGGGTGCAAAATGTCAAATATTAGAGGGCACAGATGAAAGGTGAGGGGGGAGAATTTAAGAGAGGTAAGTTTTTATTTTACAGAGAGTGATAGGTGTCTGAAACACACTGCTGGGGAAGTGGTGGAAGCAAAAATTGTAGCAACATTTAAGAGGCATTTAAACAGATACATCAACGGACAGGGGATGGAAGGATATGGACCATGTGCAGGCAGATGGGATTTGTTTAAATTGACATCATAGTCGTCACAGACATCATAGGCCAAAGGGCCTGTTCCTATGCTCTACTGTTCCAAATATTTTATGAGAGAAAAGAAGTTTATTCACATTAGAGCTTTACTTGCATATAAATGACACCACTACATTAGGCAATGATACTCAGTAATTGTAAAAGTCTAGTGAACAGGAAGAACAAAACTGAAGGACACAGATAAAAGGCAATAGAATGGAACTAGAGTGGACAGCTTCAGTGTGAGAAACAAAGGACTGCAGATGCTGAAATCTAGATGAAAAACATGATGCTGGAGGAACTCAGCAGGCCAGGCAGCATCCGTGGAGAAGAGCAGGCAGTCAACATTTCAGATCAGGACCCTTCTTCAGGACTGAAGATGGGAAAAAGGGAAGCCCAATAAATAGGAGGAAAAAACAGAGCAGTGATAGGTGGACAAAAGAGGGGAGGCTGGGTGGGCACAAGGTGGTGATAGGTAGATGCAGGTAAGAGATAGTGATAGGCAGGTGCGGGGAAAGAGGAGAGAGCAGATCCACCAGGGGATGGGTCAAAGGTAGGGAGAGAGGAAAAAAGGCTAGGAATGGGAAGAAGAGAAGAAGCATGGTGTGGGGGGTGGGGTGGTGTTGTAGGGAAGGGGGGTGGATTACCTAAAATAGGAGAATTCAATGTGAAGTGGCTGAGGCACAGGCAGGAGGGACCAAAATGGCTTCCTTGTCTACTAACATTTCTGTGGTTTTATGATTTCACAGTTCCAGCAATCCCACATTTCTCTGTTGGCAAAGCCGCTCCCATCTTCCTTTATATCACATTAACGGCTGTAATGTATCTTCTAAACTAGTCCTATCACATTTCAAATCACATTACCTCATCACCACAATAGTTTGCCACTGGGCCTGCATATCCTCAATACCAGAGCTGGCCTTGCAGTTTTTTTTATACAGCCCTGCTATGCTTTTGATCACTTTTATTACAGGGTGTGACATGAGAACCTGCATCAACCTTCAGCTACCTCCACCTTTCCTTTCTCCTTCCCTCATCCATCAAAAAAAAGTCTTAAACATAGCACACATGGAACACACCATTCTAACCTAGAAATAAATTTCTGTTCCTTCAACGGCACTAAGTCTGAATCCTGGAACCCTCGACTCACCAACACTGCAGGAGTATCTTCACCAGGAGGACAACCATGGTTCAAGAAGGTGGCTCATCACCACCTACTGTAGGGCAATAGGTCTTTGTCAGTGAAACCTACATCTTGTAAATCATTAAACACTTATGCAAGGTTTGAAAAGGTTGGCAGAACACACGGATGCACCAGACGTCCACCCAAGTCCTTTAAAATGGAAGCAGAATCAAAGTTATTCTTCAGTTTGACTCTGGCATGAGGCTTCCAGCGGAAGGACTAATTGCCTTAACTTTTGCTGGGCAGTAAATATCCCTCAAGATTATTACTTTTCAACCCCCTGTAGTAAAGAGAGGGTGGCATTACAAAAGTGGTTGAGGTGGGGGTGGGGGGGGGGGGAAGGGTGTGAAGGGAGAAACAGAGGAAAAAGGAAGGAGGGATGTGGTTAGAGGGTGGAGGAGAAGAAGGGGAAAGAGATCAGCCAGAAATCCAAAGATGACTTGCTTCTCTGGAGGCAGACCAAAATGATAGTATACTGTTTGTTTGGGTCTGACCTCCAGATGAGATCTACTGCAGGGATAACTCTACCGAGTTTTTCTAAGCCAGCAGTGGGAGGATTTGAAATACTCACCAGTATCTCATCTGTTAATGAAGCAAATGGGTCACAAGGTGCCATCTGCAGTTGGAAACCTATAGCTGATTGTTGTGGCCTTTATTTACACCAACCATTCATGCCCCTCCGCTGCACAACAGGAAAAATGACTTTTAAAATATGGTACGTTAATACAATGACAAGCACACTCGATCCTTAAAATAGAATATGTAATCTCACCATTTAACTGAGTTTAAACAGATTAATTTAAATTTAAACAGCAAGCTGATATATAATCTCAATGAGGGGCTGGTGTTTATTAGCCAATGCAGATTCATAACTTAACATGTCATCGGGGTCTCTCAATGTTTTAATTTTTTTTAACCTGTCTAATCCTAAATCTGCTTCAGATTTCCTCTGTTCATCTATTTGCCTATAGCTCTGTGGTGTCTCTTTACTCAAATTGCTTTGCCTTCCTTTGTTTAGATATTAAAATCTCAAACACAGTATGCCGTAGTTCATTGGTGCTTCAACAATCACATTAAAATGAAGCAAAGGGAGTTGTTTCTGTTCACATCGAGTCTTAAAAAACAGAAAGGAAACTACATTTCCTATGTACGTGAACAACTTTGACCAGACTAAGTTCTGTGTTTGCATTGGTTTAATAGTGGCTGCCAATCATTCTAATCAGCCAATAGGAGCTGGCTGTAAGCAACACTAAGATCTTAAAGCTGAAGTTCAACAGTGGAGAGGAAGCCACCATCAAAATCTAACAAAGGTCTCAGACCAACAATGTTAACTCTTTTTCACTTCACACAAATACTGCCCGACCTGATGAGTGTTTTCTGTTTTTAATTTCAAATATCCAGCATCTGCGGCTTTTATAACTTCACCATCAAAATCATTGGGGTGGAGAGGAGATGTGAAGACCACTTCAAAAGTACCACCATAAGTGCTCATAATTTTGTGGACTGAATGTCAACAAAAACCACCAGCTCTGGTATCAACACTTGAGGAAGCACAAAAGAATGCAGGATGTATTCCTTAATGCTTAAACTAAGGACAATTCATAGCAAGAAAAATTCTACACATAAAAACATGGATCATACAATTCAAGAGCATAATCATCAAGTGTTTTTGTTTTAAAACACAATGGGTTTGATTGTTTTCAGTTGAGCTGGATGGCACAACACCTTGATACATGAACCTGTTGCAACATGCCATATTAAGTTATGAGTCTGTGTTCACTGTGTAATCACTCAATCTCAGCTGGATGGTCACATTAAGATGGGCTGCCTTAGACTACTAACTAAAAATGGCAATAGCCTGAAGCATGACAGTCACTACGACCTTTTACAAACTTATCCAGTAAAATGGGGAACTAAGATAAAGAAAAATTCCCCAAGAAAGGCGAAGGGGGATAAAAATCAGAGAAGCAGAGAAGACTCGTGGGTGCTGCTGATTGCTCATGAAGCAGCACCTGTCACCACTAAAGAGCTGCCCTACAGATTGTTGATTAAGAAGTCAAACTAATATTATGGCTGTTGACAAGTGGGATAGAAATCCTATTCTGATGCACAATGTTTTTATACACAACTGCTAACTGTAAATATTCTGATATGGTCTTTTCTGCAAGTGCACTTGTGCAAGGAGGCTGCCAAGCATGTAGGAGTGATGTCAATCAGCAAGAAGCACTGAATTCACCTTTGCAATATTCTAATGCAAATACATATTTTTCAGACAGCATGAGGCTCAACTGCAGGAGGAGCTCTTCACAGGAGAGTGAAGAACTATTCCAGCATTACTTAAACAGCCCAAGTCTAACTTAGCTATTGACAGAGTAAAATGCAAGACAATGATTCAATTTGTCCCAAATAGCCTAGAGAACTTCTATTTCTTAGGGATGTCCTTCTTATTTATTGGTACAGAATCCTAATATTAATTCCTGAATCAGCTCTGACCGAACAATTCATGGTAGCAGTCTCTTTAATTCATCTGGAGACAAATTTGCCCCAAAGCAGTTGCATGAAATAGACACAGACTACAACTTCTAGGTCAACATAACACAAATGATGATCCACTATGGGCACAGTTGGGAAATTCTGTACAAAATACACATGAAACTGGATTGGTGGGGTTGGGTTTCAAGTGTCTGCTAAAATGTATTTGCATCTCTTATGAACCAAATGAGCAGCATAAAGGACACAATTGTTTCTATCTCATGTTCTATCAAATGATATTTCTTGATGTCTTTAAGAATGTTAATGAGATCTGTTCTTATTAATTTACCTTAAAATGGGGGTTTCAAAAATAAATATTTTTAATACAGGCATCCAGTCCTTCACCTGTGCATGATTTAAAGGCATTAAAAGTTCCTTAAAAACTGCAACGATATATTTTATAGTTTAATTGGTGAACCTAAGTCAGGTTCTCAATAAATTTCCATTGTTTAAAAAATATTGCCATTCCTGTGCCTGTACGCTGAAAGAAATAGAGCATAGCCTAAAGAGCCTTCTCAATCTCACACACTCAGCTTTGGTTAATGAACACAGTAAATTCTGTGAGTGGGTCTGATTCAGGTAAACGCTTTACAGATGCATAAAACAGAAACATTAGTGGTCATGGGTTTAACTCACTCAAGGTGTAATTTCACTTCCCCATCTCCCCCCCCATCTCCAATCCCATTTCCACAAAGACACAGCATGTACACCTACTTTTATTTAAGTTATGCTTTATCTTTATGAAAATAGTAATTCAGGAAAGTCACATCAAGGAAGGTGTCTAACAGCAGGTTTTAGAGCAATTTGAGGCTGGATTTCAAGAGTCTGCTAATTTAGAGCAATCTGACTTGATAAACATTTTGTTTAACAAGTCAGATGCTTAAAAATCTGCATGGTAAATACTAAAGTCTTTCTGCAAATTAGAAGTGATTTTGCAACTTGCATCTCTAATGACTGGAAATAGAATTGTTACAGAGCAGGAGAAATGTTAGTTATTAAGGACATCCACTACCTCTAAAACATATTTTCCACTTACGCTGCACTTATCTGGCCCCCAATTTTGCATTTTGAAAGCTATTAGCCAAGATATCATCAGCTGTCCATCATTCTTACTTCAGGGATTCACCAATTGTACCATCCAATCTACAGGATTGTAGACACTCTACACAGAGAGCAACATGAGAAAAAAAATGAAGCTTACAAAGACTAAGGCTATGAGATTCTACAATTTGCACAGAATAGTGACTATACTTGTTTGGCTTGGGAATATCCATCAAAAATACAGTCAGCAATGCACCCCTTGTCTCTGTGACATTAAGTCAATGATGGTGGGGGTGGGGTGGTGGGAAGGAACCTCATGTTCAACAGAACAAGACCGGGGAAATAGCTTTTTTGTTGTTGAGCTGAAAGCAGACTGTAAACAGATCCAGCTGTTGCCTATCATTTCCTGAGAACTAAGCATAATTGTTTAATGTGCGCTGATTGTTCTTACTGAGTAAAATGCTTGTTTCTTTCCACTGTGTAATTTAGCCTTTTTTATGCCCTCTTGCATGGTGCAAACTGTCTGACTGTGCAAGTGACTGTTGTGTTCCCTCAAGTGCTGCAATTTCTATCTCTGTTCAAACTTGAGGCATTTATCACTGTGAATTTGACAGGATTTTCATGGCAATGGGTCAGTAGTTGGATGTAGAAGTTTTCGGTAAAAATAGGGTTAAAATTGAAGTTGTTTTGGGTAGCTGAGTGACTGAAACATTAGGTCATAACACTGAACTCTATTATTGGTTAGCATCATACAAATAGCCAATCATAACCCACAATACATTCACAGGTCAGAAGCCCCAATCAGAAGACAGTGCAGTTATAACGTGGACTAAATAGAGGATTTAACTATACTTCTGCTAAAGTATCATGAAATATTCAAATGTGTAAGGCATACATTTGGCTTAGCTGCAGCACCTCACTGTGGCACGATAGCCAACTGGATTAGCAAGGAGGAGTTTACAAGGCAGTAGTAAGGTGAAGTAAATCAAAATAAAACACATCTGTCAAGATCAGAGAAGGTTTAAAGCCAGATTTGTCAATACAAACAAGATTGATTGTGAACACATTTAAACGTTCAGAGGCCAAGTTCATTTTTTCTGGAGTGAGATGCATCAAAGTAGTTGCCATTTTTAGAAGCAAACTGAGTGAAGAGGAGGAACATGGATGGAGGTGTAGGCCCCTCTGGTTTCAGGCAAGCATTCAGATCATGGCCGATCTTTAAATATCTCTAACTCCTGGAATCTTTAACTCCATCTTTAACTATGTATTATTGCAACTAATATGCACAGGATTTCATTCATTATATTTGGAACTTACTGGTGATATTAGAAGCAGGAAGTATGCTAGCAAGTCCTTATTGGTAATAACAGTGCAGTTTTATATGCATGGTGATGCCAGGAAATGAAGATTTAATATCTTTAGCTGTAGAAAGGTAAATCAAGGTGAGGCTTCCTTATGTTACTGACAAACCCAAGTAAATCCCTAAACTTCACAGTACTGGCCAGCAAGGCAGGGAAAATTAACAAAGCTAGAGAGAGAACAGATAAATTACATTATAAATTTGTCTGCATTTGGGTGATTTTCTAACTTTTTTTTAAACAGTTCATTCTCTCAAGGGATATGGGCATTGCTGTCAAGATTAGTTTTTCACGTCTATTTTTTTTAAAAAACAAGATGCCTCTATGAATCATTGCAGTTAATGTGGTGCAGTAGCTGTTTGATACAATTGCCTGGCTTCCCAGCCCATTTTAGGGGCATTTAAAAGTCAACCATATGACCATGTGCATGGACTGGAGTCACATATAGGCCAGATTGGGCAAGAATGGCTGATTTCCATCCCTGAACAACATCAATGCATATCAATCCTGTAGTTTCAGAAAGATCATTACTACTACTGAAGGCAATTTCAAATTACCTAAATTATTGAATTTAAATTTCCCAGTTACTGCAATGGGTTTGAACTCAAGAGTCTTGTGTTGATATGACTAAGTATGTGCCTGGGTACAGCACCTAAATCATTAACACAAGAACTCATAATCTTTGCAGCATTGCAATGGTGGCATCTTTTGTAAAAAGCCAATTGAACTATTAAACACTTGATTTCTATGAATTTCTTTTATCTTTCAAAATGCATGATCCACTAATCATGATTTTTAATGTTTTATAAATCTCACAGAAATAATAACTTTTATCATTTTTTGAAAGTTCCATGTTCAACTTCAAAACTGATCTGTTGAGTTGATAACATTTAATACCATCTTGCAAGCTATCAGCAAACAACATTGTGTAAAATTCCTCATTCTTTAGCTCTTTTGAATTTCCTCACTTCACCATGACTTAATGTAAAACTCACTTCACCATGACTTAATGTAAAAATTAATATAAAACCAATCCTAATACATGGAATGTTTTACCAAGACATGAACAACATTATTGTTGAGGTACTCTAGACAAATATAATCAGCACTATTTGAGTTTGAGGAATTCTAGATCCAACTTTATAATGTTGCTGACAGCATTCCTGCCATGTGACTGTGATAGTGATGATGAGGTATAAAACTAGAGCCTGTGTTTGTTAGTCTAATTTCTAGGCAATAGCAAAACAAGTTGTTCAGGGCTCTTTTTACCTGCCTTTTTGCCTCTTTGTCTGCGCACTATCAGGACTAGAAGAAACCTCACTAGTGTTACTCTAGATCCAGGTTCTAGAAGATGAGCTGACATAATCTGGGAGAGAGGAAGTGTCTTACCTTTTCTCAGCAGTTCTGTTACAATATTGGTCAGTTTATGATTTCACAGAAGAACACCACTGAAAACCAATGTTGTAAGTGCTCCACCAGTCTTCCATTGAATGTTGCAAACCAAGGCACTGCTGGTGAACAAAATGCCTCATTCAGGTGCACATCTTGATCTACTGAATCAATTGCCCTTTTCCCAATCTTGAGAAGTCAGATACCAATTATTCAATTACATCAGAGGAAGGTATCTACCTTCCCTCACTAACCAGATAATTTGTTTTGTTGTAATTGAATTATTCTGCAGAGCAAATTCAATGTTAAAAGGTAGAGGCTTTAATCAATGCTAGTTGGAGGGTACCTGATAAGAAATGACAATAACTTTTGCTAGCTTTCTAATCACACTCACCTTACCTACATAAATTCTCAAATCAGCACAGCATAGGGAACATTTTGTTTGACGGTGCTGTGTGAATAAAAAATTGGAATTTGCAAGTACTGTCATCATTTGATAGTACTAGATATTTGGAAAGGTATCAAGCAGGGAAGCTCATTAATTTTACAAATAATTAGGGAGTTAGAGTGTTTCCCATTTTGCACAGGACTGACATAAGATCACATGGAATCCAATGCCATGTGTGGTTAATTCACCAGTCATCTACATTTGCACTTCACTGATATAACTATTGCTTAGGGTTTATATCAGCATCTGTCCCTTTCATTAAGTGAAAAAAGATACAAAGAGATATCAATTTCCATGTTCACTCAGTGGAACAGCAGACTACTTAGCTCCCCATGCCTTCCCCAGCATTCAGTTAAATCACAGCTGATCCATTCCTGAACTCTGTTTATGCTGCTTTGATACACCTAGCAAAGGCCCATAACTACATTCCACACCCAAAGACTGGGGGACAGAAAATTCCAGTTAACACCATTCCTTGTATAGAAAAGTGCTTCCAGATTCCTGGCTAAATCGCCTGCCTCAACATTCAGATTATGATGCTGTCCTCCCTGCCAAATGAAATACTTTCATTATGTTGGACCTATCAAAGCCTTTACCCATCACTGTCAGATCCTCCCTCAAGCATCCATACTCAAACAAATACAACATGAGTTTATGCAATCTATCCATCTAATTCAACCCCTAAGTCTGAGGACATTGTACTGAATCTGTGCTGCAGGATTCCACACCCTCACCTCAAAAATTACAAGGCCAGTACATTGTTTTTTCAGTCAAACTGGGATGCAATAATCCAGATAGAGTGTGATCAAAATCCTACACAATTGGTGCATAATATCTTCTGCTTTGTATGAGAGTCTCCTCTTGAAATAAAGGCTGCTACCACATTAACTGTTTTGTTTGCTTCTTATACTACACTGTACAGAAATAAAACAAGACACTCTTTTTCAAATGTTGAGTGTTCCACCTGCCAAAGTTTTCTCATCAAGTTGCTCAACTCATGAAAGGGTTGCAAAAATGTTTTGTGAAACAAAAGTTTGTTAGTAGAGGCAGATTCTTTGAAGCAGATTCTTGATAAGTAAGGAGATAAGAGGTTACTGCAGCTAGAGAGATTGCAGCGCTGAGGCTGCAATCAAATCAGCCATGAACTTATTGAATGACAGAGCAGACTTGAGGGGCTGAGCATTTACTGCTGCTCCTAATCTGTATCTTTTGTATATAAGTGGCTCCGTATGTTGAGATGGCAGCAAGGAAAGTGAGAGGCAGAGCGATCACAAGTATTCGCATGTTGATGGTGGTGGTAGTGAATCTAAACTTGTGACCTTGATGGCAAGGGTTCTTCTTGCAATCAACCTCACAAACTTGCAAGTTCAAGTTCACCATCATCATCCTCCTCCTCCTCCTCCAAATGTTCCTGGGTAATGATTGAGGCTTAAAGTAGGTGTTGATGGAAGTCTGGACAGCTCACTTCTTTTTCAGCTGATGAAGAGCCCTCGAGCAAAGAATGACATTTTCCATCATGCAGCCACAAGTAACACTATGCTGGGATCTTTGAAGATAGCAATCACTTTCTTGATGTAGAAGAACACCTCCAAAAGCCTTTCCACAGACAGCCAATTTGGTGGAAGTCCATCAGTGGTTCATGTTCCTCCTTGTGACCTCTGTTGTTCAAACTCTAACAGGTCCTCATTTATGAACTCTTTGGCATGAGGTTCAAATAACTCTTCTGCGTCATCCTGGTTTATGTCAATAAACCTAGCCTCACTGCCATCTTGACATTACAGACCAGATTTTTCAGGCTCGTAAAACCCATGAGAGTTGTGCACGCACTCTGGCTGTAATTTCCTCCATATACCATCCATTATTGCGTAGGTTATGTCATCCCAAAAGGCATCAATGTAGTCTATGGCTACCTTGATAGTGCACTTCTTCACATTTGTCCCAGTTTTGAAATCTAAAATTACATACATCATTGCCTGCTACAACTAGTAAACCTTGGGTATAGTGATAGCATCCTGCTCATTGGGTTGTAACAATGAAGTGGTGCTAAGGACAAAAAAACTGTACCTGATATTGCCAGCCATGTCCTTGATGTTAACTGGATGTTCAGGGGCAATGTTGACGATGAACAGGGCTCCGTTGTCCAGGTTATTCCTCACACAATATTGTTTGATGAAAGGGGAGAAAAACAATGTGAAGTAATCTTCGAGATCAACACTATCATCTAGTCTTTTTTTAATAGGTCACCACACTATTGGAAGATTTGCATCTGAATGTCATTTTAGAGCCCTTGGGTTCTCTTAGTGTTAAAACAAGGGAGAAAAGCTACACATTACTTCCAAGGAGAAGAGTAAGGTATAACTGAAATAAAAACCATGTCATTGATGCTACTGTGACCAGAAATGTCCAGTTGAACATTCAGAGTACAATTCAACTCAGAAATGGTCGAACTCATGTTCCATCCAGAAATAAATTAATTTTTTTTGTGGCACTTAAAGTTTGTGCCACCTAATTGGATTTCCAGTCAATCATAATAATGTGAATAATTATTTGATGTCATTGATTTACTGTTTTTATAGATTAATTAAGGAGGTTCACTTCTTGACTTTCCAATCATATTACTTATTGGTTTAATTAATTGATTCCTTTCTGATGTATAATGGGGATATGATCCAGCCTCACAGGATAAGGGGTGGTGTGTATTTATTTGTTCTGGCATGTATTCACTGTACACTCACAATCCAAAAGTGAAGAAATCCTCTATATGGCTAGTACCTTCCAGGGAAATTAATTGGCTTTGTGTTTGCTGAGATTCTGTTACAAGTGAAGAATTCATCACGTCAGTGCACCTGTGCCTGTGCAAGTGGGTGGAGGAGATGGTCATTTATATCGTGCATACCAATACATGGTGTATGGTTGTCCACATGTGGTGTTTGCAGAAGGATGTGTATGACGTTTGGACATACAGGTGTGTGTGCTATGTCTCACTAATTGTGGCTGGCAAAGAAAGAGAATGAGATGTGCCTTGTGAATTGCTGCTCAAATGCATTTTCAAAGGTGTAGTAACTACTGGCGATGGAATTTCAATTATTCACTCCTATTTTCAGAATGATTAGGCATTAGAATCTTATGATGAAGTGACAGACAGATTTAATGAGGCAAAGGCAATCAATGTGGTGTATGTAGACTCGAGTAGAGTTTTGAAAGAGTGTCACATAACAGCTTATAGGCAAATTTGAAACACATGGCATAAAAGGGACATTGACAGCATGGATACAAAGTTGGCCACATAACAAACAACAAAGGGTAATGGTGAATGGCTGCTTTTCAGACGAGAGGAAGATGAATTATGACATTCCCCAGGGAACAGTGTTAAAGCCATTACTTTTATTCATGTAAATTAATGATGAATTTTAATGCAGAGAAATGAGATATCATGCTTTTTGGAGGCAAGAATAATGGATACTGATTTAAAGGGTGTGCAGAAACTGAGGCACCAGTGAGTATGTGTCCACAGTGGCAGCTTAGGTGAGAAAGGGGTTAATAAGACATCTCCAGAGGCAGGCTTTATTACCAGAAGCATAGAGTGTAAAATACCAGTCTGACTTCAGCTGGGTTATTGTGCTCAATTCCAGCTCCAACATTATAGGAAGGATGTGAAGCCATTGGAGAAGGTCCAGTAAAGATGAGGGACTGCGGTTGCACTGACAGATTCAATAGGCTGGGGATGTTTTCTTTCAAGAAGGCCAAGGGAAGGTTTGATAGAGTTGTATAAAATGATGATGGCTCTGGACAGAGAGGGAAGCCGTTTCCTTTAGTGCAGGGGTTGAGGACAAGAGGTCACAGGTGTAAAATAAAGGGGAAGAGATTTAAGAGCGCCATGAGGAAAATTTTCTTTTCACAGCATGTGGTTAGAATCTGGATGTGTTGCCTGTGGGAACAGGTTCCATTGTGTCCTTCATGAGAAATTAAATAAATACATGGTGGTGAAAAATATGCTCTTCTACAGATAAACAGTCAGTGGATGAAACTAAAGAGTTACTCTGGTAGAGACTTCATGCCGTCATGATGAGCCAAGTTGCCTCCCTGTGTTGTAATCGTTCCATGATTAATGTTTCACTAACTTACAGAGAATATCTATTTCAATGGGACAAACAGTGACATTGAACAAAGTCACTGGATGTGCTTTAAGTGACTAAATGGGCCAGTCTAGAGCAAAGCAGTCAGTATGTTAAAATCTCAACAACTGTATTCTCTTTTGTTAAATAAGTGCATTATAATTTGGAACAAAGCATAATTCTGATTTGTGTAAAATATTTGAATTCCAGATAAATCCAACACACACATGCATTTTCTTGCAGGATTCAAATATAATTCCTTGCCAGCAAGGAAAGCAAGTACAGCTCCTAACCAATTATGTAGTTGTAGTTTAAGAAAATAGCCCAGGTTTCCACCCAGAACTGCTGCCATTTCTGCAGAGAAAGGCAGTTATTTTTGATTATTTATGTATAGAATTATTTAAAAGAGGTTTGAAGTAATTTTTATTTTTAAAATATTTGTAATAATTCAAATTTGTAATTGCTTATTTCCTTCTTCATAATTTTTGAATGCTTCTGAACATTAAAGATTTCAGGCTAATGATCATTTGCGAGAATGTTAACTTGATTTTTCTCTCCACAGCATATTTTGTTTATATTTCAGATTTCCAGAACGCACAGTAATTCACTTCTAAATTGCAGGTAGGTTTTGTATTATGGAAGATGCTGAAAATCAGGGCACTTAGAGCCATTACAAATTGACTTGTCTCTCTCCATCCTTTGGCTTTGAACTCATTTTTTATAGCACTCGTTTCTCATGATCCAATACCTAAGATTTCATTCAGACCTGTGTTAAGTGGAGGACAAGATATTCAGAAGTCCACCCTGAGACTTTTCTAGATCTGTGCAGGGAGTTGGGGAGGGTGATGGCCAGATCAAAAAATCATGGCATGAGGTTTGTTGGATAGCTTGTTGGGCTCAGAGAAAAGGCTCCTCCTTATGGATTTAACCTTTGTCAGCTGCAGTCAGATATCAAGTTTCCTGATACCTAGGAAACCAGACATCCTATGGTTAAAAATAGAATGACTGTTAAAATGAAGGCAGGTGGGCTCATTATAATACATAAATGATCAAGCTGTCTAACCACAAGCAGGTTAGCTGCTCAACCTTCTCTCAATCCCTTCAAAACAGGATGCTGGCAGGTTCGATTCTGAGCCCAGTTTTGTCTTGCATTTCTGTCTCTGATATGGCCTATTATTTTGGGAGTTAGGATTCATCCCTTTAATTATAGCAATGCATTTGTTTTCTGCCTGATTCTCTGCCCAAAAAGTTGAGATACCAAAGTTCGTCCATCTTGATAAACAAAATTGTTCAGAGCCTGAATGGAAGAAAAACTCTTTTCGCTGGCTAATCAAGTGGTTTGTCCTCCTTACTGGTAAAATAAAGTACAGGTGCGTGAAACTGCTTTGTATATTTTGTGTTGTAAGGGCTATCATTTCCAGAAATAAATAATCAATATCCTTGGGCGGTTTACCATTTCAAAATGCATCCCTTAAGTTATTTTGGGGGAAAACAGTGCCCTTTTACTAAGAATGCCTAATGATTCTGATTTTGAAATTGGTTCAAACTTCCCTGTTCTACAGTGATAGGGTCTCTACAATGGTTATTCAGATGCAGAATTGGTAATTTCTGTATATTCTTAGGATTATCTCATTTGCTGTCTTTAAGCTATTTTCTTTGCTTTTGATTTAACTCTACAGTTTTTATCACAGAATCATAAACTTATGTCACAGGATGAAGCTTTTTGCACCTTTATGCCCAAGATAACTAAAAGATGAGCTACCAGAAACGATACTTCTTTCCAACTTTGAATCAGCACCTCTACATTACAGCATTATCGAGTTCTTATCATTTGCTGCTTTCCTTTGAGATATATGACGGGAAGACTGTGATAGCTAAAGTGTGACAATTTCAGGAAGTAACGACTGCAAAACATTGTGTGCTATATGCAGATCTTTTAAAATGTTGCCAATGAGTGGATTACCCACGGTTTTGTTTATAGTTGTAGTGATGTTTTACAAAGACAGATTGCATCGTATAATGCACAATGCTGCTAAAATTGACTGTACCTCATTAAGGTCACAAAGTTTAATTGCAGAGCAAACACACAATCAAGTGAGTCGATTTCATTGTTGTTTGTTCTAGCTATTTTGTAAACTCAAATTCACTCTTCAGTTCAGCCTGGAGATACTCAATGTTTTAAGATCATGCTGCACCTCTAGCACAATACAAAGTACAAAATGGAGACAAAAGAGACAGCAGATGCTGGAATCTGGGGCAACATCAGTCCAGATGAAGGGTCTTGACCTGAAATGTCTTCTGTCCATTTCCCTCTACAGATGCTGCCTGACCTGCTGAGTTCCTGCTTGTTGCTACAAAGTACAAAATCTGGACTAGGACATCTATTTGCACTTTAAGGAACCTCGAGGTTGAGAAATGAGGGCAAAATCCTTGCAGTTATTTGTGATTCAACTATAGAACCATAGAACAATACGGCACAATACAGGCCCTTCAGCCCACCATGTTGTGCCGCCCTTCAAACCACACCTAAGACTATCTTACCCCTTCCTCCCACATATCCCTCTATCTTAAATTCCTCCATATGCTTATCTATCAATCTCTTGAACTTGTCCAATGTATCAGCTTCCATCGCCACCCCAGGCAGTGCATTCCATGCACCAACCACTCTCTGGATGAAAAACCTCCCTCTGACATCACCTTTGAACTTCCCACCCAATACCTTAAAGCCATGTTCTCTTGTTTTGAGCATTGGCGCCCTGGGAAAGAGGCGCTGGCTGTCCACTCTATCTATTCCTCTCAATATCTTGAAAACCTCTATCATGTTTCCCCTCATCCTCCTTCTCTCCAATGAGAACAACCCTAGCTCCTTTAGTCTCTCCTCATAATCCATACTCTCTAATCCAGACAGCATCCTGGAAACTCTCCTCTGCACCCTTTCCAACGCCTCCACATCCTTCCTATAATGAGGCGACCAGAACTGGTCACAGTAGTCTAAGTGTGGCCTAACCAGAGTTTTGTAAAGCTGCATCATCACTTCGTGGCTCTTAAACTCGACCCCCCGACTTATGAAAGCTAACATCCCATAAGCTTTCTTAACTACCCTATCCACCTGCGAGGCAACTTTGAATAATCTGTGGATATGAACCCCAGATCCCTCTGCTCCTCTACACTGCCCAGAATCCTGCCATTTACCTTGTACTCTGCCTTAGAGTTTGTCCTTCCAAAGTGTACTACCTCACACTTCTCTGGATTGAACTCCATCTGCCACTCGTCAGCCCAGCTCTGCATCCTATCAATATCCCTTTGCAAGCTTCGACAGCCCTCCACACTATCCACGACACCACCAATCTTTGTGTCATCTGCAAACTTGCTAACCCAGCCTTCCACTCCCTCATCTAAGTCATTAATAAATATCACAAAAAGTAGACGTCCCAGAACCAATCCCTGCGGAACACCACTAGTCACAGCCCTCCAATCCGAATGCACTCCCTCCACCACAACCCTCTGCTTTCTACAGGCAAGCCAATTTTGAATCCACATGGCCAAGCTTCCCCAGATCCCTTGGCCTCTGACCTTCTGAAGAAGCCTACCATGCGGAATCTTGTCAAACGCCTTACTAAAATCCATGTAGACCACATCCACTGCACTACCCTCATCAATCTTCCTGGTCACCTCCTCAAAGAACTTTATCAGGCTTGAGAGGCAAGATCTTCCCTTCACAAAGCCATGCTGGCTGTCCCTAATCAGTCCATGTTTCTCCAAATGCTCATAGATCCTATCTCTTAGAATCCTTTCCAACAGCTTACCCATCACGA
Source organism: Pristis pectinata (assembly GCF_009764475.1). Classification (NCBI taxonomy): domain Eukaryota; kingdom Metazoa; phylum Chordata; class Chondrichthyes; order Rhinopristiformes; family Pristidae; genus Pristis; species Pristis pectinata. The sequence continues at coordinate 15,614,401 of NC_067429.1, forward strand.
ACGTAAGGCTCACCGGTCTGTAATTCCCTGGACTATCCCTACTACCTTTTTTAAATAAGGGGACAACATTGGCCACCCTCCAATCCTCCAGTACCATCCCCGTGGACAACGAGGACGCAAAGATCCTAACCAACAGTTCAGCAATCTCCTCCCTCGCCTCACGAAGCAGCCTGGGGAATATTCTGTCAGGCCCCGGGGACTTATCTGTCCTAATATTTTCTAACAACTCCAACACATTCTCTCTCTTAATATCTACATACTCTAGAACATTACCCTCACCTACACTGTTCTCAGCATCATCAAGACCCCTCTCCTTGGGGAATACTGAAGAGAAGTATTCATTGAGAATTCAATTCAATATTATGATTAGAGGGCTGTAGGATTTATTCTTGGATGGTTAGGATTGAACATCTATTTTATACTGCACTCATCTTGTGAAAGTAGGCTACATTAACAATAGAAATAATGTGCAAGTACATTAACTAATACAAAGTACAAATAAATCCATTACTTAGAAAGCTGATGATGTTAGGAGCCTGTTAGAACCACATCAGAGAGTTATGTAGGATACCTATTTGAGAGATGGATAACGAATACCCCTGCAGAGCAAGCAAGGAGGAGAATCTAGTGGATTTTGTGGAGGTTTGGGGCTTAGATGTCGGCACTGGAAAATGAGGATATTTTGAGAAAAGGAGAGATGGAATTGTGAATAAAATATACACTGACTGGAAATCCTACAGAATTTGCACAAATAAAACATTTTTGCCACACAGAGAAATAATTAGGATTTCTTTTGTTGGATTGAATTTTGGCAAACAACATTATAACTCTATGACTTAATATAGGAAAAGATGCCATTGGTAGATGGGCCTGACTAAATAATGTAATACTTTTGCTCAAAAAATGCATTCCAAAATTCACTTTTCTTGTTTCCCCTTGTTGACCTTAATTTGAATGTTATTAATATAGCCTACACAGGACATGAGCTCTCCAGGTAGAGACAAGAATGATGCCAGCCAAAGACATAAAAGGCAAACTTTAGACCTAATCTTGCGGCGATGAAACATATTACATTTTTTTGTCTTATGTTATTAATCTTAGTTTGGAATTTTTAAAAATATACATAAATAAAACTGACCACAAAGAATTTATAATGTTCTTCACTGCAGATTTGAAGGATTGAGAGCCAGATCTGAAGGACTTGTGAATCTGTATGAACTGAGATAATGAAAAATGATTTTTACAACTTCACCTAAAGAACATTACAGGATGTTATTGACAGTGATTGGGCTGTTTTTAATATAATTAATGTGTGAATGATTCTACAATAGGCTTAAAATGAGATCTTGAGTTTATATTGCACAGTAGAAAGTGGAATGAATTTTCACATTCTAAAGAACGTTACTGTGAACCTCCAATACACTGACAATCCTTGCTGTAATGAATCTTATCACTGAACTGAATTATTTTTGCCTTCAGGCTTTTTTAACAGCATGCAGGACCATTTCCACTGAGACGCTGTAACTGATGGTTCATGATGCAAAATGGAAAAGACCCTATTAACATAATGGTACTTCATTCAACTTGCCAAAGGTAGTGCAAGATGTTCAGAATAAAATGAACACTGTGATGATAGTTTTATATATAGAAGGTATGAAATTCATTGTGTGCAGATTTGTTATAGAGCAGGTACATTTTTAATTGATTTTTTTAACAAAATCATTTTATTTTTCAGAGAAAAAGTTTAATATCACTCATCTTTTATAAACTATTTTTTTCCTATTCCTCAAAGCACTAATTAAAAACAAAAACAGTGATCAAAATAATGTTTGCCTGCAATTATAAAGGAAACTTGCTAGCAACAATAAAAGGTTTAAATCTCAAAAGTTGGGTTTTGGAAAATGGAAGAAATGGAAAACTACTTCATTATGAGAAAGGTAGCAAATTATGCTAAGCTTGAAATAACCTTAAATTCAGATCATATCCTGAATGAGTTTAGCTTTGCTTTTGCTGTTTACATCACTGCAGTGTAATCGATCCTTTCAACACATAACAAACTGCTTTCTCTGGAAACCATGTATTGTAACAATACTGAATTTTAAGTGTTGTAAGTGAAAGAGGTGAACATGCCACTGTCCAGAGTCAAGTTCCCCAAGATTCTGAACACAGCCTGGTATCAATGTATAAAAACCTTGCAGCTTTGATTACTACCTTTGGCACAATAGTATGTGTGAATCAGATTTGCCTTGATATCATATCCCTGCTATTTTAAAAGCAGCCAACTTCCCTCACAACACTCCCAACACAAACTACCCATTCATTATGTATTTCAACAATATCACTTTGTCATCTGAACCCCCAATGTCTAATAAACTATCTTTTTTCTCACTGCTAGCATCTAATGTGACCTTCCAGATGAATCTATCATGCATCTGTTTTATCAATGCTTTTATTGTCAGTACTCTTCTGAGCTTTCCTATCCATTTCCAACAGTGCAATCCTTTAAAAATATTATGATATTGGAGTCTATGTATAATTGAAACTGCCCTGGTGGCAAAATATATCCCATTGTAGCCAGTTGTAATACGCTGTGTCACTTAGAAGACTGGCATAGCTGATATTCACTGTACCTCCTCAAGTTTATGGTAAAATTCAAAGAATCTTTTTAATGAAATCTACTAAAAATTCTTGTCTCCAAAAGCAAGCATAAGGAACGGAAGCAGACTAGACCATTCAGCCCCTCAAATCTATCCAAACATTTATTATCATGACTGATGTTTTACCTCAGCATGACTTTCCTGCACTAATCCCATGTCTCGTGATTCCCTTAACACTTAAAGATCTCTTGATCTGCCTTGAATACACTCAGCAACTCAGCTTCTGTGGCCCTTTTGAGTATAGATATCCAAAGATTCACGAGCTACTTGGTAAAGAATTGTTTTCTTCTCATAGTCCTGAATGGCTGACACCTTATTTTGAACCCTTTTCCTAGACACCAAAGCCAGGGAAAACATTGGCCTCCAACTACGTTGTCAAGTGCTGTAACAACTTGCATGTTTCAATTGAATTACTTCTCATTCTTCTAAATTCAGTAGAGTACAGACATAGTCTACTTAATCTCTCTCCACATGACAAATCTGCCTTCCCAGGAATCAATCTGATAAACCTTTGTTGCGACCCCTCTATTATAAATATATCCTTCCTTAGGGAGACCTGAGCTGTATACAATATTCCAGATGTGGTCTCAGAAAGGCCCAATAAAATTGGAACATCCCTGCTCTTGTATTCAATAAAAACCAACATACCTTTACTGTGTAATAGCTTACTTGCTGTACCTGCATATTAACTTTCATTGTAGAAGGATAATCAGGTCACCAACATTTTTCAATTTGTCACCATTTCAAAGAATATACTGCAGTCTATTCCTCCTATCAATCTGGATGAAAAGTGAACATACCCATTCAGATGATACAGGTTAACTTGAATTATTTTAATAATTCATTCTCAGGATTTGAGTGCCTTTGGCAAGGCCAGTTTTTATTTCCCCATCTCTAATTGTTCTTGGGAAATTGGTGATGGCAAGTCACCTCTCTGAATGTTTGTGATATATGTGGTGATGGAGCACCATATATTTTATTATCACTGTCTTATGACATGAAATTTGTTGTTTTGTGGCAGCAGTACAGTGCAAAGACATAAAATTACTATAAATTACAAAATAAATAAATAGTGCAAAAAAAAGAATAATGAGATAGTGTTTATGGGTTCATGAACCATTCAGAAATCTGATGGCGGAGGGCAAGGAGCTGTTTCTGAGTCATTGAGTGCGGGTCTTCAGGCTCCTGTAACTCCTCCCTGATGGTGGTAATGAGAAGAGGGCATGTCCCGGATGGTGAGGGATGTTAGGTGGGCAGTTCCAGTATTTTGATCTGGCATCAATGAGTAACAGCAAATACATTTCCAAATGAGGATAGTGTGAGACTTGGAGCAACTTTTAGGCAATGGTGTTCCCAAGTGCCTCTTGGTCTTGTCCTTCTCACTGGCAGAAGTTTACTCAATCAGGCCAGTTGCTGAAGCACATCTTTGGATGTTTTTTTTGTTGCAATGATGTACTAATGTTGGGGGAACACTAAAGTATTAGTGTTGTGCTTTATCTGTCAATTTAACCGGACACAATAATTGCAATTCATAAGGATCACTGAATTACAATATCTGTTAAGCTCAGTACACTCAATAATCAGAACAGAAAATTAATAATAGGAAAAAATGGACAGTGAGTTACTGTCAACCAACACAGGGGAAGCACTGAATATGAGAAACTTGGTGGCAGGGAATTGGCGAGGACGGAGAAAGAATACTTACCACGTTTATACACTCACTCTTTCAGGCTACAGACTAACACCACAACCCTGGAGAGTTTCTTGCTGCCATGGATATTTAAAGTGGCAGGAAATATATTAAAATGTCTAAAAAAAAGGCTACAGAAGCTTATGTTAAAAAACACAAGGGGAAAATGATCAAATCTTTAGTCAATGGCAGCTCCAACAACAGTATTTTGGCAAACTTTTAAACTTGCATTTTAAAAAAAATTTACATACATTGCTCACCAATGAAAGGTGTGCCTGTTATAATCAGACATCAGTGTTAAGACTCACTTTTCTTGTCCCCTCTGGAAAGCCAGACAGGTTTTCTCAAAGGGCAGAAAACAGTTTTCAATTGAAAATGAGTTTGCATTTCTAGCTCTATTTTGCTTCTTTCACATGGAAGAAGAATGCTTTAAGCTTAAGAATCTGTTTTCAGCTGAAATTGAACTGCACCGTTAACAATGAAATCTGAAACCTTCGCTTTTTGATTAATACTGAGGGCACACTCGGTTAGATGAATCTGATCCATTGATCGAAGAAGCCAAAGTTCATTGAAGATCTTTAACTTCATAACTTCTTTCTTTCTGCAGAGATTTCTTTATTTCCAGGATGCAATAGATATTCACATGCAGATCCAAATACTCCAGCAGCTTCACAAGTGGCCAATCCAGGAAATGGAGATCAGAGTGCAGCATCTGACCTCCAATTTGTCTCAGACATCAAAAAGCTATTAAATATATATAAAAAAAATTAAAGAAAATCAACGAAAGCACATGATTTATATACATTAAACCACAGACAATTAAAATTAAAGGAACCAGTGCTTGGCTTGTCCTCCTTCCCTGCAGTCCCACATTCCCCACTTATTTTAATGGATGTGCAGACCCTACACATAGTTTACCAGAGCACAAAATTTGAGAGCAATTCCTCAGCATAAATGCAGGAGAACCTGGCATAATCCAGCTCTAATGCTGGAGTCCAGCAGCAGACCGCAGCCAAGAAATTGCTCCTGGAACTCAACCAGTATGCTTGAGTATTTCACACATTCACTTGGGATTCCTGAAACGTACTGAAACTTGCGTCAAGAAACAGGTGATTTGATGCAGAATTACAGGCTTCTTCCAGCAAAATCAGGGTCAATAGGCTTTATTAATGCTGATATCCCAGAGGTGCTTTTGAATGACAAGATATACTTATTTCATTTCAGACATCCTTTATTTGTTATAAATTCATTCCCTTGACATATTATTAATTGCTGGTTAACATTTACCTCTCTATTAGAAACAATGAAATCACCACAGAAGCCTTTCACCGTCTAGTGTTTGAAATGCTACATATTTGGTTCAGGAGTCACTGAGGTTATGCCATACTCCAAATTAACATTCCTTTGTGAAAGAAATCACCTTTTTGTGCTATTGGCATCATAGGATATCCAAGTTCTAGAAATCACTACTTGGAGAACTCTATACATTCCCAACAGATAGGAATGCCAATTTCTACTTCTAACTTAGGGCACTTTAAAATAGTATCTTTAATATTTCCACAACATTATTAATAGTTATCTAATAGTTAAATAACAGAAATTAGTGACTACTTCTCAACTGTATGAGTCCAGAAAGTCATGAGGCATGGGATCCATGGAGACCTGGCTGTGTGAATTCGGAATTCACTCAGCCACAGAAGGCAGATGAAGAGTATTCTGCCTGGAGGTTGGTGACCAGTGGTGTTCCACAGGGATCTGTTCTGGGATCCCTGCTCTTTGTGATTTTTTTTAACATAAATGACTTGGATGAGGAAGTGGAGGGATGGGTTAGTAAGTTTGCAGATGGCACGAAGGTCGGAGGGGTTGTGGATAGTGTAGAAGGTTGTCGTAGGTTACAATAGGATATAGACAGGATGCAGAGTTGGACGGAGAAGTGGCAGATGGAGTTCAATCTGGAAAAGTGTGAAATTATACACTTCGGAAGAACAAACATGAAGGTGGAGTTCAAGGTTAATGGCAGGATTCTGAGCAGTGTGGAAGAACAGAGAAACCTTGGGGTCCAAGTCCATAGATCCCTCAAAGTTGCCGTGCAAGTTGATAGGGCGGTTAAAAAAAGTATACGGTGTGCTGGCCTTCATTAGTCAGGGACTGAGTTCAAGAGCCACAAGGAAATGTTGCAGCTGTATAATATTCTGGTTAGACCACACTTGGAGTATTGTGTTCAGTTCTGGTCACCTCATTATAGGAAGGATGTGGAAGCTTTAGAGATGGTGCAGAGCAGATTTACCAGGACACTGCCTGGATTAGAGAACATGTCTTATGAGGAAAGGTTGAACGAGCTGGGGCTTTTCTCTTTGGAGTGACACAGGATGAGAGGCAACTTGATAGAGGTGTATAAGATTACGAGGGGCATAGATAAAGTGGACAGCGAGCACTTCTTCACCAGGGCGGTGAAAGCCAATACCAGAGGACATCCATTTAAGGTCGGAGGAGGGACGTTCAGGGGAGATGTCAGAGGTAGGTTCTTTACACAGTGAGTGGTGGGTGCCTGGAAACCACTGCTGGGGGTGGTTGCAGAGGCTGATACAATAGGGACATTTAAAAGGCTCTTAGATAGGCACATGGAAGTAAGGAAAATGGAGGGATATGGGCTGTGCAGGAGGGAAGGGTTAGATTGATCATGGAGGAGGTGTTCATACAGTTCGGCACAAGATCATGGACTGACGGGCCCGTACTGTGCTGCACTGTTCTATGTATCTAATTGGCTACTACATGCTTTGGGATTTCATGAGATTGTGAAAAATCACCAGAAAGGGTTGACAAGGACAATGTGGTTGAAGTTGAGTATATGAACTTTCAAAAAGTATGAGAAGAAATGCCATGTAATAAGCTTGTCAGTAAATGATGCCCACAATATAAAATGAATAATGGCTTTGGGATAGAAGAGTCTTGCAGTGAGCAGTTATTTGTTCTGTGCTGAAGGAAGACACACAGTGTTGTTCCTCAGGAGCCAGGCCTGACATTACTACTTTTCACACTGCATATTAAGGCTTTACACTGGGTGCACAGGGCATGATTTTAAAATCTGCAGGCCATACAAAATGTGGAAGTGTGGAAAACATTAGGAAAATGGGAAATTGGTGAAGGGGGGGTGCAGTGCTGAAAATGGATACTCATGTGGCAGATGAAATTTAATACAAATATGTGTGAAATGAACAATGACCCCATGACTGAATGTCCCCTCCTATACACTGACCTTACGTCCTCCCAAGATCTTCCCTCCACAGCCTCCAGTTAAAAAAACATCGAGCCCACCTCTACCTCCTTTCCAATATCCATGAGCAGGATTGTGCTAGCAGACTTGTGTCGACCTATTCTTGTCCCGCACAAGTTATTTCTTTCTAACTTGACTATTTTTTTCTCCCCTTTATCAGACACTTTCCACTTACATTCATGACACATCTGATGCTCTCTATTGCTCTGATGGTTTCCAGTTTCCTGGAGCTAACCAGCTCATTTTCACCACGGACTTCAAATCCCTCTACATCTCCATCCCATACCTGGATGGCCAGAGGGTCCTTTGCTTTAACCTTGAACAATGGTCCAACCAGTCCCCTCCAGCATCTCTTAATCTCATTTTCAACAAATTCTCCTTTAACTCCTTCACCTCTTTTCCCAGTACACTGATGATTGTGCTGGTGCTATGTTGTGCCTACTATTCATCACCTCAAACTATTCAGCACCTTTACTGCCAACTTCTCTGACTCTTCCTTTCACATTCTTGGCTCCTCTTTCGCTATGTCAGGAGACAGGTTAGTGACCAATATCCATCACAAGCTCAGACTTCTATAGCTATCTTGACTACACCTGTTCTCATCTTGCTGCCTGTAAGGACACCATTCCATGTTCCCAGTTTCTTCAACTCTGTTGTATCTGTCTGACACCACTCCACACCAGTACTTGTGAGATGTCATCCTTTCTCTTTAACCATGGTTTTCCCTTCATCATAGTTGACAGAGCTCACAACCATGCCTGTTCCATTTCCTATACTTCTACTCTCACCCTTCTCCCCCAATCCAGAGGGAGGAGAGAGCTCTCCTTGTCCTCGCTTTGAACTTCACCAGCCTCCACAGTCAATAGATTTGTAGTTTTCTGCCACCAACAAACACACTTTCTCCCCTTTCAGAATTTTGAAGGGACCATTCCTTCTGCTACTCCTTGGTTTTTCTATCCTCAGCATCCACTCCACCTTCCCACTACAATCACTCCAGATGCAACAACTGCCTTTTTATCTCTTCCCTTCCAACCATCCAGGACCCCCCACACTCCTTCAAGGTGAGGCAGCGATTTGCTTGTACTCCTTCCAATTTACTACACTGTGTTCAATGCTCATGATGTAGTCTCCAATGCATTGGAGAAAACAAATGCAAATTGGGTCACTGTTTTGCAGGACACCTTTGTTCAAATCACAAGGGGTTCTCTGAACTTCTAGCAGATTGTTTGTTGCTCCAGATTTCAGCATCTGCAGCCTCTTGTGTCTCTGAGCTTCCAGCTTCCCATCAGTTTCATTCTCTATCCTTCTGACCTCTCCATCTTTGGCCTTTTACATTGTTTCAGTGAACCCTGATGCAAGCTCAAGGAACGACGAGTCATCTTCCAAGCCAGCACATTAGAACACTCAGCACCCAACATCAAATTCTACAATTTCAGACTACCAGGCGTTTCCAGCTTGTGTCAGAACTGGACAAGTCTGATGTCATCAGCCTGCAACTTCAAATTAGTTTTTCACTCCACATGGATGGAGTCTGACCTGCTGAATATTTCCAGGATTCTCTTATTTCAGATCAGAATCAGATTTATTATCACTGACATATGCCGTGAAATTTGTTGTTTTGCAGCAGCAGTACATAACAATCCATAAATTAGAAAAATAAATAAGTGCAAAAAGAAAGGAATAATGAGGTAGACCCATTCAGAAATCTGATGGTGGAGGGGAAGAAGCTGTTCCTTAATCGTGGAGTGTTGCTCTACAGGCTCCTGTACCTCCTTCCTGATGGTAGTAATGAGGAGGAGATTTCCAGCAACTGAAGTGATCTGAGTCCCAGCATGCCAGTCCTCTCTCCCTCCTCTCCTTGTACTCCTACCTTTACATTCTTCAGTCAGATCAATTGTGATTAACCCTTCACTTCGCCAGCACCAGGCTGTATCATTCAGTCACCTTTATTCTCTCCACCCCTTCCTCTTCTCTGTAACTTAAAACACCTTTCATTTCTAACTTTTCCTAACTCTGATGAAATGCCATTGAACCATAATGAAGTGACAATAGTTTCTCACTCCGCTGTGGAGGATTGCAAGGCTTCTGGGTTTTCAGTGTAGGCTTACAATAATACATTTTGATAGACAAATGATAAGGCAATATAAGGGTACAATCCTAAAATCTGTATAGGAACAGAGTGTAAAACCTTGACTTGGCAGCTAATGAAGTTGTATACACAAACCTGGGTTCAGCACTCTAGGAGGGATGGGAACCCCCGAGAGCATGCAGAAAATGTTTACTAGAGAGATTCCAGAGATATTGGGATTTCATTAGATGGATAGCTTGCAGTAACTGGGGCTGTTCTCCCAACAGCAGAAAGGTTGAGAGGAGACTTGATGGAAGTGTTCAATATCACGAAGGATTCGGATAAAATGAATTGAGAGAAACTGTTTCCACTGGGAAAAGGATCAAGAATCAGAGGAAGCAGATTTAAGATGATTGACAAATGAAGCAAAGGTATCATTAGGAAGATATTTTTCATCAGGTAGCTTTGATCTAGAGTTCATTGACTGAAAGGTGGCAGATGCAGACTTAATTGTGGCTTTTAGAAAAGGAATTAGATGGTACTTGTGGAAATGTTTTTTGCAAAACTGCAGAAAGCAGCAGGGAATGAGATGATCTGGATTGCTCTTACAGAAAACCAATTCACCACTTCCTATGCTGCAATGATTCTGTATAAAAGGCGATTGTTAACAATTTTTTCCCCATATATTTTGGCAAATTAAATAGCACTTTATAAACCAATTGTTATGCATATAATGTGTGCGTATATTAGTCTTTTTCCTCTTCTTCAGGCCAGCTGTGTCCACGCACCAATCCTTGACTGGGTGCCTACTGGGTTTAACCGGGGTTATCAATGACTCATCGAATGGCTTTTCCTTCCTTCTTGTCTTCTACTCAGCATTGAATTAAAGACAATTTGGGAACTCATTTAAAATCGAGGACCTTTCCAATAGGCACTACATCAAGTCCAGGGCATTCTATGATCCTTCAAGTCAGCATTGTGAACAAGCTACCAATGAAGAATTTTTAATGGTGATGGGGAATGTTTTGATTGTTTTTAATCTGCTGATACAAGTTTTATTAATTGAATGATGGTGGTAACCACACATCATCCAGGACTCGAAGCATAGAATAGTGGTACTACCTTTGAAGTTAACCTTCCACAATCACAAAAATTATAGTCAGACTAAGTATAATGAATAATTCTGTCACTTGTTATTTGGAGACTTTAAACAGTTTACATTCTGGATTTTTTTTCCAGTTATATCACTTTTCACATGAAGGCTACAGCTCATCCAGTGACTCCAGAGGATTCAAAACAAATTGCTATATTAAGATGCACAAATGCAAAATGTTATTTTGAGCCTATTTCAGGAGTGGATAAAAATATTTGCCTCACTATTGTAGCACGTTGCTGCTAGATCACATTAGTCCTTACAGTCTCATTATTTTCTCAGTTCAGGGTAGGATGGGCCTTGTTTTTCTGACTGGAGACAATATTCTGACCAGCTTATATATTGACCACTGGAAGTTTGTTTTGTTAAGTTTTTCCTTTTGAGAAATGAACTGTGCCAGTCCTTTCAATCCACTATGGCAAGGGATACGATAATCACTTTTTCACCACGTCCACTGAATGTCAGGTGGGCTAATTTATGGTAGGCTAGACATGGAAATGCATAATGAAAAAGGTATGGAGAAAATAGTGTAACCACAGAGGAGCACGTTATGCTAAGCACGGCTGTGTTCCATATTGCACTACTATTTCTTTCTTTTTAAATATTTTTATTAATTCCACAAAATACAGAGTACTTGCACCAAAAGGAGTAAAAATACTACTGAATACATTGTGTTAAATCATACTTGAGATCACAATACACTAATAATCACGTGATAGTTAATAAAGAAAAAATTAGAATAATTTTATTATTAAAAAATCTACACCTACTACCAAAAATCAGAGCTATTTGGTAAAAAAAAGGACAAGGAAAAACTATGCCAATATCTGTACTTTAGTCAGCAAGTCAAAGGTTTTGAAAATAATTCAAAAAAGGTCCCCACAGGGTTTGAAAATCTAAGTTAGATTCAAGAATTGAGCAACGGATCTTCTCTAGATTCAGGTATGACATAACATCCCGTAACCATTGAGTAGGTGGAGTAACTTCCTTCCATTTAAGCAACACAGCCATCCTGGCTATGAGAAATAAAAGCCAGAATGTGTAGATCAGAAGCCTCCAAAGTTATATCTTATTCTGCGACAATCCCAAATAATGCAGTCAAATGATTAAGTTTAAAATTTGTTTTAAAAAGCACAGAAAAAGTTTGAAACACCTCTGTCCAATATTTTTAAGACTCTGACATGACCAAAACATGTGAATTAAAGAAGCCTTTCCGTTATTGCATTTATCACAGTAAGGAGATCTAGCCGAATAAAAACGGGATAGTTTGTCTTTAGACAAGCGAGCGCTATGGACCACTTTAAATTGAAGGAGAGAATGATGGGTGCATAATGACAAAAGTATTAACCAATTTAAAAATTTCATTCCAAGTTTCCTCAGAAAAGCATAGGATGTAATGAGGTTTCAATATTAGATACAAAGAGTAATAAATCATCAGTGTATAACAAACCTTTATGGTTAATACCTCTTCTGGAAATACCAACGATATCTCTAGATTCTCAAAAAGAAATAGCCGAAGGTTCTAAAGCCAAATCAAAGAGCAAAGGGCTCAAAGGACAACCCTGTCTGGTTCCACGTTGAAGTTTAAAAGGTTTAGAATTTTGAAAGTTAGTAAGAACTCAAGCAGAAGGGAATAAATAAAGTAATTTAATCCATTGGATAAAATCGGGCCCAAAGTTAAATTTCTCTAAAGTTTTAAATAAATAATTCCATTCAATCCAATCAAAGGCCTTCTCAGCATCTAGAGATATCACACATTCTGACATAGAATAGATAATATTCAATAAACAACAAATATTAAAATGAGACTATCGATTTTTAATAAGACCAGTCTGATCATCAGATATAATTGAAGGTAAAATGTTTTCCAATCTGCGAGCCAGAACTTTGGATAAAATTTTAACATCCACATTAAGTAACGAAATTGGTCTGTATGAAGCACATTCTGTTGGGTTCTTATTTTTCTTAAGAATGAGTGAAATAGAAGCTTCATAAAAAGATTGTGGTAACCTACTCAATTTAAAAGAGTCTGAAGAAACAGAACATAAGTGAGGTATATGCAAAGAGGAAAAGGCCTTATAAAATTCTCCTGGAAATCCATCAGGACCCGGAGTCTTTCCAGAGTTTAAAGATCGTACAATCTCAGCAATTTCCTCATATGTAATAGATTGATCCAACTGTTTTCAGTTATCAGTAGAAAGTGTAAGAACGTTTAATTGGTCAAAGAAATTATTCATTACAGTGTCATCTTTAGGAAAATTAGAACTATAAAGTTTTGAATAAAATTCTCCAAAAGTATTGTTTTTCTAAAAGATCAGTTGTCCTCTCACCATTGGCTTTAGAAATTTCTTTAATTTGCCGTCTAGATTTAGAGATTTTTAATTGGTTAGCCAGTAACTTACCTGTCTTATCTCCATGAATATAAAATTGACTTATCTTTTAAAAGTTGACTTTCAATTGGATATGTTAAAAGATGATCATATTTAGTTTTAATTTCAACTTGCCTTTTATATAAAGCCGGATCTGGATCCAAAGCGTATTTTTGATCTAATAGTTTCAACTGATTAACCAGATCAACTCTCTCTCTCTGTTAACTTTTTTCCTAACACTTGCTGTATAAGAAATAATTTGTCTTCTAATAAAGGCTTTAAAAGCATCCCATACAATAAGACTAGAAATCTCTTCCAACGTATTCTCTTTAAAGAAAAGAGTAATCTGTTTCTCCAGAAATTTTAAAAAGTCTTTATCAGATAGCAAAGTTAGGTTAAAACGCACTATTATTTCTTGAGCAAGTTTGTGGAAATATCAAGAATTAAGGACGAAACAATGGAAGATAGTTGTGAGTAGCTTGTTATTCAATGGATACAATATTCAGGAGCACAGGTGTCCATTTTAATTCATCTCCATTGGGCCTTCTTGGGAGCAAAAGGTCATTTACAGGCCTGCATCTGAACATAGCTATTATGTACAGCATTACAAGTTAATCATAATAAAGTGCGTTATAATATCACATCCATATGATTAATACAAAAGTTCCTCAAAGTAGTAACTTCATTTCTATAGTGTTCTTAAGGTAGCAATACTGTCCAAAATGCTTCACTGGAGTTTGATCAAATGTGAAAAGGTTCTGAACCACACAAATAGTTTTAGGGGACGTGGAAAAAATTCGGCCAAGGTAGGTTTTTAAGGATTGGCTGAAAGAAGAGGGAGGTGCAGAAGTAGAGGAATTTAGATAAAATTCCAGATGTTGGGAATATGGCAACT